>NC_071503.1:97586546-98289961 GCF_028408465.1 Anastrepha ludens
TAGTGGCAATCGGAGAGGTGAACCAAATTTGAGAAATTACTCTGGTAGATTTCCTAACAGCTCAGGGCATAATCGGCAGCAACCCGTTGTTCCAATGGAAGTCGATAATTTAGAAAATTTTCAGCTTTCTCCTCACCGACCGACTTACCCCTGATAGATTTGACTATCGAAGGCATAAAAGTAAGGTGCTTAGTCGACAGTGGCTCAGCTACAACGTTAGGGGATTTCAAAACCTTTAAGAATTTTCATAGTCGTAGAACATTGAAAACCCCTATTCTGATAAAAACACTTTTTGCCTCTGAAGTCATATCAGAAGAGGTCATAGTAAATATTCCAGCGGAACTCGAAAGAGAGAAAGAAACAATGTCCATAAAGCTCGTGAACCTAAAAAATAAACCTTTCCAGTGTATATTAGGATTAAATGTTCTTATCCCCTTAAAAATGCTGATAGATTTTTCACAAAAAGTAATAAATATAGGCGATAAAATAATTCCATTTTTTAACAATAATAGCTCAAGTTACCTTCCTGTTAACGATGAATTTTATGCATATTGTTCTCAAACAGACACATATCCAGACAACTTATGTTTGGATAAAAGCAACTTTGATGTAGATCCGTTACTTAGTAAAGATTTGAATGACGAAGAAAGTCGGATATTAAAAAAATTTCTAATAAAGTATAAACGTATTTTTTTTAAGAAGGCCAGTATTTACCAGCTTTAGAAGCAGTTAAGCACCAAATTATCACCAAACCTCTGCCCCTATATATACAAATAATAATCGATATTCTTACGCGTTGGAAGAGGAAATAAATATTCAGCTTAATTCCATGTTAAAAATGATATAATTAGACCTAGCAAATCTCCATATAATTCACCGTTGTGGATAGTTGCGAAAAAATCAACAGGTAAGGTTAAGAAGTGACATTTGGTAGTTGATTAGCGTAAATTGAATAGCTTTACTATTGATGACAAATTTCCCATACCAAATATTGAATCTCTTTTTGAAAAGCTTGGGCGGGCACAATACTTCTCAACCATTGACCTTGCAAAAGGATTCCACCAAATTTTAATGGACGAATCAGATATAGAAAAAACTGCTTTTTCCGGACCTAATGGGCATTACGAGTTTACGCGCATGCCCTTTGGTTTGAAAAACGCGCCTGCTACGTTCCACCGCATGATGAATACAATTATGTCTGAATACATCAACAAAATCTGCATAATATATATGGATGATATTTTGGTATTTTCTACTTCTATTAGCGAACACTTTGAGAGCCTAACAAAAATATTTAACTGCTTATCTACAAATAACTTAAGAATAAATACGATAAATGTAAATCTATCTAGATATACAGAGTTTCTGGGCCATATTATCACACATGAAGGTATCAAGCCAAACCCAGAGAAAATACAGGCTATACAAAAGATAAAATTGCCAAGCACCGTTAAAGAAATTCAATCCTTTCTAGGCTTAACGGGCTATTACCGAAAATTTATTAAAAATTACTCAGTGATAGCTTCTACAATAATTAAATATTTAAAAAAGGATCAAAAAATCAACTTGAAAGATAAACAATATATCGAAGCATTTGACAAACTCAAGCTTATTATGACTTCACCCCCTCTACTAGTATTTCCCGATTTTTCCAAAACATTTACTGTGACAACCGATGCCAGTAATGTTGCTATAGGCGCGATTTTAAGCCAAAATGGAAAGCCAATTTGCTTTGCAAGCCGTACATTAAATGGTGCGGAAAAACGATATCATACGCTAGAAAAAGAGCTTCTAGCCATAGTATGGGCGGTGCGTCATTTCAGACCTTATTTATTCGGACGTTCATTCGTTGTTCAAACGGATCATCAACCCCTTAAATGGCTTTATTCTCTAAAAGATCCAACCACACGGGTTTTAAGATGGAAAACCTTACTAAGTGAATACGAATTTGTTGAGGATTATATTAAAGGTAGGGAAAACAACGTCGCTGATTTTTTAAGCCGACAAAACGATAATAATTACTTTACGGATAACGAAGAAAACATTGATATAAAATCTTTGTTCGAAAATTCAGATTCTTACAGATCTTTTTAGGAAATATATTAAAAAAGGAACAACAGGAATTCATTCAGAGTTGCCTGATAGTACGTACAATGTGGTACAAGAAAAACTGATTAGTTTATTCTCTTATGACAATAACATTAAATTTACTAAATGCCGTTGCAAAGCTTTAGACTTGAAAACAGAGGAGGAAATTTTAGAGGTAGTGGAAAAAGTCCATACGGAAGGGAACCATAGGGGTGTGCTAGAAAATTATTAACAAATGAAATTAAGGTACTTTTATCCAAATATGAAAAAAGTTATTAACAGATTTGTTAATAAATGTGATGTGTCCAACGAGAACAAATACGCAAGAAAACCTTTAAAAAAAATTTACAATTACCCAGAAACTCCTAGTAGCCCTAACGAGAAAGTTCATGCCGACGTATTTTATTGTTTCCGAGCTTGTTTTTTATCTACTATTAATACAATAGATTCACGAAATTGGCTTCCATTCATAAATTGCCTGATAGAAACATGGTCACAATCAAGATCAAACTTCAAGAAAGATTTTCTTGGTTGGGAGTACCTAAAAAACTGATAATTATCATTATAATGGACAACGAGTTCAGTAAAGCACTTATACGATTATTCTGCCGCGAAAATAATATTATTACACACTTCACCACTCCCAACAGTCACACCGGAAACTCTGATATTGAAAGGTTGCATTCCACATTGTTAGAGCATATACGCATTTTGAAAAATTCAGACAACTCCTTAGAGTTAGAAGAAATCATGATCAAGGCTATTGGCTTTTATAACAACTCCATCCATAGTTCAACCAATGTAAAACCGATTGACTTTATCAATAGAAGCGACATAGATTTTGAAAAAATAAAAAATTATACTTACAGAAAAAAGAAACAAGCAATCAACAAATTGAATGCAGAAGCAGAAAGGGTTCCATATTTCAACAACAGCAAAGTTTACATGAAGAATACTCTTGCTATTAGAAATAAACTTGCAAAAAGGTTCGTACAATTGCAAAAAAGTTTTCCTAATAAAGTTGACATGGCAAATATGGCCTTATGCGAATTTTATCAAAGATTTTAACATTCACTCATAAATGACAAAAAAAAAAAAACAGTATTTATAATATTTCAATATTTGAAAAATATGTATCTAATGGTAAAATTTATCACCGGTGGCTTCAGCATACAAACTTGAAAGATAAATAAACATTAGCTATTATACATAATTTTATGTATACAAATGCACATTTACATAGTTTTTAAACTTAACACAAATATATCTTTTTGTTTTTTTTTTCAAATATTATTATACAAATAATATATACATATTTTATTACAACTGAAAGACATATACGTACATAAATCCAAATGCAAAATGTTTAAAATATATTATGCTTTGTAAAAAGCAAGTATTGATTTGAGTTATAATGCAGAAAAACAAAAAAGGGAAGGAAGATTACACAATTTTGTATATGTATAAAGCATAGATATGGTTAATATTTACGATCGTTGGAAAGAAAGAAAACAAAAATATAACTCTTGATGTCTGAATCCTGATTTATTGTTATCAAATTTAATGTAGTATCTACGTTCATTTAATGCACAAGCATTGTTCATTTTACATTTATTCATGTAACTAATATTTTTAAATTTTCGTATATAGGTACATAACTTTACACCCTAAGATAAATCGCAGGGACTCGATTTAATTTATGTGGAGGGCGAGTTATGTATTATCCTCCTATGGTACTAAACAGCTCATTAGTGTACTTTAAATATACTGGTTTTCAATCATCTTATTCCATATCGACTCACTCTCAATCTCAATGTAATAAAAATAAATCGATCGCTTAGAGAATGTTAGAGAGTTGCAAGTCGAGTCAGTCTTCGTCTAATATATTGTCGGAATAAGTCGATGTCAACTATTTTTTATGTTAATAAAATATATGTGAAGTTTTGACGAAAAATTAAATGCTTTTATTCCTGATATTAAACCAGGAACCGGAAACCTAAATAACAAACCCAGAATACAAACTTCTGCGCACACTTTACAGGGCATGTAAAGAACAACAACCATTCGCTGTGGCCGCCTACTCCTTACCCTTCAGGAAAATACGGTATATCTACAATACATATGCGGTTGTTCGCACACGATTCGCTAAAAATGCTAAAAAGGAATCCGCGCGCATTCAAAGGCACAGCATTGTGCCGAAAATTATGAAGTATGAAGCGTAAACAAAACTGCCCCATATTATATGTACTTAGATACCTTTTTAGACCTATTGTATGAAGTGTAACTTATTATTTGGTATATGAATACTTATATTAATGTCGAGTGTTAAGGGTTAAAGCTTTGAAAAAAAAAGTACATATTGATTGAAAAATTTTGGTTAAACATTTTGAGCCATCGGTCTCTGTTGTTATGAACAATACTGCACATCAACACAACTCGCAGAAGCTTCAGTGATTTCTTCATTATTAAATGTTTGGCACTTTGTGCTGCATGGTAAGGCTGAATGTCTGCACAGTAGCCTACAAAAAAACCGCACTCTTATTTTACAGTAAGTTTATTTCTTTGCTGCTAATATGCATATGCTTTTGTGCACTTTTTATCAATCGGAAAACCACATACGTAAAGGAATATGTTAACTTTATATTTATATACCACGCGAGAACTAAAAATAATGGTTTAGAAATTTTCCCTAGTATCGAAATGTCCGGGCCAGAACTTTTTCATATACTACTTGTCGTTTTTTTGTGCCTATTACTGTAGCTTTTGCGAACACTTGACTCACAGCAGCTGCGGCTCTCGAGCAGTTGGAACACATATTTACATACATAGAAGCGTGCATACATATATACGGAGCCGCGGCCACTCGACATCACAAAAATTCAAGACTTACAAAATATTGGCAAATAATTTCAATTCGACGCGAAATATTCCAATATTGACTATTTTCGGATGGTCGCGAAAATTAGCATATGGGCGGCTCGTTTTATAAATGAAAGTACTTTGTTCTTAGAAATATGAGCTCGAATTTATGAATGAATTTTTTTGTTTTTGTACGATATAATGTTCTAAATTGTTCAGTGCCGTCGCTGATAGAATTATGGCCGCTGCGACTGCGTATACGAATGTATTTTGTTTTGTAGTCGCTAGGCTTAGATTTTAGCTTTAGGCTGTTTCGATCACACTAATGAGAACCCCATGTAAACGAAAAATTCCTTCCTTCCGTCTCGTAGTACCGTAGATTTTAATTCACGATTATTAAAAAATTCCGTAATTCCGACCCAGCTGATTGCTCTCTCACCACACAGTGTTGCCAAGCAGTACATTTCGAAATCATTTACAAAATAAACTTAGAAAAACGATAATTTTTGTTAAAATAGCTTAAAAATACTGTTGAATAATGTTAATTATATTGGGAGGCTGAATTAGTTTTAAAGGTGACACACAGATGGCGCTATTTATCACTTTATCGCGTTGGCAATACTGAATATATATTCATGACAAAGCCTCATCCCTAGGCTTTGTTTATCAGTATCTGTCATTTCGCTGAAGTATAAACAACGCAGTGTTTTCGTGCTCCGAGTATGTCAACTTTCGTGCCGTCGAAACGCAATTTGCGGGAAGCTTTGCTTTTCTGCTTCAATTTGAAAAAAATACAGCCCAAGCCCGTGAATTGCTGCAGGAGGCCTACCCAGACCATACTCCGTCGATTTCAACATGTGAGTACTGGTTTCGACGATTCAAAAGTGGTGATTTTCACACCGAAGACAAGGAGCGTCTTGGCCAGCCCAAAAAGTTCGAGGACGCGGAATTGGGGGAATTGGTAAACGAGGACTCGTGCCAAACCCAAGAAGAGCTTGCTGAATCATTGGGCATTGATAAATCAACCGTTTGCAAGCGTCTAAAAGCGATGGGAATGATCCAAAAGCAAGGACATTGGGTCCCGTACGAGTTGAAGCTGCGCGACGTCGAACGGCGACTTTTTACGTGCGAATTGCTGATCGAGCGACAAAATCGGAAGGGTTTTTTGCATCGGATGCTTGATATAGTAAATATTACAATCATTCTATTGTCACCTACCTATGTACAGAAGGTTATGTAAGTGAAGCAAAATGCATCCCACGCTTTTAACTCTAATTTGAATTATTCTATTTGTATCTTAATTTTTGTTATAATTCTGTTCTGAGGTAGTTGACTATGACTGATCGTTCAAGTGCTATTACTTCATTATAGGTCTCTTTCTCATTAAAATTTATTTTCTACTTTTTAGTTCGATTGGCAATAAAAGCGTGTTTTTTTGTTTTTTTAAACTATTTTTTATTTTCTACTTTTTAGTTCGATTAGCAAAAAAGCGTGTTTTTTAGTTTTTTTTTTAAATTATTTTTTATTATGAATGAAAATTATTGTTATCATTGCAGTCAGTGAATTAATGATTCGATATATTCGTGTTATATTTAATTCCTTTCTTATCGATTGTGAGCCTAAAGCTATGCAGTTATTGGCCGTGATAAAGAAGTAATCGGGATGAAGAACTTATTTCGTGGAGGGAGCCTGAGAAACGGCTACCCCACTCCATTGGCCAGTTTTTTTTCGATTTTCGTGGTGTGGTGCACTATGAATTCATTCCACCTGGCCAAACTGTTAATAAGGCATATTATTTGAGCGTTATGCGTCGTTTACGTGAAGCAATTCATCTAAAAAGATCAGAATTATGGGCCAACAACTCTTGGTTTTTGCATCATGATAATGCACCGTCTCACACTGCACTCGTTCTTCGTGACTATTTCGCCAAAAATTCCACGCATATCGTTCCGCAACCACCGTATTCGCCTGATTTGGCTCCGTGTGACTTCTGGCTATTCCCAAAACTCAAGAGACCACTCCGGGGAACGCGTTTCGAGTCGATTGAGGAGATAAAAGCTGAATCGAAGTAGGTGCTGATGGCTATACCGGAAATGGACTATTTGACATGTTTCGGGGATTGGAAAAATCGTTGGCATAAGTGCATTTCATCGAGAGGGGATTGTTTTGAAGGAGATGAAATTGATTTACAAAAATAAATAAAGATTTTTCATTTTACAACCAAATTCAGCTTACTTTTTGCCCGCAGGTAAAAAAAGAAAATATTAATCCTGGCAATCCTAATAAAGAAAATGGAAAACTGTTATCAAATTATTGCATTGTCATCGGTCCCTGATAGGTGTGCAAAATTTCAAGTCGATCAGATTTTTAGAAGGCAGTGAAAATTAAGCTCAAAGATTCCGTTACATACATACATACAACCCGACCTAATAAAGTGTGTTAATAAGTGTTGATTTATCTTAAACCGTTTTATTTTCTGAATGCAAATACCTCCTATTGACATGTACATACATATTATGTATATTGGCATATACCATCATTTATGTAGGTACATATAGAGTATACGTTCATTTATGAATGTATGTAATGAAAAACTTCATGAATAACTTTCAGAATTTATTAAAACTTATTCGCCTCGCGCGCGTCCATATCTACGTAGACATCAAAAACCTTTTGTTCACAACACAGGCGCAGAAATAACCGCTCTGCGTAATTATCCTCCCCACGTGACTCGCCATCAATTCTCGGCGCAAATTTTTTTTTGAAGTGAAAACTTCTTTAGAATCGTTGGGAGTGATTTGAGAAAAAGTGAAACGAAAAAAGCGACACTCTTGGCTACGAATATACATTTACACGTAGCGACGAACTAAATAACTTTTAGGCCAGCGCCGACAGCATGGCGCGATAGCCGAGCGGCTAGCAATGTGAGCTTCCGATCCAAAATCCTTGGTTCGAATCACAAGAAAAAAATTTTTTTATACAGTTATTTTATTTTATTTTATGATATGTTTATGAGGAGCTTTTTTTCATGGCAGAAATACACTCGGTGTTTTGCCATTGCCTGCTGAGGGGTGAGCGCTATTAGAAAAATAGTTTTCCTTAATTTTGGTGTTTTCACCGAGATTCGAACTGACGTTCTCTCTGTGAATTCTGAATAGTAGTCACGCACCAACCCATTCGGCTACGGCGTTTGTTTAATTTTACTGATGCAAAAATGAGGAAAAATATATGAATAAAGTTTGCTTACTGTTTACACATTTTCCAAAGGTGACGGGGAACCAAAAAAAGTCGATTTTCAAACAAATACGAGTGCATATGTGTAATTGTGTTAGAGTTTCGGTCACGCCCCAGCAAAACCTGCGTGCATATCCCAGCAAAACCTGCGTGCCCGAAACTCTAACACAATTACACTTTTTTATTTGTTACAAACACATATGCACGCAGGTTTTGCTGGGGCGTCACCGAAACTTTAACACAATCGACTTTTTTTTGATTCTCCGTCACCTTTGGAAAATGTGTAAGCAGTAAGCAAACTTCATTCATATATTTTTTCTCATTTTTGCATCAATAGAAAAAAAAAACAAAAAAAACGGCAACTGGCTGCCAAAGCAATAAGTCAAAAAGATATCTTTTCTCTCTTTTTGATATCAAAGTAGGCCGAGAATCAAATTGTCAACCTTTGGCAAATGTGTAAGCAGTAAGCAAACTTCATTCATATATTTTTCCTCATTTTTGCATCAGTCAAACTAAACAAGCGCCGTAGCCGAATGGGTTGGTGCGTGACTACTATTCAGAATTGACACAGAGAACGTCAGTTCGAATCTCGGTGAAAGCAAAATTAATAAAAACATTTTTTTAATAGCGGTCGCCCATCAGCAGGCAATGGCAAAACACCGAGTGTATTTCTGCCATGAAAAAATTCTCCTCATAAACATATCATAAAACAAAATAAAAAAAATGTATAAAAAAAATTTTTTTTGTGATTCGAACCAAGGATTTTGGATCGGAAGCCCACATTGCTAGCCGCTAGGCAATCGCGCTGTGCTGCCGGCGCTGGCCTAAAAGTTATTTTGTTCGTCGCTACGTTTATATGAAACTGGCACTGGCAAACGAATCCATATGTATGAAAGGGATAAAAAATCACACGTACACAAAATTTTTGGCACGATTTTCCCAACGCTTTTAACAAAGTGATTGTAAAGGGGCGTGGTTAGTGATAGTTTAACGACCACGCGTGGCGGTTACGTGAAGGGTAACCTGACCGCCACTCTTCTTGCTGGGATGTGTTTGTAACATTCAAAAAAATGTAATTGTGTTAGAGTTTCGGTCACGCAGGTTTTGCTGGGGACGCTCATAATAGCAACCGCGTGTGTATTTTTATATTCGTAAATATTTTCATTTTTAAATATTTACCGCAATTATGCCGAAAAATAATGCAGAAAAGTGTCGTGAATATCGACAGAAAAAAAAATCAATAAATAGCATCACGGAATTCATTCACGAAAATTTAATAAAGTATACACCAGAAGTATCGCGGATACTTAGAAAAGATTACAATAAAGTTCCAATGATTTTAAGTGGCGATTTTAACGTAAATTTTGCATTGGACACAGCGGTTCCTTTAATTGACGTTCTCAATACAACATTCAATTTAAAAATGTGTAACAATCGCACTGAATCGACAACACGATCAAAAACAACCATTGACGCGGTATTTCAAAGAAATGTTGACAACATCGAAACCAAAGCATTTGTATCATATTTTAGCTATCATAAGCCACTCGTATCATTTGTTGAAATTGAAAACATTGAGGATGAATAATAATAAAATGAAGAAAATAAAATATGAACTTTATAGCAATATTATAATGAACCTATAATTATCTTGCTCCTAATGCTGCTTTCGTCTTATTCTCTCTCAGTTTGTTTTACGGAAGGTTTCACTTCTATCGCGTCTAACCGTTAGACGGGTGTTTTTTTTTTCGTTTTTAAATTTTGTTTTTTTTAATGTAATCATAAAAAAATTTGTAATAAATTTTATGTATCCGCTTAACAATTCAAAATTAACAAAATGGTAAAAAATAAGCAGTCGAAGAAATAAACGCACCGCCTATTTTTCCTCGCCACATGTTAGACTCGATTTCAATTACCGGCGCAAACTTTTTTTATTAATTTTTTTTTTTTTAATTCGTTTTTTTTTTAATGTAATTGAAAAAAAATTATGTAATAAATTTTAAGTATTCGCTTATTATTTCAAAAATACGAAAATAGGAAAAATTTAATTGGTTTAATGTCGAGGTGAGAAATGTGTTGTGTGTTGAGGTGAAAGATGTGAAAGATGTGTGGTGTTTCTAATTTTTGTGTGGGCAAAAGTCAGTGATTTGTTTATAAACTCGGTGTGCTAAATTCCCTTACTACAAATCTTTGAAATCTCAATGGTACTAAAAATTCTTAACAGTAACATTTGCACCTTCTCATTCCATTAACATTCTCTGCTTATACGACATGGCCCATGCAATTTCAAGCGGCGTGGTTCCGGTGGATCTGGCTAACATCAAACCAGGGAAAATTGTACATTCTCGGTGGCTCACCAAGGCCGCTAGATTATTGCGATTATATGTGACAACGGAAAATCCAGATGCAAATTTAAAAAGTAGTTGAATTTATAATTAAATGTTATGTGCCAATGTACTTCAATATCAAGTATTACAGCTCTGTCGTGTACGGCAGTGCATTATTTTTCAAGTTCATTGGTTGTTCACGATTTCTAGAACTTGGTTTACGCAAAATTGTCAATCAAGTGATTAAAGATAATTCATTCTATGCGCATTCGGAAAATATCTTGTTATCAATGTTGTTTGATGATAGCAAAGAAAAGCGCGACTGTGCCATCAAGAAAATTCTACGCTATTAAACCGATGTTGACGAGCCAATGGTACTTCGAGTTTATAAAAAACCAGATATAAACTTTAATTGCACAAGTTATACGGAAATGATCAATTTGAATGATATAAATATCGTATTTGAACCACCATTCACGCGAAGCATTCCGTACAATACATTGAAAGAATATTTAAATCAAGATGATCCACCTTTTAATGATCCAAAAATTCCATCACACATACAAGGAACGGAACGACATGTTCAATTGCTAGCTAGCGTTTCCAAACGGGTTATACCGGAAAATGTAGAGGCTGTTATGGCGACGACATTAGAGAGCCGTGCGAAATTGCCCAGACTTGAAAGTAAAAAAGATTTCAAACAATAATTTTTTTTAGTTTCTTTTCTATAACTCACTTAAATTAATTTTTTCATTTACATATGTTCTGACTAAATAAATTTCTTAAGAGAAAAAATAGATACTATTATAAATAAATAATAAATATTATTATAAAGAAATAAAAATAAAAAAAACATAGCCATTTAGCTGATTTTTTCATGTAAAGGCCAAAAATGGTGATATTTTGAAATGATTGTATGGGGAACCCCCCGGGGAGTTCCAGGGGGTGTGCCACTGGCATGGGTGGATCGGCCGTCCAAAGTTAGTGGGGGTCGGTCATACATTTGGACTTGATTGGAGCACTCTAAATGGGTCAAAGTGGGATTTTTCAAAATTTGCCCCTACCCAAAAGTTCGACCCAAATCGGGGGATATCAGAATTCGTTTTAGAGGTATGGTTACTTCGGCAAAGTTTCGTATTTTGATTCCTAGAATACGATTTTCACAGAGCAATGAGCGATTTTTAAATCGACCCGCCTTAATATACATATATGTATGTATGTATATGCAATTTGTTTTCTCATTTTTCTGATAGCAAAGTAGTTCATAAAACGAACTCTCTTGAACCCAATGATAAAAATTCTTTATTCGAGATTGAAAAAATCACTGATGACCATTCGACAATAGTCAACGTTGGAATATTTCGTATAGCAACTGTTGCGGGGAGAATCCTGTATGCAGCTACAAATCTGTTGCGGGAAGAACCAATAATGTTGCAAGAAGAAATTGATGCGGGAAGGACCAATAACGTTGCAGGAAGAAATTGATGCGGGAAGGACCAATAACGTTGCAGGAAGAAATTGATGCGGGAAGAATCTTGAAGGCGGCTATAAATCCGTTGCGGGGAGAGTCCTGTATCCTTAATGTTGCGGGGAGAGTTCTTAATCCAACAATTGCCAAAAACAATAGCGAAATTTGCTGCTTCAATTGAAAAGTTACAATTTTTCTCTCCATTTATTTTACAAAATGTTCCGTATTTATACACATTTCTTTACAAACAAAACCTACTTAATTCACAGAAAATTATAACAAATAACAAAAGTTGAAAAACATTAAAGTATTTTAACTAATATTAAATTGAACTCAACATACCGCCGCCCTTGAACTATCTGAATAAGTTCAAAATAAAATATTAAAAAGAAAATGAAAAGCCTTGAAAAACATTTACGATAAGTTATTAGTTTCTTCATAAAATAAATCTCCTTTCGTTGGCAAAAGGCAAAGTTTGACTATAGGGAGAACCAATTCGCCATGCGGTGTTTTCAACGTTATTACTCTTACGCGTCCATCGGTACCATGATGGCATTTGATCACTCGTGCAATCGTCCACTTCGTCGGAGGATTAGGCTCGTTGAATACAGCAACCACGTCCCCTTCTTCAATGTTGCGTGAAGAACGAAACCATTTAGTGCGACGTTGTAAGCTCACGAGGTACTCGTCTCTCCAACGACGCCAGAAATGTTGTCTCATGGCAGAAATTGCTTGCCATCGCTGTCGAAGATTTTCACGAAACCCTTGACCCTCAGGTTCCGGTATTGACTTAAGTGGTTCACCGACTATGAAATGTCCGGGAGTTAAAACTTCTAAGTCACCAGCAGCTTCAGAGTTGTTACAGAGTGGGCGAGAGTTTACGCAAGCTTCTATTTCAGTCAAAAGTGTGTTGAACTCTTCGTATGATAGTGGAACTTCTCCTAATACGCGATTTAAATGATACTTAACACGTTTGGCTCCGGTCTCCCAGTAACCTCCCATATGGGGTGCAGCCGGTGGATTAAATCGCCATTCGATATTCGAGTCCGCAAAGAAAGAGCGAAGTTTAATATCAGCCCATGCACTGTTGAAATGCAATGCGCAACTCCTTCTCGGCTCCAACGAAATTTGTACCGTTATCTGATGTCATGACCTTACAAAAACCTCGACGATTTGTGAACCTTTTAAACGCATTTAGGAAAGCTGGTGTTGACAGGTCACCAACAAATTCGAGATGCATCGCACCAGTGCACATACAAAGGAACGAACAGATGTAGCCTTTGGTAGCCTTAGCTCCTCTTCCTTGGGTGAATTTGTAGAGGTAAGGTCCAGCGAAGTCAACAGCAGTGTGAGTAAAACAACGGGCGTAGGTTATGCGAATGACAGGTAGATCACCCATGACATGTGTGGTAAGGTTGCGGTTCAAATAAGTGAATTTCACGCACTTATGGTATATATTACGGATCAAGCTACGAGCGCCGATAACCCAATAACGACGTTGCAAGACAGTTTGCATAATGCGGGGCCCAGCGTGCAAAGTGACCTTGTGTATTTCGCAGATTATTAACTTAGCAAGCGGACAATTCTTAGGCAAGATAATGGGATGCCTAACATCTGGAGCGACTTCATCATTTTTTATTCTTCCTCCAACACGTAGAACACAAGTCCCATCCAGAAAGGGCTGCAGACGCAAAAGACTACTGCGAAGTGGGATTGGTCTTTTAGCGCTGCAAAGAGAAATTTCATTAGAAAAATAAAACCGTTGCGTATACCTTATTAGGCGAAGTTCAGCTTCAAATAACTCTTGGCAGCTCGGTGTACCAAAACGCTTTATAACATTAAGCCGTCTGTTAGTCAAAAAACGTAAAACATAGGAAATAACTCGACGCAGCTTAGAATACGATGAGTATTTTGTCATCACGGACCAATAATCTGTAGAATTAATCACATGGGCACGAATACTCTTTCGTATGCCCAGCTCTGTAGTGTGCTCTTTAGATTTTTTCTGCTTCCACAATTGTTCAGTGCTTTTCAGGAAAATAGGACCAGCCCACCACAATTGATGACGTAATAATTCGGAGGGAGTTATACCTCTTGAAGCACAATCTGCAGGATTCTGTTCAGAACGAACGTGGTTCCAACATTCGGGAGGCAAAACTTCTTGAATATCAGCGACGCGGTTGGCCATAAATGTCACCCATCTGCTGGGGTGAGCTTGTAACCATGCCAATGTTATAGTAGAGTCAGTCCAAGCGAAAAGCGGATAACGGAGATCAGACCAGCAGTGCAGCACGCTTCGCACTAGTTTAGCAGCAAGATGAGCGGCGCATAATTCAAGACGTGGCAACGTTGTCGGCTTAAGCGGAGCTACCTTGGTTTTCGACGAAATTAATGACACAATAATGCTACCGTCGCTTTGTGTTGTTCGTGCATACAAAACGGCGGCGTAAGCGCGCTCGGACGCGTCTGCGAATACGTGCAATTGCGTAAATGACCCAGCTACTTCAGTAGCAAACCAACGTTTCACCTTCAAATGTGCCAGTTGCTTGAGTTCTATGCGATGCTCCAACCACTTCGTTGTGATAGACTCAGGAATGATATCATCCCAACCTACCTTAGTGCGCCATATGTCTTGAAACCAAATTTTTGAATTTATAGTAGCGAGAGCAAGTAGGCCCAGAGGATCAAAGAGCGTACTTGCATCTGATAGAAACATGCGCTTGGTCAACTTAACTGGCGGTTCCCTCAAGTTAATAGTAAACGTGAGGTAGTCTCCTTCTGTGTTCCAGATAAGACCTAAAGCGTGAACATCCTAATCGTCGACAATATAATGTGATATGTTCGTAGATGCATTAGAAATGCTTGCGATTAGTTCAGCGCAGTTCGATGCCCACTTGCGAAGTTCAAACCCCCCTTCCCTCAATATTTCGGAAATATTTTGCTGCAACAATCGAAGTTCTTCTTTACTAGATGCACCAGTAAGTAGATCATCCATGTAAAAATCCTTGAGAATAACACTAACAGCCATAGCACAACCATTCGACGAATCTCTAGCCGTCTGTTGAAATGGTCGGACAGCTAGATGAGATGCAGCTGCCACTCCGTACGTTACGCGAACCATGCGAAAATCTTGGATTGGCAGAGATGGGTGGCTACGCCATACGATGCGTTGCAAATCGGCGTGTTTTAAGGATACGCAGATTTGACGATACATTTTGGCGACATCTGCTGTTACAGCATAGCGGTGTCTTCTAAAACGAAGTAAGATGGAGTATAAATCTTCCTGCAATTGAGGTCCTATAAATAATGCGTCATTGAGCGAATTTCCGGAAGTCGATTTTGCGGACGCGTTAAATACAACCCTCAATTTGGTCGTGGTACTACTTTCCTTTAAAACAGGATGATGAGGCATATAATACGTTGGATTCATAGTCTCTGACGTGACCTGCATATGTTTCATGTCAATGAGTTCATTCATGAATTCATTGTAGCGTAAACGAAGATCGGAGTCACAAGCGAGTCTTCTTTCAAGTCGTAACAAATTCCGGATAGCAAAGTTTCGCGACTCTCCCAGGGCTACATCGGGCTTCAGCGGCAATTCGACGACAAACCGTCCGTTAGGTTCCCTTCGATGCGTTGTTTCAAAATGGTCTTCACAGTAACGCTCCTCATTCGTAAGATACGTTTTTTGCGGAGCTTCCTCTAACTCCCATAACTTGTTCAATGCTCGATCCAAATGAACATCGCAATGTAACGACTGTAAGCGTGGCATATCAGGCTCAGATCCATTCACGCTTCCAAACAGAGTCCCCCCAAAGACCGTCAGTTGAGCCATAGGAGCTCCAGATGGACCCTTACGAAGTTCTGTACAGATCAGCTGATCCATAACGTCCATTCCAATCAATATATCGAACCGTCCAGGCTTCATAAAATGGGGATCGGCTAAAAACAAACCTCGGATATGTGGCCACGATGAAGTAGCTATAGTCAGTGTTGGCAAGTCGCTTGTAATTTTAGACAGAATTAACGTTTTGACAGTAAAGCATTGATTTGTAGAGAAAGAAGAAAGAGAAAGTGATACTTCACCTCTAGTTCGTCCTCCTTGCGCTGACCCAATTCCAGTAATGTTAACTTCAGATGTTGATCGCGGCAGGCCTAAGCGTTGCACACACGCTTCGGTTACAAAGGAAGCATGTGATCCAGAATCGAAAAGTGCACGTGCGGGCTGCCAATTACCAGAACAGTCGCGTACCTTCACTAATGCGGTGGATAACAGCACAACTCTTTCTACAGCTATGGGTGGATTGGAGCTCGAGTTCTAGCATGAAGAAACGCGTGGAACGTCGACGCTTGCTGGAAGTTCAAAGGTTTTTGCGCTTACCTTTGATGTGGCGTCAGCAGTGCATAACGAATGCGTCGCGTTGCCGATGTAATTGTTCACTGCGGTAACGGTCGTTGACTGCAAAGCACCGTGCAACAGAGTGTGATGACGTTGTTTACACATGCGGCAAGTGGAAGCACTGTTAAAACGGTCTTTATAGTGACCTGAACTTAAGCAGTTGAAGCATATGCGACCTTGCTTCACGAACTGTGATTTTGTAGACAAGTCCAATTCACGAAATTTTTCACAACTGTAAATTTTATGAGGTCCACTACAATATGCACACACGTTACTTTGTTTTGATACCGCGTGGAACACATTTGTCGACTTGCTTGCTGATGCAGTTTTAACCTTAATTGGTACTGATGTTGTTGACGACGAAAGCATCGATAACGATCGGCATCTTATCTCTAAAAATGTTATTAGTTGCTCAAAAGATGGAGGACCCAACGCTTTAAGCTCGCGAATATGCTGTTGGAACGCATCAATTACGCCTTTGATTGCGTCAGCATTGTCATGCGTAGCCCTTTTAATTTCAGCCAACGCGCGAAGATGAGATTCCACAATTACACGAATAACCTTATACCGCGATGTTAATAGACCCCAAGCTTCAACGTAATTTGCGTCACATATTTTAAGACCACTAATAATTTTCAACGCGTCACCTTTCAAGCAGCTTCGGAGATAGTGCAACTTTTGTCCATCTGATAAAGTAGAGTTACTATTAACTAACGAAGAAAACGCGTCGAAAAAACCAATCCATTCTGTAGAGTCTCCGGAGAATGTGGGCAACTCCATTTTCGGTAAACGTATAACCGTGGACACAGATGCCTTTGTGGAGCTATCTTGCGATTTAGTACGACAATTTTTCACGCGGCTAAAGTTAGCTGAAGCTGTAGAGTACCAAGTTTCGGCTTGGATACGCACATTTTCTTCAATTTCAATAACATCGGCACCACAAGTCATTTCTACAGCGTCTTGAGCAACGATAAAACGAACCCACTGTTCACTCAATAACTGAAGGTAGCTTGCAATATTCTCTGCATCCATAGTGAATGCCTCATCAATACTTTTTGCCATATACCGTTTAATGGTATTGAGAGCGGAATCGCGCGTTTTAGTAGAATTCGACATTTTTAATGTGACAGAAAAGCAAACGACGGGTTTTTAGAATTTTCGCGATGTTAAATGCAGGAAGGGCTGCACAAACGCACACACGTTTTAATGCACAAAAATAATTTTCTTAATATTCGTTGCGCCTTTTGCTACGCGTATGTATGTACACAAGCGAATGCGTACATGCAAAAGGCAAGCGGAGTGACTATATCCGGCTCGAAGGACCAAAAATGTTGCGGGGAGAATCCTGTATGCAGCTACAAAACTGTTGCGGGAAGAACCAATAATGTTGCAGGAAGAAATTGATGCGGGAAGGACCAATAACGTTGCAGGAAGAAATTGATGCGGGAAGAATCTTGAAGGCGGCTATAAATTCGTTTGCAGGGAGAATCCTTAATTCTTAATGCTGCGATAGGACCAAGTTGATTGAAGCGATGAAATATCCGGCTCAAAGGACCAAAAATGTTGCGGGGAGAATCCTGTATGCAGCTACAAATCTGTTGCGGGAAGAACCAATAATGTTGCAGGAAGAAATTGATGCGGGAAGGACCAATAACGTTGCAGGAAGAAATTGATGCGGGAAGAATCTTGAAGGCGGCTATAAATCCGTTGCGGGGAGAGTCCTGTATCCAACAATTGCCAAAAACAATAGCGAAATTTGCTGCTTCAATTGAAGAGTTACAATTTTTCTCTCCATTTATTTTACAAAATGTTCCGTATTTATACACATTTCTTTACAAACAAAACCTACTTAATTCACAGAAAATTATAACAAATAACAAAAGTTGAAAAACATTAAAGTATTTTAACTAATATTAAATTGAACTCAACAGCAACATTTGCCAATATTTCATGAATCGAAACGTGAAAATTTTCGAATCGTGTTTAAATTTAGGACATATTCCAGATAGTTAGAAACTAGTCAAGGTCGTTTCATACCAAAAGTAGGTAGAAGGGGGCATGAACCAGCCAAAGAAACTGTTGAAAACTTTTGAAAGACATTAAAAGATATTTGAAGAGTTAATAATGTTACTACTGATGCAATCCAACGGACGTTGATAGACTTAGGAGTGCACAATTCGATCATCTCTATGCTGGTAACCAGGATCATTAAAGCTAAAATGGATAATATACATATAACTAAGAGGGTGCATAGGGGCACTCCACAGGGGAGAGTAGTATCTCCACTTGTTTGGTTATGTGCGATTATGATTAATAAAACTTAATAGAGGTGGGGTACAAGTGGTTAATGGGATCAATACTGAGTCCTAATACGATTAGTGGGATCATTCCAAAAGTGCTAGACCAGCTTAACTCCTGGGGACTGGTTGGGTGGCCCCAGGAGATGCACCAAAGCCGAGAGTCAAGTCGGATCTTCACAGGAAAGCGTGGCAGAACAGAGGATTCCCCTGTAACGCTGCGCTCTACGGAAACGAAACGGGGTCTGTGCCAACGACCGGGAAGAGGAGAAAGGCAAAGAAGAGGAAAGTCGACAGACGGAGCCCGGAAATGCCTGAGTCCTCGACCCAATCCAAGGCAGACAAACCTTTGCCTGACAAGGCAGAGGCTAAGGGACCTCAAATGTCGAATGACACTCTTCCGTCAACGTCTGGCGAATCATTCGCGAGAATGGCAGCAAAGGCAATGACCGTGGAGATACATACCGACAAACAAGATGGTCTACTGTCCAAAGGGCAACAAGACTATCTTGACAGCTATCTTTGGAAAGCTATCAGTGAGTCGAAAGACGCGCCGACTTTCGAGGGGAAAAGCGTGGTGGACGGCATCGTAAAGGCGCACTGTTCCAATGCTTTTTCCCGAGAATGGCTAGAAAAAGCGATAGCAAAGATTCCAGCCTGCGAAAACAGCAAGTTCATTCTTGTTGAGAGTAGCAAAGAAAGGCTGGTTCGAGCGAGTGTCTGGATTCCGGGTCCTTCCTGTAATTCAGCAGAACTCCTCACACGCATCCGTGTTCAGAACAAGGATCTTGACACGACTCTCTGGAGAGTATACTCGTGCACCAGGCAGAAATCCGCTACCACTTCGGAGGTGGGTTCCCACCTGGTACTGGTTATCGATCTTGGGTCCCTCAAGGTTCTTAAGTCGAAGTTCGGGTGCCGTCCTCACCTACATCTGGGGCGAATCCACTTCCGCGTCCAGGATAAGGTGGAGGACAAAGCGTAAATATACTCAGTTTCATGACTGAAGTAATATTTACACAGATAAATCAGCAGCATAGCAAAGCGTCTACGGCTCTCTTGTGCCGTAGGCATGCAAAACTGCAAACAAACCCACACATAATACTTATACAAGAACCATGGGTATGTCACAAGCGTATCTGTGGTCTAGGTGCTATGTCGTGGGGACAAATACTTCATTGTGAAGGGAATGTGAGACCGCGAGCATGTATTATCATGCCGAGGTTGATCGAACACACGATGTTAAAAGAGCTATGCTCCGGAGATATCGTTGCTGCAGAAATAAAGTACTTGAAAAGTGGGAACAGTGTCGAAGGTATCATAGCTTCGGCCTACCTACCCTACGACTCTTTACAGCCACCTCCTTCGAGGGAGCTAAGAGAAGTGGTCAAGTATGCAGAATCCAATAATCTGGGGCTAATAGTGGGCTGTGATGCAAATTCACAGAACATTGTGTGGGGAAGCAGCAAATGCAACCCCAGAGGTCTCAAGTTACTGGATTTTATCCTGTCATCCGATTTGGTCATTCAAAACACTGCTAACAAACCAACTTTTGTGACCAGAAGGAGACAAGAGGTGATTGATTTAACACTTACCAATAGGTCAGTTGGAAATCAAATCAAGCGATGGCGAGTTTTGGAAGAGGACTCTCTTTCTGATCATCGTCTTATCGAATTCCGACTGGGAATTGACACAATATCAATACCTTCCGGTAGGAATCCTCGAAATGTGGACTGGGACAGGTATGGTGAGCTTGTAACAGAGCGATTACCAAACCTGAAAAAACTCAAATCAGCAGAAGTGATTGAAGATGCTACTAAGAAATTAGAAGGTACTTTAATCAATTGCTTTGAGGAACTGTGCCCACTCAGGCAAAGCAGACAGGGGAAAGCGGTTCCTTGGTGGAACCCTGAACTGTCGGAGCTTCGTGTACGGTCCACGAAACTTCTTAAGAAGGCCTTGAAGACCACAACAGAAGAGGACTGGGCTAATCATCGACTTATACAGAGAGAATATAAGAAAAAAGTACGGAAAGCCAAACTTGAATCCTACAGCGAGACTTTGTAAGGTCCTCAATTAGACCGCTCAGTAAGGCTGGATTTCATTCGAAAACCTGATGGTCCATACACCATTTCAAAATCGGAGACGTTTAATGCTCTACTCGAAACCCATTTTCCGGGTAGTAGAACTCTCTCTGAAGTTGAGAGTGGCATGAACAATAACGGTAGCAACGGTGGAACCTCTAGGTACAGCTGGTATATTGCTAGTCGGATAGTGACAAGGGAATCGATAAGGTTTTCCTTGTCTTCCTTTTGAGAACTATAAGTCCCCTGGATCTGACGGAATATATCCAGCAATGCTTAAAAAAGGAGGAGACAGGCTGATTGAGGCCCTGAAAAGGATCTTCACAGCCTGTCTTGCATTTGGTTATATACCATCCCAATGGCGACGCGTAAGAGTAGTATTTATTCCGAAACCAGGAAAAGATGACTATTCCCTAGCAACAAGTTTTAGACCAATCAGTTTGACATCGTTCATGTTGAAAAGTCTGGAACGAGTGGTGGAGAAATATATTCGAGTGGGGATATTGCCGAGAAGTCCACTTAGTAGAAATCAACACGCTTACCAGAGTGGAAAATCAAGTGAATCAGCCCTACATGATCTTGTTAGCAAGATTGAAGCCGGGCTGGAAGCTGACGAATACGCAATGGGCGTGTTCGTGGACATTGAGGGGGCTTTCGATAATGCCACTTTCGGCTCGATATGTTCTTCTGCCGAACGACACGGAGTTAATCAATCCATTATAAAATGGATGTATTCCATGCTCTCTGAGAGGCTGTTAACCGCTGGTGGGAGCAGTGACGAACAAGCAAGGATGTCCCCAAGGGGGTGTTCTTTCTCCGCTGCTGTGGTGCTTCGCCGTTACCTCTCTATTAGTGGAGATGCAGGAACTCGGTTTTCATGTCCAAGCATATGCGGACGACGTCTGTGCGCTAACATCGGATAAATCCTTAAGGAGGCTTTGCACGAAAGTGGAGAGGATTCTTGACAAAATCGATGAGTGGTGCATGAGACAAGGTCTTTCCGTTAATCCGAACAAAACAAACATAGTCTTGTTTACGAGAAAACGGAAATTGGATGGACTCAGTCTTCCAACACTGAAAGGTGTGACACTTGGTCTTTCCAACGAAGTTAAATATCTAGGAGTAATCTTGGATAAGAAGCTGACTTGGGAGACACACGTTTCACTAAAGGTGAATCACGCATTGTAGATTTTTCAGCAATGCCGTAGAGCCTTTGGCAAAACTTGGGGTCTGAAACCTGCTGTGGTCCTATGGATATACACAGCACTTATCAGACCAATCATCACTTACGCTTCTGTGGTCTGGTGGCGACGGAGCATGGTTAAGTCCCCAATCCGGGAACTATATAGGCTGCAAAGAAGTGTATGTTTATGCATCACGGGTGCCATGAGTACAACCTCTGGTGATGCCCTAAATGCTATGCTTGATTTGCTCCCCCTGGATCTTAAGATACAACAGGAAGCAATAAAAGCAATGTGTAGACTCCATAAATATGGTTTCTGGCACGAAGATGGAACTTCGGGACACAGAGAAATCTTTAAGTTGCTATCGGAGCAGCATCCACTGTTTTTGGCACCTAAAGATGACCTGATACCCACAGTTTCATTTGGAAGGAAATTTGATGTCAGATTTCCATTACCGATGGGTCCAAGAATGAAATAGGCTCTGGAGCCGGATGGTACTTAAACGATAGTAATAAGTATCACTATGCTATGGGGGAAATGGCAACTGTTTTCCAAACAGAAGTTTTTGCCATCCTGAAAGTAGCCGAATGGATAATCGAGAGGAGATGGAGCGGGAAACAGATTGGAGTCTTCAGTGACAGTCAGGCTGCATTGAAGGCCCTGGAGAACGCGAAGCAAACCCCAAGGATTGTTCAAAAATGTAAGAAGAAGCTTAATTCTGTCGCAAGACAGAACAGGCTTGTACTTATATGGGTTCCGGGACACTCCGGTGTTCAAGGAAACGAAATTGCCGACGAATTGGCCAACCGTGGATCAGCGGTGCCCCCACAGGGGCCAGAGCCAATAATCGGAATCAGTTCTGCAGGAATCAAGAATTGGATCAGCGATTATGTAGGCAATCTACATAAAGATCCGGTCCGGTCTAGAACGCTGCAGAACTGCAAAGTGTTTTGTGACAAGTCCGAACAGAAAACAGTCAAACTTTCTACTAAAACTTAGAAGGAAGACATTCGGTTGATGGTCGGCATCATTACAGTACACAACCCATGGGGTCAGCATATGACCACCATTGGAATCATCGAGGACCCGGTATGCCTGTCATGCTTAGAGGAGGCAGATAGCACTGATCACTTTCTCTGTGAGTGTCCTGCCTTTGCTAGAGCACGGCTACGAGTATTGGGTTCCGATGTCATGAGAATGAGTAATATTCGTTCTCTAAAACTGGAGGATATTTACAGATTTGCCAAAGAATCTGGACAATTCTCACAGGACTAACTATCTCTATCTCTGTCTCTATTCTTTCCCATCTCTTTCTCTGATACTTTTCTCCTTCCCTCCTTGACTATTACCCCCTTTCCAGAGCTTTAAATACAATGGGCTCTTTAGCCTGAGTGTTTTAGGAGCCACCAAATCTCCTGGTGCTCCTTGGCTCGACATGCATAACAACAGGAACCAATATACACTGTATATGTATTTATAAAATTTAATTCATACTGAAAACATCCAACCTGGTTCGTAGTGAAATCCAACCTGATCTTTTGTTCGTTTTTAGAAATGGGTGTTAGCCGCGCTCTTAAATAAAACAAACAAAACTTAAGGTCTAGACACTTAGCTAAGATCTAAACATTTTTTGAAGTTAACTAAGGACTATTGTTTATGGCCTACTTACACATATAAATCATACTATCAACGTGGATGTATGCTTATGCTTATAATACTTTTTCTCTAAAGTATTAAAATTCATATAAGGAATAATAATGTATGACTTCAGGGGTCTCCAAACTACGGCCCGCTAGAGGCATCCATCCGGCCCGCAACAGCTTAAGATTACTATCATTAATATGGCCCACGACAGCTTATGTTTTACTGTTGTTACTATTGCTGTTATAATTTTAGTGGAGGAGAATGAAAACACAATGATAATTACTCGATTTTATTTATCAGGTCAGTCCATAAGTTCGTGCGAATTTTACCCATAATTTCACTTTTGTACGATTTTCGCGGAATATAACGGAACTATTTATATTTTCTTTGATATATGTATTGTGCATTCAACAAGTGGAATCTGCGAACGCGTATAAGAGACATATTGTGTATTTTTTTTATAAAAGTGGTAGAAATGCAACAACTGCCGCTGCAGAAATAGACACTGTTCACGGAGAGGATACCGTGAGTGTAAGGACTGCGCAAAAAAGATTTTCAAAATACCGAAGTGGTAACTACGACGTGGAGGATGCCCCGCACGTTTGTCGTCCTGAAGTCCTTAACTCCGACGCCTTGCTCGAACTCGTGGAAGCTGAGCCAAATTTGACAGTCGATATGATAGCTCAGAGGTTAAATCCATCGCATGGAACAGTTCACTGGCACCTGGTTCAGTTGGGAAAGGTTTCAAAGCTGGGAAACGGGTTCCGCATAGACTTTCCGTCGCCAACCTTCAGCAGAGAGTGAATGTGTGTTCTCAGCTGCTGCAACGGCTTGAAAATGAAAGTTTTTTGAACAGTATCGTTACTGGTGATGAAAAATGGGTCCTTTACAATAATCCTGTTCGCAAAGGCCAATGGTTAGATAAAGATGAAGCACCAGAACCGACCCCTAGAGATGGCCTTCACGCCATGACGATTCTCCTGTCTATTTGGTGGGATATGGCCGGTATTGTTTATTATGAACTTCTGGAACCAAACCAGACGATAACTGCTGATTATTATTCCCATCAGCTATCAAACCTGGATGAGGCAATTAAAAAAATCGACCGTCTTTAGTGAATAGACGCAAAGTTTTGTTTCACCACGACAACGCAAGACCTCATACCGTAAGGCAAACATTAGGCAAGCTGAACGAGCTCGGATGGGAGCTAATGCCGCATCCACCATACTCTCCGGATATTGCACCTTGGGATTATTACCTTTTCTGTGGACTTCATTCCCATATGAGTAACAAGAACTACTCCTCATAAGAAGCTATAAAAAGGGATATCAAAGCTATTTTGGCTCCAAGGACAAACAATTTTTTGAGCAGGGATTTAAAAAATTGCCTAAACGTTGGGAAGACACTGTAAATAATGAAGGAAAATATAATATATTATTGATTAATAAATACTTTAAACATCTTTTTTATTAATTTTAAAACCACCTTTAAAAAACGCACGAAGTTATGGACTGACCTGATACTTGCACGGCAAAACTTTACGACAGAAATATGAAGTATCTGAGCATATTAATAACTAAAAAATAATTAATTGAAATTTATCCCAGTAATAAAAGAAAAAAATACTAATGAGGTTTATGTAGCTGTGATTTTCCACCGACCATTGTTTGTAGTTGTGGATTAATTTTCAGATCAAGAGAGATATAAATATTTTGCCTACAATTGTTTCAGAACTTCGTTGCCATATTTCTTGACATCGTTCATTCATAAATTTATTTATGTTGTCTTCAGAAGAAAAAAAACAATAAAATATTTCCTAAATATGCCAGATGTGTATAGCTGAAATAGATATGACCAGAGAATGTTAATGGAATTAGAAGGTGCAAATGTTACTGTTAAGAATTTTTAGTACAATTGAGATTTGAAAGATTTGTAGTAAGGGAATTTAGCACACCGAGTTTATGGACACCTCACTGATTTTTGCACACACAAAAATTAGAAACACCACACATCTTTCACCTCAACACACAACACATTTCTCACCTCGACATTAAACCAATTAAATTTTTACTATTTTCGTATTTTTGAAATAATAAGCGAATACGTAAAATTTATTACACAATTTATTACATCAATTACATTAAAAAAAAAACGAATTAAAAAGAAAATAATTAATAAAAAAAGTTTGCGCCGGGAATTGAAATCGAGTCAAACATGTGGCGAGGAAAAATAGGCGGTGCGTTTATTTCTTCGACTGCTTATTTTTTACCATTTTGTTATATTACTTTTGAAATGATAAGCGGATACATAAAATTTATTACAAATTTTTTTACGATTACATTAAAAAAAAAATTTAAAAACGAAAAAAAAAAATTTGTGCCGAGAATTGATGGCGAGTCACGTGGGGAGGATAATTACGCAGAGCGTTTATTTCTGCGCCTGCGTTGTGAACGAAAGGTTTGTGATGTCTACGTAGATATGTATGCGCGCGACGCGAATAAGTTTTAATAAATTCTGAAAGTAATTCATGAAGTTTTTCATTACATACATTCATAAATGAACGTATACTCTATATATACATAAATGATGGTATATGACAATATACATAATATGTATGTACATGTCAATAGGAGGTATTTGCATTCAGAAAAAAAAAACGGTTTAAGATAAATCAACACTTATTTTATATTGTATGTCAATTTATAGTTTATGTATACGACAGCATTTACATGGGTATGTAAGTTATCGACTGCAGGCCATAGAACACACGACTCGTAAAAATGATTGTAAGTTTTCAACTGAACCTGCTTGCTTTATTTGACAGTGTCTTTTATAGTACAAATTGCTTACTTGCTAATACAATTTGCTTACTTACTAATACAATTTGCTTACTTACTAAATTCTTATTTTGCTACAATTTACAATGAAATTGATTACTTGCTAAATTGTTATTTGTGTAATTCAATATTTTGTAATTATTATTGTTGTTGTTGGGAGTCGCGGCGGCTTATACTCCGTCGCGATTGCTTCTGCTAAATATTGTATGTAAGTAAATATTGGCTAATCATCAAATTGCAAATGGAACAGGTAAGTAAGGTTCTTCACATTTTGTCGCGATCACTTTCGTTCGCACAAAATGTGATTTTGTTGTTTCTGCATTTTTATGAACAGAGAATATAAGTAAGGTTCTTCACATTTTGTCGCGATCACTTCCGTTCGCACAAAATGTCATTTTGCTGTTTCTGCATTTTTATGAACAGAGAATATTGACTGTGTTAACTCCCCACTTTTTAAGTATCAGCGTCTCGCTGATAAAATAAACAAAGATGATATAATCTAACATTTACTTATTGCGATTGGTTTGAAATCTATTATTGGAGGAGTGAATTGAAATTTTCTGTGGTAAGCTGATCTGGTGTGGAAATAGAGTATTATAAATAATACAAGTCCAAGAAATATTGCTAAAAAACTGTAACTTATTGACATAACAAACATGGATGAGATGTAATCTAATTTTTTTACATTCGTCAGATGGAGTTGGTGAAGGTATTCTAAATCTATTTTTATCCCTTTTTCAGTTACGTCGCTTGAGAGTATAGGAGGTAAGATTTGGTGAGACGTGGTTTGCCAATTTGTATAATTTATACCGCCTATAGTAATAGTTTCGTTATAAAAATTTATGATAAAGGTCCCGTTTAAGACCTGCGTCAAATTATTGTATGTACAATTTCCTATAAAGTTAGAAATGAAGACTGTTCCATCTGTGATTAATTCTATTACAGGATCATTTCGAACTTGATAGTCGCAAGTTGCTTTCCCTCCCGCGAGGATTTGTGGAATACAATGGTTTTCATCTAAAGGTTCTAATTGATTTCTTTTGCATATTGTTATATCGTCTATGATCATGCATTTTTCGCGAATGCCGTATTTTCCTTCCTGTGTAATAAAAAAATTATTAAATTGAAGATAAATTTGTTTGTTATTTTTTACTGTCGACCGGATAAGAATTTTGTTATACAAAATATCTTCGGTTTGTGGCAAGGATATGACGTATAGGAGAAGCGAATCTTTGACTATCATTGACGGTTCTGCGTATCTAATTAATTTTTGAAAGGTAGAGTTTCGGTTTGGGAGATTATATTGGCTATATCTGCTTTATTTAATAAACGAGAATGAACTATACCTTTTTTTGCAAGTTGAGTAATTAAAACTATTTGCGAGATTTCATATTTTATTAATCCTAGCTTATTATATAAAGATTGTTCGAATCTAACTGTATCGTTTGCGTCGATTTCGTCGAGTATTCTATTGTAATTATCCAGTATTTTATTAGTCGTTTTAATTAAGTAGTTATTGATCGTGTACTGCTTGTTACTATTTCCTGTGAGGTCATTCGTTGTAGTCACGATTTCGTCCCAGTCGGTTGCGTCTGGATTACCCGCGAGCCATTTCCAGGCTGAGCCAATCCAATTGATTGATCGTTTGTTCTTTTTAACGTTTCTAGTCCGTAACTGGTCTAAAAGGTTATCGATTTGCGAAATTTGGTAGTCGAGTTGCGGAGTTAGAGGACTTGTTCTGCTAGTCTGATAGCGTATAATGGGTTTAATGTTATTGAGAATACGTTCATAATCGTGCAAGCCGATGGCGTGTATGATTTTGTAGTAACCGTTTGATATTTTTCCTGTGCCCTGTTTTATAGTCACCAATGGGCTTTTGTATTCGTATATGTCCACTATTGCTTTTGTAAACCATGGTTTCAACCTAGTAAACGAAAATTGTCAATTTTTCAAATGAGATTTATGAATCTTTCTGTTATTAGTAGTGGTGATTGTTATATTATTGTCTTTCCCTACGGTTTCTTTTTTATAAATAGGTTTATTTTTCGTTTTTATTTGTTTATCTTTCTTGAAGACGATTTCGCCTAGTTCATATGTTTTAATTTTAGTTCTTTTTTTATTGTGCCAATTTAGCATATTTTTTTGGTTCCTGGCGAGTTCGTGTTTGATGTCGTTATTAACAATATCCTTGAAGTCCTTCAGTTCCTGATAATTTATTCTGTTAATCCTGCCAAGGAAGACGTCAGATGGTTTCTTGTTTGTTGCCGAATGGATTGTATTGTTATATCTGTCAACAGCTATGTTAATGATTTCATTAACAGAAAAGTCGGGGTATTCGGCTTGAAGACATCGAACTATTTCGATTATGGTAGAGTGGACGCGTTCCACCGCACCATTTACTTCGCTTTTCTGAGGAGGGGTCAAATAGATTTCTATTCCTAAGGCCTCCAAGTAGTTCAATGTGATTGGGCTAATAAAACTGCCCTCATTATCCATTACCAACGTTTTCGGGACAGAGTAGAAATGAAGAAGTTTTATCAACTTGTCACGGATATGTAGAACAGATTTATTTTTTATTCGGAAAAATTTCACCAACTTTGAGAATTTATCTAAGCAGGTTATATATTTTTCCCCTGCAATTTCGATAATATCTATATGGAGAATCTCAGTGGGATATGATGGAATGGGTGTGGCTTGGATTTCGGGTTTGGGAGGTCGGCGTTCGTACTTGTTACAATGGCAAATTTCACACGATTTTGTGTAATCTTTGATTAATTTGGCCATTTGAGGGAAATAAAATTTTTCCAGTATTTGTTCTTTATTTTCTCTCCCGTTCCGATGAGCTCTTTTGTGTTCTTCTTTAATGATGCGGAACTTCTCTTCATC
This sequence comes from Anastrepha ludens, assembly GCF_028408465.1. Lineage (NCBI taxonomy): Eukaryota > Metazoa > Arthropoda > Insecta > Diptera > Tephritidae > Anastrepha > Anastrepha ludens. The sequence continues at coordinate 97,615,854 of NC_071503.1, forward strand.
GCTAGAGACATCGCTCACTATCTTCTGGGTGATTCTAATTCTAAGTTTTGAAAAGTATTCCTTGAAGATTTCTTGCAACAAGGGAATGTGTTTTTCTGGGATTTTGACCCCATTGACTAAATTTGGGCTGAGGTTATTTTTTAATATTGTTCTTATATCCTCCTTGTTAAGTCTTCTTTTTGACACGTAGTGTCTTTGATAATTTAGGTGTGGCTCTTCATGATGTTCTAGTTCTTGTCCTTCAGAAATGATTATCTCGGACTTAAATACATTAATAGGAGCCTCGCAATGAGGAATCAAATCTGTATTGTCCTCTTCTGCGCTATGTTGGGAATTATTATCTAAAGACGTTAAAACGTTAACTTCAGTTGGTAATCGCGATAGAGCATCGGCCACCGTGTTAGTTTTCCCAGGTTTGTATAATAATTTATAGTTGTATTCCTCTATCCTTGCCTTCCATCGTTTTAGTTTAGCATTGTTATTGCTATTGCTTAAGGCGAAGGTAAGGGGTTGATGGTCAGTTAATATTTTTATTTCCTTAGCACCGTAAAGGTAGGTCCTAAGCTTGTCGAGTGCCCATATAATAGCGAGCATCTCCTTCTCAATCGTTGAGTAATTCTCCTCGGTTTTATTAAGCGATCTGGAGACGTATGTAATTGGCTTATCTTTGCCAATTTCACCCTGAGAGAGGACAGCTCCAATAGCTACATTGGAAGCATCTGTTGTCAGGATGAAGGCTTTGGTGAAGTCCGGAAATGTAAGGATCTCCGAAGACACAAGTAACTCTTTTAAGTCATTAAAAGATTTCATAGCTTCTTTGTTTAGTGAAATGCTAACCCTTTTAGATTGATTTGCTTTTGTTTGAGCGTAAATGCCTCTTGTTAGGTTTGTAAGGGGCTTAGCAACTTTCGCGAAATCCCTTATAAATCTTCTGTAGTAAGAAGCTAGACCTAAGAAGCTTTTTAGTTCCTTCAAATTTTTGGGTGGCAATATCCTCTTTATGGAGGAAATTTTTTCAGGGTCGGGTAGGATTCCATCCTGTGTGACAACATGCCCTAAAAATTCTACGTGTGTCCTGAGGAATTTCGATTTTTCGTAGTTGACTTTTAGTCCTGATTTTTTAAGTAATTCAAACACAAGTTCTAAATTTTTTATATGTTCTGCCATATCTTTCCCTACGATGATAATTTCAGAACATCATTAATCATCCTTTGAAAGATGGATGGCGCGTTTCTAAGTCCAAACGGTAGCCTGGTAAACTCGTATTTACCATTGGCCGTTGAAAACGCTGTTTTCTTTATATTCTTTTCCTTCATTTTGATCTGGTGAAATCCAGATGTTAAATCTAGTGTGGTGAAGTACTTGGATTTGCCTAAACTTGCTAATGTGTTATTTATATCCGGTATGGGATATGTGTCAGGAATGGTTACTGCATTTAAGCGTTTGAAATCTATAACCACCCTGTACTTTTTTCCCCCAGATGGGCCGGGCTTCTTCGGCACTACCCACAAGGGAGAGTTATAAGGACTTTTTGAAGGCCTAATTATGCCGTCCTTTAGCAACTCTTTTATCTGTTTATCCACCTCTTCCCTAAGATTCGCTGGGTAGGGGTATGATTGTGTGTAAACGGGTTCCTCTGTTGTTGTTTTAATTTCTGCGCGGACACTCGTGTCAATAGTGCCGCTGTCCGAAACAGGACCAAAAATTTCTACGTATTTCCGTTTAATAGTTTCTATATCATTAGTAGCTGTGGTTAGGGTATTTACTTGCCTACCCGTTTTTTCTTGTAATTTAATTTCGGTATCATTTAGACGTAGTGTATTATTTTTCCTATCAATTATAGCTCCTAAATTTTTTAAGGTGTCGTCCCCTATTATGCCATCGAAAGATTTTAGATTTGGCAATACGAAAAAGTCGAGTTTAGTCATAATGCCCAAATTTTTGAAAAATTGACCACTTACTTTGTGGGTTATCAGTACCTGTCCGGCTGCAGATTGCACCGTAAATGGTTTATCTAACTTGTTGGAGCCTACAGAAATTTTATCAGAAATGAAATTTTTGTTAGCTCCAGTATCAATTAGCAATTTTAAAATTCCATTGTTTTTTATGTGGTAATTTATGTAAGGAAGGCTTGATCGGCGTCTATCATAAAATTTATTTCCTCGCCATTCTCTTGTTCATCAATTTCTTCATTTTCTGACTCAATATTATACAGTTTTGGTTGTTTCCTTGGTATATTTGAGGTATTCTGTGACCTCGTAGCGTGTGCATTGTTTGACCTGTTTATATAATTTACCTTTTGAGAATGCAATAATGGATCAACCTCCATTGGAACAGGGGGTTTTGGCTGTGTAGGCCGTGGAGGTGGTCCTTGTGGTTGAGTTTGCTTAGCGTTATTTTGGTTTTTAAAATTATACATTTTTTTCTTTTCTCGAACGTTCAATTCGTTTGCTGAATTTGGTATTGCGGAATAATTGTTTTTTTTGTAGTTCGCATTGCCGGAACTTTTTGGGTAAATCGAGTGATTTCTTAGGTTCATATTTTGAATTTCTAAGCAGGACGCATAGGCTTCAGGTAATGTTTCCGGCTTTTAGATTATTAATATCCTCGACAGTTCACCTTGCACTCCTCTAATGAAAACATCGAGTGCCCTAGTCCTGTAGCTATCTATCAGAGCGCTTATAGCTTCCTCTGAATGTACCTGAGCCTTAATCTTATTTATTATAAGTGAGAGTTGGTAGTTAATCCTGGCGTAAAAGTGGTCTACACTAGAATTTCTCTGGCTTAAGGTCGTTAGTTCGTATTCTAGAGTTCTGAGATCACGCTTGTCTGCGTAGTGTAAGGAGAGGCAGGTCTTAATTTTTTCCCAGTCATCGTTAAATATGTTGTAAGAGATTAGGGCTGTATCCGCCGGTCCTCTTATTTTATTCCTAATATGCTGCATTATATTGTAGCACGAAAGATGGGTCTGGTTTTGACTACCTCGTAATCCTTTAAAATAGATTCTACACGGGAGATCCATGAAATATATTGAATCGGATTTCCGTCAAAGATTTGCAGATCTTTCACGCAGTCTGGCAACCTCCTCATTTCGTTGAGTTCCGCCTCTGTTGCTGGCGCAATAGGTACGGTGTTATTTGTTGAAGGAGGACTAATCCTATTTTCTAATTCACCTATTCTACTGCTCATAACCCTCATCTGCTCGATTTGCAAATTGAGCGCGCCTGTTAACTGTGTTATTGCATTTTCAATACTTTCCATTTTTTTATTTTTAATTTATAATCTTTATTGAATTACGGTTATTTATCTTAAAATAATTTAGTTGTGATTTTTTTTATATAAAGACTATTCCTTAATATATAAATAACTTACAATAATATGAGGAACAGCGTTACTTTGATCATTACTTGGACGTCCTGATTTTTCCTTTTTTGGAGGTTTATTTCCTTACTTGGGTACAGGTGGTGTCACGTTACAAGGTAGTAGTGTTGGCGGCTGCAGGCGGTTGTACTACTTCAATGTGGTCTCATCGATGAACTTGGGTATTTGATCCTGGTTTTTTAATAAAGTTTTTATGGTTTAAGGATTTTATTTCACACTTTTTGAGAGCTTAATTATTCACTCAATAAACAGGAAAGTTTTGTATCCTTTTTGTCTTTAAATAAAAATCTTGTAGGATTTATCCGTTTCACACTTTTTTGAAAGTTTAATTTGACGAGCTAGGATATTTGATCCTTTTTTTAATAAAGTTTTTTTATCTTTTAAAGACGTTATCCTTTTACCAATTTTGAGTACTATATTTATGTTGGGCGCCAGTTATCGACTGCAGGCCACAGAACACACGACTCGTAAAAATGATTGTAAGTTTTCAACTGAACCTGCTTGCTTTATTTGACAATGTCTTTTATAGTACAAATTGCTTACTTGCTAATACAATTTGCTTACTTACTAATACAATTTGCTTACTTACTAAATTCTTATTTTGCTACAATTTACAATGAAATTGCTTACTTGCTAAATTGTTATTTGTGTAATTCAATATTTTGTAATTATTATTGTTGTTGTTGGGAGTCGCGGCGGCTTATACTCCGTCGCGATTGCTTCTGCTAAATATTGTATGTAAGTAAATATTGGCTAATCATCAAATTGCAAATGGAACAGGTAAGTAAGGTTCTTCACATTTTGTCGCGATCACTTTCGTTCGCACAAAATGTGATTTTGTTGTTTCTGCATTTTTATGAACAGAGAATATAAGTAAGGTTCTTCACATTTTGTCGCGATCACTTCCGTTCGCACAAAATGTCATTTTGCTGTTTCTGCATTTTTATGAACAGAGAATATTGACTGTGTTAACTTGTATGTACATTTGTATATGAAAAACAATAATGCACAAGCGCAAGAACATCATCTTCCTTTCATACATATGTATGTATGTACATATGCATGTATGCCCAATAACCTTGACTTATGTACATATGTACACATGTCACAGCACATCACATTCTTACAAGAAATCAAATACACATACGCACTAGTGAACGATTTCTTCCTAATAAGTGCAAAAACAATTCTGCTCTATGCATGAATATAAACCCACTTTATGTTCTAGCATATATGTATACCTACTTGCCTTCTAAACATCCTACAAAATAATTGTATTCATATGTTACTACATCCATGCACGTTCATACATTCATACATATATGCGCGAGCACAGAGCTCCTCTCTTGCTTCCGTGTACTTTTGTCTTTCACCAGTCGATATTCCTAATATTGTACTTACAAAAACACAATACTTTGATAGACGCAAAAGCAACAGCAAGCGCATCGCGATGGCCGCTTTGTCCCCACACATTCTAAAATGTTCTAGAACACAACAAAAACACATACGTCACATGCGCATGTCGCCCAAAGCTAAAATCTACGCCTAGCGACTACAAAAACAAAATACATTCGTAGACGCAGTCGCAGCGGCCATGATTCTATCAGCGACGGCGCTGAACAATTTAGAACAAAAACAAAAAGTTCATTCATAAGTTCGAGCTCATATTTCAATTTCATTCATAAAACGAGCCGCCCATATGCCAATTTTCGCGACCATTCGAAAATAGTCAATATTGGAATATTTCGCGTGGAATTATTTGCAAATCTATCTATCAATCTTCTATATATATAAAAATTCAGCCGTTTTTCGCGTTGTGATGAACTTTACGGAGAATGGCTCAACCGATTTTAACCAAACTTTGCCACATTGAAGAGACACATGTGGAGAAGGTTTGTAACTATGTTTGGTTAAAATCTCCTTCACTTCTTCGTCAACACACAGTACACACGAGGCAGCGTTCTTTTTACGCTTGTGGTTGTTATTGTAAACGGTTGCATGGAGCGTATTGGGAGGTTGAATTAGTTTTAAAGGTGACACACAGATGGCGCTATTTATCACTTTATCGCGTTGGCAATACTGAATATATATTCATGACAAAGCCTCATCCCTAGGCTTTGTTTATCAGTATCTGTGATTTCGCTGAAGTATAAACAACGAAAAATGGATCCACTACGATAACCCAAAACGCAAAAAATCATGGGGTTTGCCTGGCCACGCATCAACGTCGACGGCCAAGCAGAATATTCATGGCAAGAAAATCATGCTCTGCATTTGGTGGGATCAGGTCGGCGTCGTATATTTTGAACTGCTCCAACCGGGCGAAACAATCACGGGGGATCGTTACCGACTGCAATTGATGCGTTTAAGTCGGGCATTGAAAGAAAAACGGCCGGAAACGGTAAAAAGGCACGACAAGGTTATTTTGCAACATGACAACACTCGGCCGCATGTTGCTCAACCTGTCAAAAAATACCTTGGAACGCTTGGCTGGGAAGTGTTACCCCACCCGCCGTATAGTCCAGACATAGCTCCCTCCGATTATCATTTGTTCCGGCATATGAGTCTCGATTTGGCGGGCCAGCGGTTCTCCTCGTACGAGGCTACCAAAATATGGGTTGAGTCGTGGATAGCCAAGCAGCGGCCAGAATTTTGGAGAAACGGCATCCGGAAATTGCCCGAAAGATGGGCGAAAGTTGTAGCTAGTGATGGCCAATACTTCAAATAAAATATTTTGTACCGTTTTTTCACAATAAAGCCCCAAATCTTCGAAAAAAACCTTTAAAACTAATTCAACCTCCCAATACATTTTACTCATATATGTACAAGTTAACGCTGCAGTATTTATGCCTAAATTTCATTCAATTACATACATTTTAATGGAATGCAAACATACATACATATACATATATTCATACAGCTGTAGCTGACCGCCTGCAGTAATTAATCGTAACACAATGCTGCTGTGACTAACTTAACACTTTGCTTAAATACTTCTTCTTTGCACCCACACTTCGGGATAACCGAAGCAAAACCATTAGCTCAACGAACCTGAACAGGTCGTGGCTAAAAAAGTACTTAAGCTAGGCCGTTTTCTTAGAAGATTACCAAAGGTTATCAGTAATAGTGAATAGTGAAAGTAAGTGTTAAAACTAACAAGAAAGTGTTTTATTTGGTAAAGTGTTCTAGTGAAGCAGTTTCCAGGGATCAACCAACGAGATAAAAAAAGTGCGTCAGAAATATTTAAGAGAAGAGATTGTTTTCACATTTTCCAAAGATATTTTCACGAAAAATTTACAAAATATATATTAATTTTGCAAATGATTGATAACAAGTGAAACAGTGAATAAATGGTGTGAAAAATACACACAATAGAAATCGGCAAAAATAATTAATATTTTAAAAGTTTTTACTTAAGATATTTAAGAAAAGAGATTGTTTTCACACTTTCCGTAGATATTTTCAAGAAAAATTTCAAAAATATATATTATTTTTGCTGATCATTTCCCATTTCTGTTCTGTGTAATTTTCATTTCAACGCGTGCTCATAGTTCAATTATATTTTTAAAAGATGGCGCTAACAGTATGTTAATTTGAGTTCCAGTTTAAAAACAAGAAAAGTAGCAATCAAGAGCTCAGAGTGACATAAAGAATACCGCTTTGATTCGGTAAAAGAAATGCCAAGAGGTAGAAGACATGCTAACATCGGACGTAATATACGTCACAATAGAAATGTGCCAAATCACAGGCAAAATGAAAGTGAGGAAAATCATGCTGATAGATTAAGTCATCAAAGAGATCGTACTAGGTCACGTTCTCAAAATCGGCCAATAAATATCAATTCTGTAAATTTGAATGGTGCAGCATTTCAATATAATCCACAACTTCATTATTCATCTCACAAATACGTTGTCATTGGAAGTATGGATAAAATTTCGTTTACCAGACATACAATATCCGCCCGAATCATTAGCAACATTATTATCGGGAACATCACCCGATTCCAAACATTTTCTTGAAAAAATTTCCATATATAATTCATGTTTTCAAATGACATCTTTAGGTGCTGGAAAAATTATAACCGATAACTTCATGCCAATGTTCAAGGTAATACATAAACTTCAACGTTCAGCAACATTCGCTGACACATCTAATGAATCATTAGATTTTATGGACACAAATTATGGCTTTTTTCAGATTCAAGGGCAAGCATATCACTTAATAGGTTCATTACTACCACTACCCGATCAAGAGTCAACATTTTTGCAAATTTATTTCATTAATGACAACGATGATGAACTTCAAGCACGGTGTGCATTTTCCAGAAATATTAACAGAGTCATTATGAGAGAGTTACAAGATTTATTACACACACACAATGTTTTGGTGCAAAGTTTTAAAACAACAATCGAAATATTGTCATCTGATAATCATAAAATTAAAATTGATGCAAATAAAACGCCTGCCGGCGAACATCGTGGAAGATACAATCAACCAACTTCAAGCAACGAGGTTGCAATTGTTATATCTGGAGATGAATTTCAACCAAGAGATATTGTTTTGCAAAGAAGAAATGATACACTGGAACGTGTTAATGAAACGCATCGAAAATATGATGCATTACAATATCATCTTATGTTCTGTCGTGGTGAAGATGGTTATTCGATTGATATAAAACAAATAAATCCAGCAAATGGTCAAGAAACAAATAAAACTGTAAGCGCAATGAATTATTATGCATACAGAATCATGATAAGAGAAAATCAAGAGAATCACAATTTAAAATGTCGTGAATTATTTCATCAGTATATCGTTGACATGTATGCGAAAATAGAAACAGAACGATTGAATTACATTAGATTCAACCAAAGAAAATTACGCTGTGACGAATACATACATTTACGAGATGCAATTAACAACGATACCAACGTTAATAACATTGGTCAAATGATAATATTACCTTCATCGTATACAGGCAGTCCAAGGCATATGCATGAATACGCCCAAGATGCAATGTGTTATGTCAGAAATTATGGTCGACCCGACTTACTCATAACTTTCACATGCAATCAAAAATGGGATGATATTAAGAATCATTTATATACTGGGCAATCAGCTACTGATAAGCATGTCATTACTGCAAGAGTGTTTAGACGAAAGCTACAGTCTCTAATGGATTTCATTGTAAAACATAAAGTTTACGGAGATGTACAATGTTTCATGTATTCTGTGGAATGGCAAAAAATAGGCTTGCCTCATGCACATATTTTGATTTGGTTAAAACAAAAACTAACCAAAGATAAAATTGATCATATTATATGTGCTGAAATTCCAGATATAAATGAAGATCCAGAATTACATACTACTGTAACCAAAAACATGATTCATGGACCATGTAGAACGTTAAATCAAAATTCTCCATGTATGGTTGATGGTAAATGTTCAAAAAACTACCCAAGGCAATTAATTTCTGAAACAATGACTGGAAATGATGGATATCCATTGTACCGTAGAAGTTCACCAGAAGATAATGGAAAAACAGTCACTGTGAAAATAAATAATCAAGATGTGGAGATCGATAACCGTTGGATAGTTCCGTATTCCAAATTATTATCGAAAACATTTAACGCACATATAAATGTTGAATATTGAAACTCCGTAAAATCCAATGTATTTGACATATGCAAATATATCAATAAAGGAAGTGACATGGCAGTATTTGGGGTTGTAAATCGAAGTGATGAAATTACTAATTACCAAATGGGAAGATACATTAGTAGCAACGAAGCAGTTTGGAGAATATTATCATTTTCGATTCATGATCGCCATCCAGCTGTTATTCATTTGTCAGTCCATTTAGAAAATGAACAAAGTGTTTATTTCACTGAAAATACTGCTCAACAAATGGCCGAACGACCACCAGCAACAACACTAACTGCATTTTTCAACTTATGTGAAACAGATTCATTTGCAAGAACATTGCTTTTTTCAAATGTTCCTAAATATTATACTTGGAATGCATCATCAAGGTCCTGGATACGAAGGCAACGAGGAATACCTGTAGATGGATATCCAGGTGTTCATTTGGGGGATGCAATCGGACGACTTTACACTGTGCATCCAAGTAAAGTGGAATGTTTTTATTTACGTTTACTCTAATGGTCATCTTTGTTGTACTTATCAGCAAGCATGCAAAGAATTGAATTTGCTTGAAAATGATAATCAGTGGGATGCAACTCTTATGGTTGCATGTGCAACAAGTTCTCCCCACCAAATAAGAACACTATTTGCCATCATTATTGCTACATGTTTCCCAGCAAACACAAAAGACAGAAAATATCCTACATCAAGTACGTCGCATTACTGCAAATCCAAATTTGAATTATAGAGATGAATTATATAATGAAGCATTAATTAAAATCGAAGACTTTTGCCTGATGATTGCAAATAAAACTCTGAGTGAGTTAGGTATGATCGCACCAAATCGTCCGATGCATGATGCATACAATGTAGAATTAAGACGTGAAAAAGAATATGATCGAAATGATCTGAACACATTTGTAACAACAAACCTACCAAAATTAAACACAGAACAAAGGCAGGCATATGACACAATTATAGACTATGTTGCAAATGAAAGAGGAGGAATATTCTTCTTAGATGCACCAGGTGGGACTGGAAAAACGTTTTTGTTGTCGTTAATTTTGGCCACCATTCGATATTGCATTGGCTTTGGCATCATCTGGAATAGCGGCAACTTTATTGGACGGCGGTCGCACTGCACATTCTGCATTAAAGTTACCATTAAATAAGCAAGAACCAACTTGCAACATTTCTAAAACTTCTGGAATGTGAAAGGTTTTACAAACATGTAAAATTATTGTATAGGATGAATGTACGATGGCTCATAAAAAATCACTGGAAGCCTTAAATAGAACACTGAAAGATTTTCGAAATAACACAAACACTAATTCTATTGGCCGGTGATTTTCGACAAACTTTGCCTGTTATTCCCAAATCAACAGCAGCTGATGAATTGAGAGCGTGCTTTAAATCTTCTAATCTGTGGAGATATGTTCAAAAACTCACATTAACTACTAATGTTCGTGTACAGTTACAGAATGATCCAACAGCTGCTGAACTTTCCGAACATTTGTTGCAAATTGGAAATGGACGAAAGCCAATTGATAAGAATACAGGCATGATCACACTTCCGACTAAATTTTGTGCCGTAACAGAATCAAGAGTACAATTAGTGCAAAATGTATTCCCAAATATTGCACCAAACTATCGAAATCAAGATTGGCTAAGCCAGAGAGCTATATTAGCTGCCAAAAAAGTCGATGTCAATGAAATCAATGCCAGTATTTTGACTCAAATTCCAGGTGAAGTTGTCACCTATAAATAAATTGATTCTATCACTAATCCCGACGATGTAGTGAATTATCCCATTGAATTTTTGAATTCATTTAATTTGCCTGGCTTGCCACCACATCGTTTGCAATTGAAAGTCGGCGCAGTGATCATTATGTTGCGAAATATCAATCAGCCGAAACTATGCAATGGGACAAGATTAGCAGTGAAACGGACAACGAACAATGTAATTGAAGCAACAATTTTGAAAGGCAAATTTAAAGGTGAAGATGTTTTGATTCCGCGCATTCCAATGATTTCAACAGATTTGCCTTTTGATTTTAAGCGACTTCAATTTCCCATTCGCCTTGCTTTTGCTATTACAATCAATAGGTCTCAAGGTTAAACACTTCAATTATGTGGAATTGACCTAACTTATCCATCCTTTGGACATGGGCAACTGTATGTAGGATGTTCTCGAGTAGGGAAACCGTCGTTACTTTATATTTATACACCGCATGAAAATAAAACCAAAAATTTTGTGTATCAGAAGGCTTTAGAATAAGTTGTTAGTTTACAATCATTAGAGTAAGTCACTAAAATAAATAAAACATTGTTATTAGAATAAGTCACAAAATAATGGCCGAGCATGAATTAAATGATGAAACATGAAAAAAACAAAGAACACTTTTCATTTATATTTTTCTTTCACCCAGCGAAGCGGGTGAGGGTCTGCTAGTTTTTTATAGGAAATATGTTCATGTGTTAAGGAAAACAATAAACTCATACCCAAAACAAATCGTTAAACTATTAGAGAAGCAATCAATGCTATTAATACATATTCATACATACATATATAGACAAGTACGTATGCTCCTTCAAATAACTTTGATCCTCGTCAAACCCAGTGCAATGAAGAAACTAAATTGTTACGGCCTTAATATTTGCATATGTTTTTAAAAAGCACTGCCTAGCGTCAAACGAATGTACAGGCTCCGGCACTCGAAGTGTAATCAATTAAAAAGGCCATACATTTAGTTGGGAAAATTACTTTTATTCAATTCAAAGTAAAAGATGTGTGAAAATAATACTACATTAAGAATCAATTTACTTTTGCTCGATATGACATCCTTTTGCTTTGACTATGGCCTCGAGACGGTCCGGAATCGAATCGCAAACTGCCCAAATGAGACTTGCAGGTATTTTGGTCCACTCGCGGGCAATGGCGTTTTTTAGCGCTTCGAGACTGCTAAATCGTTTAGCTCGGACCTTGCTCTCTAAACTGGCAAATTTGAGAGCCGTTGTGTGGACGTTATGAAGTTCGGAACGTTATTTTTTAGACATTCCTGGTTCACTCGAGCTTTGTGAGACGGTGCCGTGTCCTGTTAAAACATCCATGGTCTGCCAACGAAATGTTTGCCTGCCCACGGCTTCAAAGCAACATCCAGAATACTTTACGGGTAATATTTCGTTTTTACCTTGACGCCAGGCTCGATAAAAATTGGAGAGCGCCCATCTGCAGTTATAGCAACCTAAACCATTACCTGCGGCGGATACTGCCTCCTGGTGACCGATCGATGACTCATATTGTCGTATGAATGATCGGTCAAATAAACCCTCTCGTTTTGGGAGTTCACGAATTGCTCAATTTCAAAAATTTTCTCGTCCGAAAACACAATGTTCGGAAATTGACCGCTTTCGGCCATGCGAAGCAATTTCTTCGCTCTCTCAAGCCTGACTTGTTGCTGCTTTGGTGTGAGATCATGCGCCTTTTGCATCTTGTAAGACTTGACTTTGAGATCATTTTTCAGTATGCGGCGGATGCTATTGTCAGATATTTCAGTTCTTTCGCCATTTGATTGGCACTTCGTCGGGAATTCCGCTCAGGTCGCTTTTTCACTTTTTCAACCATTTCACGTGACGTTGCGGTCTTTTGATGACCACCTCCATAACATTTCGCGATGCTACCAGTATAATTGTAACGAGTTATGGTGTGATCAACAAACATTTTATTTACTTTAAGGTGCTCGAGCTCACGAACAATCGCTGTTTGTGATTTTCCAGGCAAATATAATGCAATCACACTATTACGTTTGAAATCCGTTACTGATTTTCTTTTTTCCCGTTTACTCTCGGCAAAAAGCTTCCGCGCGCTTGAATCTGTCATTTAGCCAACTAATACACAGCTGATGCCCGTACACCAGCTGTGCGAGCGGTCTGAAGTTGGTTACATTTCGAGTGCCGGACCCTGTACATAGCTACATATATTTATTCATGCTCGAGAGCATTAACTTTTGCAGAGATAATGCAGCCCTTATAGTCCGTAAGCCAGCGACAGATTTTCACGACCAAGTTCCTCTCTGTCGATAATTCGTAAACTACCTCAGATAGTTGCATTATGAGGCGTTGTGAACGTCAGCTGCGGCTCCGAGGGTGGGTTGAGCAGTTATAGCCACCCTCGCACGTAAAAAAAAAATTATTTTTAGTCATTTCCTCCCGATTAAAACATTGATCAAATAAAAGTTAGACTAATATTTTGAAGAAATAAAATTGTCTGCTGATTATAAAGTGGTGGATTATACGTCAGCTGGTCACACAAATATAAAAAAAAAAAATATTTTTTCTGTCATTTCCCCCCAAACGAAAATTTATCAGATGATAGTTTATGTATTGTTTTTAATAAATAAATAAGTCAGCTGGCTATATGTAGATGGAATGTGCGTCAGCTGATGCCCTGAAGGTGTAACGTAGGAGCTAGTCGGAAACATTTCTAGCCTAAGTAAATGTATCAGCTGACGAGTTTTCCCCCAACATACTGCCAGCTGATTTGTTTTTTTACTTACAGGATCATTTCAACAATCCGCACAAACATTTTTTTTCGGGAGGAAATGACGTCTTGAAGTTATTCAACATTACATTTAATGTGCAAACTGAAATGTATAATTTTATGGCAATGTTTCGATTAAATCAAATTTTTTATGGGAACTTTCCGATTCTTAAGAATAGAAATAAATAAATATTTTGTTAAGCAAATCAACTAATTTATAATTTTTCAGTACTTAAATTAATAATGTTTCAGATTTAATACAAAAAGTGACTTAATTATGTTTGGTACACCTAATTCTCTTTTTACACGAATTTTTTTTACACGAATTTGATTTAACACGAGTTAAAAAGAGAAAAAAAATTTTTTTTTACAAGAATTGTTTTGTTTTAACACGATTTTCAATATTTTATGAATTTTTCTTGAATCTCATAGAGCAAATCGGATTCATTGTTTGGGATTTTTGTTTTAGCATATCGGTTTAGGTTATTTGTTTAGGATCTTAGAATATCAGCATGTAATCGCATCTATACAGGTTGCGTGGCTTTGGGCTTTTATCGTGTACAGCTGTTGCTATAAAAATATGTGTATATGAGTGGGATTCCCCGAATTATGCATAGAGTAAAGACGTAATGTACTTTTTACGCAATTTAGTTTGGTTTTGAGAGTTGAAAAGAAAAGACGCTTAGTTGTTGTGAGTATTTAAAACATTATAAGTAAAATAAAGTTAGTGCTCATATAGATTTATTAACTCAATAACAGGTAAGCTTTAAATAATTTTCAAATCTTTGCATTATTAATATGAAAAATATTTTGGTAGCCTTAACAGAATGTCACATAATTCACCTGTAATAAAAGCCAAGAGGAAGGCGATCAGTTTAGATACTAAAATTAAAATTTTAGATCAACTTACAACAGGACAAGGAGCAACGGCTGTAGGAAAGCATTTTGGTATTCATGAAGCTACCATAAGAACGATCAAGAAAAATGAAACTGCGATTAGAAAATCGGTATGTTCTGGAACGAAAATAAGTGCTAAATCATCGTCATACATAAGAGATGTTGTCAAAGAGAAGATGGAAAAAGCTTTGGTAATGTGGATTGAAGATAAATCACAAAAAAGAATACCAGTAGATGGAATTGCTATCAAGCAAACTGCATTAAGAATTTATAAACGTATTAAAGGAGTTGAGCCAGGCACTTCATCTCAGTCAAGACAACCCGAATTTTCTGCAAGTACAGGTTGGATGACAGGTTTTCTTAAACGACATGCTCTCCATAATGTAAAAATTAAGGGAGAAACTGCGTCTGCAGATGAATTGGCTGCCAAAAAATTTCCTGAAAAACTTAGAAAAATTATTGAAGATGGAGGATACACCCCAGATCAAGTTTGGAATGTAGATGAAAGTGGCCTCTTTTGGAAAAAAATGCCGAGCAGAACTTATGTTGCAAAATCGCAGAAAACTGCCGGTGGTTTAAAAGTAGCAAAGGACCGTGTAACATTGTTGTTTTGTTCCAATGCTTCAGGAGAACGTATGTTAAAACCACTGCTAGTAAATCGTGCTTTAAGACCACGCTCGATGAAAAGTGTAGATTTCAATAAACTGCCAATTCACTGGACAGCAAACAAAAAGGCATGGATGACCAGTGCAATCTTTACAAAATGGTTCCAGAAATACTTCATTTCAGAAGTTAGACGCTACATGAATGCAAAATGTCTAGAATTTAAAGTTCTTTTAATTCTAGACAATGCACCTTGCCATCCGCTCTTGGAGCACCCAAATGTGCAATTTTGCTATCTTCCGCCTAACACTACATCCTTAATACAACCGCTAGACCAAGGGATCATTGCTACTTTTAAAAAGTACTACATAAAACGTTCATTCCAATACGTGGTATTGATATGTGGAAAAAATTTTCTATTATGGACTGCATTAATCAAGTTGGGTTAGCGTTAGCTGACTTAAAGCCATCAACCTTGAACTCATGTTGGAAAAATATTTGGCCAGAATGTGTCAAAAGCAAAGATCCTGATCCTGTCATCCATAATAACGCTGTTTTTACTGACATCACAATGCTGGCACATACAATTGGTGGAGATGGATTCGATGATCTATCATTTGCCGATAGAGAGGAATTATTAGCTGATAAAAGCTTGAGCGAAAATGAAATTATAGACCTCACCCTTGAGACTCATCAAGACAGAGAACATAGCGATAATGACGAAGAAGATCCTCCCATTTTAAATGCAACTCTAATTAAAGAAGGTCTTGATCTTGCCAGAAAATTAGGTAATCATTTTCAATAACATGATCCTGATGAGGAACGAGCTGCAAAATTTCAACGTGAACTGAAATCATTAATGGCATCTTACAGGGAACTTTATAAAGGTTTATCACGAAATCAAACACAATCTTTAATGACTGATTTCCTTCTAAAAACTACTGAATTATCAACACAGGAGCCTAGAGATGATAATCCAGAAACAATTTCACAAGATGATGAACAAAATAATTCTAGTGATGGCAGTGATATTCTAGTCTTACGCAAACGTATGCGTTTATTGTCAGAAAGTGACAATGCATACAAGTTTTTTATGTTTATATTATTTTTACTTGTTTTATATTAATGAATTTCAGATATTATTTTCTTTTTTTCAAAGCATAATTTATTTCTTATAATATATTTAAAGAATTAAAATGTGTAAACACGAAATAAATTCTTTAGTGAACTCTAAAAATAATTTTTTAGTATTGTTTTCACCAAATTCTCTTTTTACACGAATTCTTTGGGAACGTATCTATCGTGTAAAAAGAGAATTAGGTGTAATTTAATCATTTTCATTTTCGCTACTGCTCATCTCACTTTCTTCTCTTTCTGACTCACTGTCAGAGTCGCTGTCAGAGCTGTTTTCCACCATGTCTTCATTATCTTCATCTGTTTAAAAATACAAAAACTAATTTAGGATACATGTTTAAAAAAAAATAAAATTAAAAAAAAATTCTTACCTTCTTCTGCTTGAGTTATTTGATCAATGGATGTTGGTAACTGAGTACCAGAAAACCACATGAATTCATATCTGTTATTTATTTCTACCCAGCCATAGTCAGAAGGCTCATTGACAGTTGGTACTTTCAGGTGTGCTTGAGACCAAATTTCCGAAATATAACACGTCCTTAGAAAATGATTATATAATTCCGTTTTGCACGGCGGAAGAGATGAGCCATCAATACCTTTCTTAGGTAATCGAAACGAATTGTCATTATCAAGAAATTTGTATGTCTTTTGAAACAATGCTACTCTCGCCTCATTTATAAACTTTAATCGTTTCAAACCATATAGGTACATTACATACAAACTCTTGTATTATGTCAAAAAAGTCAAGTCTCTTCTCAGATGGTTGTGACAATTGGATGAAACATTCAGTGAATTCTTTAGATTTTGACATTATTGAAAATGGGCGGTTTTTGCCCTTTTTAAAAAAGGCCGGGTTGTAATCGCATCCTGTGAATGCGTGAAATGCAGGAAGCGCTGTAATTCTGTTATGTTGATAAATCTTTGATTTTTTCCGACGCCGATTTACATACAAATTTGGATATCTTCTGCAGTATTACCCATATTGGCTAACATAATTATTAATACGTCAGTATCCGAGCAACGACTCGCAATACTTTTTTTGAAATGTTTCCAATTTTTGCAATTTGTGCAAACAGAGAAAAAGTCATTATCATTGCCATTGATAGATACATTTTCCCATCGGCTAAAGACACTGAGCATAAACTCCGAGGCATGGAACAAGTAAGGGTAAGGCTTTCTCAAGTGGGCCACAAAATTACCAAAGTGAATATTTTGGGATGAAATTCAGCCAGGACTGAGTTCTATCATCCAAAAGCACACTCAGAAAATTTTGTTGTAAAATTCTAAATAGTTTTTTTTTTTATTAACTATCGAAGTTTTTTGCAGCGCGAAAAGTAAGTATCCGATTACAACGATTTTTCAACTGCAGACTGATAAAGGATGATATTTTCCAAAAACGTTATTTTTGTTCCGAAACTTGATGTTTTTTTGTTGTAAATAATTTTTTTTTAATAAACAATTAAAAATTTAACTAATTTCTGCGCCTTCGGGATGAAAATTTTTTAAGGATATTAACGTAATAAACATCTGTGCATTTAAGTATGGAAAAAAATGCGTGCAATTCGAAAAGGATTAATTACAATTAATTTTTTTGTGCTAGAATGCGCGCTTCGACTTACGCGGACGCGCACGAACACACAAACGGCGACTTGCGGGCGGCTTGCGAAAAACCGTGTTTCGGACACGTCTCAACGCGATATGCTTCCGTAAGATCAGTTTTGCCGACATTGTCATTAATTGTGTCTAGTCTCCTTCCGACTGCTGGGGTGATGTGTTTCGGTGATAATAAAAACTGTGATATTATGTAAATCGCGTACGTTAATGTGTACAAAACTAAGTATAGACTAATATAATGCCACATGCAAATCGTTGTTGTAACCCTTTCGGAAAACAAAACCATAGTCGTGTTCACACAAATCTAGTCCGAATAAGTGACCAAAATGCGAAATTTAGTGAAATAGGTGGACAATTTGTGTGACGTTCTTGCAGGACATCTTTATACCAAGGAAAAGTTCACGTCTCCCCTATTGTATGTTCCACATACTTGTTCAAATACCGTATTAAGTGTACTTATAATTATAAATGCATCATTTACAGGTTGGCCTAACTTTCGAAAATGATCCTCCGAATCCCGTTGAAAATTTCCCTAACGAAATTATTACTACTGAAGATAATCAACAAGAAGATCCTAATTTCACTTGTGCGGCTGTTGATAACGAAATAAAAATTGATAATATCAATAATTTACTAAAAAAATTTGTTTTAAAACATGATTTTCTCGCGAAATCACAAGCACAGTATTTCGGCGATATTAAAAAGAATGTGATCGAAAAAGAATACGTCGTTTGCCTTGATTTCTCCGAAAATTACGCATGTCGTGTTCAAAATTCTGTGCAATCAGAATACTGGAACACAACGCAGGCAACAATCCTTACGTTGTGCATTACAAAGAAAACGGCGTAGAACAGCATAAGAATTTTGTGATAATTTCTGAAGCATTGGAACATGACAGTTCCGCAGTCAATTTGTTCAATTCTAAATTGACTCAATATTTGATTAAACAGTTTGTTAAACGAAATGTGAAGAAAATCTATTATTTTTCCGACGGGGCGGCCTCACAGTACAAAACTAAGTACAATTTTATAAATTTACTATTTCACAAAAAGGATTTTGGCATCGATGCCGAGTGGCACTTTTTTGCCTCTGCACATGGGGAAGGTGCCTGCGATGGTATTGGTGGTGCTAAAAAGAGAGATGCGTACCATGCAAGCTTGCGAGATAAAATCCCGGTGAAAATTACGGGACCGAAACAGTTGTATGATTAGGCAAAAGTCAATTCTAAGAAAATAAATTTTGATTACTGTAATATACAAGAACATGAAAATCACTCTATTAAGTTGAAAAATCGCTATTCCAAAGCGCAAACTTTGAAAAATACGAGGCAGTTCCATTCTTTTATTCCAAAAGGTAAAAATTCCATCGATTGGGGTACAATTTTCCCAAAATCACTTTCCCAAAAAAATTTTTTCGCAAATTTTTTTTTCCCAAAAAATAATTTTCCCAATGCCATTTTTCCCAAACTAAAAATTTCCCAATAAATTTTCCCATAAAATATTTTTCCCAAAATATCGTTCGTCTGTAAAATATCGCATATACATTTGCAATGAATGGGCGAGTACATTTTTTATTATTTGAAAAGAAATGATTTTTTGCATTCAATTAATTCCGCCATAATTAGAAATTTTGACTTTAGGCAGCAAATTTTGGCTCATGAAATTTTGACACGAAAAGAATGACGTGAAAAAACTTGTTTATATGAGTGAAGTTGGATACATTCGTTACCTTGTCTTTTTATCCGAATTGAAAAATGTATATTGAAAAACTTTTTCGAATCTTTTTCGATTACTTAAGTATAAGATTTTTGATTATTATATACACTCATATTGTCGGAATCGTCGAAAAATGTGAAATAGTAGAATAATAAAAATTAATTTCAGTAGTATTTGTTCGGGAAAGCTATCTATTGGAAAAAAGTTATTTTGGGAAAACATGCATTCGGGAAAAAACAATAAAGCGGGAAAAAATATTTTTGGGAAAAAAAATATTGGGAAAATTATTTTTTGGGAAAAAAAAATTTGGGAAAAAATTTTTTTGGGAAAGTGATTTTGGGAAAAATGACCCCCCACCATTCCATCGAGTGCAAAATATTTTCAGCCCACGATCAATCTAAAATTATACCCATAATGTAAAAACAAACTACATGAAAAGTGTAAAAAGCGTGAATGATTTTCATTTTTTCTCCAAATAACAAATGAATATGCGATATCTGTATAACTTTCTATATCTGTTTCACTTTTTGTGTCCGTCCGTGAATTGTTGTCGTTTTTCAGCGAGAAATTTTAAGGGCATTTGCTGACTGAACTTGTAATGTATAGATCTGATATGTAAACATAAACGTTAGTAATAAAGAAGTATATATGAAACCTTGCATGACAGCTTATACATTCCTTTGAATACATTTGATTTAATTATCATTACGCATTTCCGCGACAGTCAAAGCGCAAATTCTGTTATACGTAAATTATTTGTATGGCCAATCTTTAAAAACAAGTAAACACCAGTATTGGAAAAGTCGGCAAAACTGATCTTGCGGAAGCATATCGCGTTGAGACGTGTCCGAAACACGGTTTTTCGCAAGCCGCCCGCAAGTCGCCGTTTGTGTGTTCGTGCGCGTCCGCGTAAGTCGAAGCGCGCATTCTAGCACAAAAAAATTAATTGTAGTTAATCCTTTTCGAATTGCACGCATTTTTTTCCATACTTAAATGCACAGATGTTTATTACGTTAATATCCTTAAAAAATTTTCATCCCAGAGGCGCAGAAATTAGTTAAATTTTTAATTGTTTATTAAAAAAAAATTATTTACAACAAAAAAACATCAAGTTTCGGAACAAAAATAACGTTTTTGGAAAATATCATCCTTTATCAGTCTGTAGTTGAAAAATCGTTGTAATCGGATACTTACTTTTCGCGCTGCAAAAAACTTCGATAGTTAATAAAAAAAAAAACTATTTAGAATTTTACAACAAAATTTTCTGAGTGTGCTTTTGGATGATAGAACTCAGTCCTGGCTGAATTTCATCCCAAAATTTTCACTTTGGTAATTTTGTGGCCCACTTGAGAAAGCCTTACCCTTACTTGTTCCATGCCTCGGAGTTTATGCTCAGTGTCTTTAGCCGATGGGAAAATGTATCTATCAATGGCAATGATAATGACTTTTTCTCTGTTTGCACAAATTGGAAACATTTCAAAAAAAGTATTGCGAGTCGTTGCTCGGATACTGACGTATTAATAATTATGTTAGCCAATATGGGTAATACTGCAGAAGATATCCAAATTTGTATGTAAATCGGCGTCGGAAAAAATCAAAGATTTATCAACATAACAGAATTACATAAAGCATTAGGAGTAAATTTAAGTGCAGCGCTTCCTGCATTTCACGCATTCACAGGATGCGATTACAACCCGGCCTTTTTTAAAAAGGGCAAAAACCGCCCATTTTCAATAATGTCAAAATCTAAAGAATTCACTGAATGTTTCATCCAATTGTCACAACCATCTGAGAAGAGACTTGACTTTTTTGACATAATACAAGAGTTTGTATGTAATGTACCTATATGGTTTGAAACGATTAAAGTTTATAAATGAGGCGAGAGTAGCATTGTTTCAAAAGACATACAAATTTCTTGATAATGACAATTCGTTTCGATTACCTAAGAAAGGTATTGATGGCTCATCTCTTCCGCCGTGCAAAACGGAATTATATAATCATTTTCTAAGGACGTGTTATATTTCGGAAATTTGGTCTCAAGCACACCTGAAAGTACCAACTGTCAATGAGCCTTCTGACTATGGCTGGGTAGAAATAAATAACAGATATGAATTCATGTGGTTTTCTGGTACTCAGTTACCAACATCCATTGATCAAATAACTCAAGCAGAAGAAGGTAAGAATTTTTTTTTAATTTTATTTTTTTTTTAAACATGTATCCTAAATTAGTTTTTGTATTTTTAAACAGATGAAGATAATGAAGACATGGTGGAAAACAGCTCTGACAGCGACTCTGACAGTGAGTCAGAAAGAGAAGAAAGTGAGATGAGCAGTAGCGAAAATGAAAATGATTAAATTACACCTAATTCTCTTTTTACACGATAGATACGTTCCCAAAGAATTCGTGTAGAAAGAGAATTTGGTGAAAACAATACTAAAAAATTCTTTTTAGAGTTCACTAAAGAATTTATTTCGTATTTACACATTTTAATTCTTTAAATATGTTATAAGAAATAAATTATACTTTGAAAAAAAGAAAATAATATCTGAAATTCATTAATATAAAACAAGTAAAAATAATATAAACATAAAAAACTTTTATGCATTGTCACTTTCTGACAATAAACGCATACGTTTGCGTAAGACTAGAATATCACTGCCATCACTAGAATTATTTTGTTCATCATCTTGTGAAATTGTTTCTGGATTATCATCTCTAGGCTCCTGTGTTGATAATTCAGTAGTTTTTAGAAGGAAATCAGTCATTAAAGATTGTGTTTGATTTCGTGATAAACCTTTATAAAGTTCCCTGTAAGATGCCATTAATGATTTCAGTTCACGTTGAAATTTTGCAGCTCGTTCCTCATCAGGATCATGTTATTGAAAATGATTACCTAATTTTCTGGCAAGATCAAGACCTTCTTTAATTAGAGTTGCATTTAAAATGGGAGGATCTTCTTCGTCATTATCGCTATGTTCTCTGTCTTGATGAGTCTCAAGGGTGAGGTCTATAATTTCATTTTCGCTCAAGCTTTTATCAGCTAATAATTCCTCTCTATCGGCAAATGATAGATCATCGAATCCATCTCCACCAATTGTATGTGCCAGCGTTGTGATGTCAGTAAAAACAGCGTTATTATGGATGACAGGATCAGGATCTTTGCTTTTGACACATTCTGGCCAAATATTTTTCCAACATGAGTTCAAGGTTGATGGCTTTAAGTCAGCTAACGCTAACCCAACTTGATTAATGCAGTCCATAATAGAAAATTTTTTCCACATATCAATACCACGTATTGGAATGAACGTTTTATGTAGTACTTTTTAAAAGTAGCAATGATCCCTTGGTCTAGCGGTTGTATTAAGGATGTAGTGTTAGGCGGAAGATAGCAAAATTGCACATTTGGGTGCTCCAAGAGCGGATGGCAAGGTGCATTGTCTAGAATTAAAAGAACTTTAAATTCTAGACATTTTGCATTCATGTAGCGTCTAACTTCTGAAATGAAGTATTTCTGGAACCATTTTGTAAAGATTGCACTGGTCATCCATGCCTTTTTGTTTGCTGTCCAGTGAATTGGCAGTTTATTGAAATCTACACTTTTCATCGAGCGTGGTCTTAAAGCACGATTTACTAGCAGTGGTTTTAACATACGTTCTCCTGAAGCATTGGAACAAAACAACAATGTTACACGGTCCTTTGCTACTTTTAAACCACCGGCAGTTTTCTGCGATTTTGCAACATAAGTTCTGCTCGGCATTTTTTTCCAAAAGAGGCCACTTTCATCTACATTCCAAACTTGATCTGGGGTGTATCCTCCATCTTCAATAATTTTTCTAAGTTTTTCAGGAAATTTTTTGGCAGCCAATTCATCTGCAGACGCAGTTTCTCCCTTAATTTTTACATTATGGAGAGCATGTCGTTTAAGAAAACCTGTCATCCAACCTGTACTTGCAGAAAATTCGGGTTGTCTTGACTGAGATGAAGTGCCTGGCTCAACTCCTTTAATACGTTTATAAATTCTTAATGCAGTTTGCTTGATAGCAATTCCATCTACTGGTATTCTTTTTTGTGATTTATCTTCAATCCACATTACCAAAGCTTTTTCCATCTTCTCTTTGACAACATCTCTTATGTATGACGATGATTTAGCACTTATTTTCGTTCCAGAACATACCGATTTTCTAATCGCAGTTTCATTTTTCTTGATCGTTCTTATGGTAGCTTCATGAATACCAAAATGCTTTCCTACAGCCGTTGCTCCTTGTCCTGTTGTAAGTTGATCTAAAATTTTAATTTTAGTATCTAAACTGATCGCCTTCCTCTTGGCTTTTATTACAGGTGAATTATGTGACATTGTGTTAAGGCTACCAAAATATTTTTCATATTAATAATGCAAAGATTTGAAAATTATTTAAAGCTTACCTGTTATTGAGTTAATAAATCTATATGAGCACTAACTTTATTTTACTTATAATGTTTTAAATACTCGCAACAACTAAGCGTCTTTTCTTTTCAACTCTCAAAACCAAACTAAATTGCGTAAAAAGTACATTACGTCTTTACTCTATGCATAATTCGGGGAATCCCACTCATATACACATATTTTTATAGCAACAGCTGTACACGATAACAGCCCAAAGCCGCGCATTCTGTATAGATGCGATTACATGCTGATATTCTAATATCCTAAACAAATAACCTAAACCGATATGCTAAAACAAAAATCCCAAACAATGAATCCGATTTGCTCTATGAGATTCAAGAAAAATTCATAAAATATTGAAAATCGTGTTAAAACAAAACAATTCTTGTAAAAAAAAATTTTTTTTCTCTTTTTAACTCGTGTTAAATCAAATTCGTGTAAAAAAAATTCGTGTAAAAAGAGAATTAGGTGTACCAAACATAATTAAGTCACTTTTTGTATTAAATCTGAAACATTATTAATTTAAGTACTGAAAAATTATAAATTAGTTGATTTGCTTAACAAAATATTTATTTATTTCTATTCTTAAGAATCGGAAAGTTCCCATAAAAAATTTGATTTAATCGAAACATTGCCATAAAATTATACATTTCAGTTTGCACATTAAATGTAATGTTGAATAACTTCAAGACGTCATTTCCTCCCGAAAAAAAATGTTTGTGCGGATTGTTGAAATGATCCTGTAAGTAAAAAAACAAATCAGCTGGCAGTATGTTGGGGGAAAACTCGTCAGCTGATACATTTACTTAGGCTAGAAATGTTTCCGACTAGCTCCTACGTTACACCTTCAGGGCATCAGCTGACGCACATTCCATCTACATATAGCCAGCTGACTTATTTATTTATTAAAAACAATACATAAACTATCATCTGATAAATTTTCGTTTGGGAGGAAATCACTGAAAAAATATTTTTTTTTTTATATTTGTGTGACCAGCTGACGTATAATCCACCACTTTATAATCAGCTGACAATTTTATTTCTTCAAAATATTAGTCTAACTTTAATTTGATCAATGTTTTAATCGGGAGGAAATGACTAAAAATATTTTTTTTTTTTACGTGCGAGGGTGGCTATAACTGCTCAACCCACCCTCGGAGCCGCAGCTGACGTTCACAACGCTTCATAATGCAACTATCTGAGGCATTTTACGAATTATCGACTGAGAGGAAATGACTGACAAAAATTAGCACCTGGCTCACGGACTATTCGATGTGTCCATATTCGGCCCATTTAAACAACTTTGCCGAAAGAGCTTCAGCGATGTTTTAAACATCGGAAAACCAATAAATACAAAATTAACGAATCATCCTTTCCAAAGGTCATTCTCGACAGAAAATATACTAAAAGGGCTTAAAAGGGCAGGTATTTATCCCTTTAACTCACACATTTTTAGTGACGACATGCTTACGTTGGAAGACCGTAATGTAATATAGAATTTCCTATGCTTATTACTGCCATCATTTTTTGCTACCTCAGTAAACGTCGCATACGGATTTCCTCCAACTGTTTATTATTAGCAGCCAATTGCGCAATTAAATTAGGTATTCCTTCTCCTTGTATTTTCTTCATATCACTAATAATAAATACATAAAGAAACCAAAAACACCGAAGTATTCCACCAAAATAATTTCTATGAAGAAAAACCTCTCAAAGCAGTATTGACAGCTGATTGTAGATTTTGCAGGTAATCTGCCATATGTGAATGGGTAGATTAATTTGGTGGATTTATAGGTGATTAATGCATATGTGAACGTATTATTAGGCAATGTTATCCTGTCTAACTGTTGTGGGTCACTATAAACTCTATTTCCAAAAAATGTGTTTTTTGGTTTATTATTTGTCGTTGAATGTATTGAGGAATTGTATTCTTTTAGTGATTTGAATAGAAGTTCTTCAAATGTTGTCGCCGTTTGATTTGCTTTCAGGCATCTCATGATTTCGGAAAGTGTACTGTGAAATCTGTAAGCGGGTGTGGTGTAAAGGTCAATGGAGATTTGATCTCTGAGTAAGGATGAAATAGAGATTTCACCTGGGCATAATTAATATACAAAATGTTTCAATGGCGGTAAGAATTAGTTTTTTTTCCGTGGAATATATATCGATATGAACTATTTCGCCTGGACGCTGTGGAATGGGGGTCGGCTGGATCTGCGTTTTTGTTGGATGTCTATCGTATTTCTGTGCACGACAGAACATCCTTGACATCCTTAAGTAAAGTTTGAGTATAACGCATATTATTAAGGTGGAATGGGAATATCTTTTGGAATTCGCCCATGAGACTTTCTGTGGTGTACAGTCCGTTGACGAGTGCTGGGTCGAGGTAGCGTTTAAAAATATATATGATGCCTTGGTCAGAATAACTTTGTATTGTAATAGTGTGCCTGTGAGAGCTTGGAAATCGTAGTTCGAACGCATAGCTGTCTTCGTCCCCAATCATAAAGAGAATTAGTTCTTGGAAGCATTTTTGGGGGCTTAAGTGACAGGAATAAGAAGGTAGGAGGAGCTTTCCTTGCTATGGTCTGTAGTTGTAAGCGTATAAATATCAATTTGTGGCGGTCTGAATAGCGCGTCTGCGACGACGTTTGTTCTGCCAGGCTTATACTTCATCTCGTAGTTTTATTCTTCGAGGATGCACTTCTACCTTTTCATTTTTCTATTGTAGGTTTTGTTCCTTAGTGCAAAGGTGAGCAGTTGGGGATCTGTGAAGATTACGCCTTAAGCGGATCCAAGTAGGTAGTTTTTAGGAGATGAGAGCCCAAAGTATTGCCAGCATTTTTTTTTTTGTTCATTTGCGGCATAATTTTCCTCTGTTTTATTGAGAGCTCTGGATATGAATGCTATAGGTTTTCAAGATTGCTCAAGTACGACACCTGGAGCATAGTTTGAAGCGTATGTGGTAAGGGGAAATTCTTTCTTAAAATTGGGATATGAAAGTACTACATCTTTGGATGTCAGTGCGGATCTGATACCATCTAGCGCTCTTTGAAAGATTGCTGGAGTATTTTTCCGTCGGAAAGGAAAAGGCGTGAATTCATATTTATCGTTATTGACCGAAAGGCCGTCTTCTCGATATCGGATCCCTTCAAGGGTATCTGATGGAAGCCACTTCTCAATTCAAGGACAGAAAAATATTTTTTATTTCTCAGCTGCGAAATTACCTCGTTGATTTCGGGGATGGGGTATTTATCAGCTATTGTCAAAGTATTAAATTCGCTTTAATCTGTATTTCTTTGTGATGATGCGTCTAGTTTTTTGGGTACAACCCACACGGGTGAGTTGGAAGGTGAACGCGATGGTCTAATGATTCCACCTTTTAATAATTTGCTTAACAAAATTTCTCATTGCCAAAGGGTAGGGGTAGTATTTAATATATATATATATATATATATAATTGGCGCGTATACTCTTTTTTGGGTGTTTCGCCGAGTTCCTCCTCCTATTTGTGGTGTACGTCTTGATGTTGTTCCACAGTTTCAAGCCGACTGCGAACGGCAGATATTTTTATGAGGAGCTTTTTCATAGCAGAAATACACTCGGAGGTTTGCCATTGCTTGCCGAGGGGCGACCGCTATTAGAAAATTTTTCTTCTTAATTTTGGTTTTTCACCGGGATTCGAACCAACGTTCTCTCTGTGAATTCCGAATGGTAATCACAAACCATCCCATTCGGCTACGGCGGCCGCCATATATACTGGGGTATTTGAGGAAGTCCTGATGTCTCCTACCATGGTAGTGGTAGATATTAGTTTTTCGTCCGTTTCGGTAAAAAGGTTGGGGTACTTTTTAGTTAAATAATGTATATGTTCTATTTGTGTGGCTGTCAAATGGTCAGTTCTGATGTCTATTTTATTAACTGTAGGGGAGAGTTGCTGTCTAAATTTAATTCTAATGTCATCATCTATTGTCAGGGTGTCGTCATGTATGTTTATAGTAGCACGAAGCTCTTTAAGACTGTCGTTTCATATACCACCGTGAAATGATTTTAATGTACGGAGTACGAAAAATTTTAAAGTCGTATCTTTTTTTGACATGGCAGAGTGGGATGTAATTTTTGCTTGACCCAGTATCAATAAGGATTTTAAGGATTTAACCGTTCTTCGTTTTGCAATGTACGTAAGGCAACGAAGAACTGTTCATTCTAAAAAATGAATGTCGATATGACCTTGTATTTCAGGAAGTGAATTTCCTTCAGCGTATGTCTGAGCTGATTGTCCGTTTTCTTCAACTGTTAGTGCGGCTTCATACTATTGAGGAGTGGGAGTCCAGTTTTGTTTATAGTATTGCTCGGTGTTATACTGCGGGATATTCATTTGTGCTCTGTTTATATAATGAAGCGCTCTTGAATGTAATGACCTATCATCGTCCATTGGTTCTGGACGAGGGAGCTGAGGTTTAGTAGAAGGCTGACCTAGAGATAAGGTTGGTAATTGCAGTAATTATTAATGGGAGCCTGAGGGCGGTGATAATTCGGAATGTTTTGTTCTTTCATATTGGGTCTTGGCATAAATGCCAACTGGGGATAAAATTTGTTAACAGGTTTTTTTGGTGGGAGATGTGGTCGAAAGTCGTGAGCCTTCCTGTTTTGGCTATTACTAGCCAGTGCGTAGTGTGAACGGAAGTTTTGGTTCTCTAGTTTTAGACAAAGCTGATCTCATACCAAGAAGTCTAGGTAGGTCGCCCTGAGTCCTTTCATGATAGTGTAAAGGGCCTTATCCCATAGCCATAGATTCTGCACCAACTTTCATGCATTCAAGCTTGTTCGGAATAAGGGAGAGATGGGAATAAACGCGTTGATGGAACTTTTGAATAGTGAGGTTTCACGGCAATAAAGAGGTCATTTGATACTCTAGGGTGCCTAGATCTCGCTTATCGGCGTAATGGAGTGTAAGGCACCTTGAAATAGCCTTCCAGTCCAATGATGTGTTATAGGAATCGAGGGCAATGTCAGCGTTGCCCACTACTTTATTCCTTATAACATTAAGGATGCCATAATACTTCGACGTTCTTCTGAGAGGCTCATAGATCTGGAGAATACGATCTACGCTCCTTTTTCAAGTGGTATATTTTTCTGGTTTTCCGGAAAATTCCCCCAACCATCTAACTACGTCCGGTATTCTCTCGAGTTCACCAATATTATTCAGGTGATTTGCGTCAATCGACTCGTCAGTTATGTTACAAAAGTTAAGTTGGATTAGGGGCTGCATGTACTAAGTTTGGTCCTTGCTGTCTCAAAATATCATTGACAAGTCCCGTCACTAAATTTGTCAGTTGATCCATGTTAAATGGACTATAAGTAGTTGGTTGAGGGTGTTGGATACAGATGGCGAGTTTGCGTCTGGCACAGGGGCTCGGCCAAACCCCCAAAAAGGGTGTACGCGCCAATTATATATATATATATAATATATATATATTATATATAATTCAATAATTTAAATTTAATTTATATTTTTTCATTATAATTCTCTGGAGGGTCCTTTAGTGGGGTGAATCGCAGTTTGAATTATATTATCCACTTATCCACGTCCACTTTTATCTTAAATCAATTGAATCAAACTTAAGATTAATTACAATTATTTCTTTAACTTAATATTATACTTATTATTGGCTCGATCATTTATAAAACGAGCCCACCACATCTTGCCTCGCGCGAGTTACATATACAACAGTTATATTGATTTCATCGCCAATGTACCTGATAAATTCGAAGAATTTTTAAATAAAATTGACAATAGCAGTAACCAAATATCAATTTCCGGCACATGTCGCAATTCATAAAATTTCCAGAGAATAAACATTTATTAAAACATAACCAGCAATTTTAATAAACCAATGTAATTTAGCAAGTAAGAAAAACAGAATTGTAAAATATACCGAGTAAGCAAATATGTACACATAGGTAAGCTTTGATTGAACCTTAAATGAAATAATAAAATCTGTATATGTTGCACTTCCGCTCCCATACCGTAAAAGCAATTGCAACCGTTTCAAAAAGTAACTTAAAGAAAAATTAAGAAAATAATAAATTTTAACAAATATTGTCAAATTCGCATTTATTGCATTTCCGTTCCCATTACGAAAATGCAATGTTGAATTACCCTATAAAAACACATATGTAAATAGTTTTAAGTCAGTCTTGTTCCTCGCGTTCATCGGAGTAGTTGCTGAGTTTAATAAATAAACAATATAAAAAAGGAAACAAATTTAGTTTTTTTTTAAGTCGAGTTAACGGCAAAAACGTAAATGGCGCAGTCGGTAGGGTCCTGACGAGTTAAAAAGGATCCAGTGATACGAACAATACGTTAACTAAAATAGAAAAAATAGTGCAGTGAACATTTGTGCTACTTGAACACCACTAAAATAGAAAATAATAGTGCAGTGAACATTTATGCTACTTGAACCCTACTAAAAAAAAAAAAAATTGTTATAGTGAAGTGAATATTTACAACAAATAGATACCATTATATTTTTTTTCTCAAAACTGTATTCCAAGAGGCAACAATTCTTTGACAAACGGAGAAGAATGGAAGAACAGGCTCACATTGCATCCGTAAGCGTGGCCGAAGAACTGACCAGAAAGGATTAACAATTAGAACGCTTACGCCAAGCATACTTAGACCTACAACAACAAACACACCAGTTTCAGCAACAACAGCAAAACCTGGAACAACACCATATACAGGACAACAGTACAAGAAACAACATTTTGAAGGCAATAAGTCACTTGCCAACTGCCTATGAGCTATACAAGATGAAAATATTAAGAAGGAAGCCTCAAGAACAATATTTTACAAAATCATCCAGGGGCAGGCGAAGGATACCATCATAAACATTCCCAACCCGGACAACTGGCAACAGATCAAGGAGACGTTAAAACTGAGGCATAGGCCAAGCGTAGAACCACATCAGCTATACAGAATGATAGCCAATTTAAAGGTGAATTCGGTGAGTGAGTTAGTAATTCAAGTGCAAAACATTAAATATAAGTCAGATGAACTAACGGTATATTATCACAATGTTTCATGTTTCAGCCAAAATCGCTTGGAACAACCTAGGAAAGACCTAAACGCACCCATGGAATCCAGAAATGATGTACAAAACTATAAGTTAAATGAAATAATAGAAAATTCTGAACTAAAAGAATGTAAATGCGACGGAGGTCAATTTAAACAAACCCCAAATAATCAAAATCATTTTTTTTGGGAACAACCTCAGACTACTTACCCCACGTAAAGTTAACAATTAATAATAAAGAATATAATGCACTAATAGATACCGGTGCAAACATAAGTTTAATAGACAATGAATGAATTTAAGAAAACATTACTTACAAAACCAATTGAAATCAGTACAATAAATAGAAAGGATATAATAAGATATGAAGTGCTAACAGACGCACCTAACGAATTCAACGTAAATGAAAATGCGAAAATCAGGTGGAAGGTGACAAAATTGAAAGGGCGAAAATACAAATTTATCATAGGCATTGACTTAATGAACTGCTTTAAAACAGTACTAAACCTAGAGGATGGTCACATATCCTTCAATAATAGAATAACCAATTTTACAGTAAACCCATATAAAAACATCCAAGTTTACACACTGGAAGAATCAGACTTTTACTGGGACAGAATTCAGTTGAACCATTTGAATACAGAAGAATACAGAGAAGTAAAGGACATATTGAATAGATTCAAGAAATTATTTTTTAAGGAAGGCGACAAGCTGACCAGTACAATAGAAATTAAACACGAAATCAGAACAACAACGGATGCACTGATAAACGCTAAACTATATCGGTATCCACCACAACACGAAGTAGAGGTTAGACGACAAATTAAAGAAATGGAGGAGCAGGGAATAATTAGGAAGAGCTGCTCTCGATATGCGAGCCCATTAATAGTTTTGCCAAAGAAGTTAGATAATTCAGGAGAAAAAAGTACAGGATAGTAGTGGATTACAGGAAATTAAATGAAATAACAATAGATGATAAATTTCCACTACCAAACATCGACTCAATTCTGGACAAGCTAGGAAGAGCACAATACTTCACAACCCTAGATCTAGCTAAGGGATATCATCAAATTTTAATAGAAAAAAAGACAGGTAAAAAACAGCATTCGTGACGCCACATCGGTTGTACGAATTTATAAGAATGCCTTTGAGACTAAAACATGCTCCAGCAACATTTCAGAGACTAATGAATGAGACCTTCAGAGATTTTATAAATAAAACCTGCGTGGTATATCTGGATGATATATTAATATTCAGTACGTCACTAAAAGAACACATAAAAGCAATCAAGGATATTTTTATGGTGTTAGAGAAAGCTTATTTAAAAATACAGTAATACAAAAAATACAAAATACAGTAATATAATGTAATTTTATAAAAAAAGAGACAGAATTTCTAGGTCATATTTTGACAAGTGAAGGATTAAAGCCCATTCCAAATAACATAAAAGTAATTCAAGAATGAATGAAAGCATGCCTGCCGATTGGAATTTAAGTGTGCTCTGCCCAATCCATAAGAAGGGCGATCCTGCAATTTGTGCCAATTACCGCGGGATTAGTCTTCTAAATATCGCCTATAAGGTTCTAGCGAGCGTATTGTGTGAAAGGCTGAAGCCCACCGTCAACCAACTGATTGGACCTTATCAGTGTGGCTTCAGACCTGGAAGGTCTACCATCGACCAAATATTCACAATACGCCAAATCTTGGAAAAGACCCATGAAAGGAGAATCGACACACACCATCTTTTGTCGACTTCAAAGCTGCATTCGACAGTACGGAAAGAAGTTACCTGTATGCCGCGATGTCTGAATTTGGTATCCCCGCAAAACTAATACGGCTATGTAAGATGACGTTGCTCAACACCAGCAGCGCCGTGAGAATTGGGAAGGACCTCTCCGAGCCGTTAGATAGCAAACGAGGCTTCAGACAGGGTGACTCGCTGTCGTGTGACTTCTTTAACCTGATGTTGGAGAGCATCGTACGAGCCGCAGAACTTAATCGCTCAGGCACAATATTTTATAAGAGCGTACAATTGTTGGCGTATGCCGATGATATAGATATCATCCACGTCACTGTAGACAGTTATAATTTCGAGGTTGTAAAAGACTTCGTTTATTTAGGAACCAGCACTAACACCGATAACAATATCAGACTTGAAATCCAACGTAGAATCTCTCTTGCCAACAAGTGCTGCTTTGGACTAAGTAGGCAACTGAGCAGTAAAGTCCTCTCTCGACGAACAAAACTAATACTCTACAAGACTCTCATCATGCCCGTCCTAACGTATGGCGCAGAAGCTTGAACGATGGCAACATCCGATGAAGCGACGCTTGGAGTGTTCAAGAGAAAGATTCTGCGTAAGATTTTTGTACCTTTGCACGTTTTCAACGGCGACTATCGCAGACGATGGAACGATGAGCTGTATGAGCTTTACGACGACATAGACATAGCGCAGCGAATATAGATACAACGGCTTCGTTGGCTGGGTCATGTCGTCCGAATGGATACAAACGCTCCGGCTTTGAAAGTATTTGATGCGGTACCAGCTGGTGGTAGCAGCGTTGGAAAGATCAGGTGGAGAAGGACTAGGCTTCACTTGGTGTGCCCAATTGGCGCCGGTTAGCACGAGAAAGAAACGACTGGCGCGCTTTGTTAAGCTCGGCCAAACTCGCGTAAGCGGTTATCGCGCCAATTAAGAAGAAGAATTCAAGAATTAGATATACCACGAACAGAAAAATAGATCAAAAGCTTTCTGGGTCTTACAGGATACTATAGAAAGTTTGTAAAAGACTACGCCAAGGTGGCCCAACCCATGACAAAATATTTAAAAAAAGGCGTAAAAGTTAATTCAAAAGACCCTACCTATGTCGAAGCGTTTGAAAAGTTAAAACAACTGATTAGTTCTCATCCAATATTAAGGTATCCCAATTTTGATAGACAGTTCACATTAACTACGGATGCATCCAATTATGCAATTGGTGCTGTCCTTTCACAAGAAGGACACCCGATTTGCTCCACATCCAGAACATTAAACAATCACGAACGAATTTATTCAGCCACAGACAAAGAATTTTTAGCAATTTTGAGGAGTGTAAATTACCTGAGACCATATTTGTATGACAAGACACCAACGATGGATACTCAAACTAGGAGAGTACGATTTCGAAGTAGACTATATAAAAGGTAGAGAGAACAAAGTAGCGGATTTACTCAGTAGAATAGAAAAAAATGAAGATAATATTTTGAAATATGAAGATGGTGACAGTTCCAATAGCATAAACCTAATTTCGCTCGATGGGGAGGAAGACAATGTAAGCATGGCAACAGTACATTCAGCAGAGGAGAATTTGGGTGATCATTTTTCGATTAAGGAAGAGATAGTGAACAAATATAGAACTCAACTTAAACTTATAAATAATAAAACAGAAGAGTTTAGAGAGATACACGGAAAAAAGATAATTTTTATTGCTGAGTGTGATTTTGAACAAATGGGAGATATTTTCAGGAGATATATTTTGAAAGGAAAAATTTGAATATTTTCGGAACTCACCGACCACAGCTATAACATAGTACAAGAAAAACTGATTAGTATGTATTCGAATGACAACAAACTTCAATTCACTAAGTGTACAAAAAGAGCACAAGACATTGAAACAGAGGTTGAAGCCATAAAACAAATCTCCTTTTACCATGTTAGTGAAAGTTTACATTCCGGTATTTTAGAGACATACAATCAAGTAAAAAATAAAATCTATTACCCTAAGTTACTGGAATTGGTTTACTTGGTTATAAATCAATGTGAAATTTGCCAAGAAGTCAAGTACAGTAGGAAACCCAATAGGAAACAGAAATTAAATTTCTCAGAAACACCAGTAAAGAAAAATGAAATTATACACATATGTATGTCATGAAGGGAAACCACTTTTTAACAGTTATGGATAAATTCTCAAAGTTCGGAGCAACGTACCTCTTGAATGATAGAAATCATATTACCATTTTTGAACAGTTAGAAGAACATTTTGGGAAACCAAGGAAAATAATTGCAGATAACGAATTTAAGGCCGCGAGAATAATAGAGTTTTTGGACACTGAAAATGTTGAGCTTCACCTAACAAAACCTAATAGCCATGCTGGCAATGCCGATATTGAAAGGTTTCACAACACGATCGCGGAAAAGTTTAGAATTTTGTATAAATTAGAAAAAGGTTTATCAATTAAACACTTAATACAGAAAGCCATACGAAATTACAATGATAGATTCCATTCAACAATAAAATGTACACCAAACGCAGTACATGACAATAAAATAGATCCGGAAATAATAATAAGCAATTTAGAAGCAAAGAAGCATAAAATTATAAGCAATCTAAATAAAACCAGAGAAGACTATAAAGAAGAAAGAACAGAAAGATTCATAAAGAACTATAAAGCGGTTAGGCATAAGGAACAACAAAGGTATAGGAAGGAAAAATTAGAAAACATTCATCCTAACAACATTAAAAGACCATTAAAATTTGCAGATACTAACTATGATATTAGTGCTGACATGGATATGATATAGTGACACCACGATAGTTTTAACGGAACTGACGGACCAGACCAGGACATATATTAGTTAAGGACAGTGATATAGTACTCCATATAATTGGCGTTAAACAAATAGAAGATATTATTAACGAATTGACAGAAAATATTATATTATACAAGTAAAGACAATTCACAAAAATGTATTGCAAACAGAATTATTAGAAGCGAGAAATAAGTTAATGACATTAATACCAATAGAAAAAAGACATAAGAGAGGACTTGTAAACGCCATAGGTACTGTAGCAAAGTGGACATTTGGCACAATGTACCATGGTGGCAGACAGACAATTCAAAAATGAACATTTTAATTTGGCAATGAAACAAATAAGAAATATTGTACAAGATGATAGGAAAGAAATTGAAGAAGGACTTAATAGTATAAATAAATTCATAGACGAAGAAAATCAACAACATATTTACTTACAACAGATGACCAAAATTCAGTTAATAAAAAGAAAAATAGAACAAATCCAAGACAATGTAGTCGCAGCCAAATATGGTCTAGTTCACCCAAATATTCTAACAAATCAAGAAATTACCAATTACGAGTATAACATTGATTTCAACAAATTAAAATATTTACAGTTAGGAATAGCAACTTTTAATAATACCTATTTAATACTAAGTATTAAAATTCCAAAATCATTCATACAAATAAAAATAAGAAAAATTGTACCACTACCAAATAAGAATCAAAAAGAAATAGAAGCAGAAATAGAGGAAGTTTTTACTTATGAAGGTAAAATTATGAAAGAAAATAAACATTTCAGACAACTAAAACCCAGCATTCATTGTATAATAATGAAAAATTGTAAATTATTACCAAGTAAAGAATTAGAAATTATAACACTGGACGAAAAAACAGTCCTAGTTAAAAATGCATTCAATTTATTTGTAAACAACACATGTAACATGAATGACACTGTTTTAAACGGAAATTACGCAATCCAATTTAACAATTGTTCAATAAAAATTAATGATTATTATTACTCTAATTGAATTGAAAGATTCGAAGGAAATATTATGAGATTGCAATATGACAATATAAAGAATTTTACAGAAAAACTTACATTCGAACAAATAGATGAAGAGAATAAAATAAATTTCAAAAATATATCTAAGTTGAAAATTCATAACAAAATCATATACGGGTGTAACTTCTTTCTAATTTTAACAATAATATTAATAATTGTCATTTGGAGAACAAAACTAAAATATATTAAAATAAATCTAAATAAAAGAATTCATAAGAATTCTAATCTAAAGGGGGGAGAAGTTAGATATACAAACAGTTACTTTGATTTCAAAGACAATGTACCTGATAAATTCGAAGAATTTTTAAATAAAATTAGCAATAGCAGTAACCAAACATCAATTTCCGGCACATGTCGCAATTCATAAAATTTCCAGAGAATAAACATTTTTATTAAAACATAATCTGCAATTTTATTAAACCAATGTAATTTAGCAAGTAAGAAAAACAGAATTATAAAATAGTATACCGAGTAAGCAAATATGTACACATAGGTAAGTGAAATAATAAAATCTGTATATGTTGCACTTTCGCTCCCATACCGTAAATGCAATACTAAATAATAATATATTAAAAAATTAATTTATTATTTTTCGGTCGCAGTTCTGAGCATTGCAACCGTTTCAAAAAGTAACTTAAAGAACAATTAAGAAAATAATAAATTTTAACAAATATTGTCAAACTCGCATTTATTGCATTTCCGTTCCTATTACGAAAATGCAATGTTGAATTACCCTATAAAAACACAAATGTAAATAGTTTTAAGTCAGTCTGGTTCCTCGCGTTCATCGGAGTAGTTGCTGAGTTTAATAAATAAACAATATAAAAAAGGAAACAAATTTAGTTTTTTTTTAAGTCGAGTTAACGGCAAAAACGTAAATCGCGCGGGAGCTGTTCATAAACTTATTTTTCTTGAGGAAGACAAGAATATTAGGCGGACCGTATGTATACATATGTACATATGTATACTTTATAAATGCGCTCCAGAAATACCCGATTTACACGAGGAGACATCTGGAAGGGAAACATTTTGTTCGAGGGCGAAGGACGGTCGGGGAAGAGAGAAGGGATTTTGTCTCCCGTACTCGGCGACACGCTTTCCTCTTCTTATTCGTATTTCTTATCTTAAAGCAATTTTTGACAGTTGCTTCATTTGTTTTCTTCTTTTGTGGGAGAAGGTTCTGAGTTATGTGTTGGTTTTCAAGCAAACGGAAGATAACAACGATGACAAACATCCGAACACTGCTTGGGAAATGCACGATTATTTTTCCTAGTAAAGTAGGTATAATTTAAAATATATTATGGGGCATGTTTATGTTGAATTCTAATTTTCCCCGCATTTCTAGATACTCAAGTTAATTTTAAGTTAATTATTTATGTATGAAGTATTTTTAATTTAACTTTTTTCATTCAAGTACAACAATTTATAAATATATTTAAAAAAAAAAAACAACAAATTATTTATTATTTAACCAGTTTGCATTTTTCATTCATATATTTAAGAAATTGTTGACGAACGTTTTCCGCTTTACATGTAAGCGCGTGCGAAAATACATCCGAACCAGACGATGCTAAAGCATTAAACGTCAAAATGTTGCCGAAAACAATTTTGCCCATGTGGCCGCGAATGAGACATGAAAAGAGAATTTCCAGTGTCTCCCTTCCAGATGTCTCCGTGTGTAAATCGGGTGAATGGACAGTCGATAGTCGTAGCTACTGTGCAGAGAACGTTAATGAATAGAGAAGTCTTAATTACTGGAAAGTGTTCATTTTCGAGGGGTACTCGTCTCGCGAAGACAATTTCACCACAGACACATTTTTCAACAAAAATTAACAGTAAGGGGCTGAATTATGTAAATTTAGCAGCAGTCGATGAGGATTTGTTGGTGATTAGAAGCAAAGAATGCTAGGTAGCTTTTTAATATGACCTATATATTTGAATTTCTCCAAATCATCCAAATTATGTACATATGTTATGTCTGTCTGTCTGGTGTCTGTAAAACTTTGTTGAATTCCCTTCAACTGAATCAAAATCCTCTATAGAAAACGCTTCATTACTAGGCGCACAGGAAGATGGCATATGCAAATGTAAATTTGTGAATTTATATACATTTGCGCATATGTATATGCTGTGTGTATGTGTGCTCACCAGCCACAGCTCAAGATAAAACGGTAAAACTTCGCAAGAAATCCAGCGCGCATTCAAAGGCGCAGCGCACATTCATAGGCACAGCATTGTATGTACAGTAACCTTGACATGTTTACAGGCACCTACAAATGCTCTGATTTCAGAGTAAGTTTCTAACTGCAGATATATGCATATGTTTTGTGCACTTTTTATCAATTGAAAAACTACATACGTAAAGTAATCTACTAATTAACTATTTGCCTACTATCAGTTAACATAAAATAATTGTTTCCAAATTTTATCTTAATATTAAAATGTCCGAATCAGACCTTTTTTTTTAAGCTACTTGTTTTCTTCTGCAACTTACTGTATGCTCATGCGCGCACTTGACGCACAGCAGCTGCGGCTGTCGAGCATTTAGAAAGACATATTTACATACATATATTTTTGCATACATATGTACGATGCCGCGGGCACTCGACTTGACAAAAATTGAAGATTTATCAAATATTGGCAAATAATTCTACGCGAAATATTCAAATATTGACTATTTTCGAATTGTCGAGAAAATTGGCATATGGGCGGCTCGTTTTATGAATGAAAGTTCTTGCTCTTAGAACTATGAGCTCGAATTTATCAATGAATTTTTTGAAGATGAGTTTTTGTTGCACAGTACAATAGTTGAAACTGTTCGGCGCCGCCGCGACTGTTCAGCGCTATGGCAACTAGAATGATGGCCGCTACGCCTGCGTCTATGACTGCATTTTGTTCTTGTAGTCGCTAGGCATGGAATTTTAGCTTTG
Source organism: Anastrepha ludens (assembly GCF_028408465.1). Classification (NCBI taxonomy): domain Eukaryota; kingdom Metazoa; phylum Arthropoda; class Insecta; order Diptera; family Tephritidae; genus Anastrepha; species Anastrepha ludens. The sequence continues at coordinate 97,655,426 of NC_071503.1, forward strand.
AACGACATACGCATTTTGAGGAATAAAGCGAATGCCCTGTGTGTGCGGTTGTATGTACATGCATATGTGTATATTAATAAGCATTGTTTTGCTTGAATTCAATATTTATATTTGCATATGCCATCTTCCTGTGTGCCTGGTAATGAAAATGTAATGAAGCGTTTTGTATACAGAATTTTTTGATTTGATCGATTGATTGATTGATATATAGATATAGTTAGGGATCAGGTGTGCATATACATACGCACATGCACATGCGTCGATGCATATGCAGAAGAAGTTGTTTTAGCATTTGCAGGAATTCGATCATTCGAATATTTACATCCTAATTATTGCATGAAATATGATAAGGCGATGCTCGTGAGGTAGGTCATGTTGCTTCAGTGCATACATATGCGTGCAACACTATATTAAAGATGCAATAGAACTTAGTTGTCCCATATATGTATGCAAATACGTTTCTTTGAAGTTTTCTTTTATTTATTTTAAATTTTAAAGTTTTGTACTATCTATAAAATGCATACATATATGAATTATTCCCTGTAATATACATAGGTAAATTTAAAAAATTTTCGTTTGGCACAGGACCAAAAAATGCATATTCAAATGCACATAAATATGATAAGGCAATGCGTCGTGAGGTAGGTCATTGTTGCTGCAGTGCATGTGCACATACATACATTTCTAACACTATAAGAATTGAAGATGCAATTGAACTTTTGCACAAATATAACTAACAAAATATATGTATATATACATATATTGATATACATACATATATTCAATGCTCTTTGAATTTTTGTCTAAAATTAATTTCGACTCGAAAAATTAGTAAAAATTTTCATCAAATTTACTAAAACGCACACAACAAAATGTGTGCATTAAAGTTACTTTGATTTTAAATCTTTATTTGGTTGTATTTGTTTGAAAATACAAATTGAATAAATTTTCGTTTACCAAGGGAACATAAAAATGCACAAGCAAATGCCTTGCAAAATGCCGTCGGCATTCGTCAATTTGATTTCATACAGAAACCAAAAACTGAGCAGAGCCAATGTACTTGTACATAATTCACTGTAATCAGCTCTGTTAAGAACTTCCCCGCTGTCGAGTTAAGCGAGGTGAAATAGTGTTCGCGGTTTCACTTCATTTTTGACAATTCACACTATTCGTAGCTCGTGAGACTTCTCTATATTCAACGTTCTCTGTACTGTGTGTCAAAGAAGCATACACAAATGGTGTAAACAAAAGCCGTCGTTAGACTTAAACAAGTTTACGTCTTTGAAATTTCATAATATCCAAAATTTAAATTTCATTCTTCTTTGTTCTGATATAGAAGATAAATACTTAATTTAGATATATAGGTATTTTCACGTATAGGATTATCTTATTAACAAAAACTGTACGAAGTAAGTAATATAGCCGTAAGTTAGAAATTTACTTTCAAACCAGAATACAGCTTTTTTTTGATGTAGTGTATCTAAGCTCCTCATAAAAATATCTGCCGTTCGGAGTCGGCTTCAAACTGTTGGTGCCTCCATGCTTGGCTGTGTCGTACAGTGTCTTTATCGTGGACACAACTGAAATACTTTTTGTCCGTAATATAGACGTATTTGGTTTGTTGAAATGCTTGAGAAAAAACATTTTTAAACCTCAGTTTAGACTTAATTTCTTCGAAAATATAAAATCTATGAAAAACCAAAAAACAATGCCGAATATCAAGGATTCAACGTAGTCTAGCTGACTAAGTTAACAATTTTTATCAAAATTCATTCATTTTTGCCCACTGTTTATATTGAGCGCTTACTTTTTGTGTTTACGAGCACGATGATTTGATTATTTTTATGCAGTGCGTAAGTAGTATTATTGATACTAACACGGAATTAAAAACGATCCAATACGAAAACAATACTTGGTCCATCGAACTTTCTCAACGGCCCAGAAACAGTACTTTCGCAGAAGCACTAGGTCGAAAAAGTCTAATAATTGAATGGAAATGGCAAACCTCCGAGTGTATTACTGCCATGGAAAAGCTTCTCATAAAATATATCTGCCATTCGGAGTCGGCTTGAAACTGTAGGTTCATTCATTTGAGGAACAACATTAAGACGCACGCCAAAAATAGGAGGAGGAGCTCCTCGGCCAAACACCCAAAGAGGGTATACACGCCATTTATATACATACATACATAAGTATGTATAACTCCAAGATCTTCTGGTTCACATTTAAACCAATTTCATAGTTTTCACAATTTCGTATTTGTGTTCTTATAAATAGACATATTTTTGTATGTATGTATGTACGTACATACGAAATATCATCATTCTTATGGGAGCGCAGAAAAACAAACGGAGATATAAAAAAGCACATACTATTCCCTGCGACAATATTTCCTTATCCATAATCCATAAATACTATATATGTACGTACATATGTATGTATAAGTCGGCATACATTTACATATATGCGCTGACACGCACTCGCCATATTGTACATATGTATATGTACGTACATAGAAGGTGAAGTCCAAAATAAACAAGACTGGCGTCATAAAACTGTTTTTGGTGGCGCCATCTTTTTAATGAGTTAGTGCGTTGGAAGTTACATCCCTACACCCCATTTACACACGGAGACATCTGGAATGGAGACACTGGAAATTCTCTTTTCATGTCTCATTCGCGGACACACGGGCAAAATTGTTTTCGGCGACATTTTGACATTTAATACTTTAGCATCGTCTGGTTCGGATGTATTCTAGCACGCGCTTACATGTAAAGCAGAGAGCGTTCGACAACAGTTTCTTAAATATATGAATGAAAAATGCAAACTGGTTAAATAATAAATAATTTGTTGTTTTTTTTATTGAAATATATTTATAAATTCTTATACTTGAATAAAAAAAATTAAATTAAAAATACTTCATATGTAAATAATTAACTTAAAATTAAACTGAGTATCTAGAAATGCAGGGAAAAATTAGAAATCAACATAAACATGTCCCATAACTATTTTAAATTATACTACTTTACTAGCAAAAATAATTGTGCATTTCCCAAGCAGCGTTCGTATGTTTGTCATCGTTGTTATCTTCCGTTTGCTTGAAAACCAACACATAACTTAGAACTTTCTTTCCACGAAAGAAGAAAACGAATGAAGCAACTGTCAAAAATTGCTTTAAGATTGGAAATACGAATAAGAAGCACAAAGCGTGTCGCCAGTACAGGAGACAAATTCCCTTCTCTCTTCCGCGGCCGTCCTTCACCCCCGAACAAAATGTTTCCCTTCCAGAGGAGACATCGTGTAAATGGGCACCTAGTGTAAGATTGGTTGCATTCGGTTCAGTGGAAGCTATTATTATTGCGTCTAAAATGTAAGTATGCTTGTGTTATCGGTACAAAAATGAGTTTCGAACAAAGAGCTAATATTAAATTTTGTTTTAAAAGCGGTAAAATGTTCACCGAAACATTTGAATTGATGAAAAAGTTTATGGCGATGATTATCCATCTCGTGCCAGAGTTCACGAGTGGTTTGCACGCTTCAGAGATGGTGGTGACGACATAAATGCAGTGAATATAGGGTCCACCCAAAGTCAGTAATCACCGGAAACTCCATCGAAATTGATCATCAATTTTTCAAAAATGAACCGAAATCATTGTTGAAATTTATGGAATCGGAGTTGAATATCTCCAAAACATTGATTTATCGCATTTTAACTTATTGTTTCGGAGCTCATTTGTTTTTACGATTCCAAGGAAATTGTCCAAAAGGAGTTTGTGCCAATGGGTCAAACCGTCAATGCAATTTTATATTTTCCCGATTTGAAGCGTTTGGTGCATCGCATTCGTCGAATTCGCCCTGAATACCGTGAATGAGGAAGCTGGCGCTTATTGCATGATAATGCACCATCTCATCGTTCCACTCTTGTGACTGATTTCTGAACTAGAAATCGCAATTTAACCATCAATAACTCACCGTATTCGCCTGTTATGGCTCCCTGTGACTTCTATCAATTTGAAATATTGTATTTGGCCATGAAAGGAAACCATTTCGCGCCCGTAGAGGCCATCCAAAAGGCTTGCACCGACATGCTGAAGGATTTTCCGGTCAATGACTTGAAACACTCTTTCGAAAAGCGTTTAGATCGCGCAAAACAGTGTATCGAGGCCAGAGGGGACTATTTTGAAAAAATAAACTCGAAGTTATCAAAACAAAGCTGCTGTTGTTTCTATTTTAGCTCGGTCTTGTTTATTTTGGACTTCACCTTGTATGTATATAAATGTGATCTACATACATAAATGCGTATATTTTAATAAGTAGTTTAATAACGTAATTAAAAGTAGCGTTTATATTCTTAAGAAGATTTAAAAAAATAGTTATAAAAAAAATTGAATTCAAATAAAAAATAAAAAGTGAATATACGGATATGCCGGTACGAAATAATTTTTGTTCGAGATTGTGACTCTATGTTATTACTTACTCAATGTTGTAACTCTATCTTATTAATGACTCAATGGTGCAACTCAAAACACAATTTACATATTTGTATTCTGAGCTCCTAGCAAAACTATTTTTGTTAGTATACACATATGTATGTACTTATAACCGAACGCACAGGGCATTCACTTTATTCCTCCAAATGCCTATGCCGACCAAAGCTAATATTCTTATGGTGCTCACACTCATCAACGTAAATGTACGCATGTATAGCTGACACAATGGAACTGATCAGAGCCTCATGTAAATGAATTCTCACCACCGTGCAGTTTCGTAGATCGTTAACGTGGGATTTTGGACTGTTTTCATAGAATCGTGTCAGCTGATTGCTCTCTCACCACACAGTGTTGTCAAATAGTACATTTTGAGATCATTTACAAAATAAACTTGACCCACACTAATGATGACCACCAATTATCGATTCGTAGCCGTTCGCAGCATTTGGGCCTCTGTTACTCAACAACGTGGAAAATTTTGCGAAAGGACTTAGGTGTGAAGCCTTTCAAAATACAGCTGGTGCAAGAATTGAAGCCGAACGACCTACTGCAACGCAGAATTTTTGGTGAATGGGCTCTTGGAAAGTTGGCCGAAGATCCACTTTTTTATCGAAAAATTGTGTTCAGCGACAAAGCTCATTTTTGGATCGATCAATGGGCACGTAAATAAGTAGAATTGTCGATTTTGGAGTGAAGATCAGCCAGAAGAATTGCAAGAGCTACCAATGTGTCCAAAAAAGGTGGTGCAAGAATTGAAGCCGAACGACCTACTGCAACGCAGAATTTTTGGTGAATGGGCTCTTGGAAAGTTGGCCGAAGATCCACTTTTTTATCGAAAAATTGTGTTCAGCGACAAAGCTCATTTTTGGATCAATGGGCACGTCAATAAGTAGAATTGTCGATTTTGGAGTGAAGATCAGCCAGAAGAATTGCAAGAGCTACCAATGTATCCAAAAAAGGTCACAGTTTGGTACGGTTTATGGGCAGGAGGTATCATTGGACCGTACTTCTTCAAAGATGCTGCGAATCGTAACGTAACTGTGAATGGTGAGCGCTACCGTGAAATGATATCCAACTTCTCTTACCCAAACGCAAGAGCATTGATGCATGACATGTGGTTTCAGCAAGACGGTGCCACATGCCACACAGCACGCGTAACAATGGACTTGTTGAGAGGCGAGTTCGGCGATATAACGCCTTTAGATTATTTTTTTTTGGGCTATGTTAAAGCTCGTGTCTATTCAGACAAGCCTGCTTCAATTAACGCGTTGAAAGACAGCATTAAAGCAATTATATGTGAGATATCGGCCGAAACATTGGAAAGAGTATGCCAAAATTGGACTAAGCGCATGGACCATTTGAAGCACAGTCACGGTCAACATTTGCATGAAATAATCTTCAAACGTTAAATTATATGGACTGTACTATCGATTTAAATAAAAATTTGATGCATTTTTCTGAATTTTACGTGTGTACTTTCATTCATAAATAGGCGAATTTTGCTCAACAGTGACAGAAAAACACATACATATGTATGTATATTTAATATACATATGTAAATATGTTTTCTAAATGATCGACAGCCGCCGCAAATGCTGTGCGTGAAGTGCGCGCGAGAGCGTACAATACGATGCAGAAACCAGTAACACGTAGCTTATAGAAAATTCTGTCCCGGACAATTCGATGCTAGGGAACATTTCGAAGGCATTATTTTTTGTTGCTTGATATTTTGTTTGTTTGATAGTACGTAATTATGAAATTACTATATCTATTAATTTACATATGGATTACTCCAATTAATAAAAAATGCACAGAGACGTGTGTATTTAGCCACAACGTTAGAAACTTACTCTTGAAACAGGAGTGCGACTTATTTGGATGTTACAGTATATATATTCAGTGTTCGAATGAAGACCAAAGTGCCACTTATTGAATATTGAAGAAATCACAGGGACCAAATCCCAAAATTATTAAACGAAAATTTTTCAGTTAATATGCTTTTTTTATTTCTAAAATTGAGTACATACTTTTCCTCTTTAATATCTATTAAAGTTCACATATCGAATATAATGTACTACTTCATAGTAAAGGAATAAAAAGTTGTGCCTATGAATGTGCGTTCAATTCTTTAAGAATTTGTAGCGAATTGTAATGTTTTTGCTGCGGCAAGTGCACGCAGCCAGTAATGCGTGTGTGTGCCTTGTAACGAAGCATTTCTCTATAAAGGAATTAGTTAGCACATTAACACTAAACCTACCATGGACGGGTCAAATGACCCATTTTAAACTTCTTGTCAGAAGTTCTTAGAAATAACATTATTAAATCGTCGTTTGCCTTCACGACTTTTATTAAAAAATACATCGAATGTATTTTTCAAGATTTACTCTTCTCTTGCTAATTTTTTTAACGAGAAATATATGTGATCTTAATAATATATGTATATAATATTTTAAAGACGGGTCATTTGACCCACATTGGTATGAATAGGAATACATAAAATACCGGTAGGTTTAGTGTTAAGAATCAGATACCAGCGACGCAACTTGAGCGAGACTATGCTGATTTTTTTTTATGTACCATTCGCACAATATTATCGCCAGAGTTAACGACGTTGACACATACACTACACTACATACATACACTGCAAACATACATTATTATTGTTTGGAAACAATAATAATGATAAACAATACAAAAATGGGTCCCTTCATACAATAAACACATGTAAGCATATTTTTATCTCAAACCAAATTGTATTTAGAAATAGTATAAATAGATCTAAGCATTAAAATACAAATATATGCAGAGACTAAACAATACCAAACAGCTAAATATAAAAACATGTAAAAATATTTTTACCTCAAACCAAATTGTATTTAGAAATAGTATAAATAGATGTAAGCATTAAAATATAAAATTAATTCTGAAATAGACGAATTCAATAAAGGAGCTCTTGCTCAGAAAAAATATAGTTTTATTATTTTTTCCACACAGAGTCCTAACTCCAGCCGAAATCTGCACGATAATTTCACACTATTCACATACTCGTCCAAACACATATTTACACACTCGTCAAATCTGCAGTTTGTATGCGGTATGTGTTAATTGTTTTCGTATATCACTAAAACATTCTTAGTATTTTCGTAAACAAACCGACTACGTCAGCCCATCCGCTGGTTCTGTCCAATTTGCTGAGAGCCGGCTAACGGGCTGATATTGGCCACATTTTTAAAAATCTTTTCACGATGACCATTAACGTTCTCTGGATGTGAGACGAAAGCATTTGTCATATTCGTAGTTACCATATAAAATTAATTTAAGTATTAAAAAAACAGTAGTTTTTTCAAAGTTTTCATCACTTTTAAGCTAACTTTTGAATATTTGGCAGTGCTCGTTTCGGTTGTTTACATACGCGTTTGCTTGTTTTTATTATTGGAAATTATTGTTGATAGTGTGGGGGAATAAAACTCCACATATACTTTTATATTAAAATTAACACGCTTTATTTCCTATGAAAATTCAAGATTAAGGTAAAATATAAATCTTGTAAAAGAACTCTAATTTTTATATGTCTTGTAGTTGCAAGAACGCTTCTCGAATGATTTCTTTTCTTCGAATTCATAACGACGTAAAACTCTGCGCAGAGAACGTTAAATATAGAGAAGTCTCAATGACAGGAACGTATGGAATTTTCAGGGGTACTCGTTTTGCGCGCGTGATACACCACAGCCACATTTTTCACCAAAAGTTAACAGTAAGGGGCTGAATTATGTAAATTTAGCAGCAGTCGATAAGAATTTGTTGGTGATTAGAAGCAAAGAATGTTAGGTATGCCGCTTTTTAATATGACCTACATATGTATATATTTGAATTTTTCCAAATCGTCCAAAATTATATACATACATATGTATGTTATGTCTGTCTGTCTGGTGTCTGTAAAACTTTGTTGAATCCCTTCAGCTGAATCAAACTCCTCTATAGAAAACGCTTCATTACCAGGCGCACAGGAAGATGGCATATGCAAATGTAAATGTGTGAATTTATATACATTTGCGCATATGTATATGCTGTGTGTATGTATGCTCACCAGCCACAGCTCAAGATAAAACGGCAAAACTTCGCAAGAAATCCAGCGCACATTCATAGGCACAGCATTGTACATATACACATATTCACGTACATATATTGATGCATACATATGTACGAAGCCGCGGGCACTCGACTTGACAAAAATTCAAGATTTATCAAATATTGGCAAATAATTCTACGCGAAATATTCCAATATTGACTATTTTCGAATTGTCGAGAAAATTGGCATATGGGCGGCTCGTTTTATGAATGAAAGTACTTGCTCTTAGAACTATGAGCTCGAATTTATCAATGAATTTTTTTATGATGAGTTTTTGTTGCACAGTACAATAGTTGAAACTGTTCGGCGCCGCCGCGACTGTTCAGCGATATGGCAACTAGAATGGTGGCCGCTACGCCTGCGTCTATGACTGCATTTTGTTCTTGTAGACCAGTGATTCCCAAAGTGGTCTATATCGACCCCTGGGGGTCCATGACAATCTGCAAGGGGTCTGCGTCGGCGAAAAAAAAATTTGGGGGTCCATGAAATGAAAATGGGGGTCCACGATAGTGGATCTCAACACATACACTGATAGTACCTATTTACTTACATCATACTATCTTATAATATCAAAATATATGTGGCAACCACTTGTTATTTTGTCGGCGTTTAATTACTATCTCCGGCTCGGATCTCTAAATGCAACTCTTTCAAACAGCTGTTTATTAGTCTTACATTCCTTTTTCATTACTTTTTACTATTTTAACAATAAGACATCTCAAATAAAATTTCTTTCTATTCCTAGATTTTGGACTCTAAGGACGTGTTTTGCTACAATTGGTGACCCCGACAGGTAAACAACGAGCACATAACGTTAAAAATCGCAGCATTAATGTCGCTAAATGATAGCCATTTAGAGAACTTGACGAAGGTGATTTCATCGCTACTCCGGAAAGTGTCTAGGAGGGGAGTATTGTGGCCACTTGTTATTTTGTCGGCGTTTAATTACTATCTCCGGCTCGGATCTCTAAATGCAACTCTTTCAAACAGCTTACATTTCTTTTTCATTACTTTTTACTATTTTAACAATAAGACATACATATCAAATAAAATTTCTTTTTATTCCTGGATTTTGGACTCTAAGCACGTGTTTTGCTACATATAATATATATACATTAGTTATAAAAGTACCTATGAAGTAAAAAAATTATTACATATAATGTAATACGTTGGCAATATTATGATTAATCATTAAAATATTGCCAAGGTCAATTAATGGAAACGTCAAGTGTCAAACTTAGACGAGGACGGCACTACTCGGGCAATACTGAAACGACGAATGAACGAAGATGAGTTAGCGGGAAAGAACGACAGAAATTAAAGGTTGGAAGTAAGGCGCCAACTTGTTCAATTCGTCACTCTATAAATTCGTTTCCTGAATCTTGAAAAGGAAATTGCTAAGAAAATATTTTGAAAAATATAAACGGATAGTATATGACACAAATTATAGTGAGTCAGTGTTATTTTGTTTGAGAGTGCTGGAGAAAAGTAACTACATTATTGAAGTGAAAACTTCTTTAGAATCGTTGGGAGTGATTTGAGAAAAAGTGAAACGAAAAAGCGACCATCTTGGCTACGAATATTACATATAAACGTAGCGACGAACTAAATAACTTTTAGGCCAGCGCCGACAGTATGGCGCGATAGCCGAGCGGCTAGCAATGTGAGCTTCCGATCCAAAATTCTTGGTTCGAATCACCAGAAAAACAATTTTTTTTTGAAATTTGCATTGTAGGACATTTCTGATTATTTATTGAAAACAGTTTTTTGGCTTTTCTATTTTTGGTTTAGATACTGAAAGTCAGTTTAAGTGAATCGGTATAAATATTTCGTACATTAATTTTTGTGAGCGTGTAATTCTCAAAAGGTTTATTAGAAAATGTATTGACTAGGTAGTTTGTTGGTTGTGTATGGTTATCGCTTCTCGGCCTTATGGCTAAGATCAAAGTGTAGTCGCCAATCATTTTATGAGAAGCGGCAGCTACACCAGGTTTGCCGAGTGGCGTTTTGTCCACCGCGCCCGGCTCCACGTGCTCCCATTAAACGGGGCACGAAGATGGGGTGAGGGGGACAAGCGCTGCCGTAGATGTAATCACGCCCTGGAATCCTTGCCGCACGTGCTGTGCCACTGCACACCTCACTCGGCAGCGAGACAACTGCGCCATGACGCTATTGTAGCAAGAGTGGCAAAAGCTGTCAAACTGCCTGGCACCATGACCATCAACCAGACAGTTGCGGGAGTCTCTGGCGGGAATCTCTCAGCACTAAGGCCGGACATTGTCATCAGGAACTAGACCACGAGGTCCGTCACCATAGTGGACATAACCGTGCCATTCGAGAACCGACGGGAGAGTTTCGCAGAGGCGCGGGACGAGAAGATAAGGAAGTATACCCCGCTGGCTGTTGCGCTGCATTCACGAGGCTACAATGTGGAGGTAGAGGCGATCCTCGTTGGTGCCCTGGGCACCTGGGACCCATGCAACGAGCCGGTGCTGAGACGCATGCGTGTTAACAAACGCTACGCGTCTATGATGCGCCGTCTAGTTGTATCTGACACCATCCACTGGTCACGGGACGTATACGTGGAGCACGTCTCTGGGGTGAGACAATATTCTGCTCCTCCTGGGGAGCGCCCTGGCTAGGGTGTGCCCCTGGCGGACGGACTTCAAACCCTCCTGACCCTACGTGAATGCGATTGTAAGGATGGGCTATGGCCTCCGGTACCCCTTCTGGGTGAACGGGGGCAATAACGAGATTAATTCTTTCATATGAAACTCCTGCAAAGAAAAAAGTCAACCTTAGCTAAGAAGCAGCATAATATTTTATTTATATCTAGCGAACCGCCACTCTCGAAAAGAGTGCGGGAATTTTTTATGTATCACCCCGGGGGGGAAAAATGTCCCCACGGGGAAAACGGTCTTGAAGCCCACTTTATCTGTTCTTATCAGCTTAACATCTGATAGATCCTCCATCGGAGGACAACAAATGTTAAACTGATTTTTGGAAATGGGCGGAGTGTTTTAGGGGCTTGCTCCACCTCTGCCACGGGTTGGCCCGGTATTGCAGTACGGCCGGGATTTCGGCCCAAATCATTGAATAAATACAAGAAGAAATATACTAATACATTTAGCTTTGGTGGGAAGAGACATACATTTTTATATGAATACAAGTAGACGAAAATGGAAGAAATTTGTAAGTCTGTTTCTTCGGTCCGTTTGGGTATTTTTTTTGACAACATCGAAACCAAAGCATTTGTATCATATTTAATCTATCATAAGCCACTCCTATTATTTGTTGAAATTGAAAACATTGAGGATGAATAATAATAAAATGAAGAAAATAAAATATGAACTTTATAGCAATATTATAATGAACCTATAATTATCCCGCTCCTAATGCTGCTTTCGTCTTATTCTCTCTCAGTTTGTTTTACGGAAGGTTTCACTTCTATCGCGTCTAACCGTTAGACTGGTATTTTTTTTTTTTATTAAATTTTAGTTTTGACTCGTAGTTAGCAAAGATAGATAAATTACGTCAATCATGACTTTAGTTATTAGTAGTTTAATATTCAATCATGCTAAATTACACAAGTAGGTACTCCTCAATACTTTCTTTTTAAAAGTTTTAGCAATCGGTATTATAATTACAGTGCAATCTCTGAAATCCGAGCTAATTGTTGCAAGAAGATGTTCGAATTATGGAATGTTTTCGGAAAAATCAAAAAATATTTTTAATATACAGCTGCTGGATTTTCTGTCTTATTTAAATAATTTAATTTTGCCCACAGATGACTGATGCCTTATCCGAATCTAAATAGAAATGTAGACAGTACAGTGTTGATTATTTGAAATTTGGCTTCATTCGATCATTGCCGGGCAAACAATTGCCTATGTGCCTTTTATGCAACAAAGTTTTGAGCAATGACGCTATGAAACCATCTAAACTGCAAGATCATCTGAGAAGACGCCACCCTGATAAAACTGAGAAAGATTTGGAATACTTTCAAACATACAAAGAAATGATGATGGTTTGCGGGCGTCTTACAATATCTCGTTACTTATAGCAAAACCCGGAAAACCGCATACTATCGGAGAGAAGTTAATTTTGCCAGCCGTTGAAGAGGTTTTAAAAACTGTTTTACACAAACCTGAATCTGATATCATTAAAAAAAATTCCCTTAAGCAACAATACTTTTGAAAGACGTATTGATGAAATGTGTACTGATATTGAAAGCTTCTTATGTAATTATTTGCAAACGACCCACTTCTCCCTACTACTGGACGAGTCAACTTTACCTGATAATGCAGCATTTTTTTTTTTTTTTATTGACAATTGTATTTATAGTTAACTATAAAATACAAAAGGCTTATAGCTATGGCTACTGTGGCCTTAAGCTAATATACTGGATGTGTATATATGTGTATGTAGGGTGTTAGCAAAATTTCATTTAAGATATTACAATATTTTAAATAGCTTATAAGCTTAATAAGTTTCTCTGTAGAATTGTTTAAAAGTAGATCAGTAGGTTTTGTGTTGTTTAGTGATTTTCTGTGGTTTGTAAAATGTGTACAGTCGTCTAGGATGTATTTGATGTTTGGAGCTGAGGTATTGCAGTATTTGCAGATGTTTAGGTCTTTTTTTATTAAATATTCGTGTGTTAGTCGTGTGTGCCCAAGTCGTAGTCTAATTATTTTTGTTATTTCCCTTCTAGTTATGTTAGTATTATGTGTGTTCATTGATTGCTTGCTTCTTTGGGTTAACAAATTTGTACCAGCTTGTTGTTTGTTCGAATGTGGAGTATTGTTTATTTGTGAATATTTTTGTTATATGTTTTTTAATATCTGTGTGTAGGAGGTTCAGAGACATAGTTAGGGGGCGGTTTTGTGCTTCTTTTGCTGCTAAATCTGCTAGTTTGTTGCCCTTGATTTTCGCGTGTCCTGGTATCCATATGAGTTCGATTTTATTTTAAATTTAAGTAAGCAGTTTCTTATGTAGTCTGTATAATAATTATTATTGTTTATATTTTTTATCATTTCTAATGAGGCACATGATTTCATGTATGCGAACCATGGCTTCTGTAACGGATTTAAGCGACAAAGAGAAAGGCATCATTAGCCGTGGAGATTTAAGATTAACCCTTACAAAATTGACGCCAAATGTTGATAATTTATTATTAAAGCATCAGATTCATCCTTCTCACTAAAAATATTGACTTATTGCTTATGTTATTTTATTTATAGTTTATTTTCTGTTACGTATATTTTACATAAAAAATATTACATACAAAAACTTATTTTGAGTAGTTTTAATTTAAATTCCATTAATATTCAATTAATAAAAGTATAAATTAACATGTGTTTTTACTTTAAGTTTTTAACACTAAACTTCACTACAGTTAGAAATTTACAGGAAACCCAACACGGAAAAACATGGCACGGGGTCTACGACACAAAAAAGTTTGGGGAACTCTGTTGTAGACGCTAGGCATAGAATTTTAGCTTTGAACGACATACGCATTTTGAGGAATAAAGTGAGTGCCCTGTGTGTGCGGTTGTATGTAGGTACATGCATATGTGTATATTAATAAGCATTGATTTGCTTGAATTCAATTCACATATTTATATTTGCATATGCCATCTTCCTGTGTGCCTGGTAATGAAGCGTTTTGTATACAGAATTTATTGATTTGATCAATTCATATATATATAGATAGGTATAGTTAGGGATCAAGTGTGCATATACGCACATGTACACACGTCGATGCATATGCAGAAGAAGTTGTTTTAGCATTTGCAGGAATTCGATCATTCGAATATTTACACCCTAATTATTGCATGAAATATGATAAGGCGATGCTCGTGAGGTAGGTCATGTTGCTTCAGTGCACACATATGTATGCGTGCAACACTATATTAATAAAGATGCAATTGAACTTAGTTGTCCCATATATGCAAATACGTTTCTTTGAAGTTTTCCTTTATTTATTTTAAAGTTTTATACTATCTAGAAAATGCATCCATATGTATATTATTATTCCCTGTAATAAAATGTAAATTGAAAAAAATTTGGTTTGCCAAAGGAACAAATACATATGTAAATGCATATTCAAATGTAAATACATATGACGATATACCAAAGCACTTGTATGCTATGAATTAATTTCGACTCAAAAAATTACTAAACATTTTCATCAAATTTGATTAGTTTTAAATTTACTAAAACGCACATACCAAAATGTGAGAGGTTGTTTTATAATGTATTTTTTTTAATTAAATCAAAATATTAAAGTTACTTTGATTTGAAATGTTGGCGCATATAATAAATATTCAATAGTTTTTTCTTCATCACCTTTGTTTGAAAATACAAATTGAATAAATTTTCGTTTATCAAGGGAACATAAAAATGCACAAGCAAATACTTTGCAAAATGCCGTCTGCTATTCGTCAATTTGATTTCCTACAGAAGCCAAAAACTGTGCAGGGCCAATATGCTAAAGGAGAAATCGCTGTAAACATCTCTGTTAAAAGTTTCACCACACCCCGGCGGCGGTTAGACTTCATTTTTGACAATTCACACTATTCGTAGCTCGTGAGAATTCTCTATATATAACGTTCTCTGCTCTGCGTTAAATTAAGTTGAATACTGAATAAAAATGAATAATGAAATCAGTGTGGCCACACTGATAGGTATAGGTGTGTTCCCGTACGACACTCTCACCTGTGTTCCCACAGAACTCCCCATAAATGAAAGCCTTATCTGGGGACCCATAAGGTTGAGTTTAATGCTCATGATTAACCCGTGGAGCGGGTTTCCACCTAGTGTAGTACGGGTAGGCTCGTTGAGGTGCAAGGCTGCAAACTCGCTGGTCTGGCTAGATGGGCTGGTTTGAGCCGTTCGATGTTTACGTTTATTTCTCTGCCATTGACTTCTATGGTGAAAACCCGTTCATCCAATCTCTTGAGTACGGTTGCTCGAGAGGTCGTTTGTTTGCATCGACTCTCAAAAATACGTGTGTGCACGCGGACAACTCTTTAAAATAGAACGTTTTCTGTCGACCGTGGTGTGTTGTAGGAGCTAGCCTGATTCTTCTCATATGTGCGCGGAAATCTTCGAGGAAAGACTGGGAATCCACTGGTGGGTCTCCGTCTGAAAAAAACCCACCTGGCACTCGGAGGGTTGTTCCGTAGAGGTACTCCGCGGGTGAATCTTGAAGGTCTTCTTTATAGCAGGTCCTTAGGCCTAAAAGTACCGATGGTAGAACCTGAGTCCACTGTGGAATCTGGTGGCACATGATTGACGCCTTAAGAGTGCGGTGCCATCTTTCTACCAACCCGTTTGCTGCAGGGCGGTATGCCGTGGTACGAATGCGTTTGCCACCCACTAAACGAGATAGGGCCGTAAAGAGCGCATATTCAAATTGTGTGTCCTGATCAGTGGTGAGCAGCTTGGGGCATCCGTATCGAGCAATCCAGCTACCGTAGAATGTATTGGCAACTGGGTTTGACATGCTGTCTCTAATGGGTACTGCTTCGGGCCATTTTGTGAATCGATCGACCATAGTCATGCAGTATCTGTACCCCTGAGATTCCGGCAAAGGTCCAACCAAATCCAGATGGACGTGGTCGAGTCTCTCGTCTGGGCTATGGAATTCGGCAGGAGTCGGCTGTACGTGGCGACCTACTTTAGAGCGCTGGCATGGAACACACTCGCGAGCCCACTGAGTTACATCCTTATTCATGCATGGTCACATATACCATTGAGCTATGATTTTGAATTTTCATGATGAGTCAGCCGGTACTGTAACTCTTCGTCCGAGGCCTGGGCGTGCGATAGTTCATCGTAGTCGATCTCTGCTGATGTGCATAGTCTCCACGCGAGAAAACGTGTCTGCTTCATTGTTGTTTGAACCGGAAATGTACTCGAAGTTCGTGGTGAATTGGCTTATGGATCCCAGCTGTCTGATTTGGCGCGGAGATGATTTGTCTGATTGCTGTCGGAAGGGGGCTGAGGGGTTTTTGATCCGTTCTCACAACGAACTCGCGGCCTTTGACCCAATGGCGAAAATTTTTGATGGCCTCGTACACAGCCGTCAACTTCCTATCATACGTGCTGTAGTCAATCTGCGCGGGTGATAACTTCTTAGAGAAAAATCCAAGCGGCTGCCAAATATTATTGTTATTTTTCTCTAATACCGCCCCTAAAGCGGTGCTATATGCGTCGCAAGTGATACGAAGTTCAGCGGATCGTGAAGGGTGTGCCAGTAAAGTCGCGGTTGCGAGTTGTTCCTTGATATATGCGAACGCTTTGTCTGCCTCTGCTGTCCATGGTACTGGCCTCCGATCATTCTTCTTTGAATCTTTCAGAAATTCGTTGAGAGGCGCCTGTGTCGTAGCGGCATTTCTAATGTGTCGCCTGTAGAAGTTTATTGCTCCAATGAATCTCCTTAGTTAATACTCGTTTTAGGCTTGGAAAAGTCGCGTAGTGCCTGGACTCGGATAGAAAGTGGTGCTGACCCGAGCACTGTTACCCGATAACCCAAAAAATCTACTTCAGCTGCTCCCAAAACACACTTTCCTGCATTAATGCAAAGGCCGTATTTGGTGAGCCGTTGAAATACTAATCGGACGTGTTGTACGTGTTGCTGTTCATCACTCGATGCTACGAGCAAGTCGTCGATGTAAGCATAGACGAAGTCGAGTCCAGTGAGCGCTTCGTTAATGAAACGTTGAAACGATTGTGCTGCGTTGCGTAGTCCGAAAGGCATACTAACGAATTCGAACAAACCAAACGGGGTTATTACAGCGGTTTTTGCTATATCTTCCTCTGCCACCGGGATATGATGGAATGCCCGCCGAAGGTCTATGGTGGAGAATATGACTTTCCCTGCTAAAATTGTTGAATAGTCATTGCGGAGCTCTATCGGGTACCGGTCGGTAATGGTTTTCTCATTAAGCCTACGGTAGTCGCCGCTTGGTCTCCAGTCCCCGTTCTTCTTTTTAGCCATGTGCAGTGGGCTGGCCCAAGGGCTGTTTGACGGTCTGGCATGTCCCAACTCGACCATTAGCTCAAGTTCCCTCTTGGCCACTTTGAGGCGCTCCGGGCATAACTGTCGGACGCAATGTACGCACGGTGGCCCAGTGGTTGGTATAAAGTGTTTGACGGAATGCTTGGATGCCGTGAGGTTGGAGGGATTACCCAGCAATTCCGGAAAAGCCTTGAGGATAGCTGTAAATTTGTTGGTTTGAGGAAAAGCTGTGATGGCCGTGACCGGAGCCGTAGCGTACGATCCTATGCTGTGCGAGTCTGAGTTGGGGTCTATTTAGTGACCGCGCTTGAGGTCCACTATTAGCCCGAGAGCGTGAATGAGATATGCACCTATGATCGGATAAGGCACCTTAGCGATGCGGAAAATCCAACGGATCGGTCGCTGAAAGCCGATGTTGAGCACGATGACCTTCTCACCATACGTTTCTATTTTGCCGCCGTGTCTACTGGGGGCGATTGGCGTTTCCCTGAAAAGCACAAGGCTGCGTGCACTTTTTGGCACGTTCGCCGAATCTCCGATGATAACACTAGTCTACAAGGAAAAGTATCCGAAATAATTTAAACTAATATCTGCTTCTCTGTCCATGCAAAATTCGGATTGATAACTAAAATTAATTTGCTAGTTTGAGTTTTCGAGATATCCTAACCTAAAAGTGCAAAAAACCCCATTTTTGCCCATATTTGAGGTTATGTAGCCTTGCAGATGTTTTCTTTCACCAAAATTAAAGGATGGCATCTTTAAATACAATCCTTCTTTTTTCAAATGGCGTTTTGTTTGTTCAAATATCATTTTTTTTCGCAGAGATATCGCATTTTGAAATTTTCATGTTTCGAAATTTTCCTACACCTGAAAATCGATTAAGATAACATAGACATGATATATTCGATTACTAATTTTCTTGAATTGAGTCTTATTTTTCTTAAAATTTTGTCTCACACCATAAGTGTGCTGACTCACCACACCCCTACACTATCTAACCTTTGGGTACCGAGTCACACACAGCCCTAACCCCTAGAAACCACCCCTATCATGCCGCAAGCAGGCTTACCCACAAACCCCAAATTTACATACTATTAATCCATATATTTCAGGCCCTCAAACCCAAGAAAATTAGTAATCGACTATATCATGTCTATGTTATCTTAATCGATTTTCAGGTGTAGGAAAATTTCGAAACATGAAAATTTCAAAATGCGATATCTCTGCGAAAAAAAATGATATTTGAGCAAACAAAACGCCATTGGAAAAAAGAAGGATTGTATTTAAAGATGCCATCCTTTAATTTTGGTGAAAGAAAACATCTGCAAGGCTACATAACCTCAAATATGGGCAAAAATGGGGTTTTTTGCACTTTTAGGTTAGGATATCTCGAAAACTCAAACTAATAGAGCAATTCTGAGGCCAGATTTGGATTCAGCGCATCATAAACCTTCGGAAATATATAGTCTGGTTTCTGGGTCTGAATGTTGGTTAAATTTTGTCGGCCTGTGTAATAGCACGTGGATGTTGAGGTATTGTCGGTGGTTCTGCGAGATACGTTTGTCGAGTTGTTGAAGTGTTTCTGGCTGTCTTCGCCCACTGTTGATCTGTTAAGTTTCTGTGCTAGTTTCTCGACCTGCTTAGCTAGCTCGTCCAGTTGCTTCAGTATACCACTGCTGGCGACAATCTCTCGGGCGATTGGCATTACGCAGTGGTTTTCGGAGTCACGCTGAATTCCCATAAGCCTGTTTGCTGTCTGTGCGAGTTTAGCATTGTCCTGTTCACCAGTGGCGGTGAGTGCTAATTGAATCTGTAGAGGAAGTCGATCCAGCCACATCGAGCGGACGAATGATGGGTCCAGATTGTTTCCTCCTAGCCGATTAATTTCTGCCAAAAGTTCAGTAGGGCGTCGTTCCCGCAACTCAATTCCAGACAGCAGCATTTTGAACCGGCGCTCCTGCGGAATTTCAAAATGGTTGACCAGAGCCTCCTTTAACGCAGTATACTTATCTGATAAGGGTGGGTTCGCAACGATGTTCTCCACAATCATAAGCGCGTCTTGGTCAAGGCGGGCGACTACTGCACAGTATTTCGTTGCATCCGCTGTGATCTTCCTGAGCTGGAACTGCACCTCGGTTGCTGCAAACCATAATTGGACTTGTTGGCTCCAAAACGGTGGCAGCTCCAATCGTTCGAACCGGGCGATGTGTGCGGCCAAGGGTGTTTGTAGCTGGGAGGTATTAATTGCTTCGAAAAATTCTTCGTTGGACGCTCCGCTGTGTACGACGGGGTCAGTATCGCCATATTGGTAAATTGTAGGGGTCACCAATTATGTGGGGGAATAAAACTCCGCATATACTTTTATATTAAAATTAACACGCCTTATTTCCTATGAAAATTCAAGATTAAGATAAAATAATTATAAAACTTGTAAAAGAACTATAATTTTTATATGGCTTGTAGTTGCAAGAACGCTTCTCGAATGATCTCTTTTCTTCGAATTCATAACGACGTTAAACTCTGCGTTAAATTAAGTTGAATAGTGAATAAAAATGAATAATGAAATCAGTGTGGCCACACTGATAGGTATAGGTGTGTTCCCGTACGACACTCTCACCTGTGTTCCCACAATAGTGTAGATTTTTGTGGTAGCCTCAACTGTTTCTATTTGCTTTTGTATACTAATTGCGGAATACAATTAGGCGATCGATAGGACTCTGACATGAAGCGATCATTTGCTTCTCAATACAAATGGCGTTATTTTCTGTCCCTCTGACGTTAAAAGTTATAGCTCTCAATGTTTGTGAGTTTATTTGATTTCAAAAATTAACAGTCAGTCCAAACTAAACCTTATTAGAATGTGCGCGGTATATAAAGTTCGGTACGTGTGTTAAGTGGTTGATCGTTGCACGTATAATGAAAATATTTGTAATGCATGTATGTTTAGATATATTTTTTGGATTGTTGCGAAATATAAGTGGAAGAGACTAAGAATAGCAGGATCAGAGTAATTTACTATAAAATTTAAATATTGGAATATAAGGATAACTCTAATAGATGTTAATCTACACATAATATGTGTAACTTACTTTGTGACTTTAAAAACTCTTAAAAGACGAACGCAACGTAAAAATATTTGTAATATATGTATGTTCATATATATTTTTTGGATGGTTGCTCCTTACTTCTTACTAGTATTTTATATGTTTTGAAAATACTTAAAATACTTTTTCAAACTCTCATTTTTTAAAATATGGGTACTCTATACATAATCCTTTTAAAATACTTTTCACTAATAACCATTTACGGCCGAAACCGGGAAATGCAAATATTCTAATTGTTAAGGGAAAGAACGAGGAGGTAAGTGAAAAAGTACGAAATATAAGTGGAAGAGACTAAGAATAGCAGGATTTGAGTAATTTACTATAAAATTCAAATATTGGAATAAAGGGATAACTCTAATAGATGATAATCTACACATAATATATGTAACTTACTTTGTGACTTTAAAAACTCTTAAAAGACGAACGCAACGTAATACCGATACTCCCAGTGGGGGCATTATTTCCGTTTTAGTCAGTATAGTTTCCGTTATGCTACCAATTACAACAAAGCAGTCGAATCGGTTAAACAGCGACACAAAATATCCTTGAAAACCCAAACTATACATTTTGAGCATCATTTCGCAGGTAAATAATCCAATGAAGAAGATATTCGTATAATCTGAATAAAACTATATGTTACTTGAAGGAAAAATAATGTAAAAACAAATACCTTGAAATTTGTCAAGCCAAGGTGGCTGCTGATAATGTTCCGTAGCAAGGACACCAGTATTTAAAAACACCAATATTATAATTAGCCAATAAAAAGCTTGTGATTTTACAGCCTTACGACAGGACCGCCTCATTCGCCGATTTAAACGATCCAAGTCTTTTTTCTTTCTGCGCCACCACGATTCTGATATTTGAACTTCCTGACCCTCCTCTTCCAATTGATCAGTTGAATTTATCTCATTGAGTTGTTTTCCTTTACCATCTTGCATTAAACTACCATCTCCATCTGGTTCAATATCTTCAGCTTGAGTAATCCAATCAAGATACCCTCGTACGTCTTCCTCGATTTGTTGTTTCTCTCTAAGCTTTTGAAAGTCACCGCGATTTTTGGCTTTCGTTCGCTCTTTTGAGAATTCACCGGAGAGCACACCAAGAATTAAGTTCATTACAAAAAAGGCACCTAGTATAACCATTGAAACAAAGTATATCCATTGCCATGTGCTCCCCATGGCATCTTGAATCTATTAAATTGCAAGCGTAAGAAAATTTTTCAGTTATTATAATACTTAAAAAAATTTAAATATCAAGGATGACTTACATTGTATAATACATCTGTCCAACCTTCCAATGTTACGCATTGGAACACAGTCAACATAGCCAAGCCGAAATTGTCGAAATTTGTTATTCCATTATTGGGGCCGTCCCATTTTTCGTGACAAACATAACCGTCCTCACATTGGAATCCAGTTCCACAGGGATGCGTTTCCTTCATATATTCACCTACGGTCATCGAAAGAAGGCAAAAGCGGTTTAAGACTAATTTTATGTATTTTTAATCAAACAAACCAGTATCCGGACGAAGACATGTTTTATGCAATTTTCCCGAAAACAGTTCTAATCCGATAATTGCATAAATAATGATAACAAACAATACCAACAATGCAATATGTAAAAGTGGTATCATTGCTCGAAGGATCGAATTCAATACAACCTGTAAACCTATAATTAGCAAAATGTATATTAAGTACTTTTAAGATTAAACTCTAATATAAATGTTAAATGCGTATTAACTACGACGGCGTCACAACTAGAAATGATCTTTGCTGATGGATTAGGCTGAAGTAACTACAGATATATCAACCAAGGAATCTAAGCTGTTAAAATTTCTGCCATATCTCAATAATTTCTTATATCATTCTATTTATTATACTGTGGCCTACCATGGCTATAAATAATGTTATTCTACTCGACCCGAAGAGAAATAGAGTTTTTTTATGTTCGTGTAAGTAAATAACACCTTGACCAAAAATTTCCCGGAATATATTCAGAAAAATCAAAATAGAAGTTTATTCCAGAACAGAATGCACGACATCTTCATTTTTATTAATTTAATTTTATTGTAATTCGCGTAACGTGGCATCACTAACGCTTATAAAACTTACTTTTTAAATTGTTCTACGCGGAAACATTGTTTTTGTTAGTTCTGCCATTACATATCTTTCGTGTAAAAATATTTTTTTCATTTGAACAAACACATTCCCGCAATCAAGTTAAGTTTTGTAAAGGGTAAATTAGTGAGTCCGGTTTGCTCCATGTAGAACCGGTCCAGACTGTCGGCATTTTACACTGGCGAGTTTTAGTGCTTACCAGCCAAACCGCCGATCCCATGTTAGTATCCACAGTCCAATTGTGGGTGGCAATAATTTCAAATGATTCAGAAAGTAGAAACACAAGTATGTCAGTGTTTTGTTCCATTACAGTCTGCCATAGCAGGTTCTGAGCTGCTTAACAATGGCTTGCGTTAAGTTGAAGAACTGTCATGTTTTTCTTAGGCGCACCGCCTCTTGATAGCGCGGGCACTTTATGCTGCCAGCTGCATGTGCTCCGATACACAGCGCACATTTTTCATAATTTTTGTAGCTTGCTGCCTGGTGGCCTTCTTTTCCACATCGTCTGCAAAGTGTGCTTCGATCAGGTTCTTTACACGCAGTAGCTACATGTCCGTATGTCCAACATCTGTAACACCGACTCGATGATGTAACTTCTTCTACTCGACATCTGACCCATCCTACTTTGAGATGCTCTAGCTCTAGCATCTTTTTGGCATCATCTACATGGGCTGAATACGACATTGGGTATCCGGCACAACGAGAAAATCAGCTATATGGAATTGTGGAATGAATAGGTTACGAATGACAAATATAAACACTACACGGGGCTATGTACGAGCCCGTTTTTTAAGCTGTTTGTTTACAGCTAGCTTAACCCTTGCTGAAGCTATACACGCACTGGAAGAACTCGCACATGACATTAAAGATTATAGCCCGGTTATTGTAGCTGGGGACTTAAACGCTTGGGTAGTGAACTGGGGATGCTCCCGAGCCACCCCTAGAGAAAAAGCCCTTTTAGAAGCGTTCGCTATGCTTAACATAGCGCTTATGAATTCTGGGAATCAGCAAACATTTCGAAGAGCAGGGAAAGGGTCAATAATCGACCTGACATTTGTTAGCTCTAGCCTCGTGAGTAGCACGAGATGGTCCCTTAGGCAGTATTACACTGGAAGTGATCACTTCGCAATACTTTGCGTTAAGGGCAAACATGATGGGCCGAAGTCTTCTAACTCGTACGAAAAATCTCTGCAGCACGCGAAGAATGCGATAGAGCAAGGCGAACATACCAGCGTTCGAGAGGTGCGACCAGCTTTGAAAGGAACAGACTCCTCTTCAAGCAAAAAAGGAAAACACTAAAAAATGCAATTAAGAGCAGCAAACGCCCGTGCTTTCAAAAACTATGCGAGGATGCTGACAGCAATCCATGGCAATTTGCATACCAGCTTGTGATGAAAAAAACAAAAGCCTTCAAACCGCTGCCCACGACGTGTCCGGTTATACTGCGCTGACCACGTTGCGTCGCAGTCAACGTTGCCAGCTGTATGGAAGACGATGAAAACCGATGCTTGACCAACACTGACGAAATTTCGCACATTTGCAAACAAATTAAAGGCAATAAGGCACCCGGGCCCGATGCGATCCCGAATGAAGCTCTTAAGTTGGCAATCCAAAAGCACCCAGAAATCTTTGTGGATGTTTACACCTCCTGCTTGGAAGAATGCACATTCCCGAAAGAGTGGAAACTGCAAAGGCTAGTGCTAATACCAAAAGGGTCTAAGCCGGCGAAAGATCCCTCAAGCTACCGTCCACTATGCTTACTGGGCACGGCAGGCAAAATATTAGAGAGGTTAATTGTGAAACGCCTGGAATCTGCAATCGATAGTGCCGGAGGGTTATCGCCGCACCAATGTGGCTTCCGAAAAATCGCTATACCACAGATGCTGTTATAGCGGTTAAGCGCATCGCTCACAAAGCGATCGAAGGTTATCGCTGGCTCTACGGAGATAAAGAGTATTGCCTAGTCGCAACGTTAGATGTAAGAAATGCATTTAATACAGCGAACTGGATCAGAATCCCAAATGCGCTTCCGAGTCCCAGTTTACATTCGGAAAATGATTGCAAGCTACTTCACTAACAGAGTGCTGCAATATAAAACCAACAAAGGAATGAAAAGGTGCAGAGTAACCGGAGGAAGCCCACAGGGGTCAGTGCATGGCCCACTTCTCTGGAATATATAGTACGATTGAGTCTTGCGTCGTCTTTTTTTTCATGTTTTTGTTTTTTTGTTTTAAGTCAAATCCATTTAGTGAGGAGGTCCAAGTATAGCAGCAAATTCTTTATCCCGATGTCTGAGATCTCATTAATTTGCTGCAGGCAAGGCTTACCACAGGAACGGAATCGTGCCCTTGCTAGCCCTGGACATTCAAATGCAGGGTTTGATTGAAAAGTAATGAGCCTTATTTTTTTTAAGCAGTTTTATTTAACCTTTTGGCTTATACAACTAATATTCTTCAAAATAGGACCGTTGAGCGTCAATACACGGCTGGTAGTGGTCCTTCCATTGCAGGAAACATTTTTTAAACTCATCCGCCGGAATCGCGTTCAATTCGACTGTCACAGTTTTTTTGGATCGCCTCGATGGAGTCGAAACGCCTCCCCTTCAGCTTTCTTTTCAGGCGCGGGAACAAGAAGAAGTCCGGAGGGGACCGGTCTAGGCTGTAGCGAGTGTGGGGAAGCACTGGAACCCCCGTCTTGGCCAATGCAGAGGTGCAGACGAAGGCGGTGTGCGCCGGCGCTTTGTCGTGATAAAGGATCCAACTGTTGACGAGGTCGCGCCGAACCTAGGCGTCGCGGTTTTTCAGTCGAAGGAGCATATGCCGCGTTTACAGTGCTTCCTGGAGGTACAAACTCCTTGTGGACGATGACTCGAGAGTCGAAAAAGATGATCGAGTAACGTTGCTCCAACGATGGCTGCATTTTCGCCACTGCAAAATCCCAACACACTTTTAAAACAGCTTTCACGCGCGGAGCGATGTTGACTGCACCGCTGTTGCCAGCGAACTGGGACCGGTTTCCAGTGGAAGGGGAAGATCCAACGATCATTTTCCCCCATTAGCCGATTCGGTTGATCACTTGGCAGACGCTCCGCGCGGGAAGGCTCATTACTTTTCAATCAAACCCTGTAAGTAGTGGAAAAGACTTTCCTTCGCACCTTCCGCTTGACAGCTCCTGCAGATAGGATTGAAGGGTAGATTGAATCTAGCTGCATGATCCCCTACTTTCCAATGGCCTGTAGGGGTTGCAGTGATGCGTGAGATGTTTGGCCGGGAGCATCCTAACAGATCATTCGTCCTTTAGATTTTGCATGCCGGCCATGTGTTTTTTGTTGTAATACATGTAGTTAGTTGCTTCCATCTTCTTTCTGCTAAATCATGATAGTGTGAAGCAATGGATGCTTTTAATGTGTTGAGTGGGGTGGAGACTGCAACCGCCTGCGCTATTTCTAGTGTCGAGCCTTTTCTTGCTAGCTCATCCGCTATCTCATTACCCAGTATGTTCCTGTGACCGGGAACCCATATCAAAGCGGCTTCAAGCCAATGACTAAGCAATTCCAGCTCAGTCAGGAAGACGAATTGACTAGGATAGGTTGAGCGGCTCCGAATGGAAGCCAGCTCCTACACCACAGTTAATCTTAGAACCGTCGGTATAGATTTCGACATTGCAATCGTAGTCGTTGCTAAATTCCTTAACCAGACTGAAGCGATTTGCAACTAAGCGGTCGAAATCACAAAAGATTGACTGCGCATTAGTGGTTTAAGCCTTGCATACCATAAAACAGAGGCAGTTCTCATCAGTAGCAGGAAAATAGTTGAAACACCAAATCTCAGAGTAGGTCACCACGCACTGGAGTCTAAGCTGTACATCAAATATCTTGGGGTAATGATTGACCACAGGTTGAGCTTTAAACAGCACCTAACATACGCCAGCGATAAAGCAGCGAAGGCTGTAACTGCATTGACACGTATTATGATGAATACGAGAGGACCGAGACAGGCTACTAGGATGTATATTAGCTTAGCAGTGTGGTATTGTCCATCTTGCTATATACGGTACCCGCCTGTATCGAAGCAACAAGCTGCAGCACATACATGAAAGGCATTAAATCGGTATACCGGTGCCTTCATGGGCCCTCAGGGTGTGCTGCGCATTCCGCAGAGTATCCGAGGATGCTGTATTAGTCCTCGTGGGTATGCTACCAGTTAAGCTGACTACACTCGAATTCGCCGAAATAAAAAAACATCGAGCGGATCCACCACAGCTGACTAACCGATGGACTGAACGGGAGCGAAGCATCCGTACTTGGAAATAGGAATAGAGGAACTCCATGAACGGACTATGGACTATGGAATCGATATTCATTCCGAGTATCACCAGATGGATAAATCGAAAGCATGGACAGATAAATTTCTCCCTGACCTAAGTACTTTGTGGGCATGGATGCTTTAAGGCTTATATGCATAGATTTAAGCAAGAAAATTACCCGTACTGCACCTTTTTCGACAGTCTATTTCAAGATGCAGAGCATGTTTTCTTTGTCTTCCCTTGTTTTGAGCTGGAAAGAGAAGATTTGAGTGACAGGGTTGGAAAGCTTATAATGGTTAGTAACCTAGTAGATATCATGCTTGACTCAGAAGAACATTGGTCCGCTGTCAGTAACATGGCAAGAATAGTAATTACCAAACTGCGCCGCGCTGAACAACAGCGCAGATTTTTACGTAGAGGCGATAGGCCATACTCCTTCCCGTGGAGTAATACTTGGCGGTATTAGGAATTACCAAACTGCGCCACGCTAAATAGCTGCGCAGATTTCATGAAGAAGCAATTGGCCGCTCCACCTCCTGTGAGGTATTACCTTACGATCGTCCCGCGGGAAGGAAACGGAGCTGGGGTGGGTTTTTGCCACCTCCAAAAAACAAAAAACATGGACTGTGTACCTCCAGAAATGGTGAATGTGCTTCGTATCGCCGACTTCTTTAGATTTCTCACCAGTGCCTGCTGAGTAATCGCCTCAAACAACTCCTCCTCCGCATTCAGGTCAGTGATCAGACATTGGATTGTGATTATATGCTTTTTCAGATCCACCGATGCTACACCATCCAGCGCTTTTTCAATAGCCATTTGGTAACTTCTGGCCTTTACATCCTTACTCCTTTTATATTCTATAAGGAGGCCCCCTTTTTGTGTAAGTCGCATTGTCTTAACTTTTTCGTAAAGGTCCCTCAGTTCTCTGCTGTGCTTTACAGCACGCAACATATCCGTATATGATGTACCGTGCGCCTTTTTCTCGATAATAATGGCGTCCAAAATTGGCCTGATGGTGCCCTTTTTCTTTTTCAGCGTTTTCTTTTCCTTCTATATCTTTTTCCACTCTTCCCTCCGCATTGGGTTGAGTTGTGATTTGTGGTCGAGACAAATCACTGGAGACTTTATTGCAATCTGGGCTGCAGCTCTTGGGCTTTCTTTAGCTCGGCTTTTGTTCGCCAACTGAGGAGTATTTTTCCCTGCTGTGGAAGCGATTTGCTGTTAAGAGGTAGACAATATTCTTATGCAGCATTCCATGGAGTCCATTTCAATGAGAACGTCTGTGTATGCTCTTTTGATAACACTGCACCTTCTATGTCTTACGTCACCGTGGAATCTACGGCGTGATTCAACGTATTGGATAGGTGCATCAATAATGAAGCTCCTCCTGAAAGCCTCAATAGCTTCTTCTGTTAGCATGCTGGTAGTGCTGTTTACATCGTTTTTGTTGCTGTCCCATTGGCCCCAACTTACAACCGCTATCTCAGCGCGTGTACGCTGTTACAGTAAGTCTCTTGGTAAAAGGGAGGTCACGCGAGGATTGACACTGACTCTTATGGGGTCCAGTGCTACGAGCCATACTTCAAACAGGAATCAATGAAGAGTAATCCAACCCAACCTACGTGAACATTTAAGACTACGTATGCGCTTTGAGTACTTTGTGAGTACTAGACTTAAACGGGGCGGAAGAGGCTAAGAATCCTTCTGAAAGCCATTTTTGCAAGATTTTACTGCGTATACTCAGGTGTCAGAAGCTCATAGTTCTTTTCGCATTAAGCGATTAGTACAACCGCTTCTTACATGGAGAACAGACGCTGACCAGATAGCTGCTCAATCTAAGGCTGATGGTTTCTGTTTTTTTTTTACCATGCCCGTGCATGTTTTAGGTAAGTAGGTTGCTAGCCTCCATACTCTAGCTTGGGGATAGTTGAACTATGCGCACCTCCAAGTAGGAGTTTGTCTGTTTTGATCCGCGAGTGGTATTTTATTTCCCATTTACCCTGCAGGATGCCGAGGTTCCCCGATCCGCCGCCTGGGAACGCTTCCGATGGGAGACAGACAACTCCACCTCAAAGTAACTGCTCACGTGCTAAATAATATAACCTATGCTAATAGTTTTGCATGAATGCGCGAAAGATACTTTTGCTGTATCAAGGACCACATCGACTCATTGAAGTGCAACCAGAACATAAGTAACCGTTCAAAAATCACAAAATTTTCGCCGTTTTTGGACGAAAACCACCTTCATCGAGTAGAAAGATGAATCTCCAACTCCAACATGGATATGGAAGTCAAACATCCGATCATTCTACACAAACGACACAAGATCATTGCCCTTATACTGACCTCTGAGCATCAACAGCATTTACATCCAGGAGTGTAGGCACTTTTCTTCATAATCCGACGGCATAATTGGATATTACGCTCGAGGAAAAAATTACGAACGCTTGTTACAATGCTTACGCCAGCGGATATCTTATGCTGAAGGATTGATGACGAACCTTCTTAAAATTCGAATACAGCGAGCCTTTCCTTTATCGGGCAGAAACGCTCATGCATATGCCGATTTGTATGTCTCACCACTTCACCCATCCATTCAGAGCTGGTAACACATTTGTCGACAGATTGGTTTCCATCAGCGCTCCGTCGCTTCATATCACGAAGGGGTTTATGCACACAGCTGTTCAATGACAATGGGCGCACGTTTCTTGGTGCTTCACGCGCTCTAAACGAAATGCACCATTCGTTACTATCGCAGGTTCGCAACGAAAGAATTGCTTTTTGGCAGGAGAATGTTTCTATACCTCCCCAAGCAGCCCACAGGGGCGGTATATGGGAATAGGCTGTTCGATCTGTCCAACTCCAGTCCAAGTTACCACGCTTTTTACGCAGATTGAAGTTGCGGTTAACTCACGATCACTTGGCGGCCGCTTACTTTGGTACCTGAGGGCAGCTTGTAAGAAATCAGCGAGAATAAGCTTGATTACACGTCCCCGTAATTGTTTCTTGACACCATATAGGTGAATTCGGTGGCTGTTGGAAGGTTTTTTCGATTCGTTCTTGGTTAAAAATTCAAGGATAATGATGGCAGTGTGCGGCGGTGCGTTATCATGATTCAAAATTAACGAGTTGTTTTTCCACAAAGCCTTTCTTTTTAATAGTTCCTTTTTACTGTCTGACCTTCTGGTAAAAATGTATGGTGTCTTAACAACCGAAAGGAAGTAATGGAAAAATCGAAGACGGTTATAATGACCATACCGAAATTAGAGTTCCAAAAATGTTTTGAGAGCTGGATCAAACGCTGGCATAAGTGCGTTGCAGTTGATCGGGAGTACTTTTAATCCGATAACATCTCATTTGAGGAATAAACTTTTATGATGAAATAAATAAATAAATAATTGGAGCTGTCATCGCTAATTGTATAATATTTGGCACCTCTGTATATTCATTTTACAATATTTGTTTACTATTCATTGTATTTGCTATTTTTCACACAGTTCATTCTTTTGTCTGGATATGAACTCATTTTATGTAAATGTAAATACAGTCGTTAGCATGATCTCAATAAAGTTGTTTGTTCTGAATCTGTCCATGATGACAGAACTCAGAATTGGGATGGACCAAACCACTTAAGAATAGCAGAGTTAAAGGACGTGTTGCAAAAACTGCAATTTAGGGTGTAGATGCAGCAGATTAAGGTGAATTTGCCAACGGGTGCAAGTGTAGCACGGGCAACTGATACGAACCTGACAAAGGTTGGAGAACCATCAAAGGTCGACGTGTGAGTCATAACGCAGCTCGCGGTGCAAGTTAGCGCACTTTGTAGTGCAGTAGAAATGCTAAGTGCACAGCTACAGACTATTCCTACAGCATTAACGAGTGCTACAGAAACAGGCAGGTGCCTCCTATATTTCGCCACCGACCGCAGTCACGCAGGTGCCGTTAGCGCATTCGCAACAAGCCGCATCAATATCAATACAATCGTCACAAGAATTGCATACTTCGTTTGTATTGCCAGGGGAACGGAATTTTCCATTTACATCGCAGTACGCTAGTATGTATTCGATCTCGCAGCAGCCAGTTTCATCATATTCTACTTTGGGTCAACCGTACGTGACACATACATATGTATGAGGAAGTATGCAACAGGGCCAGTGCAGATGATTTCAATACCGAGTGAAAGTGTTCCGTTTACTCATGCGCAGACAACACTACAAACAGTAGGAGCAGCAGACATTGGATTCACAATTCCGTTAGGATATTTGAACCGATCAGCGCCTTTGTATGATTCAGCATTTTTGAGAGCCGGAGAGGGATGATCGTCTACAACGAGAAACATACACACATTGTTTTTTATGTCCCCATTATTTATTACAGTCTGTTATAAAGCTTGGTTAAATTTCAAAGGCCGATGTTGAATGTGAACCACATCTAAACGTCAAGGTTTTTTTGTATTTCGTTTGACATTTTTCAATTTAAGACTAATTTATTTCGAACCATGGAAAGAGACACAATCGATCAACGCGTTAAAGTTATCCAGGCTTATTACGAAAACGGACGCTCAACTCAAAATGCATATCGCACCTTCGTCTTTATCTTCAGTAATGAGGCACATTTTCACCTCAGTGGACTCGTCAATAAGCAGAATTGCCGCATTTGGGCGAATGATAATCGAAGAGTGATTGCCGAAAAACCAATGCACCCACAAAGAGTGACGGTCTGGTGCGGTTTATGGACGGGCGGCATCATTGTGCCGTATTTTTTCCAAAATGAGGCCGGTCAGGCAGTTACTGTGAATAGTGTTCGCTATCGTGAGATGATAACGAACATTTTATGGCCCGAATTGGAAGATATGGATGTGAACGATAGGTGGTTTCAACAGGACGGTGCCACTTGTAACACATCTAACGAAACATTGGCTCTTTTGGGCGAAAATTTTTATGGCCGAATAATCTCACGTCGTAGCGATGTCAATTGGCCGCCAAGATCATGTGATTTGACACCGTGGGACTTCTTTCTTTGGGGTTATTGGAAAGAAAAGGTGTACGTCAATAAGCCAGCATCAATTCATGAGCTAAAGGATGAGATAATTCGGCACATTAACGACATAGAACCTCAATTATGCGTAGTTTCATACGTAATTGAGTCATACCAATATTATCATAATGAAGAGAAATGGCAATAATTTCTTAAAAAAAATTCTATTTTATTCAAAACCAACACCAGCCCTTGAAACCTAACCACCTTTTATATTAACAATATGTAATTTTTGTACAATTAGGGTCTACATATTATGTTCTTTTACCAATGTAAGAAGAATCAGTTATTGTTATTATTATATTGTAATTTTTTTTTTATTTTTTATTTTTTTGTATTACACTGTAAATCTTATAGTTAGATCAGATCTTCGTTTGATATTTTCTGCCGGTACTATTTTACGCATTTGTTCGTTTTGGTGGACTGGCAGTCGCTGTAGGTATGTATATACTTAGTGCTACATTTTGTGATTGTTTCTCGGATTGTGTCTACGTTTAAGTCACGATGTATGGCTTCATTGGAAATAAACCAACCAGCATTGGTTATATTTCGTAATATTTTGGATTGTCTTCACCTTATTATAAAGTGATAGTTTTGATGCTCGTCCGATTAGCCAACTTAATTGCCGGTACTTATTCTTAGTTTGATTTCTTTTGTTAATTATATGCTGTTTCCATGTTAGTTATTCGTCAATAGTTATTCCAAGATTTCAGATTTTTATTTTGTAGTTTTTTAAAGTAAGATTATATTTTGATGTCTTTTTGTTTGTATATATAACTTCTATAGTTTTGTCTTAATTAACTTCTATACACCATTCGTCAAACCAGTTTACTGTATTGTTTATTAATTTTTGGAGTGTAAAGGTCGCCAGTTTTTCGTCATTGTTTGATGCCATTAATACAGTATCATCCGCGAACGTTGCTATGCTTGCATTATTTGTTGTCGGAGTTGGCACATCTGTGGTGTATATTAGATATAAAAGAGGACCTAATACACTGCCTTGTGGTACTCCAGCTGTCATTGGTAGAATATCGGAATATTCCTCTTTATATCTTTACAAAATTTGCGATGAGTTATGTAGCTCTTCAAAAGTTCAAAGTAGTTTTGTGGAAAGATTCGTTTGAGCTTATGCAAAAGTCCTTTATGCCAAACTTTATCAAAGGCTTTTGCAATGTCAAGGTATACAGCTACACAATATTTTTTGTCATTCATATTGTTAAGTATTTTGTTAGCAGCCCTGTGGATTTGTTGGAGTGTTGAGTGTTGCCGTCTAAATCCGAATTGATGGATTGGTATCACTTTTTTTGCTGTCAAAATTGGTTCTAGCCTGTCGAACAATATTTTTTTAAACACTTTTGAAAGAATTGGCAATAAGCTGATAGGTTGAGCAATTTTCCATAATCGTGAGAAGTATTTAGTCTCTAACATGCAATTAAATATATTTCTTATGAATAGCAATGCTATTTCAGGTTGGTTGGTTGGTTGGTTAGAGTGGTGATTCATCCTGAATCCAACTAGCGCTTCCGCACCATTTTGTTGCCACATCCTCTTTACCAACTTGTTATTTACGGCATGACTATACCCAGTCTGTGCGGTTCAGGAACCTTATTAGGTTGTTGACATCTAAGCCAGACAGTTGTTCGAGCTCCTCGAACAGCGGTTTGCCCAGGGTTAACATTCTGTCCTTCCATAGGGCAGGGCATTCACAGAGGAAATGGAAGATTGTTTCCTTTTTCTCCGGTTGTTTGCAACTGTGACAGTATGTGTTGTGAGGGATGCCCATTTTGGCTGCCTGTTCTCCGACAGACCAAAAGCCAGTTATGACTGCCGTTAGTCTCCAGGCATCCCGTCGTTTCAGGTTTAACAATATTGATGATTGTTTAAGGTTGTAGGTGGGCCATAACGTTCTGCTGATTTTGCATTTCGTCTGGCCCCTCCATCTACACTCCGCCATTCGGAGGTATTTTAGGGAAATTGTACTCTTGACTGCGCCTAATGGTGTGAATACCGGTTCTGCAAGAGCGTTGTTCATGGCAGATCCCCCTCTTGCCAGTTCATCTGCTTTTTCGTTACCTTCAATATTCCGATGTCTTGGGACCCAGATTAAGGTAACATTATGTTTTTCGCTCAAGGTGGAAAGGCTATTCCTACTTTGTTCTACCACCATTGAGGTTGTAGTCGCTGAATCCAGTGCCTGGATTGCAGCTTGGCTATCCGAGAGAATAGCGATATTGCTCTTAAAAGAGAAGTCTGTGATTAGTAGCCTACAAGCTTCCCCAATTGCCAGTACTTCCGCCTGGAAGACACTGCAGGTATTGGGGAGGCGCACAGATTTTTCAATTTTAAGTCTATGAGAATATATACCAGCTCCAACACCACAATCCATTTTAGAACCATCTGTATAGACTGTAGTGTCGAAGTTGTTTAATGAGAATCCCTTATTCCACTCTTCCTTAGATGGAAAGAGAGTGGCAAAATTCCTATTGAATGTTACCGTCGGGACGATGTAGTCAGTCCTCACCGAGGTTAACTGAGTTTGCCGCAATAGTAGACTGGCATGACCATAAGTGTTTTCTTTCCAGCGGCCCGCTTCGTTTAACCTAAACGCACTCATGGTTGCCGTCTTCTTAATATGTAGGTCTATTGGAATAACGTGTGTCAGTGCGTTCAGAGCCTCCCTAGGACATGATCTGATTGCGCCGACCGTTATTGCACAGGCTGATCTTTGTATTCTGCCGAGTAATTTGATGTTGTAATCTCTCCCTAGAGCTTTCCACCAAACTACCGAACCATACGATAAAATTGGTCGTATAACCGCCTTGTACAACCATAATGTATGCTTAGGTTGAATACCCCATCTTCTTCCAAGCATACGTTTACAGGCATATAGAGCAATTTCAGCTTTCCTTACCCGTTCTTCGACGTTTAATTTCCAGCTAAGTTTGGAGTCCAAAATTACCCCTAAGTACTTTGCACTGGGTGAAAGTGAGAGGGTTTGTCCATTAATATTTGGTAGGGTAAAGCTTGGTACCTTGTATCTGGTGGTAAAGAGCATGAGTTCTGTTTTACGCGGGTTTAAACTTAAGCCACAGCCTGTTGCCCAAGAATTAAGCTCGCCTAACGCCCTTTGAATGATCCCACTGATCGTATTAGGACACAGTCCTGACGCCATTAGCACCACATCATCAGCGTACGCCACCGCTTTTACCCCTCCTCTATTAAGTTTTATTAGGATTTTGCTAATCACACATAACCAAAGAAGTGGAGATAGTACTCCCCCCTGTGGAGTACCCCTGTGGACTCTCTTAGTTCTGTTGATGTTACCCATATTAGCTCTAATGATCCTGGTTTCTAGCATAGAGATGATCCAATTGGTGATACAATTTTCCACCCCTAAGTCTATTAACGCCCGTTGGATAGCATTCGTGCTAACGCTATTAAATGCGCCCTCTATGCCAAGAAAAGCTGCCATCGTATACTGTTTGTTTACTAGAGACCCCTCTATTGTTCGGATTACCTCGTGAAGCGCTGTCTCCGTCGATTTGCCTTTGAGGTAAGCATGTTGTGCAGTTGATATACTAAAGCTCTCCAGCGAACTTCTAATGTGCATATCTAAAAGCCGTTCCAAAGTTTTAACAAGGAAGGACGACAAACTGATCGGCCTAAAGTCCTTCGCTGATTCATGTCCTCTTCTGCCTGCCTTTGGTATGAAGACGACCCTAACAAGTTTCCAGCTGTTTGGAATATAACCTAGATTTATACACGCTTTGAAAATTTCCATTAGCCATGGTAGAATACTATCAAGAGTTTCCTGTAACATCTTAGGAAAGATCCCATCAGGGCCTGGAGATTTGAAAGGTGAGAATGATTTGATTGCCCATGCAACCTTCTCTTTCGTAACTATTACATCGACAAGATGCTGTGGGTCATATCGGCTCCGCCGGATTCTCCCAGCATCACTGTCATGGGTGCTACATCCCGGAAAATGTGTATCTAAAAGAAGTTCTAGAGACTCTTCCGCCGTAGAAGTCCAAGTGCCATCCGGCCTCTTGACCCAAGAAGCCATTGAATGGTCCTTGGACAGAATACGGCTAAGTCTCGCAGAATCTCTGGTAGATTCGATAGAAGAACAGAAATCTCTCCAGCTCTCTTTCTTGGCGGCCCTGATTGCCTTCTTGTATTGTCTCCGACTTTCTCTATACAACTGCCAATTACCTGTTGAGTAGCTGAGATTGAAATTTGATCTGGCTTCTTCCCTTAATTTTGAGAACTCATTGCTCCACCAAGGAGGATAGGATTTTTTGCTATATTTAATTGGACATGACGTTTTGTAGGCCCTACTGAATGTCTTTTCCAATGTTGTGACCCTACTCTCAATGTTTTCTGCGAGAGTGATTTGATGGATCGGAATCCTTCCTATCCTATTCCCTACTACATTTTTGAACCGTTTCCAATTTGTTCTAAGTGGGTTTCGATATGGTAAGGGTGGATCTACCTCAAGATCCAGGTGGTAGAGGATCCAGCTGTGGTCCGAAAAGGACTTTTTGCTTGAGACTCTCCAATTTTCTACCCTCACTGAAGTATTTTCAGACAGTAATGTAACATCTATTACTTCCGCCCATCCTCTAAAGCTTTCCGTGCTTGGAAAGGTGAAAGTCGGGGTATTACCCCTGTTCTATTTCAGGTAACTCTTTTAAAATGTTTCCATTTAATAGATCATATCCTGGAGCTTTTTTATCGTTTAGCTGTCTTATTTGATTTTTAATTTCACTTATGGTGGTCTTTCTTGTTTTGATTTACGGAACGTTTATTATGTTATCAGATTTAATGTTAATGTTTTGATTATCCATTCCGCTTGTAAATGTGTCTAAGAAGTGTTTGGCTATGATGGGAGGTTTATGTATTACAGCGCCATTAATGTGTTTTGTTCCTTTCCATAAGGAGTGATTTGTAGATGCTGCTGCTCCCAGGTTTGCCATATAATTACGAAGTTTACTCTCCCTTGTGTTTTGTGAGTAATACTTTTAATTCATTTCTCGCCTTATTAACTTTGGTTTTACCTGCTGGATGTCTGGTGGTTTGCCATGTTTTGCGGAGTTTTCTTTTTTCGCCGATTTTATCTTTAATATAAGTTGGGATACTTTCTTTATTTGTCATTTTCGGTGTTGTTGTAGAGGAAGCAACTGCTTGTATTACGCTATCATTGAAAAATACAATACCGGAGTCAATTTCATCTTGAGTTTTCAGTGATATATTTATTTTGAGTTTTTGTTCTAATATTTGACAAGCATTGGTCCAATTCGTTTTAGAACTATATAGGCCTAGAGATCGTTTTATTTCAATAGGTAAGGTCATAATTAATGGTGAATGGTCTAAGGGTAGCTCTAAACCTGATTTTGGTTATAAATTCACTTATACGTAAGTTGTTATGCAACACTGCTTACACCTTATTACTTATGTAACACTTGCTAACATAAATTATGCAACTCTCTATAGAATTTGGATAAAATAAAGCAGTGCAGTTTTACATGGAAAACGCGTCGGTCTCCTTTATTACAATTGGCGACGAGGAAAACAAAAATGTCGAACGACAGTGAATTTTTAAAAAAGCTCTTAATCGAACAGCAAGAGTTCGCGCAAAATTTGCTTGGACAGCAAAATAAGTGGATGAAAGCGCTGCTCGAAAAGCAAACAGATGGTATAACCAGTGGTACAACTTCTACCATAGTGCCTTCTTTTCCGAAGTTTTCCAAAGATCAGCAGACATGGGAGAAATATTTGGAACAACTCAACCAACATTTCAGTGCATACGGTGTCTATTGTGCTGAAAAGAAGAAATCCTTCTTCTTGTCGTGGATTGGTGCAGAAGTCTTTGAACTTCTAAAAAATCTTTTTGGAATTACTAAATTGCAAGAACAAATATTCAAAGATTTAGCGGAGACGTTAACAGAACATTTCCAGTCAAGGCGACACATCATCGCAGCACGTTACGATTTTTTCAAACGGGACATAAAGCAGCACCAATCTTACAGAGAGTATGTAGCCGAACTTCGTGGTCTTGCTAGAGAGTGTCAATTCGTGTGCTCCGCAATGAACTGCTCTCACACATACATCGATGAGATGATCCGCGACCATCTCATCACGCACACACCACACGACGCTGTTCGCTCCGCTTCGCTTCAAAAGTTACAACATTCATTCGCGACAAAGCTGCAAATTGAGAGACGCAATATGTAACAAATGTGGTAAAAAAGGCCATATAGTGCGAGTGTGTATGAGTAAAAAAAGCAAAAACTTCCACGAGAACAAAAATAAAAACAAAAAAGCAAATCAACATATTCACAATATGGATACAGTCCACAGTGTAACAGGAGTTGTAAAAACAGAAAATAATAAAAACTACATTAATTTGCAAATTTTCGGAAATATTATAAAATTTCAAATGGATTCAGGTGCTACAATTTCGGTGATGAACTTAAATACATATAAACAAATAAATAGCCCAAAACTTCGCGCAACTAAAAGAATTTTATACGGGTTCGGTGAAAAGCATATTCCAGTGCTGGGTGAACTGTGTGCAACTGTGAAATGTGGTAGCAAAATAAAACAAGTTGGTATTGTGGTAGCTAACGTTGAGAGTGGTGACAATCTTTTTGGTGTGGATTTGTTCAAACAATTTGGGTCTGAAATAAAGCAAATTTCAAAAATCACCCAGTAAGAAGGGGAACAAGTGGACGCGCTTTGTGAGAAGTATAGTGAAGTGTTTACTCCAGCACTTGGCACAATAAAAAATTTCAAAGCTACCGTGCAGTTAAAAGCAAACGAACCGCCCAAGTTTTTTAAAAGCCGAAAAATGCCATTTTCGCAACTGTCTGCGTTCAAAAAAGAAGCAGAAAGACTTACAAAAGCCGGAATTCGGAAGCCAATCAGGTTTTCGCAATGGGCATCGCCTATAGTACTTGTACCTAAACCTGATGGGCCAGTACGTATATGCGGTGACTTTAAACAAGCTGTCAACGCGTAAATACATAGATATAGAGCAATATCCACTGCCTACACGTGAAAGTCTATTTCACGCAATTCGCTGCGGTCAAAACTTTTCTAAGATTGATCTTAAGGACGCGTATCTGCAGATGGAGCTAGACGATGATTCAAAAGCAATCATGGTAGTCAACACGCCGTTGGGGCTATATCAGTGCCAACGTCTTCCGTATGGAATAGCCAGCGCGACAGCAATTTTTCAAAAGTACCTCGAGCAACTTATACAAGGCATCGAAGGGTGTGGCAATTATCTTGATGACATCATCATCACAGCGCCGACATTCGATGAGCACATGCAACGCGTCGAAAACATTCTCCAAGTTCTTCAAAGCAACGGTATTAAATGCAAACAGCAAAAGTGTTTTTTTCTCCAGGAAAAGATCGAGTATCTGGGTCGACAAATCAGTGCAGGTGGAATTTTGCCAGACGAATCCGGCCTGGTAGCGGTAAGAGATTTTAAGCCACTAAAAAACATCAAGCAGGTCGAAGCCTTCATGGGTAAGGTTAACTGTTACCATAATTTTATACCAAACTTCTCCCAGATATCTGCCCCTATCAATATGGTACGCCAAAAAAACGTTCCTTTTACGTGGGGCCCAAAACAACAACAAGCGTTCACATCACTTAAGGGGTTAGGGGTAGTCAGAATTTTCAAAAAATCGATTTTTTTTTTTGCATTTTCTTAAAGTATAATGTTTTAAAAATATTGTGTAAAAATTTGAAGTGAATCCGACAAATACTTTTCAAGTTATTCAACAATTAACAAAGGGCGCTCGGCCGCTCCGGAGCCGATAGCAAAACTTTAAATGCGTTTTTCTCAAAACTATGTTTTTCAAACTGGTGAACACTGTAACTTAAAAACCGCTACGTAGATTTCAATAAAATTTATACAGCTTTTGAAAAACATAAAAAACTTGTGCCTGATCGAAGGATTTTTTTTTTTTTCAAAAATTTCGATTTTTTTTTAACAATTAACTGTTGGTTTTTTCCCGAAAATCTGAAAAATATTTCCTGAGGCCGCCATTTTGTTCATTTTGAAAAAAAAAAAAACGCTTCGATCCGGCTCGAGATTATCTATCAATAAAAATAATTTTTCTCATCCGATTGGTTTTAGATGAATCTGCAAGGACTTGTGATGTTCACCGCAAGGGACTTCTGGAGAAACGGGCTTCACACAAACAGCGATAACTTTTGCAATTATTAATTTTTTTTTTTTGAAATTTTGGTGAAGTCAAGTTAAAACATGATGTTTTTATGCTATGTTTTTATTTTTGTTAAATAAATTAATTAAGTAGCAAAAAAAAATTCGTGAAAATCATCATTTTTTCGGGCCTCTGACTACCCCTAACCCCTTAAGCAGCAGCACGCCGGGAAAGATGCAATTCTACGCCGAGTTACAGCCTTTGTCAAAAATGGCTGGCCAGAAAAGCTACCTCCGCAAGACTCTGATCTTCGTTCATTTTTCAATAGGAAAAATTCTTTGACAATAATTAACAATCTTCTATGTTTTCAAGCGGAACATACCCGTGTAGTTATTCCAGCATCTTTGAAACAACAAATTCTTCAATTACTTCATGATGGTCACTGGGGTACATCCAGGATGAAACAATTAGCCAGACAACACGTATGGTCGACAGCGATATCGCCAAGCTCGCTGCAAAGTGCGACATATGCAATGCTGTAAACCCTGCTCCAGCACGAGAATACGAAGGTTGGCCTGAACCCAACCATCCATGGGAAAGGGTCCACGTCGACTTTGCAGGTCCGTTTTTCGGTTCTATGTGGCTCATTAGAGTGGATGCATTTTCGCAATTTCCATTCATTGCTCAACTGACGACTACAACTACAGCTGATACAATTTCTGCGCTAGCTGCAATTTTCGCTATCGAAGGAATTTCAAAAACTCTCGTAAGTGACAACGGTCCACAGCTCACATCAGAGGAGTTTAAGATTTTCTGCGCTCAGCTGGGTATTAAGCACTTAACTAGCGCGCCTATCCATCCGGCATCTAACGGTCTTGCTGGAAGATTTATTAGGACGTTTAAATCCGCCGTGAAGAAAAACGTTGACGACGGACTACAGCTAAGAGCAGCTGTAACAAAGTACTTAGCGACATATCGTTCCATGCCTAACGCTGATGGAGAATCGCCTGCCGAAATTCTACATGGCAGACCGGTACGAACTTTGTTAAGCCAGATTTTCGAGACATCGAAGGAAAAAACAAAAGATGGAGCACGCAAAAGTAAGTTCTGCATAAACGAACCGATCTTCGCTCGAAACTACGCTAAAGGGGAAAAGTGGTTACAAGGCATAATTACAAGGCAACTCGGAAAAATGCTCTACGTCGTGGAGACTTCCTGCGGGTACTTGAAACGACATGTAAACCAACTTAAATCCAGGTTTAGCACCAACGTAAGTTCTCAAGCAGAATCAGATTTGGTAACTTGGGTTCCGAAAGCAGACGACTCTACACCGACACCTGACGAACCGAATGTACAGCCTATGGAAGATAGCTCATCACAAGGGGATCTCCAACTTCGCAGAAGCACACGCACTCGACAGAATATTAATCGCTATGAAGCGAAAGATTTTCGTAAATAACACTAGTCTACAAAGAAAAGTATCCGAAATAATTTAAACTAATATCTGCTTCTCTGTCCATGCAAAATTCGGATTGATAACTAAAATTAATTTATTAGTTTGATGGTTCGAGATATCCTAACCTAAAAGTGCAAAAAACCCCATTTTTGCCCATATTTGAGGTTATGTAGCCTTGCAGATGTTTTCTTTCACCAAAATTAAAGGATGGCATCTTTAAATACAATCCTTCTTTTTTCAAATGGCGTTTTGTTTGTTCAAATATCATTTTTTTTCGCAGAGATATCGCATTTTGAAATTTTCATGTTTCGAAATTTTCCTACACCTGAAAATCGATTAAGATAACATAGACATGATATATTCGATTACTAATTTTCTTGAATTGAGTATTATTTTTCTTAAAATTTTGTCTCACACCATAAGTGTGCTGACTCACCACATCCCTACACTATCTAACCTTTGGGTACCGAGTCACACACAGCCCTAACCCCTAGAAACCACCCCTATCATACCGCGAGCAGGCTAACCCACATAACCGCAAGCAGGCTTTCCCACAAACTCCAAATTTACATACTATTAATCCATATATTTCAGGCCCTCAAACCCAAGAAAATTAGTAAGCGACTATATCATGTCTATGTTATCTTAATCGATTTTCAGGTGTAGGAAAATTTCGAAACATGAAAATTTCAAAATGCGATATCTCTGCGAAAAAAAATGATATTTGAGCAAACAAAACGCCATTTGAAAAAAGAAGGATTGTATTTAAAGATGTCATCCTTTAATTTTGGTGAAAGAAAACATCTGCAAGGCTACATAACCTCAAATATGGGCAAAAATGGGGTTTTTTGCACTTTTAGGCTAGGATATCTCGAAAACTCAAACTAATAGAGCAATTCTGAGGCCAGATTTGGATTCAGCGCATCATAAACCTTCGGAAATATATAGTCTGGTTTCTGGGTCTGAATGTTGGTTAAATTTTGTCGGCCTGTGTAATCGTAAAGTGTTGCTTTGTATTATTTTGTATACCAATGAATTTTTGTTTTGTATACAGTTATATTAAGTTATTTTTTATGTACTCATTTTTTTCCAGGGTGAAGTAGTTTTATAAATTCACTTATATGTAAGTTATTATGCAACACTGCTTACACCTTATTACTTAGGTAACACTTGCTAACATAAATTATGCAACTCTGTATAGAATTTGGATAAAATAAAGCAGAGCAGTTTTACATGGAAAACGCGTCGGCCTCCTTTATTACAATTTTCTTGTCGGACTTTCATACGACATATTTTTAATTATGCAGAAGTCAATTAAGTCCGGTGGTTTTTTCGTATAAGTTGGCCAGTAGGTTGGCTCACCTGTGCTAATAAACCGACTATTATTTTTTCGAACGGCTTCAATTAATTGCCTCCCTTTTTTATTTGTTAACCTTGACCCCCAAAGTGTGTTTTAGCATTGTAGTCTCCTCCGGCTAAGTATCGATGCCCTAGCGATTTTAGATAATGCAGGTATTGTTCTTTTGTGTTGTTAT
Source organism: Anastrepha ludens (assembly GCF_028408465.1). Classification (NCBI taxonomy): domain Eukaryota; kingdom Metazoa; phylum Arthropoda; class Insecta; order Diptera; family Tephritidae; genus Anastrepha; species Anastrepha ludens. The sequence continues at coordinate 97,698,807 of NC_071503.1, forward strand.
ATTTGGGGGGACAGTAGACTGCAGATATTGCTATTTGCCCGTTTGTGTCTTCTATGGCTATTGCGGTGGCTTGGATGTTTTTTTCTCTATATACCTCCAGTTCAATATATTTAATATTTCTTTTGATAATAATTGCTGTCCCACCGTGTGTTTTGTTGTCGGGTTGATTTGTGTAATGTATATTATAGGTCGGTATATTAACAAAAGTTTTGTCAGTGGCAACAACATTATCAACATTATATCGATTGATTTATTTACAATATTAAAAATTATTTAAGTTCCAGCAGGTGGCGAGCCAGTCCATTCGCATTCCATATATTGTAGTTCATCTAGTTTGGTAACGAGCATTTTTAATATGTTCATCATACCTGTCATTTGGATTATTGATTGTCACATAATTTTTTTTAGTTCGATCATATCGTCGTTATTTTTTGGAACATGTTCGATGTTATTTTTCGTTTGATTGGGTTATTTTGGTGTTGTGTTGATTGTTGTTGCCTCAGCGAATGTTATGCCTGGCACCACTCGAGTTGCATCTGCGTTTGTTTCAATTGTCTCATTATTCATTTGTTATTTTTTATTTTGTATACTTTTTTTGCGTAGTGCCGTATTATTCTTTTTTGGCGGGGTGGTTCAAAACTAATTTTTCAATGTAGAAGATTAGTTATAATAAATATATATTTCTTTGTTGTTATCCTTTGTTTTTAACTCAAGTGAAAATAGTGAAAGTGGTTGTTTTTTGTGTTTTGAATTGGTTATTTGTATATTATGAATATTTGTTATTTCGTGACCTAACTCAGCTAGCTCTTGATTAATTTCTTCTGTGTCAGTTGAATAGTGCATATTACGTAGTATTACTTTAAATCCTCGTTCATCTTTTGGTCTAAACGTATAGTATTTTGTTCCTTTTTGTTTAAGTACTTCTATCATTTTTTTATAGTGTAAAGACTCTTTTGGTTGTAATTTTATTTCGTTTTTGCTAAGTACTTTCATTTCGTAAAATATGAAAGCAAATATAGAGCGAAATTAACCTGATTTAGTGAATGCATATGCGAAATGTTTTGTAGAAAAATTACCCGAATCGGGAAAATCGAGAAAATTTAAGAAGGATTTTAAGTTAACATCTCACAGGCCGGTACTTAAAAAGCCGCACCGTGTTCATATTCCAAAACAACGCGTAGCTGATGAAATAGTAGACGAGTTGTTGCATTTGGGCAGAATTCTAAAGGCAAACGCATTGTATGCATCACCTGTTGTTTTGGTACGTAAAAAGAATGGCGAAGATAGGCTCTGTGTAGATTTTTGAGGGCTGAACGCAGTTGCTGAAAAGCAGCCCCGGTTGATGCCTACGGTGGATGGGGTTTTGGCAACAGTATCTGGAAAGAAATTTTTCACTACGTTAGATCTTATGTCTGGATATTACCAGATTGAAGTAGAAGAAGATTACAAACCGTTCACTGTATTCGTAACGCCTGGTGGGTGTTTTGAGTTTAATCGAATGCCTTTTGACATATGGAATGCTCCATAAGCTTTCCAGAGAATGATGCCCGAATTAATTGAGCTTTTAAAGAAATCTGTCCTTAGCTATGTAGACGAAGTGATTATAGCGACTAATACCGAAGAAGAAAACTTGTTTTACAGGGTGAACGATACGAAGTTTTACCTATTCAAAACACCATCACTTTTCTGTGTGAAATTAGTTTTTATTGATTTCAAAGACAAAATTGTTCAAAAATTATTACAATTTTAACATAACAGGTGGCGCTAAAGTGATCCTCCTATCAGAAAATGCTATAAATTTTGCGATTGGCCCCTAATGTCAGTTCTGTTTTGACATTTATGTAGTAAACACATGCGAAATACACGTTAATAAACAATGTTACGCTACACTGCTCCAGAACGCGGAATATTGCTGACTATTTATTTGACCAATAATCGGTCGGTGACTTTGGCACAACGTGAATTTCGTCCCAGATTTCCTCGTCGTTAGCCACTCGCCTCGAAGAGACTGGCACAACACGAGATGCTGCCAGGCATGGCAGACCCCGGAGTAGCCGTTCTGCAAAGAATATTGCTGCTGTAGCCGAGGATGTCATGGAAGCGTCGTCGACATCGACCAGACGACGTGCCACGCAAATGGGTATCAGTCGACGGTCTTTACAGCGAATTTTGGTACAAGATTTGAAGATGTTTCCGAACAAAGTCCAGACGGTGCATGAGCTGTTAGCTGCTGACCGCCAATCGCGTCTAACATACGCTCAAGCCATCCTTAATCACCACCAAGAGGAAGATGATTTTTCATTAAAAATAATCATGAGTGATGAGGCCCATTTCCATCTTAGCAGGTATGTAAATAAGCAAAATTTACGCTTCTGGGGCACTGAAAATCCGCGTGTAACCCACGAAGAGCCATTACACCCGCTCAAAGTCACTGTATGGTGTGCTGTTTTCGCTGGAGGAGGCATCGGACCTTTTTTCTTCGAAGACGTCGCGGACCAAACGGTTACTGTGAATGGTGAGCGCTACAGAGCAATGATCAACGAGTTCTTTTTGCCGCAACTTGATGAATTGGGATTGGAAAACATGTGGTTCCTACAGGACGGTGCAACGGCACACACTGCACGTGCCACAACCGATATGCTGAAGGATGCATTTCCCGGGCGCCTAATCTCCCGTTTTGGTGATTTGCACTGGCCAGGAAGAGCACCTGATTTGACCGCTCCAGACTTCTTTTTGTGGGGCTTCTAGTCGCGGGTTTATTTCAACACGCGTCAGACTCTTGCAGCTCTTAAAGACAATATCCGTCAAGAATGTGAGGACCTATCGCCGGAAGTTTTGGCCAAAGTGATGGAAAATGCCATAAAAAGGGCTCAATTGGCAATCAACTGTAGCAGCGGCCATTTACATGACACCATATTCTCGACTTGATGTAAAAAAAACTAAAAGACAAAATAAAAATAATCCACAAGAAGAATCAAAGTTTTTCATTTTTTTTTAATTACAGCCAAAAACCATCGCAAGGTTACTTTTGCGCCACCTGTTATATTCACTTTAGCTCGATATGACCACCTTTGCCTTGTCTATAGCCTTAAAACGGTCTAAAAATTAGTTGCATGCTGCACGAATGTGATCTTGAGGTATTTTGGCCCATTCTCGTATAATCGCTCTTTCAGTGCATCCATACTGGCATATTTTTTAGACCTCACCTTTCTCTCCAAAATAGACCAGATGGAATAGTCCATCGGATTTGCGTCTGGCGAATTCGAAAGCCATTGTGTGGACGAAATGAAGTGTGGAACATCATTTTTTAACCATTCACACGAGCTTTATGAGACGGTGCCGAGTCCTGTTGGAACGTCCATGGCCCACGACCGAAATGTTTGCGTGGTCACGGCTCTAAAGCAGCTTCTAAAACATTTTCCCGATAATAAGTCGCATTCACTTTGACACCAGGCTCGATAAAAACGATTGAAGAGCGTTCATCAGCGGTCGCTGCGGCCCAAACCATTACTTGCGATGGGAAATTGCTTCGAGTGGCCATACGTAGGCTCAAATTCTCGTATGAGCATTTGGTCAAGTAAACACGATCGTTTTGAGTGTTTATGATTTGCTCAATTCGGACATTTTTTTCATCAGAAAACACAATGTAAGGAATTTCGGCACGTTCGTGAAAGCGCAACAACTCCTTTGTTCTTTCGCACCGAACTTTTTTTTGCTGGGGTGAAAGATCGTGTGCTTTTGGAGCTTATAAGCCTTGACCTTGCGCTCATTTTTCAATATGCGTCGAATGCTGTCTTGCGATATTTTCAGTTCTTTGGCCATTTTTCTTCCACTTCGACGTGATTTCGTTCAAGTCGAGCCTTCACTTTCCGAACCATTTCTGGCGTTGTTGCGGTTTTCTTTGGTCCACCGCCATAGCGTTTTGCAATGCTACCAGTATCATTGTAACGTTTTATATTGCGATACACAAACATTTTATTCACTTTGAGGTGACTGAGCTCACGAACAATGCCTGGTTATGACTTTTCAGCCAAATATAATGCAATCACACTATTACGTTTGAATTCCATCACAGAAAAAAAAATTCAACATAACTGAGACGCAAATGCTGTTGATGGTTTATCACTACATATTATAAAACAAAGTCGCTTTTTCTGTCCCTATGTCCCCGTATACGCTTAAATCTTTAAAACTACGCAACGGATTTTGATGCGGTTTTTTTTTAAAGATAGATTGATTGAAGAGGAAGGTTTATATCTATATAATGTGAAGAAATATATAAAGGGGGCGTGGCAATCGGTCAAAATGTGGCAAAAAAACATAATTTTTTTGTTTTCACGGCCATAAATCATAAACGAATCAACCAATTAAAATGAAACTTTCTTAGAGTTTAACTTTGAAATATTTACTTTCGTTCTGCATCAAAAAAAAAATTGATATATTTGTTATTTAACCAAAATTGTTTAAACAAAATCAGCTCTTTTTCCAAAAAAAGCTGTTTGTGTGTTTGTTCGCTGTCAACCGAATGAAGCAACAGGCGTTAAGCGATAATCTCACCACACCTCATTAATGTTGAATTACATCGTATGGTGACGTATGTATTTACGAATCGCTCGCATTACTTCATTTCGGACCATGATTCAATTATTAAAGGTTTGCTCAGTAAACAGCTTTCTCGTTCTCTCTTGACAAATCGGCTCCCTTAGCAAGAAACTGTGTTGCTAACTCAAGAGATTGTAAGTAAAAGTGGAGCAAAAGTAAAATTTGTAGAACAAACATAGCCGTTGGCATCATTGCTATTTGATTTCTACGAATTCGCTGACATTTGAATTTCTGGATTCGTGAATTTGAGTAAGTTTTTAGTAAATACATATTATTCAATAAATAAATTATAATTTTATATTCAATAGGTTATTTCCGTGCTAATTTGAGCCTTTTACTGTGCCTGCTTGCGACTGAAGCTGTTTTTAATCGTTTTTCTGCGTCATACAAACACAAACACGTAAGTTCAAACTAATGGCCAATAGACTTTGAAATTATATAAAGAGTGAACCTTTTCGTTTATAGATTTCCAACTGCCCGTCTACAGAGCCACTTATTCCGTGCTTAACAGTGTTAAGTGAATCTGTAACCGTTTTCCTGTCAGAGTGCAGCACCACCGTTTTGCAAGTGCGACATACAAACAAACACGTAAGTTCAAACTAATGGCCAATAGACTTTGAAATTATATAAAGAGTGAACCTTTTCGTTTACAGATTTCCAACTGCCCGTCTACAGAGCCACTTATTCCGTGCTTAACAGTGTTAAGTGAATCTGTAACCGTTTTCCTGTCAGAGTGCAGCACCACCGTTTTGCAAGTGCGACATACAAACAAACACGTAAGTTCAAACTAATGGCCAATAGACTTTGAAATTATATAAAGAGTGAACCTTTTCGTTTACAGATTTCCAACTGCCCGTCTACAGCCACTCGTTCTTAAAGCCCATATCCTAATTGGTATGTACATATGTATATAAATTTTGCGTTACTTTTTTTCTTGTCGGGATTATAGTATGTTGTCTGTTTTCTTTAGCGTAAAAGTTATATAGTTTTATTTTATATATAATATTTAATATTTAAATAATGATAAAATTAGCTTTAGTAAATTGATGATAATTTAAGTTACAAGTTAATCAATAAAGCAAACAGAAAACAATAACCGATGTTCTTTTAAATTTTATTGTACATGTCAAAAAATAAAACAACCGGGGCATATTATTTGTCTGCGCTGGATTATTTAAGTTTACGTATGGAGTTTACTTTAGTTTCAATGTTTTATGGTGAACACAAACTTTGCTCCGGTTGTTGTGTAATTTGAGTGCAATGATTATACATGAGTACTTGGTAGTTAGAAAAGTAAAGAAGCTGATTAAGTTTTGTTACTTATTTAGTAAATCAAATATGCCAAAAGCCAGTTGCAAATTGTGCCATAATACATGGGCAAAAGAAAATATCGGTATGTTCCATGTTCCGCAAGACGCAATAAAAAGAAAAAAATGGTCCGAGTCCTGCGGTGTCGAATTGCAGCCTAGTTCAAAACTTTGCTCGCTACATTTTACTGCAGAGGATTTTGTATCTGGGGCGAATCGGAAACGGTTGAAGTTATCTGAAGATGCTTTACCCATTGCTGTTGAAAGTATTTGCAATTGGAATGAATTAAATAATAATTCTTCCAAATTCGTGGATGTTTCAACCCAAACCGAGTAAATATTAATATAATTTAATTTCACAGCATGCTTTTTTTAATAAATGAAGTTTGTACTCTAGATCATATGAAGATTGTCGAGTGAAGTGTCTTGAAGCAGAAGTAGAGAAACTTCAAAACAAACTCGCTCAATATCAAAAGCTCGAAACCAGTGTGCAGTCCATTTTTACGGAAGGACAGGTGCGTAAATTAAGAGATGACGACAAAAACGTTCACTGGACTTGGAACGATATTTCTTCCGCTATTGCTCTGCATGCAGCCGGGCCAAGTACGTGCACTTATGCAAGAATGGGTATCCATTTCCAGGAGAATCGACCATTCGAAGATGGCTCCTGAAGGTAAAGGTAGACGATGGAGTGTTGAACTTTTCCCTTAATATAATGCGAAGAGCGAAGGAAGCATCTGTTGATGATAGGCTGTGCATTATTTGTTTCGATGAAATGAAAGTCGAAGCAATATATGAATACGATCCGGCGAACGATACCATTCGAAGCCCGTGCAACTACGTTCAAGTTGTGATTGCACGGGGACTTAAGTCCTCTTGGAAGCAGCCAGTCTTCTGTGCGTACGACTGCAAAATCACGAAATGCATCTTGGACAATTTAGTGCAAAAAATTCACGAGTCTGGGTTCACTGTCGTAGGAATGGTATCGGATATGGGTGCAAGTAACCAATCTTTATGGAAAGAGTTGAACGTGTCAAGTGGTATGCTAAAGTTCATAAATACTTGTTATAATGCTCTTTAATTATATCTCTTATTTAGACCAAACGTGGTTTTCAAATATAGCAACAGGCGGTAAAATTTTTGTGTTTGCTGACGTGCCACATTTGCTTAAGCTGATTCGGAATCACTTCCTTGACACAGGATATATATATAAAGATAAACTTCTGACGTCGGGAACCATAGCACAGTTGCTCACGTTAACATCAGCTTCAGACGCTTCAATAGCGTACAAAATATCGGAGGAACATCTGACAGTGCACCACGCTGGTCGTCAGAAGGTTAAGTTGGCTGCTCAGTTGTTTTCGAACAGCACTGCAAGTGCTATCAGAAGGTGTTATGCATTAGGGCATGATATATACAATGCGATCGAAACAGCTGAGTTTATATCGATTGTGAACGACTGGTTCGATATATTCAACCGGAAATTCACAAATGTTCAATCCATGCCAACAAAAAAGCCTTTCGGAATGGATTTGCAGCACCAACTACCATTTTTGGAAAGAATGGATTCGTGTATGCACAACACAAGGGCTTTTGGACGCAAAACGATGCTACCCTTTCAAAAGGGTGTGCTAATGAGCAACAACTCGCTCAGAGATTTGTACAGATATGTCCATGACCACTATGACATTCAATATATCCTGACCTATCGACTAAACCAGGATATCATAGAGCATTTTTTTGGGTCAATGCGCGCGAAAGGTGGGCTTTTTGACAATCCGAGCCCCATACATTTCAAATATAGGTTGCGGAAGCACTTACTAGGTAAGGGTGCTTTAAAAATACATAAGTTATGAACAAAAGTACATTTATCATTATGTAATTAATTACAGCCCGCAACACTGTAAGTTTTGCTGCTCGTGGTAACGTCGAATCAGATGAAACCGAATGGCTTCGTCTGAGTGATACATCAGTCGAGAGCCTGAAAAGATTTCTTTCTGATGATGAGATGTTATTGGAGGAATTCTCATTTAGCAGCGAGGTAGCATTTCCCAACGAGTTTCAACAGGGAGAAAAGTTGGATAGTCTCCAAGAGGACGCCATTGAATATGTTGCAGGCTTCATCATAAGAAAGCTGGGACTGTCAGAGCACATTTCCAATGAGCCTACCTTCACTTGGGTTGATGAAGTGTCCGGAGGAGGCTTAACCAAGCCTTGCACCAGTTTTTTAAACACAACAAAACAATTGGAGCTTGTATTCCAGAATTTTAACGGGAGAACTGTTCGGCACTGCGACAGCTATTTGGAAAAATTGATCGCGTGTTCGGAACACGTAAATGTCAGCGTCGACGTCAAGAAGCTTTTCTTTAAAACTAGAATGTACCAACGAATTAAACATTTAAACAAATCGTTGCGTAATAAAAGGCATTTTTAAAAAATCCTTTAAATACAGTACAGTCTGTTTTCAAGTAGGTAGTAACATACGAAAAATTTTTACTTGGGTATCAAAACTATAAATTTACATAGGTAAAACGTAGTGTAGTATGGCGTAAGTATGTTAAAGTGTGTTTTTAGTCAATTAAATTTATGATGAATCTGCTTCTTCTATGAAATAATTCATTATGGCCATATTTGCCTATCGCACCGCAGTCGGTACTTCGTTACCGGACCAACGCCGAGTTATGTCCCAACATGTATGGGTAATGTTAATGCTCTCGTAATCACAACAACAAAATTCAATTCAAAATTGAATTGAATTATTGGACTTATTTTATCTTTTTTTGTTTTAGTTCTCATTAGACAAATTCTGCTAAAAACTCCTATTTGCACCATATATTTGCTTATACACTACATATGTATGGTATATGAAATTAAATTTACTTTGTGCATGAACAATGAATTTTAAAATAACTTATTTACGTTCAAATATTAATTTTAAATTATGTTTTAAACCGTTTGCAGCTTATTTCCATTTAAATAAAAAAGTACGTTTTTGCTACTATTATCATCAAGAGGGATTTAATTTTTCCCCCTTTCTCACCCTTCTTAAATGCAACCTTTTGTAAGGGAGTGTCAAAATTCTAATGTCACAAGTGAGCAAACCTTTAATAATTGAATCATGATTTCGGACATATGTACATATGTATCTATGTATGTACTGAATTCCATGTAATTATATGCACATACAATTTTACAGCGAAATAAAACGCTATTTTCACGTTCTATATTAGTAAATCGCACATACAGTATGCAAAGTTCGTATTAGTACACCCTCTTACAAATAAAAATACCACGTATATTTTCAAATTTACTTTAAAGCAATTGATTTCAATCGTAGTGCGGTATTGTAAAATTCATAAAAAAATAGAATAATAACAAAAACTCCGAAACATTTACATAGAATTGAAAAAAATAGCTTTAGTAGCAGTGTAGCTATTTCTACTGCAGGCAAAATTCGTATTAGTACACTTAGTATGCGTTGAATTTGTAAACAATTTGTTGGTATTTACCTTTATTTTCGAAACGATTCAATGTTTAACCTTGGGCAGTTGCGTTTTAGTAGCCATTTGTTCAAGTTCGCGGAGTTAGCTTGCAATGTCGCCAAAGTCAAACGAAACTAGGAGATTAATAATAAATATGAACAAAAACGGAAAGTCTTTACGCGAAATTGCGAGAACATTGCAGAAAGGTGTGTCTACAATACAAAACTTAGTCAAAATTTTTAGAGACAGTGGAAGGATTGACAAAAAGCTTCGAAATGTGAACAGGGCAAAGCTTGGGCAGAGGCACAAGACTTATTTGAAACGCCTTATGAGAAAAGACCCCACCGTCAGTGGAGTTTCACTAGCTGCAGAACTAGAAAAATACTTTTCTATCAAAGTTACACCTCAAACAGTGCGCAATTATGTAAAAAAATTGGGATTTAGAAGCAGAACTGCGGTTAGAAAACCGTATGCAAGCTCAGTCAATAGAAGAAAGCGTGTTATATTCGCCAGGCAATATTTAAATAAAAATATGCGGTTTTGGAAAAGGGTAATTTTTTCAGACGAGTGTAAATTTAATATAAAAATGTCCGATGGACGCATAAAAATTTGGAGAGAGTGTAATACTGGCCTTCAAAAACGAAATCTGCAGCCTTCTTTCAAGCACGGTGGTGGTTCTCTGATGGTATGGGGATGTTTCGGGGCAAACGGAGTAGGAAAGTTGCATTTTATTGATGGAATTATGACTGCGAGGCAATATATTGATATTTTAAAAAAGAATCTACGCAAAGGTGCCAAAAAATTGGGTTGCAAAAAAAATGTATATTCCAACAAGATAACGACCCTAAGCACACGGCGTTGGATACAAGGTTATGGATGCTTTATAACTGTCCAAATTATCTCAAAACACCACCACAAAGCCCGGATATTAATCCCATAGAAAATGTATGGTCGATTTTCAAAAAGCAGCTGGAACATCATCAAATAAGGAACCGAGAACATTTAAAAAAAGTCCTCAAATCAGAGTGGAAGAAGATTTCTCCAAATCTCACAAAAAAATTGGTGGAATCTATGCCGAAGAGATTGTCTGCTGTTCTAAGGCAACGAGGGTATCCTACAAAATATTAATTTTCTGAACTATTTTTTATTTACTCTTTAAATCATTAAAAATACATGTGTACTAATACGAATTTTGCTTCTGTGAAAAGTGTTAATTTTTTTCTTTCTTATTTTTTTTTTTTTGCATTTCAATACACTTTGTGAGCGGTTTTTTTATTTGGCCTTATTTTAGTTAATTATCTATAAAATAAAACGGTTTCAAGCATTTGTTTTAAAATTAATTTGAAAATATACGTGGTTTTTTTATTTATTAGAGGGTGTACTAATACGAATTTTGCATACTGTAATTAAAATACAGTTTTTGAATAGTTTTTATTGATTCGGAGCGCGTTTAGCTTGCTATCGATTCCATACAATAACATTTTTTGTCATTTACTTTTTACGACAACTAATAGCTTATTTTTGAAGCGATTTCAACAAATAGGTACAACATTAATCCTTATCCAATTAAATACCTTAAATACATTGTTGTTTTCATATAGATCTATGTATATGGCTCTTTACAGCATATAATTAAAAACAATATTTTTCAAGATATTACATCAGTAGTTAGTTATTGAGATCTACCGGAAAAATTGCGTTAGCTGTTGCGTCATCCGGCATTGCCGCTACTCCTTTGGAAGGAGGCCGAACCGCACACTCTACATTCAAGCTCCCGCTGAAAATCGCAACCGATGATGATAATAGCGTCTGTAGTGTTTCTAGGCAGAGCAATACAGGAAAATTGATGCGTGACTGCTCATTAATAGTCTGGGACGAAGCTACCATGTCAAACAAGACGTCTGTGGAAGCACTGGATAGGACAATGCGCGATTTGCACAACAAAAATTCACCTATGGGTGGATGTACAATTCTGTTCTCGGGAGATTTCCGTAAAATCCTTCCAGTTGTGACTCGAGGAACACGTGCTGATGAAATAAATGCTTCGCTAAAAAGATCCCACCTTTGGTCGTATGTCAATAAATTAGATCTTAAAACTAATATGAGGGTTTCGTCATCTTCACGTGAGAACAGGCTATTTCCAGAGATCCTGCTAAAAGTTGGCAATGGAGAATTAACACAAAGTGAGGGAAGGATTAACCTAGAAAACCATTGTGTTTTGATAGACAACATCCAAGAGTTAGTCAACAATGTCTATCCTGACATTGATAACATAAGTTATAAGACAATATCTTGGTTTAAAGAAAGAGCTATTCTGTCACCAACTAACGAACAAGTAGATAAAGTAAATAACTTGATTATTTCAAAGATTGATGCGCCGACGAAAGTATACTACTCGGTCGATACTGTTCTCGATTTGGAAGAAGCTGTTCAATTTCCTACAGAATTTCTAAATTCTTTGAACCCGTCAGGACTCCCTCCTCACAAAATGGAGCTGAAAATAGGTTGTCCTGTTATTTTATTAAGAAACCTACAATAAGTCCACCTAAACTTTGCAATGGCACGCATTTGCTGGTAAAATCACTGAAAACTTTCATAAAAGAGTGCACAATACTCACAGGATGTGGTACCGGAGAAGATGTATTGATTCCCCGAATCCCTCTGATACCATCGGATCTACCACTCCAATTTAAACGCTTACAATTTCCGGTAAAGACATCTTTTGCAATGACCATTAATAAATCTCAGGGTCAAACCTTCAACGTTGCAGGCTTAGATTTGAGTGTTGACTGTTTTTCACATGGCCAACTGTATGTCGCTCTTTCAAGAGTAACCTCTAGAGAAAACATGTTTGTATTGTCTAATGACAAGAAGGCTATGAACGTTGTATATAAAGACATTCTGTAATATAGTAATTGTTGTAAAAATAAAATAAATACATATGTAAAAATGCAAAAAGTGAATATGCAAAAATGTAGGGTATGAATTTAGATATCCCAAAGATAGCAGGAAATCTTCATGCTATAAAGAAAGGGGAATTGTTTTACTCCAAATTTAACGCGTGCGGGCCACGGGCAGTAATGAATAAGCCAAAACTACTGGATCGATTTTAATCATTTTTTCAGTGAGTGACATAGGGTATATATTTTATACCCGTGCGAAGCAGGACGGGTTGCTAGTAAACAATATGTCGAACTGTCATTACGTTTGACGTTTGATGTCATGAGCTGTTTTACAGATACAAGCTGTGTTAAGTTGGTAACACTTCATATCGTTCATCCTATATTTAAAGGGTGGTTAAGTTTTTAGGGCCGGTGTTGATGTTGAATAAAATACACTTTTTTTTAAGAAATTATTGCCATTTCTCTCTATAATGATAATATTGGTATGGCTCAATTACGTATGGATCATGGTCAAATGGCCGCCGCGGCCTCGGCGGCACACCTCCATCCGATGATCTAAATTTTCGATGACGCTGAAGCATAATTGAGGTTCTATGTCGTTAATGTGCCGAATTTTCTCATCCCAACGGTGTCAAATCACATGATCTTGGCGGCCAATTGACATCGCTGCGACGTGAGATAATTCGGCCATCAAATTTTTCGCGCAAAAGAGCCATTGTTTCGTTAGCTGTGTGACAAGTGGCACCGTCCTGTTGAAACCCCATATCGTCCACATCCATATCTTCCGTTTCGGGCCAAAAACAGTTCGTTATCATCTCAGGCTAGCGAACACTGTTCACAGTATCTGCCTGACCGGCCTCATTTTGGAAAAAATACGGTCCAATAATGCCGCCGGCCCATAAACCGTACCAAACCGTTGTTGTTGTTGTTGTAGCAGCATAAACATTCCCCATACTTACATACGGGCAATGCTGCTGGAGTGACAGTCCTTGACCGGATATAAATGCGGGTCGTTTCGGTAACGTAGAACCAACTGTCGTGGAAACGCGCACCAAACCGTCACTCTTTGTGGGTGCATTGGTTTTTCGGCAATCACTTTTCGATTATCATTCGAAGACGAAGACGCGATATGCATTTTGATTTGAGCGCTGGTTTTCATAATAAGCCTGAATAATTTTAACGCGTTGCTCGATTGTGTATCTTTCCATGCTTCGAATTGAGTTAGTCTGAAATTGAAAAATCTTGAATAAAATTTGGAAAAAACTTTACGTTTAGGTGTGGTTCACATTCAACATCGGCCCTTGAAATTTAACCACCCTTTAGAAGAATTTCTGAAATTTATCCAATAAGACTGGCTAACATTAAGGCTATCGAAGTGTATGTTTTTGAGGAACGAGGTTAGTTTCTTAGAGCATCATGCTGATCTGAATGCATTAGGCCTAGGATTTTGAAAACTTTGGCTATAGAGGCATATCCGACTCCACAAAATCAATTAAAAGTTCGACGGTTCTTGGGGTTGACTGGGTTCTTCCACAAGTTTGTTCCCGGGTATGCTCATATAGCTAGACCCTTATCCATCTAACGAAGTAGAACACAGATTTTATATGGGATTCGAAATGCGAAGAAATGTTCCGACTATTAATTAAATTAATTATATATATAAGATTGCGAAAGAAATGTTTTTACTCGGAAAATACTTTACTATTGTTACGGATTGTCAAGCAATCACCACAGCGAAGATGTCCAAACCGATGATACCAAGGGTAGTGCGTTGGCTTTTAAGACTATTGGAGTATGATTGCAACATACTACATCGGCCTAGCTTGTCGACGCCATGAGTCGTTCACCAATTCAGGGGCAACAAGTCGAAGATGTAGGTGCCAAAGTGTTATCATTGTCAAACAAAGATTGGGTTGTACCATGTAAAGAGTTGAATGAAATTGTAGACATTTTGCAGAGTAGCGAAACTGGCGGCCTACGAAGCGATATTAGGTCAAACTATTGTCACGATTAAGAAATTTTGTCAAGGAAATTGTATAATCTTACATAGAGTGTTGCTACAATCGTGAACAGCAGCGCAAGGAGTGTGAACTGTATGGGATGGATATTTCAACGTTGCCATTCCAGACGCTGCATTTTGACATTCTTATGAGTATGTGCTTGTTATTGTAGACGCACTTACGAGATACTCGGTAGTCGTTCAACACTCAAGCCTGTAGTGGATGCGTTAAACCAACTAACACTGTATTTTGGCTTACCACAAAGAATTGTGACAGACCGTGGTACTGAGTTCACATCGGCTGCATTCAGTAATTTTTCCAAACGAATAACATCCAACATATTAAGTAAGCAATACGAACGCCGCAATTGAACTGCTTAGCAGAGCGCGTAAATTAAGCGGTGTTGGCATACGTAACAGCGACTAACCAAGCAAGAGACTGTAATACACATATTCGTATGTTGCAATAGTCACAATACAAAGGTGAATGCAACAACGAAGTTGGCATCGATCGACCTAGTTTACGATTTTGCACTTCGCGATCTGAGTGGAAATAAGATATTGGCCGCGCTGGAGACGAACGATGAGCCAATACATATAACCGGACGTGGAAATCAGTGTCATATGAGGAAGAGCCTTTGGTCCTCATAGAAGCTCAACCACCAAGTACAGGCGAATAGCGCAAACTTCAGTCAAAGTACAAGGGCCTATACATTGTCAAGAGAGCCCTACGATTCGGCCGATATACCATCGAAAATATTGAAGATTTGCAACGCTCGCAAAAAAAAGGATAGTACAATTGCAACAGCAGACCAAATGAAGACATGGTGTGCCTTATCACCTCAAATTTACGATGATGGTGATCACGATGATAATGGTCATGAAGATGGTTAACTCGGGCGAGTTTCTGTCAGGAGAGACCGAGCTGACTTCGCTAATTCAATAATATTTGCATCTCTGTATACTCATTTTACATTATTTGTTTACAATTCATTGTATTTTTCACACAGTTCATTCTTTGCCTGGATATGAACTCAATCTATGTAAATGTAAAAAACAGTCCTAGCGTGATCTCAATAAAGCTGGTTGTCTTGAATCTGTCCAGGGCGTACACTCCAGTTAGGTGTTTGGCTGAGCTCCTCCTCCTATTTGTGACGTTCGTCTTGATGTTGCTCCACAAATGGAAGGACCTACATTTTTGAGCCGACTCTGATGGACAGGAGGACTTTTTGATAAGGATCTTTCTCATGGCAGAAATACACTCGGACGTTTGCCATGGCCTACCTAGGGACGACCTTTACTAGAAAACACTTTTTCACTATTTTGCTGATTCGAACCTACGTACTGATGATGAGTAAAACTAAAAAAATTACCGTTGTAATCCATAAAAACCGTGATTATCGGTTTGTTTTTTTACTGAAAACGACATGGGTATTGGTTTATTCGAAGCTCTCCACTCTCTCGTCTTATGTCTGGGTTGTGTGTCGTACTCATAAACCCATTGCTCGTAATGATACGTTCGATGAATGGTGGGTCGAATTCGGCCTTAAAAGTCATGTCTTTGGAGATATCTACGCGCTACCTTTTCTACATGAAATTCAGGTTCTTGCAGAACAACTTAGCAGCAATTCAGCGCAAACCCAAATCATTAACAATAATGTCATAAACCGATCCTTAAGCATTGTTCAAGTCCTATGCCAGCTTTCTGATGGTTAATTTACGGTTATTCATGAAATTTTCTTTCACTTTATTGATGTTTTAATCAGTTTTCGATGTCGACAGCCCGTCACTATGTTCGTCATTCTTAATTGACTCACGAGCTCTTCTGAAGCGTTCATGCAACGCGTGAACAGCTGTTGAACCATTGAATTCATTTTTATACAAAATTTAATACAAACTTGTTGCAAATTCAAGTCCATTTTTTTAATTAAAAAAAAATCGGAAACACGTACAAAGGTAGATTTAATCAAGACGGCGTAACTTTTACAAATGGAAAGCAATGGCGATAAAATTTTGGTAAGAATGTCATCCACAGATGTGACAACGTACAAAAAAAAACGGAAATCACATCAGTTGACTTAGAGCGTAACCGTTTGGTTGTTCCAGGAACGTTGTGATCAAGGTGGTATCTATAGTGCATTCCAAGTATAGTCCGATACTCGTTAACACCTTTAATTGATCTGCAAAAAATCAATAAAGTTTTGGAAATATTATTTCTAACCTACAGCTTCCTATATTGAAGCTATTTAAATCAACCTTGAAGACAATATAATAGTTAAGCATTCTTGTACTCCTAGTTGCTTTAGGTGAACACAGTCGTCAGGCTTATTATTCAGCTTATAGCTCACTTTGTAAACCACTCCTTTGGAATTGATGCTCGAAAATCTACTGACAAGTCCTCATTTTTATTTAACTCGAATCCATCAAAAACCCTTATTTTGATAAATGCCGTCATAAAGTATAATCGGTTCCCTAATTTTGCAGCAAATGGGAAAATATGTTCTCTTTAACTTAATGGTGCGATGTAGAATGTGCTATCAAATTATTTGCGGAGATAAAATTTCCCCATAATTAAGCAAAAAGTGGAAGAAAATGCTTCACTAGGTTACGGAAAGACCGAAAACTTACAAGCGACACCCTCAAGGATCGTAAAAAATCCTCTTCTGCCACGAAGATTGGTCGAATGTTCTGTAGTCAGCTGAATCGAACTTCGAAGGAGGCTTAGGTCACTTCATTTAAAAATATCAACAGCCATATCTTCTTATCCTATTCAGTTTCTAGGAAATAATACACATCTTATAAACCGACTTTTTTTTACTTTCCTACAGGTATTTGGAACACCTAGTGTCAAGAATAGCTAATTTGTCTTTATTCTGTTTTAAAATTTATATTTTAAAAACCTTTTAAAAACCCAAACCGAAACTTATAATTAATTAAAATCAGTATACGGGTGTCTGGAATATCCAACCTGCACATTCAACGAACCGACGACTACTGTTCTCCTTTTGAACGTCAACCAGCGAATGCTTTCTCACAAACAAACTGTCGGTGACAGCTCGGCCTTTCCTGACATTTCGTCCTGCGTGGACGAATCAGCGTCGTCGTCGATACCATCAAGTTCAGGTATTAATTCACACCACGGTTTTATGTGATCCACACTACATATGTTGCAATAACGTCTTTGTGTATGCGTTGAGTCTGGTAGATCTTCGATAATGTATCTGTCGTAGTTAAGTACTTTCGTAACAATATATGATCCTTTAAATGCGGGATCCAGCTTATGGGAGAGGCCTGTTGCATTTGGAACATGATCAGTGACCACTAAGTCGCCAACATCATATTTCTTTGGAGTTTGATGTCTTTTGTCATATCGCTCTTTCCACTTATTTCTCGCTGCCATGACATTGTTTGCTGCTTCATCAGGTTTCACCTCGATATCTGGATTACCTTTATCATCATCGTTTATAGCTTGTATCATTCGGTTGTATGTTACATCTCTGTTTATTTCAAACAAACACATCCCTGCATTGTCCTCGTAAATTCCGAAAGGCGAAAGAAGGACAATGCAGGAATGAACAACAGCACCAACATCGGTATAAAAAGTTTAGTTTTTAACTAACAGCACACGGAGAACAAGGAAGACCACACGAAGGAAATAAAAATCCAGCTATACCGCCAATTACACAGAATCAGCCACATATCGTCGATATACACCGACAATCTCTAGGATTGAAATGAAACGCAAGTTCATTAGGCGTGTATTTTGTTACCTCATTACGTTGGAAATTTATCGTCCATTGGATGTTTGGAAGTATTTTATCCCATGTTTTGGCCATATCGCTCACACATTTCAAAGCGTTGACAACTGTTTTATTTTCGCGTTCGGCCTGTCCGTTAGTCCTCGGTGTTCGTACTGCAGGTTTGATGTGTTGAATACTATGCTTGGAAATGAACTCTTCAAATTGCTTCGAAGTGAACGCCGTACCTCGATCTGATGTTATGTATTTTAAGTGGTTGACAAAAATGGCCATGATTTCTCCTAATGCTTTTATGACTGGTTCAGTTTTCGTAGTTCTGACTGCCTTTAGTATTACGTAACAGGTGGCGCTAAAGTAATCCTCCTATCAGAAAATGCTATAAATTTTGTGATTGGCCCCTAATGTCAGTTCTGTTTTGACATTTGTGTAGTAAACACATGCGAAATACACGTTAATAAACAATGTTACGCTACACTGCTCCAGAACGCGGAATATTGCTGACTATTTATTTGACCAATAATCGGTCGGTGACTTTGGCACAACGTGAATTTCGTCCCAGATTTCCTCGTCGTTAGCCACTCGCCTCGAAGAGACTGGCACAACACGAGATGCTGCCAGGCATGGCAGACCCCGGAGTAGCCGTTCTGCAAAGAATATTGCTGCTGTAGCCGAGGATGTCATGGAAGCGTCGTCGACATCGACCAGACAACGTGCCACGCAAAGGGGTATCAGTCGACGGTCTTTACAGCGAATTTTGGTACAAGATTTGAAGATGTTTCCGTACAAAGTCCAGACGGTGCATCGGCTGTTAGCTGCTGACCGCCAATCGCGTCTAACATACGCTCAAGCCATCCTTAATCACCACCAAGAGGAAGATGATTTTTCATCAAAAATAATCATGAGTGATGAGGCCCATTTCCATCTTAGCGGGTATGTAAATAAGCAAAATTTACGCTTCTGGGGCACTGAAAATCCGCGTGTAACCCACGAAGAGCCATTACACCCGCTCAAAGTCACTGTATGGTGTGCTGTTTTCGCTGGAGGAGTCATCCTTTTTCTTTCGACCTTTTTTCTTCGAAGACGTCGCGAGCCAAACGGTTACTGTGAATGGTGAGCGCTACAGAGCAATGATCAACGAGTTCTTTTTGCCGCAACTTGATGAATTTGGATTGGAAAACATGTGGTTCCAACAGGACGGTGCAACGGCACACCGCACGTGCCACAACCAATATGCTGAAGGATGTATTTCCCGGGCGCCTAATCTCCGATTTTGGTGATTTGTACTGGCCAGGAAGATCGCCTGATTTGACCGCTCCAGACTTCTTTTTGTGGGGCTTCTAGTCGCGGGTTTATGTCAACAAGCCTCAGACTCTTGCAGCTCTTAAAGACAATATCCGTCAAGAATGTGAGGACCTATTGCCGGCAGTTTTGGCCAAAGTGATGGAAAATGCCATAAAAAGGGCTCAAATGGCAATCAACTGTGGCGGCAGCCATTTACATGACATCATATTCTCGACGTATTGTAAAAAAAGTTAAAAGACCAAATAAAAGTAGTCCACAAGAAGAATCAAAGTTTTTCATTTTTTTTTTAAATTACAGCCAAAGAACAGCGCAAGGTTACTTTTGCGCCACCTTATACTTACTGAATCCGCATACAACTACTAATATGTGCGAAAACCCTGATTTGCTGAGTTGGAATGGACCCACATGATTAATAAAGATGTGCCTAAATGGGATCGCACATCGCTTACGTGCAATTGGCTTTGAGTTTTACCTCCCTTCATTTTATTTAAGCAACACTCTTCACAAGCTGCTATGTATGATTTGACATACCTCCTCATGCGTGGAAACCAAAAATGTTTGCATAGTCGCTGTAATGTTTTTTCTAAAGAAAAATGTCCAGAGTCATCATGACATGACTTAACAACTCGCCATCTTACTGCCTTTGGTACTTCTAATTTCAGTTCGTCTTTAGCCTTTCTAAATAATCGACTGTTATGCATTGTATAATCGGTTTTCATTTGCTTATTTGTAGCTTCATCTGCCGTTTCTTTCCCTGTAATTATATCGCTTATTCGTTTTAAATTTTCATCTTGGAGTTGCATTGAGTAAATCCAATCATCAATTATGGTGCCTCGGTTAAATTTCAATACCTTTTCTGCAACAGTGTTTGTACTTTTCGATATTTGAACAGGCGCTCGACTAAGTGAGTCTGCGTGCTGCATCTTAGACCCAGATCAATATTTACATGTAAAATCAAATTGTTGTAGTCTTAGCCACCACCTGACAATGCGCGGCTTCAATGCTGTAGTGGACTTAGTTGTTGCAATTGCATTGCAGTCCGTTCGTACAACAAATAGTGCGCTGACTAAATAAACTCGTAATCGTTCAAGTGTCTCTACGATCGCCAATACTTCTAATTCATGTGATGGATACGTAGACTCAGCTGCATTACATCGTCTGCTGTAATAGTGTACCGGCTTCCAATTCTCGCCTTCTAGCTGTAATAACAACCCAGATAGCTCTACGGAACTAGCGTCGGTGTGTACTTCGTGGCTCTTTGTTACGTCAAACAAAACTAACACCGGCTGAGTGCAAAGTGCATGTTTTAATTTTTCAAAAGCTGTGGCATGTTCGTCTGTCCACACGAATGTTTGTACCTTCTTTAGTAACGTTGAAGCGGCGTAGCGGTACTACCATAATTTGGTATAAACTTCCTGAAAAAACCTGTTAAGCCAAGGAATCGACGGACTTCACTTACATTAGTGGGTTGGGGAAAAGCTTCAATTGATTTTGTTTTCTCCTCACCAGGCTTAATACCATCTTGGCTTACGACATGGCCTAAAAATTTAACATTTCTTGACATAAAAGTACATTTACTTGGTTTACGTGAGACCAGCATTTCGTACTGCCTCCAAAAACTCGGCTAGGATATCAATTCCTTCATTAACATTCTTTGTTGCAATTATAATATCGTCAACGTAGCTTATAATTTTTTCTCGGTTTCTCAAACCACGTACAAGTTGAATAATCATCTCCTGAAATACGATTGGCGCATTTCGAAGTCCAAATGGCATTACATTATACCCGTATAACCCCTCAGGCGTCAAAAACGCTGTGAACTTCTTGCTCTCCTCATGTAAAGGAATTTGATAATATGCTGCAGTCATATCAAGGGTGGTGAAAAACGTATTACACCCAAGCTTTGGCAACTGCTCTTCTACTATTGGCATTGGAAATTGTTTTTTTTTATCGTGACCGCATTAATTGCCCTAAAGTTAACGCACATTCTATCTTCCCCGTTTGACTTCTTCACTATTACAACTGGAGCTGCGTAAGGCGATGAGTTTTGACGAATTATATTGTGCTTAAGCAGGTCGTCAATTATCGTGGAAAGTACAGGTCTTTGGATAAAAGGCACCTGGTACTGCCTACCTATAATTGGTTTCTCGGTACTCACAAGGATTTCCATAGTTGTTGTTTTGCAACGACCAAGCTTTCCTAAATCTTCTGCAAAACAATCATCGTATTTTTCCAGTAAATGAAGCACTTCATGCATTTTATCTTTCCTTAATGATACGTCAATATTAAAACTGATTGCAGTATTTTTCTGTATTTGCATATTTCCCGACTGCATAACTAATGAACAATCTTTTTGACAAAAAACATCTGGTCCAATGAACAGATCGTATGGCATAAACTCATCAGGTACTATCTGCATTTTCGTATTCAGTGCGCTGCCTTCTATAACTAATTTTACTTCAATTTCTTCTTTGCTTTCAACGCTTGCACCCCTAAATCCCTCTAACTTTCTAACATATGCTTTCTTTTCCGCATTGGTTGGTACTTTGGATTCGGATATGATTGATGTGTCGCTGCCAGTATCGATAAACGCCGAATACTGGTCACCATTCAGCAAAACACTTGACATTAATGGTGGATATAAATTTTCACTAACTACCTTCGCAACCGTTGGTTTTTCATAGCGGCAAGACTTAGAATCGTGTTCCACCTTGTTACATTTTGCGCATCTTTCCTTTCTTGGAGGCTTTGGACATTGTGCTGCAATGTGTCCATACTCGTTGCAATTAAAACATTTTGTAGATTTCTTCTCTGTAGTAACATTTCGTGTTACCTCGTTTACATTTCTATTACCACTATCTGTACCTTTGAACGCACAATATATATCCGCTAAACTATCAAGACATCGCAATAAATCGTTACACGTTGATAATTTCATTGCCATGAGGGTGCGTGTTAAATTACTGTCATTTAACCCCCGAATAATAAATGTATTGATTGATTCTTCATCAACCTTACCTCGCCTACCAATATTTAACATAGCGTAATAATATTGACTAAAAGTTTCACTTTTTCGCCTCTTCCTTCGTGATAATTCCATGTGCACTTCTACCGTACACATTGTGAAAGGAAAATCTGTTTGAAATAATGACACAAAAGCTGACCATCGTTGAAATACGTTTTGTGCATCGAGCCATTCTTTGGCCACCCCTTTCAACTTCGATTGAGCGGCTAACAAAATTTCTTGCTCAGACCATCTGTATGCTTCTCGTAGCTGTATAACTTTATCAACAAATTGTTTCGATGTTAAACTCCCTTTTAATGGATCAAAATCAGGTAATAATGCGATGATGTCGTTTACTGCGCTTCTTTTCCATTCACGTTGCGTCATTGGTACTAACAATGGACGATCTAGTGCTATTGGTGTACTATTAATATCATGTTCTGATGAACTTCTTGGTATTTCGGCGTTAACCTCTGTTGTGGCAGTTGAATGGTTATCGTCGCAACTAACCTCTGCTGGAATCGTTGTGGCGTTCGACGGTGTTAAGGTTTGCCTTATCTGTACTGTCACCAAATCGTTTACAGACTTAGCTAGCCCCGCAATAATGCCACTCATTTCTTCCATTTGCTTCTGCATAGCTGTAACTTCGCTGCTTACCTCCAACTCTTCAGCATCAACTTCATCAGCTCCGTAAATTTCAGTCAATTTAAGAATTTTTGTTGCTTTATTTCCCATTGCCGTCGCACCTTGGTTTTGTAGCAATTTGTTGATTTGATCAACCCTTAGAGTGTTTAATTTGATAATTTTTCCCATATTATAGTGTAATTAACTTTTCTGCATGCAATTGTCATCCAAAAAAAATTAAAAACTGGCTTGCTTTAAGTTCTGCAGAAATTCACTTGTAATCACGTTGGTTTTTGTTGAACGTCTACTCGTTGTTCAGCCCCTATGGCTCACAATAATTCCCCTCAATAGAGTTCCAGAACGTTCTTCAATATTGGAGCTATAAACACCACTGCACGTTGTACGTTGCTCTTAAGGGGTTATATACCTTGTGTTTTTCAAAAAAATCAAAATAAATTTTATTTCTTTATCGTAAAGTACAATCCCTTGAGAACATTTTCCAAAAATTTCATAGAGATCTGAGCAATAGATCGAAAGTTACAGCGTTTTAAATTGTGCCTCGTCACGTCCTGAGCGTACGGCCTCATGCGGCGCTTGAAACTTTAAACGCGATTATCTCAAAAACGTGTTTTTCCAAAAATGCTTTTGCGGTGGACGCGATTGCAAAAAAAGTATTCAACCGATTTTTATAATTTTTTTTTTAAATTGTTCGTAATTGATGTCGCCTCTTAGTGAACGATCAACTTTTTATGTATAAATTTTTATTTTGTAGATATGAATTTTTTAATGCCAATTTTAGGACTGTAGAAGTGGAGTTTTTTAAAAACATGTTCCTATTTTCACAAAAATCAAAATATTTAATATATTGATCGTTCACTAAGAAGATATAACCCTATACTAATGAAATCTTTTCGATTTTTTGATTTCAGTTGACTTGGTGGACTTGAATCGCGTCCACCGCAAGCCTCTTCCAAAAAAAGGGTCTTGGGGGAAAACGCCATAACTCCGCCATTTTTAAATATTTTTACACAAACAAAGCCTTTTTTGTTCTTTAAACATTGTAATATCCAATAATAAAAACTTTTATACAATAAAATTATTGCTACATATCTTTAAAAAAAACCCAACTTTCGCTAATTTCACCGGACCACAAGGTATATAACCCCTTAAGCCGTTGCAAAAACACAAAACAAAAAAATCTACTCTTGCTTTTTTGTTTTTGCGTTCTCGTCGTTTTGTTTGTATCGAAGTCGTTGCAAACACACAAACGAAACTCAGAGAACGTTAATGTATAGAGAAGTCTCACTTTTTCACCGCGCTCAACTCGACAGCGGGGAACTTCTTAACAAAGCTGATTACAGTGAATTATGTACAAGTACATTGGCTCTGCTCAGTTTTTGGTTTCTGTATGTAATCAAATTGACGAACGCCGACGGCATTTTGCAAGGCATTTGCTTGTGCATTTTTATGTTCCCTTGATAAACGAAAATTTATTAAATTTAT
Organism: Anastrepha ludens; assembly: GCF_028408465.1. Taxonomy (NCBI): domain Eukaryota; kingdom Metazoa; phylum Arthropoda; class Insecta; order Diptera; family Tephritidae; genus Anastrepha; species Anastrepha ludens. The sequence continues at coordinate 97,723,291 of NC_071503.1, forward strand.
ATTTTCAAACAAATACAATGCAAATAAGATTTGAAATTGTGCGCCAACATTTAAAATCAAAGAAATTGATTTAATTTAAAAATAAGAATTGACAAAATACATTATAAAACGACCTCACATTTTGTTGTGTGCGTTTTAGTAAATTTATAACTTCATACAAATTTGATTAACATTTTTACTAATTTTTCGATTCGAAATTAATTTTAGACAAGAATTCTATATTACGAGAATATTGGTATATTGATGAATCAATGAATGTATATCAATATATGTTTATATACATATATTTTGTTAGTTATATTTGTGCAAAAGTTCAATTGCATCTTCAATTCTTATAGTGTTACAAATGTATGTATGTGCACACGCACTGCAGCAACAATGACCTATCTCACGACTCATTGCCTTATCATATTATATTTATGTACATTTGAATATGCATTTTTGTTCCTTTGCCAAACGAAATTTTTTTAAATTGACATAGGTATATTACAGGGAATAATTCATATATGTATGCATTTTATAGATAGTACAAAACTTTGAAATTTAAAATAAATAAAAGAAAACTTCAAAGAAACGTATTTGCATACATATATGGGACAACTAAGTTCTATTGCATCTTTAATAAATATAGTATGGTACGCATATGTATGCACTGAAGCAACATAACCTACCTCACGAGCATCGCCTTATCATATTTCATGCAATAATTAGGGTGTAAATATTCGAATGATCGATTTCCTGCAAATGCTAAAACAATTTCTTCTGCATATGCATCGACTTATTTGCATGTGCGTATATGCACACTTGATGCCCTAACTATATATATATATGTACGTTCAATTGATCAAATCAAAAAATTCTGTAGACAAAACGCTTCATTACATTTTCATTACCAGGCACACAGGAAGATGGCATATGCAAATATAAATATGTGAATTGAATTCAAGCAAAACAATGCTTATTAACCCTATACGCATAACCTTCGTCGAATCGTCGAACAGAAGATAGAAATATCGTTGTAACTTTTTAATATGCAGGATGATCGCCATACCTTAACTTGTCAAATCAGTATTCATTGAACTCTCTTGAGAAGCTTACGTGTGAGGCGCGTAGTTGTGTAGTTTTTTGAGATTCCGAGAAATTGTATGTCATTTCAACGAATGGTTAGTATTTGTGTACTTTTTTTTTAAATTGTGTAGATTTTGTGACAGTTTAGTATTTTTATTTTGTGTAGTTTTTTTAATGTCGTCAAGAGGAGTGTTATCTGAGGAATCTATTCTTCGTTTCTTATTGAAGGAGGAAGATGCCAGTGTGTTGGATGATTCGTCTGACAGCGAACTTGAAGATAATGTGGAGCTTGATGATGTAGAAAGCGATCACGTAGACGATTATTCAGATAGTGTTGATACCTCCCTAAATACACAAGATCAATAGTCTCTTGTTTCGCTGGACCGTTCACTACACACTTACACAAAACAATCCATGTATTTTAACCTTTTCAAGAAGTAACATTCGTAGTCGCTCACGACATACTTGGGCTACAAGTAAAGGGAGTAGCTCAAAAAGAACATCTTCAATTAATATTGTACGTGTTGCCAGAGGACCTGCCCGTTCTATCAAAAATATAACTAATCCACTTGCATTATTTGAGCATTTTATGACTGATCAAATGTTAGAAGAAATTGTGAAGTGGACAAACTCAGAGACAGAGATTACAATCACGAAAGAAAACTATGAGCAAGCTAAATTTTCACAGAGTAAAACTAGCAAATTTGAGATAAGAGCTCTGATTGGTATTTTAGTATTAACTGCAGCGTTGAAAGATAATCATTTGACACTCAACGAATTGTTTAATATAGAGTATTCTGGGACTAGATATATATCGTGCATGAGTAAAGAGAGATGCGACTATCTTCTTCGGTGTCTACGTTTTGATGATAAAATCTTACGATTACAAAAGCAAACAGAAGATCCTTTTATGCCCATAAGAAACATTTGGGAATTACTCATGGCTCAGTGCCGTCAAAACTATTTGCCTGGAAGAAATGTCACAATTGATGAGCAATTATTAGCGTTTTGTGGGAGATGTACATTTCGTATGTATATTCCGAATAAGCCGGCAAAATATGGCGTTAAATTGGTTATGATGTGTGACAGTGGCACTAGATATATGATTGATTCTATGCCATATCTTGGAAAAGGAACAGATACTGGAGGGCTGCCTTTAGGAGAGTATTTCGTCAAAGAACTTACTCGTAGTATACATGGCTCAAACAGAAATGTTACCATTGATAACTGGTTTACGTCAATACCACTAGCGAAGCAGCTACTTCAGCAGCCTTATAAGTTGACAATTGTAGGAACATTGCGAGCAAACAAAAAAGAAATCCCAGAAGAAATGAAAAATAATCGGTTGAGAAATATCAATACATCGATGTTTTGTTACAATGGCCCACTTACTCTACGATGAAGAGGAATCGGTGAATCCCGAAACAAAAAAACCCGTCTATGGTCGAGTTTGATAATAGTACAAAAGGTGGAGTAGACACGTTCGACCAAATGTGCTCAGTAATGTCATGCAACAGAAAAACCAATCGATGGCCAATGTGTGTCTTTTATGGTATGATAAATATATCTTGTATCAACAGCTACATACTTTATTACCATAACGCTTCTGTACTGGGACAATCAATAATTACCCGGCGTGAGTTCATGAAGCAGCTACATTCAAAACTTGTAGAACCTTGGCTCAAAACCCGATTAGAGTGTCGCACAATGCCACGGAATGTAAAAGACAATATTCTACATGTATTAAAAGGAAATGGTTTCAAAAGTCACGATGAAAGTCTGCCATCAACCAGCAATGAGTTTCAGCCAGTAGAAGTACCAATCCCAATAAGAGAAGAATCTGTAATCTCTGCTCATATAAAAAGAGACGACAAAGTCATCATGCTCGAAATGCAATATTGCAATTTGTGGTGAACACAAAATCGACTTTTGCACACAATGTGCTTCAAAAAATTTGCAATGTTTTTGTTGCGTTTGTTTTCTTTTTTTAGATTTTAGAAGTATGTTATCTTACAGTGATCTCAAAATAGACCGTTTTATAAAAACATAGATTATAAAAAAATATACTAACAAAAAATTAAATTTATTGTGTGTTTTACTTAAGATATTTCCATGGTTAATATAACTGTGTGTTAAAACTTTCAGAAATATATATTTTCAACCGATTTTATACAACGCGCATAATAGCTCGTCGAAATGACGAATGGTTATGCTTAAAAGGGCAGCTTAGAAGGTTATGTGTATAGGGTTAATATACACATATGCATGTACATACAACCGCACACACAGGGCACTCACTTTATTCCTCAAAATGTGTATCTCGTTCAAAGCTAAATGTCTATGCCTAGCGACTACAAGAACAAAATGCAGTCACAGGCGCAGGGGTAGCGGCCATCATTCTAGTTGCCATGGTGCTGAACAGTTCAAAATAGTCGCGACGGCGCTGAACAGTTTCAACAAAAACTCATCATCAAAAAATTCATTGATAAATTCGAGCTCATATTTCTACGAGCAAAGTACTTTCATTCATAAAACGAGCCGCCATATGCCAATTTTCTCGACCATTCGAAAATAGTCAATATTGAAATATTTTTCGTAGAATTATTTGCCAATATTTGAAAAATCTTGAATTTTTGTCAAGTCGAGTGCCCGCGGCTTCGTACATATGTATGCATAAATATATGTATGTAAATATGTCTTTCTAAATGCTCGACAGCCGCAGCTGCTGTGCGTCAAGTGCGCGCATGAGCATACAGTAACTTGCAGAAGAAAACATAAGTAGCTAATAAAAAGGTTCTGTGTCGGACATTTCAATACTCCAAGTAAATTGCGAAACAATTATTTTATGTTCTCTGATAGTAGGTAAATAGTTAATTGGTATATTACTTTACGTATGTAGTTCTTCAATTGATAAAAAGTGCACAAAACATATGCATATACATATCTGCAAAGTTAAAAACTTACTCTGAAATCAGAGTATTTGTAGGTGCCTGTAAACATGTCAAGGTTACTGTAGATAGAATGCTGTGCCCATGAATGTGCGCTGTGCCTATGAATGCGAAGTTGAGAAGTTGAGAAGTTTTACCGTTTTATTTTGAGCTGTGGCTAGTGAGCATACATACACACAGCATATATATATGCGCATATGTATATAAATTTACATTTGCATATGCCATCTTCCTGTGTGCCTGGTAATGAAGCGTTTTCTATAGAGGATTTTGATTCAGTTGAAGGGATTCAACAAAGTTTTACAGACACCAGACAGACACACATAACATACATACAGTAGGTTCTGTTTTTATGCGGTTTTGAAATAGTGCGGTTTTTTTTTAAATTACAAAATGCATGTCGAGCTATCGGGAATTGTACATATAAACAAGATTCTAAACCAGCTAAGAAAAAACTCATCACAGATTACATCAGAAATGCTAACCCTACAAGTATGGAAGATATATAAAGATATAATTTTCAAAGATACAATATTTTGTTTATGCGATTTTATTTAATTATTTCAGATTCATGCGGTCTATGGAATGTATCTATAGTAATAATATGGGACTAGTGCCCTTTTTTATGCGATTTTATTACATTATTTCAGATTTATGCGGTTTTAGCATTTGAAACGTATCTATAGTTTTACTATAGAACTAGTAGCTTTTTTATGCTGTTTTTTTTTATGCTGTTTCTTGCGGAACGTATCTACCGCATAAAAACAGAACCTACTGTATGTATATAATTTTGGACGATTTGGAAAAATTCAAATAATACATATATGTACATATGTAGGTCATATTAAAAAGCGACATACCTAACATTCTTTGCTTCTAATCACGAACAAATTCTTGTAGACTGCTGCTAAATTTACATAATTCAGCCCCTTACTGTTAAATTTTGGTCAAAAATGTGTCTGTGGTAATCAGTCTTCGCGAGACGAGTACCCCTCGAAATTCCATACGATCCTGTTATTGAGACTTCTCTATACTTTAACGTTCTCTGCGAAACTTCTGCTTGTGTTTTTCCTTTCGTTACATCGATCTTTGATTCGTTTGCGTTTCCCTTTTGTTGTGTACGTATACAAAGTCACTCGTCGTTGTAACTTTTCGTATGTAACTGTTGCAAATGAGCTTACCAACTTAGAATTTCGGGTGGCTGTTGCCAGAGGATTGATTAGTGGATATAGCAGCAGAAAAAGAAGATCAAGCTTGCCTACATATATCTGCAAGAAATCACGCATTGCATGCCCAGAGGTATATCAAAAAACTGTAAATGTTGTACCTGAAGAACTGCGGTTTGTAAACGCAGGTGACCATATGCCAGTAGAGTTGGAGACTTACCGACGCTTTAAATTGTGCAGCACAAAGGTCAAAGATAAGCGTAGCAAAATAAAATGCAGCAAGTGTAATGTCCCTCTTTGCATCACGCCTTGTTTTGCACAATTTCATAGAAAATAATGTCTCAAATTCAGCTTGCATGTGGCTCTGTTGACGGGCAGTGGGAATATTTTTACCTCCTATTTTTCCAAAACTTCCGAAATAATTAGTGTTTTTCTTTTAAGTTTATTTTTGTTATATAAATAAAAACATGCCAAAAATGTAAGCGCAAGTTATTTTATTACTCTGAATCCTTCTGCCTTATAAAGGGTTAAATGTGTTAAGAGACGTTTGACGCAATTTCGTTTGCTCTTTTCCTTTTTGTTCATTGATTCGCTTACTGGTAGTATTTTTCCCCTCGCTTGTGTCGCCGATTGAAAATTCAATTCGTATGTAGGAATGGATGTAAAACATGTTAATTCCACTTCTGAGATGTCAAAAATAGCCAATTTGTATTTATTCTGTTTTAAAATTTATATTTTATAAATATTTTACAAGCCCAAACCGAAACTTATAATTAATTAAAATGAGTATACGCGTGTCAGGAATACCCAACCTGCACATTCAACGAACCGACGACTACTGTTCTCCTTTTGAACGTCAACCAGCGAATGCCCTCTCACAAGCAAACTGTCGGTGACACTAGTGTGACATTAGTGAGGCGACGGGGTGCCGAGAAATGCCATCCAGATTACGTGGTACCCCCTGTTAAGCATGGGAGAGAAAGCATTATGATCTGGAGCTGTATAGCTGCTGATGGTGTCAGCGAAATGTTCATTTGCGAGGCTCGCATGGACTGTAAAAAAATCATAAATGTATGAGAAACCGTACTTTTGCCTTTGTTAACGCGCATTTTCGGCGAGACTAAAATAGGAAGAGTTAAATTCCTACAAATTCATGGCTTAGTTTGGTTTAGAGACAATAACATTTTTTGGTTAGATTGGCCAACACAGTCTCCAGATTTAAACCTCTATGGTGTGGGCTATTTTAAAACGAAAGGTAAAAGAACGTCATCGCAAATAGTCCTGACATAGTCCGCCATATGTAAAGTCGAATGTGCCAAGCTTGTACGCAGCATGCCCCAGAGGATTGCTGCTGTTATCATAGCAAATGGTAGACGTACTAAATATTAATGTTTTTATCACTAATTTCTTTTATTTTTACAGATTTCTTAATAAAAGATCAATGCAATACATATCAAACAAAAAATACAACAAAAAAGGAAGCTCCGTAAAAAGTGCAAACTACTAAACATCCCGAAGATAAGGCAAAACGTAATAAATCAACAACTGAATTAAAAGCATAATTAAAACAAAACCAAGATAAAAAGCTTGAGAATTACATCCATAACTTGGGGGCCACGGCAGTTAACACTTATTCTCTATGGAAAGCAACTAAAAACTTAGTCAAAGCAGTTCCACATAAACCTCCCATCAAAACACTGCACGGAACTTGGGCAAAGACCAATAAAGAAAAGGCAAACACACTAGCTGAACACTTTAAAACAATATTCTCAAACGAAAACGACAATCAACACATTGAACAAAATGTAAATACGAGTAACCCAGAAAAGAAAATGAAAACGACAACCTCAGCAGAAATCAGATATCATTTGAAAAATCTGAACAGTAAAAAAACACCGGGCTACGATCTAATAAATGGTAAAATACTAAAAGAACTACCTGATGTAGCAATCATATATATACAACAAATATTCAACAGCATATTAAGGACACAATGCTTCCCACGCCTCAGGAAAGTTGCATCAGAAACGATATCATATCGCCCCATCAGTCTCTTGCCCATTATTTCAAAAGTGTTTGAAAAAATATTCTTTGCCAGATTAGACGAAATTCTGATAGAAAAAAATATAATACCAAGCCCTCAATTTGGATTTAGACGACAGCATTCGACTGTGCAACAAGTCCACGGAGTTATAAACAAAATACTAACTGTCTACCTAGATATTGTAAAAGGTTTTGACAGGGTGTGGCATAAAGGACTATTGCACAATCTAAGCGAAATATTACCACGGAACCACTTCACCATTCTCAAAAGTTACCTGGAAAACCGACATTTGTTTATAAAGTTTGAAGACGAATGCTCAAGCATGATGCAAATGACAGCAGGTGTATCCCAAGGTAGTGTCCTAGCCCCTATATTGTACTTGATATTTACAGCAGATATACCTATCCCAACAAAAAAGATTGCATGATAGCCACATTCGCGGATGACACGGTTTTAATGGCATCAAACAAAATAAAAAAAAGAGGTTGTCTGTAAAGTCGGTTTACTGACGATAGTTTAACGTGACAACGTCATAAGAAAATATTGATGGAATGGTTGCAATTTTCAAAACAAAATTTTAATTTTATTTGTTTGATGGATATTTTGTATGGATATAGAGGAGGAGGTAAATGGAATTGCAATGGAATAGGTCAAGTTACATTTACACAAACGTGAAAAATGACGAAACACTTATCAAATTCATGAAAGATATCTTCAATTTCGATTGTGCATCATCGATTTGCCTTTTTCAAGACACTTTAAACTCGAAACACTCCCTTTCATTTCCTACTTTTCTATCATCGTCCTATTCTCAACAGAGAAATTGTTCATTACCATGCACACAGGAAGAAGGCATATGCAAATACAAGTATGTGAATTTATATACAAATGCGCATATACATACATATATATGCTCACTCAAGTAGGACAGAGCCAGATGTCGAACGTTGCCGAACGCGGGGGCCGATTGTGCTCTTTGTCGTTCGTTCCGCGCTCTCGCTTGCAGTTCAAGCACATTAGCTTACATTTGCTATACGGAATAGATTCGTATATTTGATATGTCCATATGATTTGTATGCATCTTTACATATAGATTTGTTCTTTTTGAAAATTGCACGAAATTGTATATGTATATGCATGTTTATATACATATATTAGTATACAACATATCTTATAAGTTATATGGTAAATATTACCATACATTTTTTCGTTCATATATAATAAAAAAATTAATAATAATAACATTAAAACAACAGGTACTGTTAACAAACTTGGTTTTATTTTAAATTCTTCAAGTAAATCAAATTAATAATAATCAATAAGAAGGCATATGCAAATACAAATACGTGAATTTATATATGTACATATGCGCATTATTTTCGTGCGTGCAGCCGGCTAAATCGAATTATAAGACGTTATCACGTCAAAAGCAATGGAATAAAAATCCATCCTAGTGCAAAGTACCTTGGCATAACTATAGATGAAAAACTAAGTTGGAAACGACATATAGAAAACAAGCGAAATGAAATCAAAGACAAGTTCAGACAACTATACTGGCTGTTGGTTAAAAATTCAAAACTAAGCCTTAACAACAAAGTAGTGATATATAAATCTATAATCTCACCCATTTGGAAATATGGGATAGAAATCTGCGGCACAGCAAAAAAAAATCCAATATCGAAATAATTCAAAGGACCCAATCTAAAATACTTCGAACAATAACAAAAGCAGGCTGGTATATACCAAATGACGTGATCCACAGCGACCTCAATATCGACACCATAGATGGCTCAATTAGAAAATACAGCATCAAGCATATTAGACGGAGAGCTGGCGGCCGCGGAGGTACTACGATAACACCTCCGGCTAGAATTTTGAGAAGTGGTTGGGAGAACCATGAAACAGTGCCATTTGCAAGGATTTTGCTCAAAACCCCTGCAAAAAAGACGTCAGACGACTTAAAGTTGCAAAAAAAAAGTTGCTAAAAAAATTTTCGTACCTCCGGCTGAAAATTTGTAGGCTTACTGTTTGAAGGTCACAAATGCTGTATATAAATCGTCAGACGTCTAGATCGCTGCAAAAGTAGTGTCAGACGACCCCAAATTTGTAAATTTTTTTCGAAAATTTTTTTTTTTTACCTCCGTCTGACGTTCTCACATATTATAGTAGACACTATTTTAAGTGTATATTTAAATCGTCAGACGGAAATACCGCTGCTAAGTCATCCTACAATATCCGTGAAGTTCCGGTCTGCCAGAATTTTTTTTTTTTTTTCGGAATTTATTTTTGTTACCTCCGTCTGACATTTTTACATACTATTGCAAAAAGCATTTCAAGTACACATTTAAATTGTCAGACGAAAATACCGTTGCAAAATACTTATCTCAAGCTAGTATTTACTTGATATAGAATTTCACAACATAAAACATAGAACAGTGCCCAATCTATTTAATGCAGAGAATTCACGTCGCAGCTTAAATGATATATGTAGTTAATAGTATCGCTATTCCCTGCACAAGTTTCAACAAACGAAATTGCATTTTTATATTTCGCAAACTATTTTGAAATACAGAACATTAGAATATAAACTTCTGGGTGACCAAAAAATCAAAATAAATGTTGATATAAAATTGGGTCTCCTCCTCCAGCAGTGTCAAAAAAAGATGTACTTAAGTTTCGGTCAGTTAATAATATAGTAATTGCACCAGCTAGTACTGGTAAAGATAAAAGTAACAATAATGCTGTTAATACTACAGCTCATACAAATAAAGGTATTCGATCAAATGTTATACCAGTAGATCGTATATTAATTACTGTTGTGATTTGCGCATGCTCGTAACACATACACACGCACACACACGCATTTATGGCTATATATCTATACATTCTACGCAGTATATTTAGTCCCCAGCCTGTTCCCTATTCCTCTCCCCGTCTCAATATACAAAGCGGGCATAGCGGCTAGGCCCTAAGACACATTTGCGTATGTTCGTGACACATATACACACACGCACACACACACATTTATGGCTACGTATTTATATATTTGACACGATTTCATCGTAATTTCAAATGCGATTTTCGCCTGTTTTTTCCCCGCATTTTATATCAAGTATATACTAGCTTGAGATAAGTATTTTGCAACGGTATTTTCGTCTGACAATTTAAATGTGCTTGAAATGCTTTTTGCAATAGTATGTAAAAATGTCAGACGGAGGTAACAAAAATAAATTCCGAAAAAAAAAAAAAAAATTCAGGCAGACCGGAACTTCACGGATATTGTAGGATGACTTAGCAGCGGTATTTCCGTCTGACGATTTAAATATACACTTAAAATAGTGTCTACTATAATATGTGAGAACGTCAGACGGAGGTAAAAAAAAAAAAATTTCGAAAAAAATTTACAAATTTGGGGTCGTCTGACAATACTTTTGCAGCGATCTAGACGTCTGACGATTTATATACAGCATTTGTGACCTTCAAACAGTAAGCCTACAAATTTTCAGCCGGAGGTACGAAAATTTTTTTAGCAACTTTTTTTTGCAACTTTAAGTCGTCTGACGTCTTTTTTGCAGGGGTTTTGAGCAAAATCCTTGCAAATGGCACTGTTTCGTGGTTCTCCCAACCACTTCTCAAAATTCTAGCCGGAGGTGTTATCATAGCACCTCCGCGGCCGCCAGCTCTTAGTCTATATACAACGACTAAGAAATTATCAAAATGAACAAATGCGCAAACTACCACAATCGGAGAAAGCGGGGAAAACGAAGATTAAAACGATTAACTCCAACAGAACTCACAATTTAACAAAACAATAAAGAAAAAATAATAATTATTAATAATAATAACAATTATAACTCTTACAAAATTATATAATGTAGCATAATCTGAAGCAAAATTGAATGTTTATCGAATTACTTATTGTTTAAATTTAACATATTGTAATTTAAAAAGGGAAATAAAAAAAGTAAAAAATACTTCAATACTTAATGGGGTGCCTAGTACTTCTGGCCAAGGCTGTATGCATATGAAAATTAAATATTATTTGCACTGCTTTCAAAGGTTCATATATGTATCCTTATGTATTTACTTTTATACTATACTTACATACATAAATATTTGTATATACTTACTTGGTACACCCGAAACTAGTCGCAGAGGGCGAAGAACTCTGAAAGCTCTCAGCGCTTTCACATCGAAGCCTTCCTTCATTAGATTAGAAAGCACAGTACTTATCATTCTGTGAATGAAGAAATGTTACAATAATAGATCTAAATTCGAATAAAATTAACATTAAAAACAATAAAAGCTTATTTTTCATTATTAAAACTATGTAGTTAGTATTGAAAGAGATGTGAAATGAGATTTAAAGGTTTGAAAGAGATGAACTTAAAGACATACTTAACACCGAAGGAGACGTTTGCTGAAGCATTGTCTTTTACACTGACCCAGGAAACAGCAGCTCTCTTGAGCAAGCTAGTGCACAAAGTTCTCCGGGTTGTTGTTGAAGAGTCTCCCTCGCGGGAAGAAACAATAAGGAAGAAAAAGTCTGATCATAGTACATAAATCAAGAATTACATCCGTGTTAAAGGAACTCCACCTCGGCGAGGTGCGGGGGGCTTAGTCGAATCATTAATCAAGCCTTATCATTGGATGGCAGTGGGTTCATTTACGTACATTCCAGTACTGAGCGAATTCACTCCATTCTTAGGGTTCGGACTGCCTTTTTGAACGATGACCAAGTTCTGCCAACCGGAGGAGCAAACCTCCTGAAAAAAACTCTGGGTGCCGAGGTTCAGCCTGGCTGGTGACCCAGATCAAAAATAGCCCAGTCACGAACGGAGTGCTCCGAATAACTGGCGACCTCCGGTTCTATCTAGCCTTACCTGTGCACAAGGACCTCTGTGCAGGCGGACTTTCAACACCAGGAGTTTCGGGATCAACTCCGCTCAGGGCGAGTAATCCCCATTTTACCTCAACCTCTTTCAGGGGGCGGGGGCCGGCACCTACTTCCAGGTTTAACCGGCAGGTTGCCATAGAGGGGCCTACTACCTCTAGGCGAAGCACTATCGTAGGGCAGAGGGGACAGGCTAAACATGTCCATCCCTCCAAGCAAAGCTACTACGAGAAAAGGCGGCCAGTACGGTCTTATTTAAACTAGGAGAGGTAGAAGCAGAACAGCTAACAGAAGAACAGAAGAACAGGCTAAATCGCTGGAATGGGCAAAGGGAGTAATATCCGACTTGGAAAACCCGGTGCTACTCCTAAAAGGCAACGTTCTGCAGAGAAAACAGAAGAAAAGGTCGCCAAAAAGCAAAAAATAGGTGGCCATAAATAACCTACGTTCAGTGAGGTCGTAAAAAGCGGCGATGAGATACTGGCCGTCATTGACAAGGGAGAGGAGGAAGGGAATATTCCTAAGGAAAAATGAAGGTGGATTGAGGAGGCTATCGCTGAAGTTTAACTCCAGATCATAGAGGAACCCCCCGACCCCCTCCCCTTTGCCATAACGCAGGCTGGTATCAAGGTAGAGCACAGCTCATCGCCTGCGAAGACGTTACGTCAGCCACGCTCTACAGGTGGGCCGTAGCCAAGGTAGGAGAGGTTTGGCCGGGCGCCAAAAACGAAGCGGTTAGTAAGGAAGAAATTCCAAGCAGACCTCGAGCTTGAGTTTGGATTCCGGCCAAGCCGGCAGAGCCGAAAAAAATTGAGCAAATGTTCCAAACATGCAATAGCGACCTGCCAACTCACACAAGCTCTACGACATGCCTAGAATCAGGACTGTCCAGAAGCCCTCAGGAGACGAGATAGATTCCATAGTAGATGGAGAGAAGATTGTCTTTTCTATAAAAAACCATAAAAATCAGCTGATCCAGATGGCATCATGTCAATTATAACTCAAAAGCTTCAGAAACATATGGAACTCTGGCTCCTAAACATTTTCAAAGCTTGCCTTTGTCTAACTTATATTCCAAACAGCTGGAGAAGAGTAAAGGTAGTATTCATTCCCAAGGTGGGTAAGAAAAAACATGAGGTAGCGAAGGACTTCCGACCGGTTTGTCTTACTTCCTTGCTCCTAAAACACACTAAAAAAATATTAGATACACATTACATCTTTAGCAAGGGCAGCACGCTTATATGAAGGGCAAATCCACGGAAACAGCTCTTCATGAAGTAATTAGGCACATTGAAAAATTCCTGCATCAGAAACAACTCACCATGGCGTCCTTCCGAGATATAGAAGATGCCTATAAGAATATATCAGTCGAAATCATAATCGATTCGCGTGAGAAACTGGATTCGATGTATTATTCTAGTATCCAGCGGAGCTGCTACGTTCACCCAAATTGTGAGCAGAGGTATTCCAAAGGGTGGGATCCTCTCCCTACTTTTTGGGTCTTATCGTTAAACAAAATTTTACAGCAACTCAACAGAGGGGGAGTGAAAGTAGTTGCTTACGAGATGACGTCGTGATCATAAGATCGGGATTATTTACTTCCACTGTCAGTGAAATGCTAGAAGGAGCTCTAAGAAGGAAAGCTAATTAAATGTGCTACAAACAGTGGTCTTAGGGTTAACCCAAGCAAAACCCAGTTAATGCTGTTTAAAAATGAAAGCAAGATATCACAGTTTAGACTACCGTTAATGAATGCTAGGAGTAGTACTAGATCCGAAGCTGAACTAGAGGCCCAATGTAGAAAAGCGGGTAAGAAAGCGAATGTAGCTTATTATATTATACGTGTAAAAGAGTTATTAGCAGTAATTGGGGTTTAAAACCTAAAATCGCACTCTATTTTGACATACGGAGCATTAGTATGGTGGCCTGCATTAAACAAACAGTACAACGTCAGACAGTTAAATAGCGTACAACGAACAGCCTGCGCAGGAATATCTGGAGTTATAAAATCATGTACAGCAGAGGCACTGAATGTCACACTGAACCTGTTACAAATTGATTTGCAACTACTACTAACAGCTGCAAATACCGCCAACAGAATTAAAAAGGGACTACATTACCGCTATTCTACACTTAGATTTCAAGGTAATGTTTCCCACAAGAAAAGAATGGGAGTTAAATTTAGTAGTGCGAGTTAAATTTTGAAGTGAAGGCGACTGTCTTCCACTGTCTGTGTGAGTGCCCAAGTCTGGGTGTTCTACGACATACTAGAATCCTGGAGAATTTCTCAATTAACAACTTGGTAGAAATTGCAGGAAAGTGGTTCTACTAGTGGTGTACCAAAATGGCACCTTTTGTGCTAATTCAGTCTGGGCGTGTTACCCAGACAGCACCTCATCCAAGCAATTATTGAGAAATCTTTCTCGGTTAAGGAATACACTCTAGCAGTTTTCCTAGGCAATAATAATATAATATCTCACCCTAGAAAATACTCTTGGCCCTTTGTAAGGTTGGAGTTGAGACAACTAGTACGAAACCTGCTAGTTAGTCGGAAAATAATTTCCTTTCTCCGCAGAACACTCACTGCCTGTATATGACCGTTATCAGGCCTATTTTCCTCTACGGGATTATAGTCTGGCGGACGGCTCTTGACAAGACTACGATAAGAAACAGGTTCCAAAGGGTTCAACGTAAGGCGCTTGTATGTATCAACGGCGCTCTCAATGCTCTGAATACTCTTTTCTGCTTACATCCCCTAGATGTAGTTGGTAAACAGAATGCAGGTAACTCTTGTGCTCGGCTTTCCACAACTAATCAATGGCGCGATTTAGGTGTTGGACAATCGGCCATAACACTTGGTCTGGGTCCAACCACACATGAGTGTGTGTCCCACACGAGATGGCGGAATATTTCCGCATCAATTTGATATGGGTACCAGGGCATAGTAACATACCAGATAATTGTTAGGCACACAAATTAGCTCTTGTGTAGAGGTATATTGTAGGTATACACCTTTCAACCTACAAACTGCGTGATACAAGTATCATTGCCACTTCAGTCCTGCCCTGAGAGTAACACACAAAGGTCTCTTTGGCCGAGGAGTACACCAGAGATTATAAAAAAATAGGTCGCAACAAAACAAGAAAAGAACGGTTCATGCCCCAGCTTCTTTTCATTCAGCTCAGCCGAAGCCATTAAAAGAGTGGATACTGGTTAAAATACCACCAAAAAGAGCTCAAAAAGTTGCTAATAAAAGCGGTACGGGATGAGTAAGTCCGGATGTCATAATAATCGAAAAGCCGCTGACATAGCAAAGAAACTGAAAAACGACTATGTAAGTTAACAGCCAAATCATCGAACGTCCCTCGCAATGAATTCACCGAGCAACCCGCGCGCAAACAATGTCGCTGAACCCGACCACATATGCAACATAAACAAAATAATGTGAGTCGGAGCAACGGCCAGCCGTTTCCGTTGTGTCGCAAGCGTTGGAATTCTGATCGGAAATATGCTGAGTCGGTTTTACAGACCACAAACCCATGGCATGATCTTTATGTACTTATTATGTATTTAGGTTTAGATTCATATTTCCATTTATGTACTTAGCTTTAGTCTTTTATTCATTCCATTCTTATAATCAGTTTTGTCCAGACAATTGTTTAATAAAGAACGATTGACTTTACTCCGGCACGCCGCCGTTAATATTTGATGTATTGATTTACACTGTTGGGCCACAAGGCCAATAGTCCAACAAAGGGGACGAAGTCAAGTCTCCCAACCTAAACATCCTAAAGCTAATTAGAATCAAGAAGTAGCTGAGACGTGTCAGCAACACCCGCCGCTGGACCAAGGCATCATCACTGCTCCAGAGGGAAAGTGAACCAATACTTATAACTGGCGCCCAACAGAGTTAAAACTGGAATTAGATAATCTTACGATATCTATTAAGTTAGGAACACCATGGCCCTAAACAAGAACATGTAAGTGAATGTTCGGTAAAAATTATATTAGAAAAAGTATTGATGAAAAACTATTTTAAATAAAAAAAATTGTGAATAAATTGGCAATGCGAAAGTGAGCATTACGGTATAGTCGCAAAATTATTGACGTGGAAGTGCAGTTTTTTTGTTGAAAAAAAAAAGAGAAACAAGTTGATATTTTCGCTTCATTGGCTGCTCATGACTTGGGCTTATAGAAATATAAAGATAGAGTACGACAGTGACGAAGAGCAAGAAATAGGATTTAGGCCAGGAAGAAACGGTCAATTAGGAATGGAGCCGGCATTACTAAAAGCGTTAGTAGAAGGTGCGGTAAACAGTGCGCTCCTCGAACAAGAGAGGAGACTAAAAGACGAGTTCCGAGCGGAACTTGAAACAGTTAGAGGTCAGGTTAATGCGTTAAGAATAGAGACCCCACAAGTTGAAACATACCAGAGAGTAACAATTGACCCTAGTGTGGGATGTGAGGTGAAGTTAGACATTGTAAAATCAGTGCCTAGCTTCAATGGAAATCATGAGGAATACGTGTCGTGGCGACAGGCGGCTATAGACGCATATGAGATTTTCAAAAGATACGTAGGCAGCGAGGCGCATTACGAGGCTGTGGCCATTTTAAAAAACAAAGTAACTGGTCCAGCTCGTGCCATCCTTACGTCGCACAATACAGTGCTTAATTTTGACGCCATTATCGCTAGGCTCGACTGCTCGTACGCAGACAAAACATCCTTGCGCGTACTTAGGCAGCAACTAGAACTGGTTAGGCAGGGTGACCTAAACTTAATGGAATATTACGATGAGGTAGAAAAGAAGCTCACTCTGGTCACAAATAAAATAGTAAGGACTCATGACGAGCAAGCTGCGTCCATTCTTTGTGCAGAAATTAGAGACGATGCACTACACGCTTTCATGGCAGGACTTAGGAGGCCCCTAAAATCTTTAGTAATCCCAGCGAAGCCCAAGGATTTGCCATCTGCATTAGCAGTGGCCCGTGAGGCTGAAAATAGCATCGAAAGAAGCGCATTTGCTGCATCTTATGCTAAAGTAATTGAAGAAAGAAACCATAGCGGCGATAATACTAGATTTGGCAATCGTAACCAAGCTAGACAAGGCAGGGGCCAGGAAAGAAATCCACATTTTGTGGGAAATCAAGGCCAAAGCAGGGCACAGCAAGCTGACCCTAAAACGCTAACGAATGACAAAGAGCCACAATCAAAGTATCAGGCTCAACCCATGGACGTTGATCCTTCGATGTCCAAGTTAAGACAACAGACCAATTGGGGAAAGCCACAGGGCTATTCTACACAAGACGGGGCTCGGAAAAGGCATAACACTTCAGAACGCACGTCAGGCTATAGGCGCCAAAAGATTAACAATATTACGCAACGAGCGCCTACCCAAGACGAGAAAGAATACGAAGAAATGGCCGAAACTGCGCGTGCTGAAATAGATGACGAAAGTGGCAAACCCGAGGACAACGATTTATTGAATTTTTTAGAGGTCGTTCCCGATTGCCGTTCGTCGAGCGTCAATTGGCTGGCAAAACATTAAAGATTCTTATCGACACCGGGGCGGCAAAAAGTTACACTAAACCCGTAAAGGAGTTAAAAAACGTAACACCAGTCGACACCCCTTTTACTGTGAACTCCATTCATGGGCCCAGTAAAATTCAAAAAAAATGTTCAATAGTAATTTTTGGGAAAGTTGCCACGTTTTTCATATTAGATACCCTTGACACCTTTGATGCTATAATAGACTTCGATCTGCTCACGCAGGCGGGGGTAACTATTGACCTGATGGAAAACAGCATAAACTACGGTAATACTTCGGAAATACTCAATCACCATCCGTGCGATAACGTGAACTTTACACGTGTCGATGATATCGTAGTCCCAAATTCCGTAAAAGGCGAATTCAAGAAAATGATACTGAAGAGAATTAGTGCATTCGCGACCTCTAACGAGGCACTGCCTTACAATACTTCAGTCGTCGCCAGGATCCGGACTGTAGACAATAAGGAGGTATATTCAAAGCCCTATCCATACCCAGTAGGCGTGTCAGATTTTGTAAACAACGAAGTCGCACAGCTGTTGAAAGATGGCATCATAAGGCCATCAAGATCTGCGTATAATAGCCCAGTCTGGGTTGTTGATAAGAAAGGAATAGATTTCAACGGAAATAAGAATAAACGGCTGGTCATTGACTTTAGAAAACTAAATGAGAAGACCATCGCCGACCGATATCCGATGCCGAGTATCCAGGTAATCTTAGCTAACCTCGGAAAGGCTAAGTTTTTTACCACACTGGATCTTAAATCCGGATACCACCAGATTTACCTAGCGGAGGACGATCGTGAAAAGACATCCTTCTCGATAAATGGCGGAAAATACGAATTCTGTCGTTTGCCCTTTGGTCTAAAAAATGCGGGAAGCATTTTTCAAAGAGCAATCGACGATATCTTGCGAGAACAGATCGGAAAGATATGTTATGTCTATGTGGATGACGTAATTATCTTCTCTGAAAATGCCGCAGACCACGTCCGCCATATCGATATAATACTTCAGCAACTTTGCGATGCTAACATGAGAATCTCCAAGGAAAAGTCGAAATTTTTTAAAGAAAGTGTCGAATATCTAGGCTTCATTGTTACTAGCGAGGGAGCAAAAACAGACCCAGAAAAAGTCAAGGCGATCCAAGAGTACATTGAACCAAAAAATTTATACTCTCTGAGATCTTTTCTAGGCCTAGCCAGCTACTATAGGGTGTTTATCAAAGACTTTGCAGCCATAGCAAGACCCTTGACTAATATACTAAAAGGCGAAAACGGCACTGTAAGCAAACACATGTCTAGGAAAGTAGCAGTCCAATTTGACGAATCTCAACGCGACGCTTTTAACCGATTGAGAAACATACTAGCATCAGAAGATGTTATGCTCATGTACCCTGATTTCAAAAGACCTTTTGACTTGACTACAGATGCTTCTGCAAATGGCATTGGAGCAGTATTATCTCAAGGCGGTAGACCCATCACCATGATCTCCCGAACGCTAAAAACGTGCGAAACTCACTATGCTTCCAACGAAAAAGAGTTGTTGGCGATTGTATGGGCCCTCGGCAAACTGCAGAATTACCTTTACGGTACAAGAGAGCTACATATATTTACAGATCATCAACCTCTCACGTTCGCAGTGTCTGAGAAAAATACGAATGCGAAAATCAATAGGTGGAAGGCGTTTATTGAACAACAGAACGCCCAATTGCATTACAAGCCAGGGAAAGAAAACTTTGTCGCAGATGCCTTATCTAGGCAAGAGCTTAACGCTCTCCAAGACGAAACGCAATCAGACATAGCCACTATTCACAGTGAGGTATCCCTTACATACACTATACAAACAACTGATAACCCCCTAAATTGTTATAGAAATCAGATAACTTTGGAAGAATCACGTTATTCGTTGCATCGAAGACTTATTCTATTTGGCAAAAAAACCCGTCACTTAATTCAATTTACAGATAAAATTAATCTCATAGAAACATTAAAACTTGCTGTGAACCCCGATGTTGTAAACGCGTTTTATTGCGAACTCACAACTTTAGCTGCATTTCAACATGAGCTGGTTTCAATTTTCCCGACAACCAAATTCTGGCATTGCAAAAGAATAGTGTCAGACATCACTAACAAAGACGAACAGGTAGAAATAGTCAACACCGAACATAATCGTGCGCACAGAGCGGCACAAGAAAACGTAAAACAGATACTTCGGGACTACTACTTCCCAAAAATGACTAAATTGGCTAACGAGGTTCTACTAAATTGCAAAGTTTGCGCTATCGCCAAGTACGACCGACACCCCAAAAAACAAGAACTCGGGAAGACGCCAATTCCCTCATTTGTCGGAGAAATGTTACACATTGACATATTTTCTACCGATCAGAAACTTTTCCTGACTTGCATCGATAAATTTTCCAAATTCACCGTCGTCCAGCCCTTACCTTCTAGATCAATAGTCAATATTGTTAACCCCATTTTACTTATAATTAATACATTTCCAAACACAAAAACCGTTTATTGCGACAATGAGCCAGCGTTTAATTCCGAAACGATCACTTCATTGTTAAAAAATCAGTTTAACATTGACGTTGTAAACGCCCCCCCATTACATAGCTGTTCCAATGGGCAAGCGGAACGTTTCCACACTACATTAATAGAAATCGCAAGGTGTTTAAAGTTGGATAAAAAAGTTAGCGATACAGTTCAGGCTATCATGAGAGCAACAATAGAATATAATAAAACCATACATTCAGTAACAGAACAAAAACCACTCGATGTAATTCACTCTATACCGGACGAAATTAAGCAAAAAATCAAAGATCGACTAATAAAAGCTCAGCAAGATCAATTAGCTAGATGCAACCCGAACAGACAGAACAGGATGTTTGATGTAGGAGAAAAAGTTTACCTCAAAAATAACAAAAGATTAGGTAACAAACTATCTCCCTTGTGCACAGAGGGCGCCGTACAAGCAGACCTGGGAACGTCTATACTTGTTAAGGGGAGGGTGGTCCATAAGGACAATGTGAGGTAAACATAGGTCATAACGCATAAGATTCTTACAGATAGTTACTACAATTCAGTTTAATCATTTCATACAGGTTCATCGGAGTGACCCTCATACTCTTATCCACAACTCACGCACGCATCACCGATTTCTCGCACGCAAGCTACATTCCGATATTGGACGGAAACGTTTTTGTATGGGAACAACATAGTTACGTGAGACATTCTACAAATTTATCTAATTTCGTGAGCATTATAGATGATACAATTAAATTATCAAAACTTTTCCCTCAGTCACACATGCGAAAATTGTTAGATGTAGATATCGACCATATTCAGAATATTTTATCTAGCTTAACGGTACACCATAGAATGGCCAGAAGTTTAGACTTTCTAGGAACAGCTTTAAAAATCGTGCAGGTACGCCTGATGCATCAGACTTAGAAAAGATTAAACTTACCGAAGCCGAGCTCATAGAATCAAACAACAGACAAGTAATAGTAATCACTGAAGCACAGAAACAAATTAACCTTTTAACTGATGCAGTAAATAAATTAATTAAAAAAAAAAAGGCGAGTTCGTAGACTCTCCTCATTTGTATGAAACTTTACTTGCACGAAATAGAATGTTAACCACTGAAATCCAAAACCTTATGCTCACTATAACGCTCGCCAAATCTAACATCATAAACCCCGCAATTCTCGACCACGAAGATTTAAAATCAATTTTTACCGAGCAGCTCGCAGAGGTCCCAATAGTTAGTTTAATGGCAGTATCAAATATAAAAATATTTCAATCAAATAGAGTAATCCACATAATAATTGAATATCCTAATGTTAAGACTATTTGTAAGAAGGTTATGATATATCCTGTTGCCCACAATAACACCATTCTGCAAGTACATGATGACATAGTAGCTGAATGCGACGATGGAGTCCTAGCTGTGACAGAATGCGCTACAACCAACTTTGCGACGTTCTGCAAGAAATCTGCTTATGACACATGCGCCAGCGGATTACATTCCGGAGGTTCAGTGTTATGCCACACACAGCCAAGCCACTTGGAACCGATTACCCTATTAGACGAAGGAATAATCGTTGTCAACGAACTATCAGCAAGAGTAAGAGTAGATGACGGCCCAGTGATGACAATTGAAGGCACACATCTCATCACATTTGAACGTATTGCGACTATAAACGAGACCACGTACATTAACTACAATGGTGTTGTAAACAAGAGTCCAGGCATCGCGGCGTCACCATTGCTGAATATTACAGGACACGACCAAGTGCTCAGCCTACCAATGTTACAAAGGATGAATGAGCACAATCTGCATATAATTCAGAAGTTAAGAGACGATATGTTTTCCGGAGGGACTCCCAGAGTCTGGTTCATGGTTGGTGTAACACTCAGCCTTGCCTTTGGCTGTATTGGCATCATCTATCAGTGTTGGTACCGGAGAAGATCTTCCATCAAATTGCAAGAACTGGTAAAGGAGTTAAGTGTCACCGAGGACGGCAACAATCTTAAAGGGGGGCTAGTTAACAGCCAAATCATCGAACGTCCCTCGCAATGAATTCACCGAGCAACCCGCGCGCAAACAATGTCGCTGAACCCGACCACATATGCAACATAAACAAAATAATGTGAGTCGGAGCAACGGCCAGCCGTTTCCGTTGTGTCGCAAGCGTTGGAATTCTGATCGGAAATATGCTGAGTCGGTTTTACAGACCACAAACCCATGGCATGATCTTTATGTACTTATTATGTATTTAGGTTTAGATTCATATTTCCATTTATGTACTTAGCTTTAGTCTTTTATTCATTCCATTCTTATAATCAGTTTTGTCCAGACAATTGTTTAATAAAGAACGATTGACTTTACTCCGGCACGCCGCCGTTAATATTTGATGTATTGATTTACACTGTTGGGCCACAAGGCCAATAGTCCAACAAAGGGGACGAAGTCAAGTCTCCCAACCTAAACATCCTAAAGCTAATTAGAATCAAGAAGTAGCTGAGACGTGTCAGCAACACCCGCCGCTGGACCAAGGCATCATCACTGCTCCAGAGGGAAAGTGAACCAATACTTATAACTTGTATATTATATTCAGTAATTTCGCTGAATCAGTATCGAAAATAAAGAGAACTCAAAAAGGCGATTTCTTTATTGAACTGAAGAAATCGTGTCAAAAATCTACTGATTTTAAGACCATCACACCATCTTAGATAGCGAAGTAGCAGTGAAGGTGCTTATTCATAGTTTCACGAGAAAATGTAAGGACACTGATGAAGTGACCTCCAAGAAAGATATGCAGAGTGCGATTAAATCTTTGTCTGGGTTTGATGATGTGGAGTTGGCAGATGTAACTAAACTCCGAGCCGCATATGCGGGCACTCAAATGGCTACTATTACCCTGCCAGCTCTGAAAGGCAAAAACTAATAATTATCGTGTATCGTTACAAAAAGGCTACAGGTGTGTCAGCAACTTGACAACCCGACACCCAAGCGCAACATTGACACGAGCGAAAAGTACCCGAGGAGTCGAGTAACGAGTTTCGAGTCGCGTGCAGGGGTAGCTTGCGAAAGAAATATAAAAACTTTGTAACAATTAATTTTTAATAAACGTTTACATACTTTTGTTAACATCAGAATAAAAAGGCCTTCTGACAGCCTCAGAAGTGAGATGTAATCCACTCCACTTAAAAATTGTGTGAAAATATTATAAAAAACGATAAGTGCATATGTTTGTGAAAAAGTGAGACTCCGCTAGTCGTGTTTGCAAAAAATGAGACACCTCTGCATGTTCGTTGTACACTCATTTTCGCGGCCGTCGTTAATTTGAAATTGTCGCGTAGCTAAAACAAAATTGCGAAGTATTTTCTTTAACTCTCGTTCGTGTCTCTACACGAAAAATATATGCAGCTGCTCACTAAATTCGGCCGGGAATACAAAAATTTTTGGTATTCATACGTACATACATACGTTCATTCGTTTTGTGAACAAGCGTAAACGATATTCGCTTATTATAATACATTGTTCTTTCGCTTAAATTGCTTACTCTTGTACGATCAAAAATACAAGATAGCAAAGAATACAACGCATGCGCATCAACGTTCGGTGCAAATACACAAATACGTACATATGTACATAACCTCGCGTCAACGTCGTTCAGAAGCCAGATATACGTTTGCTTTGGAAAAAAAGCTGTGCCGTAATCATAGCACGAAATTCTGATAAATAATAAATAATATATTTATGTACATACATATTGTAACAATGGGAAATTCCCGAGATGGAAATGTTGCTGACTTCGACAGCTATGCAAAGATGCAGGACTCCCAAGTAGTGGAAATGAAAATACATTAGTTAAACGCTTAGAAGATTGGAAGTGCACTTTGTGTGGCAGAACTTGAGCAAGCGGTTCGAGAAATGGCTCAAAGGCAAAGTGATGTTGCAGTAGCCAACAATTATTTTTTTGTATCATCGCCGGTAGATATACAATCGTTACCTGTAAATTCAAAAGTGCAAGCAGTGCAATCGATACTGCCACCAATTCAAGCACCGTGCATGCAACCACAAGTGTCAACAAATACATACATTTGGAATTGGTTACGCCCATAATCAATCTCAACACGTTTCGTATCCTCCAGTAACACATTCGATTCCTGTGAGTACAAATGTCGGTAATATGTAACCAAACATTACTTATACGAGCAATCCGAGTTACACAACGCGTACGGTGTACACGAATTCGTCGTATAGTCCAGGTCAACGCCTAGGTTGGCAATCGCGTCCGCTATATAACGTGCGCGTTATAGTTGAACTATTGCCATCCTTTAATCTACTTTCAAATACATCATTAAATGCTACTCAATACGTACAAAGAGTAGAAATGTTGAAAAATGCATACACACCGTACGATTGTATTTTATTATGTGCTATGCAACAGAAATTACAAGGGTCTGCCAAACAGTGGGTAGACTCTTTGCCATACGTACATATATACTACGTGGTCCGAGCTTGCAAATCAAATGATATGTGACTTCCCGTGTATTCATAGTATTGCCGATGTACATATAAAAATGTCACAGAAAAAGGGGTGTTAACGAAACGCCTCAAGAGTTCTATTATCGCATGCTCGCGTTCGGTACGAAAAGAGGTATTTCGGAAAATGATATAACGATTCATATCATAAACGGTATAAATGATAGTGACATGAAAAAGAAGATGTCAGCCGCCGCAGCCGAATGGATTGGTGCGTGACTACCATTCGGAATTCACAGAGAGAACGTCGGTTCGAATCTCGGTGAAAACACCAAAATTAAGAAAAACATTTTTCTAGTAGCGGCCGCCCCTCGGCAGGCAATGGCAAACCTCCGAGTGTATTTCTGCCCTGAAAAAGCTCCTCATAAAAATATCTGCCGTTCGGAGTCGGCTTGAAACTGTAGGTCCCTCCATTTGTGGAACAACATCAAGACGCACACCACAAATAGGAGGGAGGAGCTCGGCCAAACACCTAACAGAAGTGTACGCGCCAATCAATTATTATTAATAACTATAGTGTATTCAATGATGTAAAATCATCAGTTCCATATAAACCAAAGTCAACATTGGTAACAAATCCTACGTTCGTTTCGCGTAAAAGTAACGTTGATACAAAATCATTCGAAAATATTAAGTGCTTCAGTAAATGGGGCACTATTCGATTAAGTGCTCAGAACCCCAAAAGAAATCTCGTTGTGATAAGTGTCTGCGTACGAATCATGTAACTGAAATGTGTCCGAAAAATGTGGAAAATTCCGTGAAAATAAAATTAGTCAAAATCTCGATTCGGTAAAATCTACGCGTACAGACGGTATCATAAAAGACATTAAAATGAACGGATTACCCACAAGTTCATTTATTGGTCCGGGAAGTAATCGTACCTTAATTAAACGAAGTTTTGCTGACAAAATCGGAAGTACCGCACCATGCTCTCTAATGTTAAATGGGTTTGGTGGTGGACAGTTTAAATGTGACGAAAGCATTAACATAATAATCGAAATGGACAAAGAAAAGCTTGACGTAGAAGCGTTGGTAGTGAATGATAATTTACTGAATGAAAACATATAGCTTGGAACTGATAGATTATGTAGAAACGGAAATCGTCTCGTATACGTAAACGGGTTATGCCGCGTAGAGAATATTTTGAACATTCGTGCCTGTACCACTATCGACGCTAATGAAATATTAAAAGTTGAGAGACTTTTGAAATCTTATCGTGACGTTCTTGCAGAAAAAGCTGCAGATCTCGGTCGTTGTAACGTTACTAAAATTAGAATCGTACTAAACTCGAGCACGCCAGTTAATATGAAACCGTATCGGATCCCATTTGCCAAAAGAGTGATCGTAACTGAAAGACTTACTCGATATGTAAGACCATCCGAATACTCGTATGCATCACCAATTGTTCTTGTCGCTAAACCAAACGGTGAGCATAAACTTTGCGTAGATTATAGATGTGTGAATAAGATAACCAACCGAATGTCATTCCCGATGCCGATCATGGATGAACACTTCTCTCAACTAGCAGGGAATAAATATAATAGCACTTTAGATTTACGTATGGGATATATATCAGATTGAGTTAGAAGAAGAGTCGAAACAGTTCACTACGTTCATCACCAACGAAGGGAACTACGAGTTAAATAGAATACCTTTTGGATTGTCCAACGCCCTGGCTGTATTCCAAGCCGTTATGAACCGAATAATAGCTAAAATGAAGCCAGGTGAAGTATTGGCGTATTTAGACGACGTAATCATACCAAACCGTACAATCGAAGAAGGCTTGCAGCGACTTGAAAAGTTCTTAGCTATTCTTAAGGCTAGTGGACTAACATTACGACTTGACAAATGTAGATTCCTAGAAACGAAAATCGTTATAACCGAGAACGGTATAATGCCAGGTACTCGTAAGGTATCAGCCATTAAGAATTTCAAAATTCCATCAAATGTCACCGAATAACGACGATTTTTAGGTCTTACCGGATTTTTTAAGAAATTTGTTCCCAATTATTTCCTAATAACAAAACCCTTAACAATGCTTTTACGTAAAACCGAAATTAACTCGTTCCAATGGACCGATTCCCAACAAACAGCATTTAACCATATTATTGATGTCTTAACAACCGCTCCAGTATTGGCTCTTTATGACCAATCTGTAGAACACGAATTACATACCGATGCAAGCAGTTTTGGTTTAGCTGGTGTTCTCCTTCAGTCGACCGATGGGAAAACATGGCAGAGTACGATGTATTATAGCCGACACTGTACGGAAGCCGAAAGTAGGTATCATTCTTATGAGTTCGAAGATCTCGCCGTTGTAGAAGTATTGGAACGTTTCCGTATCTACCTTCTTGCTGGAAAATTCCGCCTAGTAACCGATTGTTCAGCCGTTGCTAAATTTCGTGAAAATAAAGAGCTCAAGTCGAAAATTGCGCGATGGTTGCTGAAAATTTCGGAATTGGATTTTGAGTCCGTTCACAGCCCTGGTAGTAGACTAGCTCACGTCGACGCATTAAGTAGAGCCCCTGACCAACCAGATGTACCCGTAGAACCAGTAGGTTCAATCTTCGATATTACGTCCGACGTCAACGATTGGCTCTACGTCATGCAAATTCAAGACAGAAACAATCGACATTCTTCAAGGTAAAATACAATCATCACGTGAACCGGAGGTAAAGAAATATTTCCGAATACAGAATCATCGACTTTATCGTAAGGAGGAAGATGAGCTAAAATTTGTGGTGCCCAAAGCCGTACGTTGGCGTATTGCGAACCTTTGCCACGATAGGATGGGTTATCATTCACTCGAAAAAACTATCGCACGAATCCGAAAGACATTTTGGCTTCCGCAAATACGCAAGTATATAAAATCTTATACCGCGGCGTGCGTTAATTGTTGCTATCGCAAAGCAGATTCCAGTAAGACAGAAGGTACAATGTACTACGATGCAATCGAATCTATACTTTTCCGTGTGGTACATATTGACCACCTAGGTCCGTTTATCCGTAGTAAAAAGGGTAATTTCTATGTATTGGCACTATCCGACGCACTTTCGAAATACTTTATTTTAAAAGCAGTCCGCGACACACGAACTACTCACGTAATAAATGCATTAAATGAAATAACTAGCTACTTCGGGCTACCGTTAAAAATAATCTCTGACCGTGGAACCGTCTATACGTCAAAAACATTTACGACATACTGTGAACAAAATGGTATATAACACGTCAAAACTGCGGTGCGTACTCCAAGATCGAACGGACAAGTCGAGCGTGCTAATCAAAATATTCTTAACTATTTACGTACATTCGTTGACAACCCGAAGGATTGGGATCTAATTCTACGAAATATACAATTCACGATTAATTCGCAAAAGAATAAAACTACGAAATATAGCCCAAACGAACTCTTATTCAACTTTAATTTGCGAGAAATCATACATAACCAATTAGTCGCAGCCATTAATGATGACATAGCCGAAAACATTGAATCCATTCCAATCGATCAAAAACGTGTATTAGCATCGGAAAACATCGATCGAGAGCGGGAAATTTGGAAAAGACATTTCGATCAAAAACGCTCATCTCTGCGCACCTATAAAGAAGACGATCGAAAATGAGTCCACCGCAACCGGCGAGTCGCGAAAACTCGAGCCAAATTATCGTGGTCTCTATCGAATCGTGAAGATATTAACCAGAGACCGTTACTTAATCGAAAATATACCCGGGGGGTCTATAAAATCGCGTAAATGCACATCCGTATACGAATGGAGTAAACTAAAACCATATTGCCAGAATTGTCCAGAACTTGATGAAGATACTACAGCAGATGACTCATAAAACGATTTCTATCAGGAACGGCCGAGTGTCAGCAACTTGGCAACCCGACACCCAAGCGCAACATTGACACGAGCGAAAAATACCCGAGGAGTCGAGTAACGAGTTTCGAGTCGCGTGCAGGGGTAGCTTGCGAAAGAAATATAAAAACTTTGTAACAATTCATTTTTAATAAACGTTTATATACTTTTGTTAACATCAAAATAAAAAGGCCTTCTGACAGGTGCTTACAGTATGTAAACACATGTCGCGTAACTGCTCTAGCGAAATAGATAGATTAAATTAATGCGGAAAATGTGGTATTGACGGTCATTTCCCCAAAGAATGCCCAAAAAGCCTGAAATGTTTGCTCTGAAAGGTCGAGAGAAGAAAGAACATCAACCACATCGGTGGGAGCTACAGATGTCCAGCGTTTACGAGAGCTCTGACAAATATGATAATTATTCAAATAAACCTAAACCACTGTGAAGATGCTCAACACATATCCTTACAGCAGTCAGGGAAATGAAAGTGAGCCCTAAACAGTTCGGCTTCAGGAAATCCCACTCAAAAGTGGATATAATGAAATGCGTGTTGAAATTAGCAACAGAAGCCATTGATGCCAGAATATGGCGTCCCGGGGAAAAATATTACTGCGCTGTGGTAACTCTGGATGTTAGAAACGCTTTTAAACAGCTAACTGGCAGCGCATACTAGAAGCCCTCATACAAGTAGGGGCTTTAGGTTATATTATCAGAATAATTGAGAGACATTTTCGGACCGTAATCTGAGGTTTAGAAGCGACAAAATCATTGAGGAGTACATCGTGTTCGCAGGGGTCCGCTAAGGATCAGTTTTAGGCCCACTACTATGGAACGTTATGTACGACGGTGAACTTAGACCAGATATGCCTTCTAGAACGAAACTCATCTGATTCGCGGATGATATCGTGTTGTAATAGTAGCAAAACACATCAAGCTATTGAGAGGATCGTCAGCGAATCAGTAAGTAGGATCAAGGTTTGATTGACGTACATGAACCTGGAGTTAGCTGAGCACAAAACTAATGTGGTTCTAATAAGCACCAGGAAGGGTAGAATCCAAGAAACTAAAAGCTGGGACTGTTACTATAAATTCGAAAACCCGATAGGAAATACCTACGGATAGGAGCAAGGCTTGGTTGACGTACATGAACCTGGAATTAGCTGAGCACAAAACTGATGTTTTTCTAATAAGCAGCAGGAAGGGAGTAGAATCCATGAAAGTAAAAGTTGGGACTGTTACTATCAATTCAAAACCCCGACAGGAAATACCTAGGGATGATGATTGATAGTCGTGTAAGCTTTAAAACGCATCTAAAATACGCTGTGAAAAATGCATCGAGTGTGCGGCCCTGCTGGTGCGAATAATACCAAACAACGGTGGCCCTAGTCAAAGCAAAAGAATACCATACAGTACAATTGTCAGCTAGTTCCTTTTGTACGCGGCACCAAACTGGGCTAATGCAATAAACATAAATAGCTACGCAAAGAAACTATTAGCCGCCTATCGCTTAAACGCTTTTCGGACTATCTACGGCTTCTGCACAATTTCTGTTGATGCATCTTTCCTCAATGCAAGACTAATCCCAGTTGATATTCTGGTTAAAGAAATGCAGAGATTATTTGTAAGGCTATTCGAGCTCGGACGGTGTGACGTCTTTAACCTGATGCTGGAAAAGATCGTGCGAGCTGCAGAACTTGATTGCTAAGGCACAATTTTCATAAGGGCGTGCAATTGTTGGGGCATGCCGATGATATTGATATCGTCGGTCTAAATAACCGCTCTCTTAGTTCTGCTTTTTCCAAACTGGATAAAGAAGCAAAGCGAATGGGTCTGGTGGTGAACGAGGACAAAATGAAGAACCTCCTGTCATCAAACAAACAGTCGGAGCACTCGCGTATCGGCACCCATGTCAGATATGCATATTCAACAGTGAAAGATGTGTTTTGCAAGTGCTCCTACAAGAGTGACGATGAGTTTGCGAAAAAGTCCCACGGTAGTGATAAAAAGTGGGCAAGTGTGCTTCCAGGAGCTGGAGCAGTGACCTGTGATTGCTTTTGACAGGTGTACCTGACCAACCAGAGGTAAATACAGCCATTTTTATCGAACTCCAAAAGAGTGAGAAAAACACAAAAATTGAAAACTGAAAAATTTTTAAGCAAACGGTGAAAAGTGTTGTTGCTGAGATAGTGGCGCAAAAGTAACCTTGCGCTGTTTTTTGGCTGTAATTTAAAAAAAAAAAATGAAAAGCTTTGATTCTTCTTGTGGATTATTTTTATTTGGTCTTTTAATTTTTTTTACATCAAGTCGAGAATATGATATCATGTATATAAATAGCCGCCGCCACAGTTGATTGCCATTTGAGCCCTTTTTATGGCATTTTCCATCACTTTGGCCAAAACTTCCGGTGATAGGTCCTCACATTCTTGACGGATATTGTCTTTAAGAGCTGCAAGAGTCTGAGGCTTGATGACATAAACCCGTGACTTCAAAAAGCCCCACAAAAAGAAGTCTGGAGCGGTCATATCAGGCGATCTTCCTGGCCAGTGCAAGTCGCCAAAACGGGAGATTAGGCGCCCGGGAAATGCATCCCACAGCATATCGGTTGTGGCACGTGCAGTGTATGCCGTTGCACCGTCCTGTTGGAACTACATGTTTTCCAATCCCAATTCGTCAAGTTGCAGCAAAAAGAACTCGTTGATCATTGCTCTGTAGCGCTCACCATTCACAGTAACCGTTTGGCCCGCGACGTCTTCGAAGAAAAAAGGTCGAAAGAAAAAGGATGACTCCTCCAGCGAAAACAGCACACCATACAGTGACTTTGAGCGGGTGTAATGGCTCTTCGTGGGTTACACGCGGATTTTCAGTGCCCCAGAAGCGTAAATTTTGCTTATTTACATACCCGCTAAGATGGAAATGGGCCTCATCACTCATGATTATTTTTGATGAAAAATCATCTTCCTCTTGGTGGTGATTAAGGATGGCTTGAGCGTATGTTAGACGCGATTGGCGGTCAGCAGCTAACAGCTGATGCACCGTCTAGACTTTGTACGGAAGCATCTTCAAATCTTGTACCAAAATTCGCTGTAAAGACCGTCGACTGATACCCATTTGCGTGGCACGTCGTCTGGTCGATGTCGACGACGCTTCCATGACATCCTCGGCTACAGCAGCAATATTCTCTGCAGAACGGCTACTCCGGGGTCTGCCATGCCTGGCAGCATCTCGTGTTGTGCCAGTCTCTTCGAGGCGAGCGGCTAAACGTCGCAGTGTTTCACCAGTAGGCCTTGGACGACGAGGAAATCTGGGACGAAATTCACGTTGTGCCAAGGTCACCGACCGATTATTGGTCAAATAAATAGTCAGCAATATTCCGCGTTCTGGAGCAGTGTAGCGTAACATTGTTTATTAACGTGTATTTCGCATGTGTTTACTACACAAATGTCAAAACAGAACTGACATTAGGGGCCAATCACAAAATTTATAGCATTTTCTGATAGGAGGATTACTTTAGCGCCACCTGTTACATATACATATGTATCTGTCCAGACGGCTACGCAGGTGAATGACATCTGACAAGCGCAGGGATAAGCAAACTACCCAACAACATGCCGAATAAGTCTGCGGGCATATGCGCAGAATCGAAGGAAATGAGCGGTGCGATCAATCCGCCGTGAGAAAGCAAATACTCACTCCTGAGCACGAGCGCGCTGAAAAGCACCAATGCGAGCTTACAACTCCAGACATGGTAAAAAGCGACACGCAACAGCATAAGGAAGGGGAAAGTGAGCAAGCGACAAAGCGAGAACCAGACAGGGAGCCGCAGCGTTTGATGGGAGAAAAAATAAAAGAGCTTATCAGTATGATGGAAGTGCAGAGGCATATCAACATGCCGATGAGAGACTTGGTGAGTGCAATAGAGAGGCAGCATAAGAAAGCACAGCATATCTAAGCCACCCACTGAGCGCCTCAATCAAAGCACACAAATCGATACAATGCAGAACGATCACAAAAAGCAAGCAAAGAGAGCCCGCACGGCTGCCAATAGCGGGCGGGATGCACCCAGTTCGCAGCAGCAAATAGCAAACTGCAACGGTTTAGAATCGCCGAGAGGACCAATAGAGGTGAAGCCTAAAGAGTAACAACACTGCTCCAACCAACCAAAAGAGGTGGCTGCTGTAAAGAAGCAAAGCGCGGCAGCAGTAGGCATGAACGTACCCCTAGGCGTGAAGGGCATCCAATCCCATGAATGCTGGACAACAGTGGTCAAACATAAGATCAAAATCACGTACAATAGACCAACGAAACCTGACACATTGGTCCTGAAGAAAGTCGATGCACATTCATACGCGGAAATATTAAAAAAAAATTAAATCGTAACCGGAGCTCAAGTAACTGAGCTATATCAAAAAGGGCGTTAGGCGGAGGACGAATTATTATTCGAACTAAAGCGGCACCCTAGAATCTCTCTTGCCAACAAGTGCTACTTTGGACTGAGAAGGCAATTGAGTAATAAAATCCTTTCTCGACGAATAAAACTAACACTCTACCAGGCTCTTATTATACCCGTCCTAACTTAGGGGGAGAAGCTTGGACGATGGCAATGCCCGATGAATTGTCGCTTGGAGTATTTGAGAGAAATATTCTGTGGAAGATTTTTGGACACTGTGGTGACTGCGAATGTCGCAGGGGATGCAGGAATGAGCCTTATGAGTTTTGCGACGACATAGACATAGCGCAGTGAATAAAGATCCAGCGGCTACGTTGGCTGGGTCGTGACGTCCGAATGGATATAAATGCTCGGTCTCTAAAAATATTCGATGCGATACCATCTGGTGGTAGCAGAGGAAGGGGGAGGCCTCCTCTGCGTTGGAAAGATCAGGTTGAGAAGGACTTGGCTTCATTTGGTGTGTGCAACTGGCGTCGGCTAGCACGCGAAAGTCTAAAGAATTGACTGGCGCATTTTGTTAAACTCAGCCCAATTAAGAAGAAGATTCGTTTGCATAAAATTAAAACTCTCCAACTCGAAAATATTTAGAAAGACTGGTTATTCAGTTTTCTTATTGCTAACTACGAAAATAACTTTAATTCTAAACTGAACCTAAAACGACGTTGGTACTTGCATTGCCAGATGTTACCTGCTGAAGTAGTCGCACGTGCAATACAGACATAGTGTCAGCATAATTATTCGAAGCGAATACGTGAGTTCCATATGTATACACATAGCCAGGTAAAAGAAAATGATAAGTTGCAGATTTCATCAGTCAAATAAGTCGGAAGGCGGGAAATCAATAAAAATTATTAGATGCGCAACTAGGTTCTCGCTGTTTTTTTGACGAAAATACAACTTTGTTCGGAAAAAATGGTTTCAAGTGAGTCATTGTAAGTATTGAACATCGCTGGCTACTACTTTTTCCCATCTTTCTGGTAGATCTCGTATACCGTCGGTAAAACTGTTTATCTTTTGAGGCTATCCTTGGATCAAGCCATTTTTTTATGTCTTTATATGAATGGCCGCGTATTGCGGCCGCTTCTCGCGAAGTGCTCGGCTCAATCGCATCAATTGAAGTCGATACCGATCCCCAGTGATGGTTTCGCTTGGTTTTAACAGTTCATACTAAATAACAACAACTTGGTCCCACCACATACATAGCATTACCTTCGCAGTGTGAATATCCGTTGGTTGTAACTCATAAGGATCCCAAGTCCCCTGTTTCTGAATCATTCCCAAAGCAGCAATTGCTTGGAAATGGGTTGGCGGGTAACTCCTAATACTGAAGCAAGCTCTTCTTGTGTTTGACACGGATTCTCATTGAAAAATGCCTCCAATTCAGCGTCTTCGAAGGTTTTTCGCCTTTCTTCACGCGGATGGTCGTCAACATAAAAATCACCGTCTTTGAAGCGACGGAACCAGGCTCGGTACGTTGTTTCCCTTAAAGCAGCATCTCCAAAAACTTTTTGTAGCTCCCAATGCGCTTAAGCCGCCGTTTTTTTTTCGAATGAAAGAGGAAAATCAGCACTTTCCGCAAATGACGATTATTCGGCACAAAATCAGACATTTTCACAAAACCAAAACAAAATCACTAATGTGTCGAGGCTGTTTGATTACCATATGTCTCAGTTTGGCTTACGACTAAGCCATCACACACTATTGGAACTTAGTTACGCACCTAATAATATCATATAATATAACAGCATTTCCGTTGATTTCCCAATATTTCACCGAATCCGTTAAATAAGCATTTCATTACTATATAAGCATTTTTATTATTGAGATATATGTAAAAATGTAAAATATACCAACTACCGACAGTAAAATAATAATATCAGTATGTTTCTGGGAGCTTCTAGCTTAATACCTGCTTTGTTTTTTTTAACCTTTTGCTAAACAAATAATAAAATTCGCGTGTAGAGAGTAGCTTGTAACGTATGCAGCGTTAACTTCTTCCCACTTAAATCTAATGTCGCCAATCGTCTTCAAAAGTGTGGCAGGTCGTTGCAACTCACATAGACATATGTATGTCGGTAGATTATTGACTCTGGTTGTTTCCGGCATAGCTTCCATGTTTGCGTCTGTTTGTTCATTAAAGTCATTTAGTAATAAAACTCTTGGATGTACTTATATCGCCTATTTGCGACATGTGTTGTCCATTATTCGCATTTTACTTTTGTTCCCGTATATCTTTATATTTTGTATGACCTTATTAGCCTTTACAACAGGTCTAGGAGCACTTTTTTGGAAAAGAAGTATTTTGTAATTATTATAGTTACATCTTTTTATATATTTTAATTACTTATTTTTTGTATTAATGTTACTTTTTAATACTACTTAAATACTGAGTCACAATATGGTCGGATGAAAGCATATAAACTGTATGAGAAGAAACACGTCTGCTCATTTTAAAATGAAGTACACATCACTTGCATTCTTCTGTTTTCGTTGAGGGGTTTTTTGCGTGGAGAGTCCCAAACCCAGTGTACAACCAGCTATCCTACGTTTGCCTCGTCTTCTCACATTAGCTCGCTCTCGAACGCGTGTTCGGAAGCTACCCATACTTGGGCTAAGCCCGGAAGTTGTGAGTTTCTTGGGCTATATGTAGAAGAATCGTGCTGACCACTCCCAAGTGAATGGTAATCAGTGATTTTCCCCACTTTGGTGGACTTCTACCATCCTCCACTCCATAAAAACTAATTGTAAGCATGATTTATCGATTAAAAATTATTGAAATTACAAAAATATTTATTAAAAAATAAAATGAAGTAAAAATTAAAAACAAAACATTTCATCTTAAACAAAATTAAAAACTATTAAAAAAATTACTTAAATAATATACATGAAACAAGAAAGAATAATGCGGAAATCTAGTGACTCAGTATTTAAGTAGTATTAAGTAACATTAACACGTTGGTTGCCAATGTATCACTGGTGATCATTTCAAAAACCTACCCCCAGGTGCCAATGTATCACTGGTGATCATTTCAAAAACCTACCCCCAGGTGCCAATGTATCACCGGGGATCATTTCAAAAAACTACCCCCAGGTGACAATGTATCACCAGTAATACACGCTTAGGCCCCTAGATTTTAGGGGCTGGGACCCTAACGGAAGGAGTTTTGGGAAAATTGAAAGTTTATTTTAAAGGAAAAAATATTTTATTTCATATTTCTTCCTGGCGACTGACGACGAGTTTGTCGTCTTTAATTCTGAATAGCACATGCCGCAACGATGTCTCTTGCGCCTACCATCCTTTGTTGCTTCTGTCGACGTTATTAAAAAGTGTTTTCCCTGCGGAGGTGAGCGCGCTATTGAAGCGCTATCTTTTCCCCTCATGAAAAGGATAATGCTTTGACGAAAGTCAGATATTTGCCTTTTATAAGTTTTTGACACTGTTTCAGAGGACTGGGCATTATCTGCGAAGTGAATGAATTTGAGCAAGATCTGGAACCGGTTACGAGCCATAACTTGTGGGACGAATGCGTTTTTGAACAATGTGCTTGGTTTCCAATAGTCGGTTATTGCAGTCGGTTATTCCCATATACATGACTATGGCCAGAAACTCCATGATCTCCTGGCGATCAGTATCTTTCCACATATTCATCCTACTGCTGCTGCGAGTACCGATGCCAGTTACTTGAGAGTTTGCATTCCTATTTGTCTCTTCAACAATAATATCCAATATCTCATCGGTCAAAAACTTTCTGTAATATTGAAATGGCGTACCGGCATCATATTGCAAAGCCTGGGGTGGATTGGTAAATTCTTCTCAATTCTTCAAAGTCTCTCCGGTAGCAGGCGAGGTCCATGCTGTCGTAGTTTCCGTCTGTTCTTCATCAGCAGTATTATTAACATTTGTAGCACTAACATCGAGGTCTTCACAAATACTGTCATCACTCCTTGTATCACTGCCTGAATTTGGGATGTACTCATCTTCATCTGAAGTAAAATCCTCACCACTAACACTGGAATTTTCCATTGAATTCAACGCGTCACGTATTTCCTCGGAATTCATAACTTCACTATATTTCACTGAAATTTGCAACCAACTGCTCGCTATGAACTCAAGTTTGATACTGATTTATTTTGATTTATTTCTTCGAAATGTGATCACCGGTGATCACATTTCAAAAAAAATAAGAATAGTTTTAAAAAAACGGCAAGTGGTCACCGGTGAACACAGCACAAAAACGTGCTCATACGCGTCAGTAGCGTGACTTTTATTCCTGGTAAAAATATCTCGTTAAAATTCAAACGGGAACATGACTTTTTTTGCTTGGCACCTGGGGGTAGATTTTTTTTGTGATCACCGGTGATACGTGGCAGCCAACGTGTTAATACAAAAAAGAAGTAATTAAAATATGTAAAAAGATGCAACTATAATAATTACAAAATACTTCTTTTCCAAAAAAAGTGCTCTCAGACCTGTTGTAAAGACTAATAAGGTCATACAAAATATAAAGATACACGGAAACAAAAGTAAAATGCGAATAATGGACACCACATGTCGCAAATAGGCGATATAAGTACATCCAAGAGTTTTATTACTAAATGACTTTAATGAACAAACAGACGCAAACATGGAAGCTATGCCGGAAACAACCAGAGTCAATAATCTACCGACATACATATGTCTATGTGAGTTGCAACGACCTGCCACACTTTTGAAGACGATTGGCGACATTAGATTTAAGTGGGAAGAAGTTAACGCTGCATACGTTACAAGCTACTCTCTACACGCGAATTTTATTATTTGTTTAGCAAAAGGTTAAAAAAAAGCAAAGCAGGTATTAAGCTAGAAGCTCCCAGAAACATACTGATTTTATTATTTTACTGTAGGTTCCATCAAAGCTTACAAATGTGTACATATATGTTTAGTTGGTATATTTTACATTTTTACATATATCTCAATAATAAAAATGCTTATATAGTAATGAAATGCTTATTTAACGGATTCGGTGAAATATTGGGAAATCAACGGAAATGCTGTTATATGATATTATTAGGTGCGCAACTAAGTTCTAATGGATAGGTCAATCGATGCCGCCAGCAGTGTGTGATGGCTTAGTCATCAACCAAGCTTAGCCATATACATATATGGTAATCAAACTGCTTCGACACATTAGCGCTTGGGTTTTGGTATCATATACTTTTGGTTTTGTGAAGCCTTCGAAATGTATGAGAAGAAACACGTCTGTTCATTTTAAAATGAAGAATGCAAGTGATGTGTACTTCAACCCTGCTAATAATACATAACATCTTCTTCTTCTTGTTTCTAAAATCTAATAATTGGTAACAATCAATTGGTTTTGCATGGCGTTCGGTCCTGCGTAAGGAATCAGAGATAGCTAATTAATTGTCAACACTTATAACTACATCTTCATTTTTTTTTTTTGATTTCTTTGTTTTTATAAACATCATCCTGAAAACAACTTTCAGAATCATGCTGAGATCTCACATTTTCCTTTAAATTTATCATTTATTTCTTTTTTCGTATTTGGTTTACATGAATATAACGAATATGATTATTTACTCTTATTAAGTACCTTAAGTTAGATATCTTTTTTTCAATGACAGTGGGTATCCATTTAACAAATTCTTTGAAATGATTTAAATAATATATTGTATTTCCGCTGTTTTATAATGATGATTTGCTATTTTTACATTGGATTGTGTAGTATTATTCTTATTTGATTTACAATTTCTTTTGTTAGTGTTCTTAAGCTTAAGTTTTTTTCACTTTTCAACAAACCTAATACAATTCTAGGCTTGTATGCGAACAGCATTGCTGAAGGTGACTGACCGGTTGCTGTAGTTGGTGTATTACGATAGTAAAGCAAGAACTTTTTTACTTTTTGTTCCATGGATAGTGAACTTTCTTTACTCAAGCAATATTTTTTGAAAACTGTTTTTATCGTACGAACACAGCGTTCCGCTAATCCGTTTGACTCCGAATTCTCTACTTTGAAATGGTGGGGCATTATCACTAACTATATTTTTAGGATAACCATAGTATTCAAATACACTGACTAATTGATCTATGTCGCGTGATGCTGTGGTAGTACTCATAATTATTATTAAACAAAATTTCGTAAATGAGTCTACTATTAAGAAAATTTTTTTTACTGCGAAATCAAAGAAGTCAATATGGATTCTCTCAAATGGAAATTAAGATTTTTTCCAAAGTGTTTCGGTTATGAGTTTATTTGGTGTTCTAGTTTGTTGACATACGAGTACTTCGCAATTGCTAACATATTTCTCGATGTCTTTATCGCAATTATTCCACCAAACATAAGATCTTGCTACCATTTCCATTCGAATAATGCCCATGTGACTCTCATGACGCATTTTCAACATACGATTTCGCAAACATTCCGGAATAATTACTCTTGAAAAGTAGAACAGACAATTGTCTTCAATTGACAATCTAGACCTTTATTAAAATATTTTTTATATTTGTCTTCAACTTTAATTGGCCATTTGTTTTTAACGAAATAATAAATTTTTGACAAAATTGGATCAAATTTTATTTCATTGGCTATTTCTTTTAAATTTAAAGGTAATTCATTAGAAGCATTTAAAAAATTAATTGAAATATTTTTTATTTCCGTTTTTTCATTTTCCAATGGTCAACGAGACAATGCATCTACATGAGACATTTGCTTAGCACTCCTATGTTTAATTTCATATTGATACATAGACAATTCATCGCTGCAAACGTGCCACTGCCACCGCACTATTCAACTTTGTTGGGCTGAAAATTTCTTTAATTACTTAGTTATCTGTAAAAATAGTGAGTGGTTGCCCAAACCAATACTTATGAAACTTTCGTATAGCAAAAATAATTGCTAATCGTTATAGCAAAAATAATTGCTAATCGTTCCCGGTGAACTTGTGAATAATTTTGCTCTGCCGGTGACAATGTGGATGAAACAAACATGACCGGCTTCTCAATTCCATTTCCGATATGTGAGAGAACTGTGGCCACGCCGTAAGGACTTTCGTCAGTTGATACAACAATAGGTTTCTTTCTTAGGTTTTCAACAATGAACTGTTTACTTTTTTCAAAAACCCTTTGACATTATTCACTCCAGTGAAAAGGAGTTTCTTTTCGCAGCAGTCGATACAAGACATTTAGTAATTTTTAAGAAACGACATTTTTCAACATTAAT
Source organism: Anastrepha ludens (assembly GCF_028408465.1). Classification (NCBI taxonomy): domain Eukaryota; kingdom Metazoa; phylum Arthropoda; class Insecta; order Diptera; family Tephritidae; genus Anastrepha; species Anastrepha ludens. The sequence goes on from NC_071503.1 coordinate 97,763,536, forward strand.
TTTAATTTTTAATTTTGACAGACGATCGAAAGGCTCTAACGAATTGCAAACCATTTAAAATTTGGTCCATAACAGATTGAAATATAGGGTATTAACTATCAGAATTTTTTTAGAATCATTGGATAATTTCAATTGTTGGTATGCACCTTTTAAGTCTATAACAGAAAAATACTTGCAGTTTGCAAATATTCTGCGAATATATCTTCTACCAAAGGTAAAGGATAAGGAGCAAATTCGGGACATTTATTTAGCGATGCTTTTCCATCGAGATAAATCCTTATTTTCCCTTTCGGTTTCTCAACAATTAATTGGGCCTTGCTCAAGTTGTTGACCGATCTTTTCACGCAATTTAAATGGAACAGTATACGCGGCATGAAACACTGGTGTCTTATTTTCATTTAAAACTAAATGCACTTCAAAGTTTCTAATAACCTCATTAATTTTTTCATCGACTATATTCGGATATCTACTTTTAATATTACCAAATATATCATTGTGCTCGATCAAGCTAATTATATTGGTCTCAAACCTCTTACGCCAACCAATAAATAATTTATCTAACCATGGTCTGCCCATCAGTGGCTTGAACCTTTTTCCAATATTGACGACTATCATTTTTAGGCTGACGATGACATACTTCAGAAATGAATGATCCACATTCTAATATTTTCTCACTTGAAAAGTTATTAAATTAATATTTGATTTGACCAATTTGACATTTTTTAATTGTTCATCAAGCTCATACTTTGAAATAATTAAAGTCCACGCTCCACTATCCACTTCCATTTCGATTATGGTTTTGTTGACATTGACAGTAACGTAGCAAGCTTCACTGGCACCGTGGATGTTGTTGATGACTTTGATCGACTCAGATGTACAGACTGAAGAAGTGTGACCTTTAGGTTTGCATTTAAAACATTTCTTCCACCGCGAGACCTTTCTTCTCGTCGTGATTTCTTCCACATCGTGTACATTTGCTGAACTTTTGTACTGAAATTTCATCTGATGGCTTTTTAGACTTCTGTGGTATTTTTTGATTTTTATGCTTCCAATCAGACTTCTTTTGTGATGAATGTTTCTCTCTGTTGCCGTTACTTTCATTTTTTAGACTATTTACTGTATTCGAACGCATTTCGATTTGACCTTGTTTGGTTATTAACTCTAACTGCAGTACAATTTCACATGCTTTGTCAAAATTTTAGTTTAGCTCATCCATTAATTTCTGTTGAATTCGTTCACTTCTTCACTTCAGACTTCCACACCGACACAGAGGAAGTGTTGGAACTGCTCAAACTAGGCAACCCTGAGTTACCGAACAGCGATTGGAAAGTAGCAAAGATTGGTGAAGTGGATGGCAAGAGAAGGCTAGCGGTGATCATCTTGATTGAGGAGTCACTGGATCCACTCCCCAACTAGAAATGGAAGGTCAACTACGGCTTCCAATCACTGACACTCGATGTCTACAGACAGAATGTGGCCAGTAAAGGCAGCTCTGCAGAAAACATGACGTCATCTGCGGAGGAGACGACGGTTGCGGTAGACAACCAAACGGACGACGAGGTGGCATCCAATTCCGGTATGGTGGGCGAACTCTTCCGTAGGATTACCCTAGAGGAAATAGGGGAATATTCCGAGCTCTCAGATGCTTTGGAGGATGAGGAGTATATTCCCACTTCTTTCGACGAGGATATCGCTGAACAAACCGTGGTTGGCTGTGATCCAACAACGTATACCAGCGATGGTGGGGGTTGTACAGATCAACCTCCACCACAGTAAGGCGGCTTCAACCGCACTCATCCTCCGTCTCGCTGAATGAGAAGAGGAAATCGCGCTCATCCAAGAAATATGGGTCGTAAAAGATCGGGTTTGCGGGTTGAGCAACAAAGAGTTTAAACTGGTCTATGTTTCCGACAAAGGTAAACCCAGGTCGTGTATACTAGTGAAAAAACATATTAATGTATTCTTATTGATGCAATTTAGCGATGCGGATAACGTAATACTATCAGTGGAGTCCTGCGGAAGGACAATATGCATGAATATGCAAATGGACATGATGCAGTGCTACCACCCCCATCACTACTCCTAAGAGGTGCAGCCGAGGAAGCCGCGAGACGTGGTATCCCATTCATACTCGGCGCAGATGCTAATGCTCATCATCAGACACCAAGGAACACGGTGAGTACATTTTTGAAATCATCATGTGTAACAATCTTCATATTGGCAATATAGGCGACACCCCTACCTTTGTAAGAGCTACTAGGAGGGAAGTTCTGGACATTACATGTGTCAACGAAGGGGGGCACAAATTATAAAAGATTTGAGAGTGTCCCAGGGCAACTGCTTCTCAGACCACAGGTACTAAAGTACAGCATTTTATTACCAACTAAACTGTGCAGTCCGGTCGTGACGGACAGAGGCTGATCGACTTCGCCGGGGCCCGAAACATGGTAGTCTGCAACACTACACTCCAGCATAAAAATATCCACCAAGCTACCTGGCTGTCCCCTGATCGAAAAACGCGAGACCAGATTGATCATGTTGTGATAGATAGAAGACACGCTTCTAGTGTATTAGATGTACGTACGATCCAAGGACCCAACATCTACTCGGATCATTACCTTGTTGCAGCCACACTGCGCACACACCTCTGTGCAGCAAAAAACGTACATCTACCTACGCAAAGAATGTTCAAGATCGAAAAGCTGCAATCACAACAGACAGCCAGAAGATTCGCCACTTGACTCTCACTCCTGCTCTCAGAGAGCACTGACCAACAAACCGGCATGCACGAGCAATGGAGCGACTTTCCTCGTTCTCTACGTACCGCCGCCGAAGAAGCAGTAGGATTCCGGCGAGCCCGAGTTGGTACGACGAGGAATGTCATTCTGCCGCAAAAAGAAAGGATGCCGTCTATAGAGCCACGCTGCGATCGGGCGCAACGCGAGCCATGTGGGATCCCTACAGAGAGCTAAGAAACGAAGAGAGTCCTATTATCCGAAAGAAGAAACGAGAGGCCGAAATACGTGAGTGCGAGGAGCTTGATATGCTGAGAACAAGAACAACGCCCGAAAATTCTGCCAGAAAGTTCGGCGGCTTACAGAAGGTTTTAAGACCGGGGCGATTTCCTGTAAGAATAAAGACGGCGAACTGGTGACTGACATCCAGAGCAATCTTAAATTATGGAGGGAACACTTCTCGAATCTGTTAAACAGTGATAGCTGCGCATGTCACAGAGAATGTGAAGATCCCGATACCCCAATCGTCGACGATGGAATTTCCGTTCCGCTACCCGACCATGACGAGGTGAGAATAGCGATAACGCGGCTAAAGAACAACAAAGCCGTGGGCGGCGAGGAGATGGTAAGGAGCATGCATCAGCTCCTATGCAAAATAATGGTCGGATGAAAGCATTCCTGCCGATTGGAATTTAAGTGTGCTCTGCCCAATCCATAAGAAGGGCGATCCTGCAATCTGTGCCAATTACCGCGGGATTAGTCTTCTAAATATCGCTATAAGGTTCTAGCGAGCGTATTGTGTGAAAGGCTGAAGCCCACCGTCAACCAACTGATTGGACCTTATCAGTGTGGCTTTAGACCTGGAAAGTCTACCATCGACCAAATATTCACAATACGCCAAATCTTGGAAAATACCCATGAAAGGAGAATCGACACGCACCATCTTTTCGTCGATTTCAAAGCTGCATTCGACAGTATGAAAACGAGTTACTTGTATGCCGCGATGTCTGAATTTGGTATCCCCACAAAATTAAAACGGCTATGCAAGATGACGTTGCTCAACACCAGCAGCGCCGTCAGAATTAGGAAGGACCTCTCCGAGCCGTTTGATACCAAATGAGGTTTCAGACAGGGTGACTCGCTGTCGTGTGACTTCTTTAACCTGATGTTGGAGAATCATACGAGCCGTAGGCACAATATTTTATAAGAGCGTACAATTGTTGGCGTATGCTGATGGTAATGACATCATCGGCCTTAACAACCGCGCTGTTAGTTCTGCCTTCTCCAAACTGGATAAAAAGGCAAAGCGAGTGGGTCTGGTGGTAAACGAGGACAGAACGAAGTACCTCCTCTCTTCAAACAAACAGTCGGCGCACTCGCGTATCGGCGCCCACGTCACTGTTGACAGTTATAATTTCGAGGTTGTAAAAGACTTTGTTTATTTAGGGACCCGCATTAACACCGATAACTATGTCCGCCTTGAAATCCAACGTAGAATCTCTCTTGCCAACAAGTGCTACTTTGAACTAAGTAGGCAACTGAGCAGTAAAGAGCGTAAGATTTTTGGACCTTTGCACTTTGGAAGCGGCGAATATCGCAGGCGATGGAACTATGAGCTGTATGAGCTTTACGACGACATAGGCATAACGCAGCGATTAAAGATCCAGCGGTATCAGAGGAAAAGGAAGGCCTCCTCTGCGAGATCAGGCGGAGAAGGACTTGGCTTCACTTGGTGTGTCCATTTGGCGCTGGTTAGCACGAGAAAGAAACGACTGGCGTGCTTTATTAAACTCGGCCAAAATCGCGTAAGCGGTTATCGCGCTAATTAAGAAGAAGAAGTACGACTTAATTATATCCCAAAGAAATGGGCTGAAGTAAAAGTGGTCTTCATTCCCAAAGCAGGAAAAACCACACATACGAAACCGAAGAACTACAGGCCGCTTAGCCTATCATATATAGATATATATATAATTGGCGCGTTAACCCTGTTCGGGTGTTTGGCCGAGCTCCTCCTCCTATTTGTGGTGTGCGTCTTGATGTTGTTCCACATATGGAGGGACCTACAGTTTCAAGCCGACTCCGAACGGGCGATATTTTTATGAGGAGCTTTTTCATGGCAGAAATACGCTCGGAGGTTTGCCATTGGCTGCCGAGGGGCGACCGCCATTAAAAAAATGTTTTTCTTAATTTTGGTGTTTCACCGAGATTCGAACCAACGTTCTCTCTGTGAATTCCGAATGGTAGTCACGCACCAACCATTTGGCTACGGCGGCCGCCGATTAGCGTGTCATCCTTCCTGTTAAAAACGTTAGAGCGATTGCTAAATGGGCACATCAAAGGAAAGATTCACCCTCTCAACATGCATACAGCAGAGGTAAATCAGTGGAGACAGCACTCCACTCGCTAGTCGACTCGATTGAGAAATCACTTCACTATAAGGGATAATATACCTCTTCCAATAACATACACCCGGAAGCAATTACCAAATCGCTAACGGAAATGGGAGTAAACAGAGCGCTCGTCTCGCTGATAGAACGAATGCTAATCGGGCGGACGATAGACGGAGATTTGGGTGAAACCTCCATTAAGAAATTTCCGATCAGGGGTACACCTCAGGGAGGGGTGATTTCCCCACTTCTGTGGAACCTGACCGTCAATAATATCCTTCCGGAACTGGAAAAAATGGGAGGCAAGATAATTTCATATGCCGATGATATTGTAATAGCAATCTCTGGCAAAAACCTTCCTACTATGTGTGATCTTCAACAAAGAGCTCTCAACAGACTATAACTATGGTGCAAAAGCCGAGGACTTGAAGTAAATCCGAAAAAAACGGAAGTGATACTGTTCAGCAGAAAACATAAAATATCTGCTCTTCAACAAATACTTTTAGGAGGAAAACCCCTTAGGGTTACAGAAAACGCTAAATATCTAGGACTTGTACTAGATAGGAACCTAAATTGGGGGCTCACAGCTGCAGATAGAGTACGCAAAGCTACGACGGCGCTGCACTCCTGCGGAAGGCTCATTGGGAAAGAATGGGGTTTGAAACCCAGAGTGATACACTGGTTGTACACAGCAGTAATTAGACCAATTCTCTACTAGGGTATTGCAATATGGTGGAAAGCCCTGGAGAAGGGCGTGAACATTAAAAAAGTTGACAGGGTCCAAAGACTTGCATCTGTTCTTATAACCGGTGCAATGTCAAACACACCATCGAAAGCACTACATGTGATATTAAACTTCCTTCCGGTAGACCTGCAGGCAAAGTACATTGCGCGCAGTGCAGCAATAAGGCTGAGCACTTTAAGTAAGTGGTCAAACACAGACTATGGCCACGGCAAAATCCTGGATGGCACGTTGGGGCTTCCCAGACAGGTAGATTATACAGTTCCGCCTGTACGTGCCACTACAACGTTGGTGACACTCCTATCCTCGAGGGAAGAAAGGGAACGGGACGTGGTAAGACAGGGCGAGTCCATCCATGTATACACAGATGGCTCAAAGCTCGATGGCAGGTTGGGCGGAGGTGTATATTCCGAACATCTGGGGATCTCCTTCAGTTTTCGGCTCCCCGACTACTGTAGTGTCTTTCAGGCGGAACTGATGGCAAAAATGAAAGCCGTGACACTGGTACAGTGTGATACGATACCTGGAGATGATATCTACATTTTCACTGATAGCCAGGCGACGATAAATTCGACAACGACGATAAGTCGACAACCTCCAAAGTAGCCATGAAATGCCGCGCATCTCTTAACGAGATGGGTTCCTGGCCATTGCGGCATTGAGGGGAACTGCAGAGCCGATGAACTAGCGAAAATCGGTACCAAATTGACTGATGAGTACATAGACAACGATATAGGTATACACGTGCAAACGTCTAGACTACGTATCCACGAGGAAATTGTTAGAGTAGCGAACGAAAGATGGCGTAACGAAACCACTTGCAAAATAGCCCGACAGATGTGGCCGACTCTCAATGCTAAACGCACAGAACTTGTACTAAGAAGAGATAAGCATAGTCTTAACACGCTGATTTCAGCTATTACAGGTCACTGCCTAATCGGTAGGCACGCCCAGAGAATGCGTGTGCAAAGACATGACTTTTGCAGAAGTTGTCTAGACGAGGAAGAGGAAGCACCTTCTGTGTTACTGTCCTGCTCTATCCAGACGTAGACTCGCCATTTTGGGCGGACATTTCTTCAACGAGTTAGAGGATCTCGGCTCTGTCGAAATTAAGGGTCCTGCGAAATTTTTGAATAGCACAAATTGGTTTCAGGGGGGATAGGGGCTAGTTCATCACGCGGCATCACAATGAGCCATGAGCCTGAGTGTGTCCTACAATGGACAACCGGTTCAACCTAGCCTAACCTAACTTAACCTAAGACCTCTTATTAGCTGATCTAATAATTCCTGACCTAACTCCTCATTTAGGTGCTTTTATTGTAAATAAGCAACATCTTTATCATGTTCAGTTGTAATAAAATCACCAAACTCACATTCTTGCGATAAGAATTTTAACCTCACAATGTAATCAGAAATTGTCTCTTCTTCTTCTTGCATGCATTAAAAAACTTGTACCTCTTCGAACGCTTATTCCTTTTCGGTTGATAATATTCGCTCAGGATTTTCATCAATTCACGTATGATTTTTGGCTCAGCAATTGAGGTGTTGTTAGCTTTTTGCACAGCTCATAAACTTCGGCTCAGCACATGGTGATGAATAGCGGGGCTTTAAAGGGGTCCTCTTTTCAATCGGCTTCAAAAAATCGATTTTTTTACTGCAATCGATAGATATATTATAGGAGAATATTCCCTCAGAATTTTATAGCGGAATTCAAAGTGATGTATATCGTGTGAGTATACTGTCTACCTTCTGAAAACTTTGAAACACCTTTTCTCAAAACCATGAAATTAAACAAAAAAACGACGAAAGTTATCGTTTCAAACCGAAAATCTATATAAAGATAATTAAAATGCGCAACTAATTACCTAACAAAATACAAAAAGAAAATTCATTTTTTAATGTTATTTAACACCTTTTTTGAAAAAAAGCGAAAACAAGCACTTTTTTCAATAATTATTTGTGTGTTCGTTTTTTCATATTTTTATACAAGAGTAGTCTATTATATGCGGGAAAGCCTTCTGAATAAGACAATATTTTTCTTTTGTGTTTCACAGGTGAAAACTACGACTGCAATCTTACACGCCGTTTTACTAGCGCGCAACGAGAAGCTGTGCGAGATCCCTCATATGTCCACACCGGACTACTTCTTTTGCTTCACCTTCACTATTATTCGGTTCTTGTACTGATAATTCTAGATTTTCCTTTTTAGGTCCACTAATACTCATCTCAATTTATTCAATAAAGACAAATTTTACTTTTCTTTGCACGTTGGTTCTTTCTACTCGTCGCCATAAAATGTATGAGAAGGAACCCGTCTGTTCATTTTACAGGGTGAAGGATATGAAATCAAAAATGATTACAATTTTTACATATATTCACTTTAGCTCGATATGACCACCTTTGCCTTGTCTATAGCCTTCAAACGGTCAAAAAATTAGTTGCTGCTGCACGAATGTGATCTTGAGGTATTTTGGCCCACTCACGTATAATCGCTTTTTTCAGCGCATCCATACTGGCATATTTTTTAGTCCTCACCTTTCTCTCCAAAATGGACCAGATGGAATAGTCCATCGCATTTGCGTCTGGCGAATTCGAAAGCCATTGTATGGACGAAATGAAGTGTGGAACATGATTTTTTAACCATTCTTGGTTCACACGAGCTTTATGAGACGGTGCCGTGTCATGTTGGAACGTCCATGGTCTACGACCGAAATGTTTGCGTGTCCACGGCTCTAAAGCAGCTTCTAAAACATTTTCCCGATAATAAATCGCATTCACTTTGACACCAGGCTCAATAAAAACGATTGGAGAGCGTTCATCAGCGGTCACTGCGGCCCAAACCATTACTTGCGATGGGAAATTGCTTCGAGTAGCCATACGTAGGCTTAAACTCTCGTATGAACGTTTGGTCAAGTAAGCACGATCGTTTTGAGTGTTTATGGACTGCTCAATTGGGAAATTTTTTTCATGAGAAAACACAATGTTAGGAAATTCGCCACGTTCGTGCAAGCGCTATAACTCCTTTGCTCTTTCGCACCGAACTTTTTTTTGCTGGTGTGAAAGATCGTGTGCTTTTTGGAACATGTAAGCCTTGACCTTGAGCTCATTTTTCAATATGCGTCGAATGCTGTCTTGCGATATTTTCAGTTCTTTGGCCATTTTTCTTCCACTTCGACGTGATTTCTTTCAAGTCGAGCCTTCACTTTCCGAACCATTTCTGGCGTTGTTGCGGTTTTGTTTATTCCACCTCATAGCGTTTTGCAATGGTACCAGTATCATTGTAACGCTTTATATTGCGATACATAAACATTTTATTCACTTTGAGGTGACTGAGCTCTCGAACATTGGCTGGTTTTGATTTTCCAGCCAAATATTATATAACGCAATCACACTATTAAGTTTAAATTCCATCACAGAAAAAAAAAATTCAACACAACTGAGACGCAAATGCTTTTGATGGCTTATAAACATATATGCCATGAGCTGTTTTACAGATAAAAGCAGAGTGAAGTTGGTAACACTTCATATCGTTCACCCTGTATAATGAAGAATGCAAGTGATGTCTACTTAAACTCTGCTAATAATACATTACAGAGTGCTCTGCCTAACCCATAAGAAGGGAGATTGTGCCAATTACCGCGGGATTAATCTTTTAAATATCGCGTATAAAGTTCTAGTGAGTGTATTGTGTGAAAGGCTGAAGCCCACCATCTACAAACTGATTGAACCTTATCAGTGTGGCTTCAGACCGCGAAAATCTACATTCGATCAGATATTCACAATACGCCAGGTCTTGAAAAACGCCCATGAAAGGATAATCGATAAAGACCATCTTTTTGTCGTTTTTAAACCTGCGTTCGACAGCATAAAAAGGAGTTACCTATATACCGCGATATCTGTTGGAGTTGCAAATATGCCAGCGTCGTCAGAATCGGGAAGGTCATATCCGTGATGCTGGAAAAGATCGTGCGAACCGCAGAACTTAATCGCTCAGGAACAATTTTTCATAAGAGCGTATAGTCCGGGAGCCAGGGGTCATTTTGACCTCATCAATTCATGCATTGAAAATTCCGTGCGCCGCCGAGATGTATGAACTTAATGATACATTCTTGCTTTGGCTGATGGTCTTCCCACCGCTATAAACGCAGATGACTATAATTATTATATTTTCATATCTGTCCAAAATTATGTAAAAAAATTTCAATCGGCATAAAGTAGTTTTACTTTTAAATTTATTTTACAAATTCGCGTTCACGTTCCGCAGCATCCCACGCACGTACCCACCGCTACTGGACCAGCTGACGGTTGGTTTCGTCATACATTGGATGGCGTCTGCTTTCAGTATTAAAATCTGATGAGGTCAAAATGACCCCTGGCTCCCGGGCTAAAAATTATGTAAAAAAATTTCAATCGACATAAAGTAGTTTTACTTTTCAATTTTTTTTACAAGTTCACCTGTTCAGCTGACGTGTTTTCCCCCCTCTACCGCGCAGCTGATTATTTTTTTTATTCTACTAAATGTCAACAATACATGAAAAAAATTTCATCCGGTATAAAATGAGTTGGTAGAAATTTTTTTTCGACACGTTTCGTACCCTCCCACAATCACACCCACCGCGGGTGCGCCAGCTGACGTTCATTTTCGTTATTCATGAAAGCTAAATCAGTATAGTACAGTCAAGATTTTAACGGTATAAAAACGCAGTCCAAAATCGACCTCTGGCTCCCGGGCTAGTACAATTGTTGGCGTATGGTCATGATATTTATATCATCGGCCTTAACAACCGCGCTATTAGTTCTATCTTTCCCAAACTGGATAAAGGAGCAAAGCGAAGCACAGAACAAATGAAGTGCCTACTGTTATCGAAGAAACAGTTGGCAAGGAAACATATCGGCACCCACGTGATTGTTGACCGTTATAAATCAGAAGTTGTAAGAGACTTTGTTTATCTAAGAACCAGCATTGACAACGATAACAATGTCAGCCTTGAAATCAAGAATATTTCCTCTGCACTGGAAAGATCAGGTGAAGAAGGACTTGGCTTCACTTGGTGTGTCCAACTGGCGCCGGTTATGACGAGAAAGAACCGAAAACCTTTCAGTGGAAGTGATTTCTTTTGTGAACCATGTATTTTGGGAAAGCAACATCGGCATCTTTTTGCCGAAAGCAAGAATAGAGCAAGTGTGGCTGAAGAAGTGGTTCATACAGACTTATGCAGGAAGCTTCGCATGGCGGTGCTTGTTATTTGCTCTTGATTCGCGATGATTACTCAAACTATCTTTATGTCTATTGTATCTAATCGAAAGCAGATGTTTCGAGCAAGATGAGATACTTTAAATCGCAATGAATCTGAGATCGACAAAAAGGTTAGATGCATCAGAACTGATAATGGGTTGGAGTTCGTAAACAAAGATGTGAAGAAAATTCTTAATGATTAACGACATTTACATCAAAAACCTACACCGTATACTTCAGAACATAATGGTAAAGCAGAGAGAGAGATATGCGGCCCATAGAGAAACGAAATGAGAAAGTTGAAATTGGTTTGGTTGCCCGCGGTTTCACACAGAAATTCGGTATAGATTATGATGAAATCAGTAGCCAAGTTTACCTCCTTGCGTATAATGTTTGCATTATCCTGTGATTATATTTTAACGACGAAGCGATTCGATGTTAAAACCGTGTTTTTGTACGGGAATCCTGAGGAACAAATTTATATATATCAACTTATTGGCTATGAGGCTGATTCCGGTAGGGTGCGTTTGCTAAAAAAGTGTTACAGCGATTTAACAGGTTGGATGCCAAGCCAGTTAGTACGAAGGAGTACTTCAAAATACAAAATTTGTGAGGAATAATTAATAAAGGTATATTTCTAACAAAATCTAATGATTTGTCTTTGAACTCCTACTTTTACTGGAAATATTTGCACTAGATGTTATGCAGGTTATGTTATAATGTTCTGCGGTGGACCGGCATCATGGTTTTCAGCCAACAGTTGTGCTTTCAACGACCGAAGCCAAGTTCATGACAGCATGCGAAAGTGTAAAGGAACAAATTTGGGTATGTCTACGTCTATTAAGTTAGTTTTGCGACTTCTGCACAACACTGAATTTCAACGAAAAAGAAATAAACAAGAAATTATTTTTGCGTTCATCTATTAGGTTAAAAGAGGTTGAGGAGCTAATTGGACACTGCCAACAACTCAACCCCTGTTTGGAATCCTATGTGACGCAAATACTTTTCGTTCTGTCTCGGATGTTAGCTTCAGAGGTATGTCTTTACTAATTTATCTTGACCTCACTTTAACTAGCTCGCTTTCTTATAATAGTAGCTATGTAGGACTATGGAAGAGGTAGCGTTTATTTTATTTTTTTTACTGCATTAACGATTCTTATTAATTTTTTAGAGGCCTTGTGCAATTGACCTAGTATATTTAAGAGCATAATATTAGCAACTTTCATTTGATAATTTAAGTTGGTTTTAAAATTCGGCCGAAGTAAGCGGGATGCTGCATCGTTGCTATTCGCTATTCCCTATCGTTGCTTGACGCATCCCCAAAATTGTATGTGTCGTAAGTGGTTCCCGTTAAAGTCGCAACAACGAGTTTCTTCCTAACAAGTGCAAAAACAATTCTGTTCTATGTATGTATATATACCCACTTTATGTCCTAGCATATATACATACATACATACATATATACCTACTTGCCTTCTAAACTTCCTACAAAATAATTGTATTCATATGTTACTACATCCATGCACGTTCATACATTCAAGCATATATGCGCGAGCACAGCGCTCCCTTCTTACTTCCGTGTACTTTTGTCTTTCACCAGTCGATATTCCTAATATTATACTTACAAAAACACAATACTTTGATAGACGCAAAAGCAACAGCAAGCGCAACGCGATGGCCGCTTTGCCACCACACATTCTAAAATGTTCTAAAACACAACAAAAACACATACCTCACATGCGCATGTCGCCCAAAGCTAAAATCTAAGCCTAGCGACTACAAAAACAAAATACATTCGTAGACGCAGTCGCAGCGGCCATGATTCTATCAGCGACGGCGCTGAACAATTTAGAACAAAAACAAAAAGTTCATTCATAAGTTAGAGCTCATATTTCAATTTCATTCATAAAACGAGCCGCCCATATGCCAATTTTCGCGTCCATTCGAAAATAGTCAATATTGGAATATTTCGCGTGGAATTATTTGCCAATATTTGATAAATCTTAAATTTTTGTCATGTCGAGTGGCCGCGGCTCCGTATGTATGTATGCACCCTTATATGTATGTAAATATGTCTTCTAACTTGACAGTCGCGAGTTAATGCGACTTCCAGCGAATCACACATTGCTGTCCGCAAAGCCGCTTATATGTACCTTATGATCAGAAAGTACCGGGAATGTTTAAATTAAACAAAACAGAGTTAAATTTAAGGCAAATTTATATTATCTCCTTCAAAATATGAGAATTGTTTGCTCACATTTCCGGCGGTTTGCAACACACAGCATCTTTCTAAGGTTTCAAAACGGATAAATAATATTCTCTATTGACTGTCTGGCCCGATGGAAGGTACTCATGGTGGACTATGCCTTGGCAATCGAAGGAAACAGTCAACATCACCTTCCCGGTTCTTTTTGCTCATAGGGTATACATATCCCATCTTTTCACTGACGGACAAGAAGACGGTCGCAGTTGTTGTTTTTTATATGCATACATTTTGCGTTCGTTGAAGGTTTGTATATATTTGTATACATATGCGTGTATGCGCGTTTGGCTTTCTGGATGCATCCATGGATATTAGAATATTTTCTCATCAATATGTGTATGTAAGTAGTTCAGATTTGACTGAAGAGATTAAATATAGGAATGCATATTCATATGATTGCCTTTATGGCTGTTTTACATATAAATTAATTCAAATGAAGTGTGAATAATGTTATATAGAAAATAAATTTCTAAATAACAGGTATTAGAAAAACCTGAATGCACTATTTTAAATCAATTTTAATTAAACCAAATATATAAAATGAAATAAAAATATCGAACAAAAAACTGTGTACAGGACTTGAACCTGAGTCAAACATGAGACTATGTACCGCATACATAACACGTCTTTCACGATTGCGCTAATCTACAATCACTAGTGAAGTTTTCTAAATCACTCATTTATTCCATTCGCAGTTTTATATGCACATATTCTGCGTTAGTTGAAAGTTTGTATGCATATGTATGTGTGTTTGCGCGTTTGGCTTTCTGGACGGATATTAGAATGATATTTTCTCATCAATATAATTTGGATTTGATGAAATAGATTATAGACATGTGTACATATTTTCTGTTTTGATTGATTTATATAAAAATCAGGTCATATCCAGTATGAACTATTTTATATGAAAAGAAATCTCCATTTATAAAATACAAAAAAACAGTATTTTAAAGAAATTTTAATTAAAATAAACTCAAAAATTTTACCAAACTTTCCTGGTTTGAATTGTAAAAAAAAAATGTGCAAGAAAAAAAATATGACTTCAGGACTTGAACCTGAATTAAATACGTGCCAAAAAACAAAACGAATAATTCCGCCGACTTTAGCTTCTGCACCACAAATTAACTGTCGCGCGGCCTTCTTAATCGCAAATTTATTCGCTTCGATTTCCTTAGTAGTGTGCCGAAAAATCTTATGAACTTCCTCAGTAGTTTGGTAAACGCAGAAAATATCTGAATTCCTGTCCTAGCGTGGTAAGTAAATATAGAAACCCTCCACTCGCGTCACTCGCGTGGTAAATATCTGCAATTCCCCACTCGTGAGCAAAGTTGAATTTGAAATTACCTTAGTTTGAATCTACAAATTAGTACTCGAAAAAAGCTCATTTAACATTTGCTCCTTCTCATTGCATTAACATTCTCTGGTACTACGTACTTCAAGCTCATTTGCGTGCTTGAACAAAGCTTTTGCATTCTATAAAATAAGTTTAAGGCATTTAGTCATAATTTACGGTGCCCAAGTGCAATTCAAAACCTTTCAAGACTTCTTCCTATTTGCTTAGTTTTGAAAAGTTTGATGACAATGTATCTCACTTTTCTGTGGTAACATTTCGAGCGGCTGTTTTCGTTATTGGGGCGTAGGCTACTGCTTTGGTAGAAGTTGGTAAAAATTTGGCAGCTTTATCCTCAGTAAGGTGAGTTTTTCCACTCGTCTTTGATTTATCAGCTAGAGATACTTTCTAGATCTAATCTTTTCCAGTGATGCAACTGCGATAGTTAGCTGGGTGTGGCTCGCCGCCATTGCAGCACTTTGATTTATCGGCAAGCGCTTTATGGCAATCAGTAGTCGAATGTTTGCCAGCGCATTTCACACATCGTGGGGGTTTTCCACAGAAATTTTTTGTATGGCCAAAGGACTCACATTTTTGCACTAAGGAATTAAATTAGAAGACTTTACTGGCACCAAGACTATCATTGGTTCTTTTACACATAAATTAAAGTTGGATCTTGGTAAAATAATTGCAGAAGGAACTACTATAAGCTTTTCCAACGAAGTAAAATATCTAGGTGGTTTCTTAGACAAATGTCTAAATTGTAACTCTCACTTTGAAACGGTGATGGCGAAAGTCACTTTAGTCATGTGGGCCTTTCGAACCCTGAAAAATGTGTAGCAAGAAGTGCATTAAAATAGCAAATCTTACTTTGGAAAGATCTTTTTGACTCTGGTTGTACAAGTATCATAACAGAGATACCAGATGAGAATATTATCTGTTCATTAACAGAGTTTATGATCCCAAATGTGTTTTAACCATAATCTCAGACTGTCATGTATGGGAACTGGGAGACCCTGGGTCGATCCCAAAAGTCACAGATGGTTTGAAAACATATACTGGGGTCGGTGATTCAAACACGAAAATCTCCGAACCAATACGGGCTGAAATTCAAGCAATTTCCATTTGTGCGAGAATAAAGACCTTGCACCTACAATAGGGCATAGTAGAACATGCGTAAAGTAGACACCAGGAAAATAATAGGTTTACTGACAGGTCACTATTCCTTAAATTACCATCTTTGTAATGAAACAGAGTGTAGGGTCTGTCAGGGTATTGCCTTGGCAAAGACAAGACTGCACATCTTTCAACGAGATCAAATAAATCCGAACGAAATCAAGAATGTTTCTGTTGAAGATATTCTGAAATTTGTCCGCAAGGCCGAAAATTCATTGAAAGAACTGGGGTTTTAACCAATTCCCAATCTAAGGTAGGGAACGTCTAGGTTATATAGAACCTGTTGTAATATATTTAATAGTAATAGTGTCAGTCAATTGGAGTAGTATTATCTACTCCTAAAGCATGGTGTCATATGCAGTTAAGGTTCCATATCTGTAAATACATGCCATTTTGCTGTGTATGCATATATTGCCAAATCTGTGATTGAAATTCCTACATTTGTAAAAGTAACGCCGTCTTGAGGTAGATTTACCTCTGTTATTCATAAGAAAAACGTGTGGAGCCTACTTGCTTTGACATCAAAAATGCTGGTGTATTCTCTGGTTTATTCGATCCTAGCATTGTTAACTTGTAATTCTGCAAAATTTCATCAAAAAGTTTGATCGAGGAAAGCCAGTTATCTACCGTTATGTTTCTCCCGGTTCAATAAATGGCCTCGCTCAACTTTTTGACGTAGAAGGCTGGCACTGATTCCCCGCTCACTGCATTCACCTTGCGAATATATATAATATATTTAACAATGTTTATTGAATGCATAATATAGATTAAAATGAATTGAATGTATAAATTGAATATACTTTAAATACAATGAAACTCGACTTCTTCGCTCGGCTGCTACTTCACGACTCGACTCAACTTCGGCGACTTAACGACTTCAACGTTTTTAATTCTGACAACTTTGCTAACTTGGCTACTTCGTTAGGATAATTGAACGACTGCTGATGCCAACGACGAATAATGATGCCACCCCCTTACACTCGGTCATCCTGATCATCATCTGACCCAGATGATAAAACTTGTGCGTCTTCTATGTATTTCCACAGCTTCATGTTGTCTGCACTTGTAGATGTTTGTCCTGGTCCCTCGAAATCTGCTGCCTTTTCAACCTTGTATCTGCCACTCTGTTTAACTTCTACAATTTTATACGGATCTATAAATTTGCTGCTCAACTTCTTGTCCGCAACAAATTGTGTCTGTCTAATCGCTACCAAATCAAACTTTTGGTACCCAGTATGAGGTTTGCGTCTTTTGTCAAAGGTCTTCTTATATACTACCTGTGCCTTCTGAATAGCTTCTTTCGCTTCAATCCTAACCTTCTTCCGCTCATCTGCAAATACAGTTAAAATTTCTTCTTCAATCGCTCTTACCACGTCCGGCCGTGTCTCGTTTCGAATTTTTACTCCAAAGAGAACTTCGAACGGTGTGTACTTAGTTGCCGAATGAACGTGTGCGTTAATTGCTCTCTGCACCTGTCCTATGTACTTGTACCATTTGCTTGGTTCCGTTGCTGACAGCTTTGATAAAACTGAGAGGATAACTCGATTTACTCTTTCGATTTGTCCATCGCCTCTTGGAACGCCAGTGGTTGTCTCAACATGCTCAACATTAGGTGCAGCGCAAAATTCTTTAAATAATTTTGAAGTGAATGCTGGGCCCTTACCGCTTATAATCCTTTGTGGGCTGCCAAAAATATCCACCCACGTGGTCAAATGTTTCACTGCGTCTTGTGCGTCTGTCGACTTTGTTGCAAATAACCAAGTGAACTTGGTAAAACCATCAACCAAAGCGGAAATATATTTGTAACATTTCGCTGTTGTATCTAATGGGCCTAGATGATCAATATGAATTGTACATAATGGTGCATCGCCTTTATTTATGATATGCAAAAAATCATCTTGCTTCCCCATTTTACGATTATGCAATATACACTCGATACAATTAGCAATATGTTGTCTGACCTTATGTTCTAAATGTGGGATAAAGTAGTCTTGCTCAATTGCGTGCATAGTTTTCTGCACACCCATATGCCCGACACCATGCGCTTTATCAATCATTTCTTTCTCCATTCTCTTTGGCACTGCTAAAACGTTACGCCCACTTAATTGTTTGTAAATCAATTCATCTTTAATAACAAAATTTCCATACGCTTTCTCTTTTAGAATTTCTGCTACAGCTTTAGAACGTTCATCGCTTTGTTGGGCTTTTACCATTCGTGCTCGAATTTCAGATGTAACAACAAAAACTGGATAGCGACTTAGCGAGTCCACGTGTTTCATCCTGTTCCCAGTTCGGTGTTCGGTTTTCAAATTGAAATCTTGCAAATACATTAACCATTGAGCAACTTCGCGTGGAACGTCTTTTTTCGTTGTCGTCTGCTTGAACGCTGAGCAATCCGTGACTACAACGAACTCAATACCTAGAAAGTAATGTCGCAGTCTTTTTGTTGCCAAATAAGCAGCTTTCACTTCTAAAACATAGTTATGCAACTTTTCTTCGTGTGGCGTAGTCTTTCTGCTCCAATAATACACTGGATGCCACTTACAGTCCTGTAGCTGTAAGAGTACACCGCCAAAACCAGATTTAGAAGCATCAACGTGAAGCAGAGACTTTGCCGTTTGCTTAAAAATCTTTAGGACCGGCTCTTCTACCAATTCTGTATCTTTTTTAAGAAGCTGAGTCAACGGTTCCGCTATCAATGCATAATCTTGGACGAACTTCCTAAAATAACCTGTCAAACCAAGAAAAGCATGTACACTTCTTAAGTTGTTTGGTGTAGGAAAAATTTTTACTGCCTCCAATTTTTCATGGCCAGGCCAAACTTTGCCATCCTGTATGGTATGACCAAGAAAATTTATGCGATTTTGTAAAAATTGGCACTTGGACCACTTGATTTCTAAACCGTACAATTGTGCAGGCTGCAAAACCTTTTGCACATTTGCTAGACACGCTTCTGCTGTTTGCCCAAACACAACTATATCGTCTACATACAACTCCATTATACCCTCGTTGCGCAAGCCCTGAAAGATTATGTTCAGAAAGCGCACAAAAACAGCTGGCGAATTGCAAAATCCAAAAAGTGCTTTATTAAACTCAAATACGCCCTGCTTTGATATGAACGCTACGTATTTTTTACTATTTTCTTCTACCGGCACGTGAAAAAAGCCATTCTTGAGGTCCATAACCGTGAAGAATTTGGCACTTTGCATTTTTTCTAAAACATCTTATACAATTGGTACTGGAAAGCGATGGTTTAAAACGAGACAATTCAATTTTCGATAATCAATGCACATTCTGAATGTGCCATCTTTTTTTCGCCAATACTACTTTGCTTACTACATCGGAAACAGACTCCCGAATAACAACCTCTTGTAACCAATCTTCAATTTGCTGCTTTACCACCGCGTTTTCCATTGCCGACAATCGACTGCGGTTTTCTTTAAAACATATTTTGTCATTACTGGGAATAATTTTCAAATGTACAGGGCATTTTTCAGTTGCATTGTTTGGCGTATAGTTCATTACCATTTGATTTACTATATTCTTCTATTTATGCGGCACATCAATTTCGTCCACGCCTTGAACATTAAAAACTGTTGCTATACTGGTGTCTACGCCTTTCTCTGTAAATGTATACCCGGTCGCATTCACCGTCAAAGTGAATTTTTCTATTAGGTCGAATCCAATTAGTGCATCGAACAATATATTATTGTCGTCTACCACTAGGATTGTATGCTCGGTTTTCAAGCCATCTACTTCAATAATACTAGAAAACATGCCTCGAACGTTGGTATTTTTGTTACCTAAGCTGTTTATGCTGTTTGCTTTTAGAGGGTATTGCTGAAATAATCTTTTGTAAGCGCTATACCGCATGAGCGTGACATCTGCACTAGTATCCACAAGACAATTCACACTGTTCCCACCTATTCTCATTTGCTTCAACCTAAGTTGACGTTTTGTTTTGTGCAGTTTTTTGCAATGTGACCATTTCCATTGCATTTGAAACACTTCGCAGAGAACGTTAATGAAAGTGTTCATTTTCGAGGGGTACTCGTCTCGCGAAGACAATTTCACCACTGACACATTTTTCACCAATAGTTAACAGCGTAAAAGGCAATTCGGAAAATTTAACAGCAAGTGAGTATTATTAACAGCAATGAGCAATGTAAGATATTATTAGAAAAGTTTGTGTGAGGGGCGTAATGTATTTGACATTACAGGTGCTTTTTTTTTGAGATTTATTTCGCCCTTTGGAATTTGGAAAATTGCGCCAGAATAATAAATGTCGATCGCAAAAAGTTAACGGGATTTCAGTTTTGTGAAATTTCGAAGGCGACTTGCAAATTCCAACGGGCGGACTTTTATTCGGGCGTTAAAACCGTGTATTTCGCTATTCGAATTTTTTAAGTTTTTAAAGTGCGTTAAAAAATAAGCGTTTTTTTAAAAGCGCCGTGTGTTTTTCGGTATTCGAGTATTTAAAGTGCGGTACAAATTTAGCGTTTTTTTCAAAGCGCCGTGCGTAATAAAAAATTGGACTTGGTGACATCAAAAAATTGAAAAT
The DNA here is from genome assembly GCF_028408465.1 of Anastrepha ludens. NCBI lineage: Eukaryota > Metazoa > Arthropoda > Insecta > Diptera > Tephritidae > Anastrepha > Anastrepha ludens. The sequence continues at coordinate 97,783,966 of NC_071503.1, forward strand.
TTTAAAAAAATGAGTGATAGGTTGTGTCGCGTACGCGGATGCTCGCAGGACGAGAAACGCCTGTTTTCGTTCCCAAAGGATCCGGAGGAAGTGCCAAAATGGAGGGACAACTTGAAAATCCCGACGGCGGTGCATCTTCCACCCCACAACTCATATGTGTGCGTAAAGCATTTTGAGCCATATGTTGTGGGGGGAAAATGTTTAACAAAGTGTGCCATCCCCACCCTTCGTTTAGGTAAGTTTTTGCGCAATACATAAGTAGGTATGTGTGTTTTTATATTTCGCTGAAGCGAACCTACAAGAATAGCAAACACACATACCTGCATATGTTTTGCATACATTTCATACAATATTAGGGTGGAAAGGTTTTACTGAGGGTGAGGCTTGCTAACTGGTAACATTAGAGTTTTGAGGGAGGAAAGTGGAGGAAGTTGAGAAATTTAAACTAATTTTTGAATGTAAATTATGATACATATGCATATGTATGTGCATATATGTATATTGAATGTGAATTATGTTACATATGCATATGTATAAATAAATATAAATGAGAATTACCAAGTGTGATAAAATTACCGAGCGAGTAGTTTTGAGGGATTTAGGATATACATATATATAATTTCATAGAAAATAATTTTTTATTAATAACTATAATATTACAATACACGGCATCCGTTGCTATGCCTCGTTGAATAAAATCAAAACAACCAATCAGAAAAATATAAAGCAAAATTAGTTTTATTAATTTCCCATCTCAAACCGTTTTTGAACTTTGCATTTGGGTCATAGTTGAACAGCTTATGCGGATTATGAAGTCTAGAGTGCGCTATAAATAGTGGGAAATAGGAAAAACTAAGATTTTTTAGATTAAATTTAAGCAAATATTCGATTGTTAGTGACGAATGAGAGTGGTGGCGCGGCCTGGGGGCTGTGGGGAGAGAGTTCCATCATAAAAACAAGCCTATAACCTTCATTGCGTGAAAATATAAATGCATAAAAATGTTTACGTCATTTGGTGTTGTCGTTTCGTAGTGATGCGTTATATGTAGTTTGATGAATTATTATATGTTTATGAAATATTATATGTTCTTAAATTATTGAATGTTTATAAATTATTATATTATAAAATACATTTTTTTAATAGGGCATGACGATGGCCCTACGTACAGCTGTACAATGCCGAAGAAGCAACGAAGCTGTTGCGTGGTAGGATGCTTGGTGGAAAAGGGTCATACGTTATACGCCTTTCCTCGACGCGGAGAGGGTCGAAATAGTTGGGCCCTGGCTTGCAACGTGCAACCAGCCGATACTGACAGGCTATATGTTTGTAAGCGCCACTTTAGTCCAGAGCAAGTAACTCGTTTTAACGTTTTAGATGGGGCTGTTCCATCTTTAAGATTAGAGCCAGTTACTAGAAGTCGCTCACCTAGTACTGGCTCTGATTGGGTTTGCCCGCCCGTTACTAAAGTGTACGTAAATCGTACAGCAGGTGTAGGAAACAATCTAACCTTAGAAGAATTCGCAAAATATTCCATGCTAGAGGAAACAAGGCAGGTACCCAAAAACGAAAACATCTGTGAGGACTTAGAAATCACTAGCAGTAGCGAACGATTTGCTCAGGCTGCTCGTTATTATCGGAGCAATGAAATAAAATTAAAAAAAAGAATTCAAGAGTTAGAAGCAGAGAATGAGAAGCTACTGCAAAAATATAAATATTTGTGTACTCGTGCAGTTCTTGCGGAAGAAACTTCAAGCAGTGATGCTATAACTTTCGCAAGAATGATCGTCAGTGGCCAAAAAAATCGTTATAGCGAGAAGGAAAAGACATTGGCCCAAAACATCAATTATATATCCTCCACGTTTATGCGTGACGATCTAGGTTTTGCTTTGCCCCATAAATCATCCCTTTCGCGTTGGCGCCCCATCAAATATGTTGTTCCGAGGTTCGATGCCAATGTCTGTGATAATTTAGAAAAAATTGTTTCAACTATGTCCGACACCGAACGCATAAGCTTTCTATTATTCGATGAAATCCTCATCAAATCGGACTTAAGCTATAATAAAGCTAGAGATGTTATCGATGGGTTTGTAGACCATGGGGAAGGTCCACGCGAAAACAAAATTGGGAATAAATGTTTATTTTTATGGTTAAGGGATTGTACTCCAAATGGAAATATGTACGTGTTTTCGTATTATATCTCCAGTGGTGGTATACGTACGGAGACATTGATGTCCATTTTGGGAAAAAATATCGCACAACTAAAAAAAATGGGGTTAAATTTGAAAGGTATAGTTTGCGATCAAGGGCCCTCCAACAGTAGTATCTTTAAATCTTTGGGGATTTATGAGGATAGCCCCTTTTACGTGCACGAAGACACAACAATTTTTTGCATGTATGATTATTGTCACTTGATAAAGTCCGTCCTTAATACCTTGATGAAATATGACATCTTAACATCAGATGGAGTGACAAGCTTCAAGGTGATAAAAAAATTGTTTGATGTAGATCAAATGAATCCCCATTTTAAAATTTGTCCGAAACTAACGGAGGCCCATATATATCCCAGTTTTATAGAAAAAATGAGCGTTTCACGCGCGACTCAGGTCCTGAGCAATTCGGTAGCATCTGCTATCGACATGGCCTTGTCCCAAAATTTATTTGGCAGTGACGACTACGTGATAAAATGCGCTAAGCCCACACAGATGTTCGTTAAAAAAATGAATGATCTCTTTGATGAATTGGATGCAAAAAGATTCCAGTCGAAAAATCCTTCAAAATGTCCGATTAGGCGTGGTGACACCAAAAAAATTGATAGCTTAAATAAACATCTAGATTTTTTGCGGTCATTAAAGTTGCCGGGAAACGCACGCGTTAAGTGCATCGAAGGTTTCCGCATAACGATTTTAGCGATGCAAAAGTTATACGAGGAACTTTTCATTGAGCACAGCTCCCTCAAATTTATTTTCACCGGGAAAATAAATCAAGATGCGTTAGAAAACTTTTTCTATCGCATACGAGCTAGTCAGGGTATGAATACCCATCCAACAGCTCACGAAATTCAATACATAGTTGCGCGACTGATCTCAATGAAAATTTTACGCCAGAGATTTGAGAAAAAAGGTTCTAATTGTACAGATGATGACGATATAAATTTAGATTGGAATATAGGCCCCGAGGATCGTCATCTTGAGGCAGAAGTAGGAGACCAGCGAAATGACGATCTCATTTTAGAAGAGATTGATGTAGAAGATTTAAATTTTGCTGAAGAAAGTCATGAAGCTGAGGTACAAGTGCAGCGTTACTTCACAGGCTATGGTATTTACCAGAAAATGCTGTGCAAGTTAAAATGTGAAAAGTGCACCCACGCCATGACGAAAACAAAAGGGGAGCTGAAGTTGCATTCAGAAGCCCTGATAAGATCAAAAAACTTCACGGATGACAGCGATTTAAGGCTTGTCAATCCTGAAGACAGGGTTTTCGAAGTGTGTCGACTCCAAATGGCGTGGTACCGTCAGCTCTTCGCAAAATATGCCCACATTGCAGGTCTTAGGTGTTTAATGTTGTCCGCTCTAAAAGAAAAAACACAAAAAGTGTTTCCCGACTGGTTTGTAGGATCTGGCGAATGTAGAGATCATCGCGTGAAGCTATTAGATTTTCTCTTAACTGTCTTTTTATTCAAGAATGCAAAGTGGCTCTTGCAAAATGAGGTCAATAATGAAAAAGACAGAAAAATGCAAAATCAATTAAAAAAGCTGTAGGTTGTAAGCCAGGGCCCCACGAAAAGAGATTCACCGCTCACCCAGGTAATTAATAATCTATTAGCTATCTTTTGCATATGATGATACCTATTATTTTATTTCAGGGTTTTCCTCTTTTCTATATTTCAGTTTTTTTTTACTTATATATTTTACGGGTATTTTCCGTTTCAGGTTTTTTCTATTTTTTAGTCTATTTTACAGGTTTCTTTTTTATTTTTTCTTCTCTTTCAGCTAGCACCCGAGCCTAGATTTTTAAAGCACTACAATTGTTTCTTAATCATGATGGATTGAGAGTAGTGTTTTAAAAATCAGGTAAATCGCAATGACTTAATCGATGTCAATATCGAAGTCGTGTGAGAAATTGTTATAGTATGAGAACAATTTCGTAATTCGTGCTTTCAAAATTTTATATTTTTTGAAGTGAAAACTTCTTTAGAATCGTTGGGAGTGATTTGAGAAAAAGTGAAACGAAAAAGCGACACCAAAAAGAAGAAGAAAAAAGATATACGTATATATATGTATGTATAGAAAATGCTTCATTACCAGGCACACAGAAGGATGGCATAAGCAAATTTAAATTTGTGAATTTATATATGTATGTATATATGCGGATATATGTATATATGTTGTGTGTATGTACATATGCGCCTCGCCACAGCAAAACATACGGTAAAATTTCTCAAGAAATCCAGCGCGCATTCATAGGCACAGCATTGCATGTACAGTAGGGCGGGTCGATTTAAAAATCGCTCATTGCTCTATGAAAATCGTATTATAGGGATCAAAATAAGAAACTTTGCCGAAGGAACCATACCTCTAAAACGAATTCTGATGTCCCCCAATTTCAAAATATCACCATTTTTGGCCTTTACATGAAAAAATCAGCTAAATGGCTATGTTTTTTTCTTTATTTTTATTTATTTATAATATTATCTATTTTTTCTCTTAAGAAATTTATTTAGTCAGAACATATGTATGTAAATGAATGAATGTGAGTTATAGAAAAGAAACTAAGAAGTTCGACCCATATTGGGGGACATCAGAAATCGTTTTAGAGGTATGGTTCCTTCGGCAAAATTTCTTATTCTGATCCCTAGAATATGATTTTCACAGAGCAATGGGCGATTTTTTTGCCTTCCCACAAATCGACCCGGCCTAATGTATAGTAACCTTGAACAGGCAGCTGCGGTTGTCGAGCATTTAGAAACATATATTTACATACATATATGGGTGCAAACATATTTACGGAGCCGCGGGCACTCGACTTGACAAAAATTGAATATTGGCAAATAATTCTACGCGAAATATTCCAATATTGACTATGTTCGAATTGTCGAGAAAATTAGCATATGGGCGGCTCGTTTTATGAATGAAAGTATTTGCTCTTAGAACTATGAGCTCGAATTTATAAATCAATTTTTTGATGATGAGTTTTTGTTGCACAGTACAATAGTTGAAACTGTTCGGCGCCGCCGCGACTGTTCAGCGCTATGTCAACTAGAATGATGGCCGCTACGCCTGCGCCTATTAATGCATTTTGTTCTTGTAGTCGCTAGGCATAGAATTTTAGCTTTGGACGGCATACGCATTTACAGCAATAAAGTGAGTGGCCTGTGTGTGCGGTTGTATGTAGATGCATATGTGTATATTAATAAGCATTGTTTTGCTGGAAGTTCAGAACACAAATATGTATGTACGTACATAGGCTAGGCCATAGTATAGCATACATACATATGTATAAAAAATTCAAACCAAGCGTCCTACGAATGTTTGCGTGTATGTTAGTACGTCTGTGTATTATACGCGTTACGACGCTCATAATAACAACCGCGTGTGCTGTATTGCGTCCGTATTTTTATATTCGTAAATATTTTCATTTTTAAATATTTACCGCAATTATGCCGAAAAATAATGCAGAAAAGTGTCGTGAATTTCGACAGAAAAAAAACATACCAGTCTTACGGTTAGACGCGATAGAAGTGAAACCTTCCGTAAAACAAACTGAGAGAGAATGAGATCAAAAACAAGAATTGACGCGGTATTTCAAAGATATGTTGACAATCACACTCGTATCATTTGTTGAAATTGAAAACATTTAGGATGAGTAATAATAAAATGAAGAAAATAAAATATGAAATTTATAGCAATATTATAATGAACCTATGTATAATTATCCCGCTCCTAATGCTGCTTTCGTCTCATTCTCTCTCAGTTTGTTTTACGGAAGGTTTCACTTCTATCGCGTCTAACCGTTAGACTGGTATTTTTTTTTTTTTTCATTTCAGGAAATGTAAATACCTATTATTTATAGCATTGTAATATATATACATATACATATAAGAATACTTAAATTACTTGTGAATAAAAATAATTATATTTTTTTTTTTTCATTTCAGCAAATGTAATTACCTATTATTTATATTGTAGCATTGTAATATATATACATATACATAAATTTCTGTGAATAAAAATAAAAAATTAAAATTAAAAAAACTAGTATTTCATTTTCTTAAGGATAATAATATGTATTTGGTAAGAGGATCTTAAAGAAACATATACCAATAATATAATTCGACAGGATTTCATTAGAATATCAATACACACATTCGTTCAGCTCAATAAAATAAATATCTGCATATGAAAAATTTATCCTATGGACGTGCAAAAGCAAACACGCATATATAGTACATAAAAACATGCATACAAACTGCCATAGCCATACATACATATGAGGCTGCGAGCACTTGCGACAGAAAAAATATTTCGATTTGAAGTGAAGTGAAACCGCGAACACTATTTCACCTCGCTTAACTCGACAGCGGGGAAGTTCTTAACAGGGCTGATTACAGTGAATTATGTACAAGTACATTGGCTCTGCTCAGTTTTTGGTTTCTGTATGAAATCAAATTGACGAATGCCGACGGCATTTTGCAAGGCATTTGCTTGTGCATTTTTATGTTCCCTTGGTAAACGAAAATTTATTCAATTTGTATTTTCAAACAAAGGTGATGAAGAAAAAATGATTATATGATATGCGCCAAATCAAATCAAAGTAACTTTAATATTTTGATTTAATTTAAAAAAATACATTATAAAACGACCTCTCACATTTTGGTATGTGCGTTTTAGTAAATTTAAAACTAAACAAATTTGATGAAAATTTTTACTAATTTTTTGAGTCGAAATTAATTCATAGCATACAAGTGTTTTGGTATATCGACATATGTATTTACATTTGAACATGCATTTATTTGTTCCTTTGGCAAACCAAATCTTTTTCAATTTACATTTTATTACAGGGAATAATAATATACATACATTTGTATGTATGCATTTTCTAGATAGTATAAAGCTTTAAAATAAATAAAGGAAAACTTCAAAGAAACGTATTTGCATATATGGGACAACTAAATTCAATTGCATCTTTATTAAATATGTATATGTTGCACGCATATGTGTGCACTGAAGCAACATGACCTACCTCACGAGCATCGCCTTATATTTCATGTAAATAACCTAATGATCAAATTCCTGCCTCACAAATGCTAAAACAAATTTCTTTTGAATACTCATGTACATATTTGTATGTGCGTATGTACACTTGGTGCCCATATCCCTTCAAACAAATCAAAAATTCTGTATACAAAACGCTTCATTACCAGGCACACAGGAAGATGGCATATGCAAATATAAATATTGAATTCAAGCAAAACAATGCTTATTAATATACACATATGCATGTACATACAACCGCACACACAGGGCATTCGCTTTATTCCTCAAAATGCGTATGTCGTTCAAAGCTAAAATTCTATGCCTAGCGACTACAAGAACAAAATGCAGTCATAGACGCAGGCGTAGCGGCCATCATTCTAGTTGCCATAGCGCTGAGCAGTCGCGGCGGCGCCGAACAGTTTCAACTATTGTACTGTGCAACAAAAACTCATCTTCAAAAAATTCATTGATAAATTCGAGCTCATACTTCTAAGAGCAAGTACTTTCATTCATAAAATATTTCGCGTAGAATTATTTGCCAATATTTGATAAATCTTGAATTTTTGTCAAGTCGAGTGCCCGCGGCATCGTACATATGTATGCATCAATATATGTGTATAAATATGTCTTTCTAAATGCTCGACAGCCGCAGCTGCTGTGCGTCAAGTGCGCGCATGAGCATACAGTAAGTTGCAGAAGAAAACAAATAGCTTAAAAAAAAGGTCTGATTCGAACATTTTAATACTAAGAGAAAATTTGGAAACAATCATTTTATGTTAACTGATAGTAGGCAAATAGTTAAGTAGTAGATTACTTTACGTATGTAGTTCTTGAATTGATAAAAAGTGCACAAAACCTATGCAAATATCTGCAAAGTTAGAAACTTACTCTGAAATCAGAGCATTTGAAGGTGCCTGTAAACATGTCAAGGTTACTGTACATACAATGCTGTGCCTATGAATGTGCGCTGCGCCTTTGAATGCGCGCTGGATTTCTTGAGAATTTTTACCGTTTTATTTTGAGCTGTGGCTGGTGAGCATACATACACACAGCATATATGTATATATGCACAAATGTACAATATATAAATTCACAATTTTACATTTGCATATGCCATCTTCCTGTGCGCCTGGTAATGGAGCGTTTTCTATAGAGGATTTTGATTCAGTTGAAGGGATTCAACAAAGTTTTACAGACATCAGACAGACAGACATAACATATGTACAGTTAAGGAAAAAACTCTACATACACCCCCTTAGTTTGTATTTCTAAGATATTCGTAAGGTAAATTAATAAAGCGTTTGCATTAATATTTAAAGGACCAAAAACAAAGTTTATTTACATAACAAAAAGCTAATTCAAAAGCAAAACAAGAACAGAAATAACAAAAACAATAAAAATTCGTGAGAAAAAAGTCTATATACAGTGTTAAAAATCGAATAGAATATTTGATTTCTTTTAAATAAATAAAAGAGAACAATATACTTTTAATATTTTGTAGGACCACCCTTGGCTCCAATAACCGCCTGAAGACGACGTGGCATAGACATCACCAAATTCTCCGTAATACTGGGCGCAATTTCCGACCACGCCTGAGTTAGGGCAGTTTTCAGTGTTTCACGACTTCTGATATCATATTTGCGAGCAGATTTTTCCAAAACGTCCCAAATATGCTCAATTGGGTTAAGGTCTGGTGACTGGGGAGGTGTTTTGAGCTGTCTTGGTGCATGATAAAGAAGCCAGTTTCGAACAATATGCGCAGTATGCTTGGGGTCGTTGTCTTGTTGGAAAATCCATTGGTTTCCCAGGCGCAAGCTTTCCACAAATGGCTTCAGATTTTGTTCCAATATTGTCATATACTGATATCTATCCATAACGCCTTCAACAAAAACCAATCGACCAACTCCAGATGCCGTCATAGCTCCCCACACCATAACACTACCCCCACCATGTTTCACAGTAGGTATAATATTTTTGGGATCAAGTGCAGTATTCGGTTTTCGCCAAACCTTGTTTCGGCCGTCATTCCCGAAAATATTATACTTACTTTCATCAGTAAATATAACTTTCTTCCAAAAATCCATTCCTTTCTGTAAATGTGCCTTAGCAAAATCCAGGCGAAGTTGACGATTCTTGGCTGAAATAAATGGCTTTTTGCGTGCTGTTCTATAGGGTGTTTTTTTTAGAGGTTAGGTTTTCAAGATGAAATAAAACGTATATAATTTAATGTTATGACCAAGAATTTAGCTTTATTATAAAGATAAGGGTTTGCCATTATGTTTTAAAAATGATTTCGGGCAAGTGGCCGCCGCGGCTGGCTCGAATAAATTCCAGCCGAGAGGCCCAATTTTCGACCACTTTTTGCAGCAATTGGGGCCGTATGTCAGCAATAACGCGCCGAATATTCTCTTCCAAGACGTCAATCGTCTCGGGCTTATCTGCGTAGACAAGCGACTTCATATAGCCCCACAAGAAATAGTCCAGCGGTGTTATATCGCACGATCTTGGAGGCCACGCCACAGGTCCACGGCGCGAGATAATACGCTCACCAAAAGTTTCCTTCAATAAATCGATTGTTGCGTTGGCTGTATGGCGGCTAGCGCAGTCTTGTTGGAACCAAAGGTCGTCCACATCAACATCGTCCAATTCAGGCACGAAAAAGTCATTAATCATGGCTCTATAGCGCTCTCCATTGACTGTAACATTATGGCCGGCTTCATTTTTAAAGAAATATGGACCAATGATTCGCTCTGCCCATAGAGCACACCAAACAGTGACTTTTTGAGGATTTAACGGCGTCTCAGCAATGGCTTGTGGATTATGTTCACTCCAAACGTTGTTCAGGTGTAAGTCTATTCATTATGAAATGGCAAACCAAACTGAGCAAAAATCAAGTGACAGCTGTCAAAAAGACCATCTACGAAAAAAGTAGTGCCAACTTGAAAACCTAACCTCTAAAAAAACACCCTATACTTTTAAAGCCGCTATCATGCAAAACGTTTATTACTGTTCTTGATGAAACAGTAATATTCGAACATCTTGCAAGGTATTCGGCTAATTTTGGGGCACTTATTTTTGGATCTTTGTGGACTTCTTTAAGGACACTACTGACATCGCGTCTTCAAAGCTTCTTCGGCCTTCCAGATCTTGGCTTGTTTTCGGTACTGTTGGTTTTTTATAGTTTTTGACAATAGTTTGCACTGTAGAGCGACTTAATTTTACTATTTCAGCAATTTCCCCGTAAGATTTGTTTTCTTTTCGAAGAATAACCACCAAATTTCTAACTGATTGCTGAATTTCTTTTATATTTGCCATTTTTAAAGTTAAAACGTGTTTTACAAATCGCTTTCTGAATTTAAATAATTGTAATGTTTGACAGATAAAGCAAATCAAGAAAACTAACGGGTTTTTCCCCTTTAAGTTCTTCATTTTCCTATGTATTTCAAGAGTTGCCAAAGCTGTATGTAGACTTTTTTCCCACCGATTTCTATGTTTATCGCCAATAGTTTATGAGTTACCAATATTTTCAAACTTTTTTTCTTCCAACATTCTTAACTATTAATGTCGTAAACATTCACATTAAAATTATGTTGAATATTATCACTAGTTCTCTAAAAGTTGAAAATAGTTGGGTGTATGTAGAGTTTTTTCCTTAACTGTATATAATTTTGGATAATTTGGATAATTCAAATATAATATATACATAGGTCATATTAAAAACCTAACATTCTTTGCTTCTAATCACCAACAAATTCTTGTCGACTGCTGCTAAATTTACATAATTCAGCCCCTTACTGTTAAGTTTTGGTGAAAAATGTGTCTGTGGTAATCAGTCTTCGCGAGACGAGTACCCCTCGAAATTCCATACGTTCCTGTTATTGAGACTTCTCTATACTTTAACGTTCTCTGGTGCGCGCATGAGCATACAGTAACTTGCAGAAAACAACATATGTACATAAGTAGCTTATAGAAAAGTTCTGTGTCGGACATTTCAATACTAGAAGTAAATTTCGAAACATTTATTTTATGTTCTCTGATAGTAGGTAAATAGTTAATTAGTATATTACTTTACGTATGTAGTTCTTCAATTGATAAGAAGTGCACAAAAACATATGCATATACCTATGTATCTGCAAGGTTAGAAACTTACTCTGAAATCAGAGTATTTGAAGGTTACTGTACATACAATGGTGTGCCGATGAATGTGCGCTCGATTTCTTGAGAAGTGATATTTTTTGCTGTGCCAAGTGCTCATATGTATATATACGCATATGAATATAAATTCACATATTTGTATTTGTATATGCCATCTTCCTGTGCGCCTTTATCATTTCTTTATGAGGATTATTAATTTGATATGCTTAAAAAATTTAAAATAAAACCTATGTATCATTACAAACACATTTATCCAATCAAAATCAAATCTAATGCTAATCGAATATTTGACACAATTTTCATATGAACCTAATATAAGGTAGAGATACCTATGGAATTGCCCATCTCTCAGGCAATTTGTGGATGCCGCACCAAAAAAATTGGCCGTACTTGGCCGCAAATCAATCATCGAGCCATTTTTTGGCTTCTTCGTGAGAATTGAAGTGCTGCTCGGAAAGTGCATGGCCCATCGATGCAAACAAATGATAATCGGAAGGCGCCAAGTCTGGTAAATAAGCCGCATGCACCAGCGGTTCCCAATCGTACGTCTCCACGCCGATCGGCATATTCTGGGCGTTTCCGGCCCTCGTTCTCCACGGTGTTATATTAAGTATAGGCTATTCACATCCTGGTCCTCTAAAAACTGCAATGTTTCCCGTATTCGCGACAATGAAGCCCAACTGGCCGTCATAACTAGCATTGTTGTGGATTTTCCCCATTCAATAGCGATGGAAGTAAAATCTGCAGCTACGATAACGTCTCTTCAGACATATCGCTCGCTGATATATTTCTATGATATTTTTCTGCTGTCCGATATCCATTGTGCCGCCGTGGCAGAGAAGTCTTTTATCCAAGTTTTGTTTTCTACAGTGTTGTAGTATTCGCTGATGACCGCTAATTCCGAGTCGTCTTCCAATATTAATTGGAATTTTTTTACCCCTATTACCGACCCGGGAATGTGGTCAGTCGGTTTGATTTTTGTTTCAATATATTGCATTTCATATGCGACTTATGGTTCGTTTTTGCATTCCTTTGTATGTGCCCGATTTCCCCACAACGAATGAATAACCTTTGATCCTTCTTGCCGTGTCCTTGCAGCTTGTTTTAAAACATAAAAAACAATAACCTGTATCCTCCATTTATGCCGCCAAACAAGAAGTACGCCATCACCTTCAGAGGGACCAGTAGTACGAGATCATCTGCAGAGAACGTTAATGTACGGGCTACGAATAGTGTGAATTGTCAAAAATGAAATCTAATTACAGTGTGTGTGAAATTTTTAACAGAGCTGATTACAGCGAATTTAGTCCAGTCATTTAAGCTTAAACTAGGTAATAATCTCGGAATTCGAGATACCCAGCTGTAAGTCTGTAAATACTTGTATACGACACTCTAAAAGTTGTCTCAAAACCTATATATGGTAGGGTGTACGCAACTATTAAATTTCAAGGTCAGAGGTCACAAAAATCGGTTTTTTGCGCTTGTTTTGTAAATATCTCATTTCCCATGGGTTTTTTGATATTTGTATTTTTATCAATATTGTAGAATACGAAATTCTCTACAAATTTTGTTGAAAAAAATTTTTTGTACGGTGCACTATGGGGATTTTGGCGTTTTTTTTGGCATATATTAAAGAAAAAAAGTATCCTGTATTTTGAAATAAGCCTTATTTTTGTTTTTACCATACCCTAATTATTTGAGAAATTAGTCGATACAATTTTTTAAGGTCACACTGATTGAACGGTACGCCTTCAAAGTCAGCTGATTATCGTGTTCGCTTTGTGCATAGTTTGGCGAAATACATTGCAAAAAGTTTGATTGCTCGAGTTATCCAAATAAAACAAAGAATCCAAATTTAAATGATGGAAGGTCAGGTATATAAGATTATATTTTAGTAACATTTTTTCAATTATGTGTGGTTTAGATTTTGTATATCGTGTTTTATTCATATGTATTATTTCAATTAGTCTTAACAAGTATAGGTGCGTTTCGTATAATAGAACTTCCAAGGCGCACAGAAGTGCACAGAGTTTTAAATGTAGAGTTACTTACTAAAACATCCACAATAATATTTAACTAACTTTGTTTGCACAAATTTGCCCCTTTTTGATAAAATCGCCTTTTACAGAGGGATATACGTTCGGAAATGTAGAGCTGCTAGATATTTAGATCAAAAATAATCGGACAGAGGTCGCAGTTAAGTAGCATATATTAAAACAAATTGGTGAAAGTCTGAATGAATCTAAGGTAGCCCAAATTAATAAAAAAGTACGAGCTTTTGTCAAATATTTTGAAAAAAACTGGCCCCATTGTGATCGAGTTATGTCAAGATTTAGAAAAAAACATTCAGAATGGCTTGATAAAAGCCTAAAAAATAAAGTTGGCCGTCCAAAAGTGGACTACGAGAATGCTAGCTCCCGACTAAAACGGAAGTTTGCAAAAGAACTTTCGCATGAACACGAAAACTCGTTGCCCTTGCTTTTACATGCTGCTACAGTTTCAGCTAAAAAATCAGAAGAGAAAGATATGGTTGCTGTTTTAAAAGCTGCCGCAAAAAGCAAAGATATTTGTAAAATGAAAAGGAAACTTTTTTCGTCTGAGGCCCAACAAATGTCAGCTGACAGTGCTTTAGCATTTTTGTTAGAAAACGGATTCACAAAAGAACAATATAATAATATAAAACAAAATGCAAAAATACATGGTTATGATATATATCCGCCCTATAAGGATTTGTCTAGTTCCAAATTAAAGCTAAGACCAGACGGCATTCAATATTTTGAAGATAAGGCACAAGTTCCTTTACAACAACTTTTGGACCATACAACTACCCGCATCCTTGAAATGCAACATGAGGTCCTAGGTATACTTCCAAACGTGACACATTGCAAGTTAATTTTCAGTTATGGATATGATGGTTCGACCGGGCACAGTATGTACAAGCAGCGTTTTCAAGACCATGGTAATGTGTCTGGTTATTCATTGTTCGTAACAAAAATGATTCCTTTAAAACTGATTAATGAGACCGATCAAATTATTTGGGTCAATAAAGCACCCCATTCGGTTCGGTTTTGTCGGCCATTGAAGATTGAATTCATCAAGGAAAGTCATGCTCTCATTCTAACAGAAAAAGAGTACTTGGATACTGAGATTCGAAATCTGAAATCATATATGTACGGGTATAATGGTAAAAAGATATTTGTGGAATATTTAGGACAAATGACCCTAATTGATGGGAAAGTTTTAAATATATTGTCGGGATGCAACTCATGCCAGTCTTGCCCCATCTGCGGAGCAAAGCCAACACAATTACTTAATCTATACTAATATTATAAAGAGGAAAACTTTGTTTGTTTGTTTGTTTGTTTGTTTGTAACGAATAGGCTCAAAAACTACTGTACCGATTTTAAAAATTCTTTCACCATTCGAAAGCTACATCATCCACGAGTAACACGGATTACATTTTATTTTGGAAAAAAATAGGGTTCCGTAAGATATTTGGATTTTTCGGACACAAACTGAAAAAAATCATATATATAAAATAAAGTCAACTTTTTGTGTGTGTTCGCTAACCGGCCGCGTCTGCACCGAATTAAACCAAACTCACCCACATTGTTAAGAAGGTATTGAAGATGGTTTCCGTATAGTTTGGATACCTATTGGTGGATAGGGCTCGAGATATAGGTCAAAACGTGGACCCGGGTAACCTTTGGTTGTGTATGTACAATATGGGTATCAAATGAAAGCTGTTCTTTAATACGGGGTAATTTTCATACCTATTGATGACTAGGGTCTCAAAATATATGCCAAAACGTGGACCCGCCGTGTCTTTGAACCGAATTAAACCAAACTTACACACATTGTTAAGTAGGTAATGAAGATGATTTCCGTATAGTTTGAATACCTATTGGTAGATAGGGTCTCGAGATATAGGTCAAAACGTGGGCCCGGGTAACCTTCGGACGGGTATGTACAATATGGGTATCAAATGGAAGCTGTTGGTGAATGCTTTAGTACAGAGTATTTTTCATGCCGCTCCGTGACTAGGGTCTCGAGATAGAGACCAAAACGTGGACCCTAGAATATGTTTGTACAATATGGATATCAAATTGAAGCTGTTGGCGAATGCTTTAGTACGGAGTATTTTTCATACCGGTCCGTGACTGGGGTCTCGAGGTATAGGTCAAAACGTGGACCCGGGTAACCTTTGGTTGTGTATGTACAATATGGGTATCAAATGAAAGCTGTTGATAAGTTCTTTAATACGGGGTAATTTTCATACCTATTGATGACTAGGGTCTCAAAATATATGCCAAAACGTGGACCCGCCGTGTCTTTGAATCGAATTAAACCAAACTTACACACATTGTTAAGTAGGTAATGAAGATGATTTCCGTATAGTTTGAATACCTATTGGTAGATAGGGTCTCGAGATATAGGTCAAAACGTGGACCCGGGTAACCTTCGGACGTGTATGTACAATATGGGTATCAAATGGAAGCTGTTGGTGAATGCTTTAGTACAGAGTATTTTTCATGCCGCTCCGTGACTAGGGTCTCGAGATAGAGACCAAAACGTGGACCCTAGAATGTTTTTGTACAATATGGATATCAAATTGAAGCTGTTGGCGAATGCTTTAGTACAGAGTATTTTTCATACCGGTCCGTGACTGGGGTCTCGAGATATAGGTCAAAACGTGGACCCGGGTAACCTTTGGTTGTGTATGTACAATATGGATATCAAATGAAAGCTGTTGATAAGTTCTTTAATACGGGGTAATTTTCATACCTATTGATGACTAGGGTCTGGAAATATATGCCAAAACGTGGACCCGCCGTGTCTTTGCACCGAATTAAACCAAACTTACACACATTGTTAAGTAAGTATTGAAAATGGGTTTCGTAAAGTTTGGTTGGAGCACTGGCAACGGGTACAGCGTTCTTTTGAACCAGCCATAATGTCGCTTACTTTTTTAACGCTTGGGGCGGAACTGAACTGTCAAATTGACAGTGTGAGTTACAATGGGTCAATATTTCTTTCTGATTTGGATGCCATAAGGAAAAAACGTAAGTGCAACATGTAAAAATTGTTTGTGAATTTTTTTGGAGTGGATTTTGGAACAGTGAATAATTTCTTACGAAATTTGAGAATTTAATGTGAAATCCGAATGAAATTATGTGTTCGTGAAAAAAAATTTTTTTTCGTTTTTTTTTTTTGAAAAATATAAATGGATAACGGTTAAAAAAGCTCCAATGCTTAATAAAACATATAAATTGAAACGAAAAATTCATGGATGATCAGGAAAAAAGACGATTGTTTATTCATATGCGTTGATTTGAAATTTAAAAACAATCTTCTTTTTTCCTGATTTTCAATTTATATTTTATATTTACTCAAAAACAAATAGAAAAACAAAAAATATTGTTTATGCCAAAGCGCTTGAATAAAGAATAAAGAAATAAATAATACGAAAATCATATATTTTCTGTTCTAAACCATATCTATTCTATTTTAGTGTGCCCAGCGAAGGGGGCCGGGTTTGCTAGTATTAAAGATATTAATTCAGAAGTTTTCAAGGCCAAAACACATGCCCTTCAATATGGAATCAGCCCTTTGTATGCTTGGATCCGCTTTTTCGAGTTTGTGTTGAAACTTTCATATAGAGTCGAGATGAAAAAGTGGCACGTTAAAGATTGCGATAAGCCTCAATTAATAGCTCGAAAACAATTAATACAAAGGACACTTTTAAAGGAAATGGGCCTCAATGTAGACAAGCCTATTCCAAACGGCAGCGGAAACTCCAATGATGGCAACACAGCAAGGAGGGCATTTTCTGACGCAGCCTTGATAGCCTCAATTTTAAATTTTGAAGAACAATTACAGAAAAACTTCTATATAATTTTAGTGAGCATTTCCTGTCAGCATGAAATTAGCTCAAGCAAGTTTGAAACCTTTTGTGAAAAGGTTTTTGAACTGTACCATTATAATTATCCTTGGTATCCTATGTCTCCTACTGTTCACAAGGTACTAGTACATGGTCATCAAATAATAAAAAACTCCTTGGTTCCTGTTGGCTGTCTTGGGGAACATGCATCCGAATCCCGAAATAAGTTTTATAAGAGCGATAGAAGGGGGCATGCAAGAAAATGCAGTCGGCTGGATAATGTGACAGATGTTTTTAACAGAGCCTTATATACTTCGGACCCATTTTTGTCCACTACCTTTTTAAAAGAACGTCAAAACAAAAATAAAAAGAAAGACATACCAAAAGAAGTTTTCGCACTGCTTCAATCGCCATCTTTAAATATTTTAACAAATAATGACAAATTTTATCAGGAAGAAGATGAAGAATATGACGAAGATGTTGAACTTGATGTGATTACTTCTGACGAAGAATATATTAAAATAGAAGAAAACTAAGTTCATATTGGTAGTAAGTAGTCTCAATAAGCTGTTTGTAAGTTACGTAATATTTTTCTTTCTTCTTAGAACACATATATGCAGTTTAAAAATGTACCTAAGCTATTTTGGAAGGGAATTATCCACCCAGACAAAATTTAATATAAAAACAAAGAAATAATTTAATTAATTTTAAATAAATACTTTTTGTTTAAGAATGCACAAATTCGCGAAATAAATGAAATATATGGAAACACAAATTTACTATAAATTGTCAAATTATTTTAGAGATCATGTTCAGGGCGGAGGTGTAGGCGTAATCGAATGAAAAAATAAACGAAAACCGAAATTCTACTTTAATCTACGTGATTCACCTGCAAAAATTTAAGTCATAATCTTTAAATTTGTGATTTATGCCAAAAAAATTTAAAAAATCCCCATAATGCGGTGGACCGTTTTCGAGATAGAGGGCGGAATGCCATTTAAAAGAGTTTAACTGTTTGAACAAGTTCTTATATAGAAATTACATCTTGAATTTCGAAAACACTATTATTTCGGATTCGAAGGCCTTTTGGCAATTCATCAAATCAAAAAAGTCTTGCTCAATGGTGCCAAACAATGTTTTTTATAATGGTAAATATGCAAATTCTGCCATAGAATCTGCCAATTTATTTGCTGACTTTTTCTGCTCTAATTTTGAACCCGACTTAGACTCCGATTCTAGTTTACCCTCTAATAGTTTTTCACCTCTCAATTTTGGGACTTTGTGCCTATCTGTTACTGATGTCGTCAAAGGGTATTATGAAGCTTAAGTCTACAACGAAAACTGACTCGGATGGCCTTTCGGGCATTTTGCTGAAGAATTGCTTGTGTCTTGCTGAGCCTCTCACAATTATATTCAATAAATCGTTGTCCTCTGGTATCTTTGTTGACGACTGGAAATTTACTTCCGTTACGCCTATATTTAAGAGTGGAAATAAAAACGATGTTAGCAACTACAGACCGATTTCGAAGCTTTCGTCTGTCTCAAAACTTTTTGAGACAACAGTGAATGAAAAGTTATATTTTGCTGTCAAAGGCCTAATATCTACCAACCAGCATGGTTTCGTTGCAAGTCGCTCCACTGTCACTAACTTGTCTATTTTCAATGATTACTGCATTTCAGCCTTCCAGAACAGATCTCAAGTTGATACAATTTACACAGACTTCTCTAAAGCGTTTGACAAAGTATCGCACCGGATACTCTTGTCGAAGCTTGCATCATTGGGTATACACTCCACGTTTTTGTCATGGATCAAATCATATTTGTCCAACAGGCACTGCGTTGTAGCCGTTGATAATACGACATCCCGTGCATTTATTGCATCCTCTGGTGTCCCACAGGGAAGTATTCTAGGACCCCTCCTCTTTATACTTTTTATTAACGATATTGGTTCTTGCTTTTCGTTTGCAGACCACTTGTTGTATGCTGATGATCTTAAAATATTTGCGGTGATTAACAGTGTTAGGGACTCTGAAAAGTTGCAAACCGACTTGCACAATGTTCGGAACTGGTGCTATTTAAACCGTTTGTCACTAAATATTAGCAAATGCTTTCACGTAAAATATGCTAAATCAAACAATACTTTGCATACTTCGTATAATATTGCTGGCTTACCTTTGCAATCCGTTGAGGAAATTAGAGACTTAGGCGTTATTTTCGACTCTAAGCTGAATTTCACCAGCCATGTTAACCACGTCATAAGACGATCATATGCGATGCTAGCATTCGTTCGCCGTAATTGTTCTGCATTTACCAACCCACACACTCTCAAAACATTGTATTGTGCTTTTGTTAGATCAAGATTAGAGTATGCCGCTATTATTTGGAGACCGTACCAAATAGGTCTGTCTAATCGGATTGAGAGAGTTCAGAAAGTCTTTCTTCGTTTTGCGCTCCGATCTTTAAACTTTTCTGAACCTGTTCCATCGTACCGCTCTCGATGTTTATTAATTGACTTAAAACCACTTGATAGCAGACGATCTATTCTATCGTGCTCATTTATTATTCGCATCATTTCTGGATCTATTGATTGTCCTTCCCTTTTAAGTAAAATTCAATTTAATATACCCAGTATGAGGCTCCGACAGTATGAAACCTTTAAAATTGGCTTCTCGAGAACCAACTATGGGGTGAATGCTCCGATTCCTAGGACATGTGCAGATTTAAATATGTTTTTCAATTCTTCTGGTGCTGATTTTACATGGCCGTATGGCATCTTAGTCAATCATCTTAAATCGTTCTTTTCTTAGTATACTACTAAACTATTGTACATTAGCTTAATATAGTCTGTAAGAATGTATCCATTCAAAGACAATAAATAAATAAATAAAAATAAAAAAATAGTCTTTAACTAGCTTCTTTGAGCGTGTTCTTCTACAGTATTGTTGGTTGCTTGTCATTGAAAAAATATAAACATTTTTTTTTAAATTTAATTTTAGAGTAGGTCTTAACACTATGTTAATACTGAACTGGCTGCCAACATATTTAACAGTCGTATTTAAACTTATACCTCATCATACTGATTTGGGTACACATCTTGTATATAAGTTTCTTTGTTTTCTGTTTAGGAAAAACAGGTTTATCTTTTGATATGCTTAACATATTTTTATCTTTTGTTATTCTTAAAATACATACAGTTTGTCAAGAATATCTTTGCATAGTGAAACAAATTTTAAATTTTATCTTTGATCAAGAATTCCAACAACAAATAAAAACGCAAACAAAAAATTTTTTCACACATTCCATTACTGTACTTGTCTACGACTATTAGGCGCCAACAGTTATTAAATACGAGTAAGCACACACATTATTAAAACCGCAACAAAAAAGATGTTTACTCTATTTAAAAAGTGTCAAAAAAATCTTTGCATAACTGATGAAAACAACAAAAAATGCAGTCTTTGGGGTTAATATTTTGTATGCCCTCCTTGGGCATCAATTACCGCTTGAAGACGAATTCGCATTGATTTAATTAGTTTCGGAATATTATATTCCAATGGTATTTTTCCCCACTCTTCTCTGATGAATCTAATTAATTCAGTTTTAATAGTTGGCAATCTTTTTCCTACTTTTCTTTTTAAATGAACCCACAACTTTTCGATTGGGTTAATGTCGGTACTTTGGGCGGGGGTATCAATAACTTTGGTGCAGTTGTAGAGTAAGCAGGACCTGCATAAATAAGATTTATGTTTTGGATCATTACCTTGATAGTATTTGCATTTAAATTTGTTCGAATTTTCCGGGTCAACAAAGCCGAATTTTCTAATACTAGAAGTCAATTCGTTTTTTAAAATACCAAGATACACTTCCTTGCTCATTATTTCGTCCAAAATTTTGATTTCATCCACTGCTATTGTTGATATACAACCCCAAACCATTACTGACAGTTTTCCAAACTGTACGGTAAGGATAATATTTGTGTTTTGTAGTACTGTGAAAGGCTTGCGCCAAACTCTCTGGTGACCATCATGGTAGTAGAGCATCATTTTTGTCTCATCTGAGAAAATAACGTCATCCCAGTACTCTGTGGGAAGTGATATGTGCTCGGTGGCAAATCGCAATCCTTTATCAACGTTTTGTGCTGATATCAAGGGTTTTTTCCTAACCACTCTTGAAGAATATTAGTGTTTTTGCAACACTTTTCGAACAGTTTCATGAGAAACTCTTAACGCGTAGTCTTTTTACGCTTGAAGAGCTAATCCTCTTGTACTGCTTTGCGGGATATTATAAATAGTTTTCATTTTTACGTACAATTCGCTGCGTCACTTTTTTTGGTCTGCCTGTAGATCCTTTCAACTCGAGTTTATTATATTATATACAGTTCTACTTTTGAGGGAGAACATATCGGCGATTTCTCTGGCTGATTTGTCTTTGTAGTGATTGAAATACACTAATTGAATAATATTTTTTGAAACTCGTTTTCCTGTAATTTTTTTATTCAAATCTGAGATCACTTGAAGCACTGAAGACAATCACTTTATAACTAAATAATTTCTTACCCCTTTCACATTCCATACCATTTGCAAACATACCTAAATGAATGAAATTCGCGGAAAATAACTGTTGTTTTCATCAGTTATGCAAAGATTTTTTGACACTTTTTAAATAGAATAAACATCTTTTTTTGTTGTTGTTTTTGTAATGTGTGTGTTTATTTAATAAGTGTTGGCGCCTAAAACTCGTAGTCGTAGACAAGTACAGTAATGGAATGTGTGTACAAATTTCTTGTTTGCTTTTTTATTTGTTTTTGGAATTCTCGATCAAAGCTTAAATTTTAAATTTTTCTTCACTATGCAAAGATACTCTTGACAAACTGTATGTATCTTTTGTTATTCTTAGCACATGTTTATCTTTTGTTATTCTTAACATATGTTTATCTTTTGTTATTCTTAAAATACATATGTTTGGATTTGTTCAGCCCATAGAGTTTACTTAACTTTTTTTATTTATTATTTGTGAATGAAATCATTCCTTAACTCTCCCTTTCCTGATTAAATCGTCCCGATTTATACCGAATTAATTTTTGTTCCTTGTTCTTGCCTAAATAATTTTTACAGTTATTTACTCTAGTGTAAATATTGTTGCAAAGGGCAATTTCCTTATCGGTGAAAATTTTTTACACGCTTAGTTCTAAGTGGTGTGAATTTAAATAGTTTACAATGATTATTTATGATAGGATATTTGTAAATAGCAATGATAGGATTTTTAGTTCTTATTAAATATTTGTTCGTATTTGTCAATTAGTTTCGTAGAATAAAAATGTGAGTTCGTCAAATAAATATGCATCGTCGGTTCTAGTTAATTGTGTTTTTGGTGTCTCCTTCTGTTTGAATGGCGATTATGATGACCATGGCTAGTAATATCGGTAGTGCTTTAAAAACGTCCAGGTTGATGTCGGTTGGATTGGTATAAGTTATGTTGACTGGTTCCAATCGTTCTGCTGCTTATGCAATCATTGCTGGGTTAACTTGGATCTGATCTATCCGGGCTCTTAATGTTGCATTTTCTGCTTGGATACTCTGAAACATTACTTGCAAATTGGCCATCTGCTGAATCATAGTGTTCACGTCGATTTGTTCCATAACGTCAATGGTGTTCAAATTTCTTCGCAGCCGCCGAGGCCGAATGGGTTGGTGCATGACTACCATTCGAAATTCACAGAGAGAACGTAGGTTCGAATTTCGGTGAAACGCCAAAATGAAGAAAAACATTTTTCTAATAGCGGTCGCCCCTCGGCAGGCAATGGCAAACCTCCGATTGTATTTCTGGCATGAAAAAGCTCCTCATAAAAATATCTGCCGTTCGGAATAGGCTTGCAACTGTAGGTCCCTCCATTTGTGGAACAACATCAAGACGCACGCCACAAATAGGAGGAGGAGCTCGGCCAAATAACCAGAAAGGGTGTACGCGCCAATTATATATACAATATATTAAGTTTGTTATGTTTCTCCAAAGATTTTCTCATCTGCTCCTTTCTATGAGAATTAGATCACGGTTTTTATATTTGGAAGAAACACGAATAGGTTTTCTATAACTAAATTTTTTATTTCTTTGTTCACCGTACTTTCACTCGTTTTCCTTACAGGATTTTTTTTTACATTCGATTTTGTCCTTTATTATGAAGGATTATGTATGTATGTATGTCCTTGCTGCGACAAGGATGATTTTTGTTTGGTCCGCTAACTGTTTTAGGTACACGACTTGTATATTAGTTTCTTTGTTTGCTATTTAGGAAAAACATCCTTATCTCTTGTTATTCTTAAAAAACATATGTTTATCTTTTGTTATTCTTAGAATACAGATGTTTTTCTTTTATTATTCTTAAAATACATATGTTTATCTTTTGTTTTTCTTAAAATATGTTTATCTTTTATTATTCTTAAAATACATATGTTTATCTTTTGGTATTCTTAAGATATGTTTGGATTTGTTCAGTCCTGCATGATTATATTATTTTTATTTCTTATTTGTCAATTAAATCATTCCTTAAGGGGAAACGCCATTGTGAAAATTCAAAAAAATCGATTCTTTTTTTGGCATAAATTGTTAGTATAACTACTCAAGAAAATGTGGTAAAAATTGTAAAGCGAAATTTGCTTTATTCCCGGTTCTATGTGCACTTAAGTGAGCGCCCGTCGGTTCGGCCCCGTAGCGCTTAGGATACGATGCTTTATTTCAAACGAGTTTTTCTCGAAACGACTTTTTTTTGAAACGGTGGCAACGATTTCTCGAAGACCGATGATGAACCGATTTTAATTTTCTTTTTTCTCAAAATTTTTGTTATCGTATTGGCTATCGTTGTACGTAGCCGATTTTCAAAATTTTGCAAATAACTATTTTTTTGGGCCTGTTGAAAATCAAAAAAATGGTGAAAAACACACATCGAAATTCAAATCACCCACTAGCCACTATTGTGTAGATTAATAAAAATGTTTGGTTTTGTGATTTCAGATAATTATTCATTGCTGTATCGCTGCCACCAGATGACGTCATTTTTTTTTAACTCGTTACGTTTATTTACATAAATTGGTCAATTTTCAATACCTTTTAATAAAAATTTACATCAACATAGTTTAATACATATGTAATAAGTTGCCTTGTGTCCGATCCTCGAATAATAATTCCTACTTACATAAAAAAATTCCTAAAAATCGACTATTTTTTGACCCCCCACAGTGGCGTTCGCCCTTAACTAGCTGCGACCATTCGACATGACAAATACTCAAGATTTACCAAATAATTCAAAGCGAAATTTTCCAATATTGACTATTTTCGAATGGTCGAGAAAATTGGTATTTGGGCGGCTCGTTTTATGAATGAAAGTACATAAAATCGCACACACTCACTTTATGCCCCTACATGCGTATGTTTCCAAAAGTAAAATTATAAGTCTAGCGACTGCAAGAACAAAATACATTCATAGGCGCAGCTGTAGCGTCCATGATTATTTACCGCGACGGCACTGAACAGTTTCAAATATTGTAAAGCACAACAAAAACCAATTCATTCATATGTTCGAGCTCATATTTCTACGAGCAAAGTACTTTCATTCATAAAACGAGCCGCCCATATACCAATTTTTCTCAACGATTACAAATTCATTTAACTAAGATTTCAGAAATCACAGACGAGCATTCAAAAATAGTCAATACTGAAATATTTCTTACAAAAATATTTGCCGATATTTGGTAGGTCTTGAATTTTTGTTAAGTCGAGGGGCTGTGGTTCGGTACATATGTATGCATCAATATACATATGTATGTATGTGAATATGTCTTTCTAAATGCTCGACAGCCGCAGCTGCTTTGCGTAAAGTGCGCGCAGAGAACGTTAACCCTAGAACACACACCCAGAAAATACCACGTAAACACACACCCGGGATACGTTTGTACCCGGGACCTTATTTTGCGGTTTTTTTAATGCTTATTCAACCGATTTCTATGATTTTTTTTTTTTAAATGTATATTTTAATATATAACAAGTATTTTGTCTTGTGTTTCATTCGAATATTCTTACTGGTTCCTGCGATATGGGCAAATAAAGTCAGGACATGCAACAGTGGATTTTTGTTTTTTTTTTTTGTTGTCCTGATAAATGCAAAACAAAATAATATAATGTATAATAATATACTTGTAGAGTAACAACGAATACACATTTTGGTTTTTATTTCATTGAAATATTCTACCTGGTTCAAAAGATATGTGCAAAAAGGTCGCGCAAGGTATGGGTACGTAGGTAGCAAATACACTGGTATAACTGGTTTTTGTATTTTATATGCAGCTGCAAGGGTTGTTTTCACACGAGGTGTTGTTATAAATGCTGCCTGTTGATATTTTCATTATTGTTTTGGTGCTCAAAAGTGTAAGAAGTGAAAATAAATATAACTGAAACTATAAATAACTGGATACGAAATGACTTCAAGAAGAAACGAATATTTATCAAGTGCAGCATATAGAAGGTAAACAATGTAAAATAATCAACAATGTAAACATATACTAATTTTTTTTATTATGCAGGCTAACTGAGGAACAGCGAGAATCATATATACAATCTTTATTTGATGAAATTTGTGACGATGACGCTCCCTATGACTTTGACTCAGAAGATGAAGAAGAAATTCAATTCAATGACATTGAAATTGCTGATGACGATGCTAAAGTTTCGCAAAGTGCCGCAGAAGTATTACCTGATTATGCGGACTATGAGGATGATCAAGAAGGCGGTGAAGAAGAAGAAGTAGAAGAAAATAATGAATTACCTGCTAGTGGCGAAAAATTTGTTGCACGTGATGGTACTGAGTGGATGAAAGATCCAAATGTAAGTCGTCAGGTACTCAGACAAAATATTATAAGAGAACGTTCTGGACCAGCTAGATGCACTGAAATGTTGTCAATAGAGCAAACATTCAAATGTTTCATGGTCGTTGAAATGGCTGATATAATTATGCGCCACACAAATAAGTTAGCAAAAGAAACTTATAATGCTTACAACAATGCGCATCCAAACACAACTCCTAAGTCATGGACGCCTGTGTCAATAACAGAGCTGTATTCATTTTTTGGCATACTTATTATGACTGGTGCGAACCATAGCAATGGAGAACATGTTCGAGATTTATGGAGCGTCAAAAACTATCCTTTATATCGCGCCACAATGGGAGTCAACCGTTTCTGTTCGATATTGCGGTTCCTAAGATTTGACGATAAAAACACTCGTGCAACACGCTTACTAACTGATAAAGCAACACCGATCAGTGAGTTGTGGACGATAATGAACAATAATCTTGCTGCACATTACAAGCCCAGCTCATGCTTGACTATTGATGAACAATTATTTCCTTACCGTGGACGCACACGGTTTACGCAGTACATACCGTCAAAACCTGCTAAATATGGTGTCAAGGTTTGGTGGATTTGCGATGCCACAAATGCATATCCACTGCATGGACAAATATATACTGGCCAAGCAGAAACTGGTAGGGAAACGAACCAAGGCGAACGAGTGGTGAAGGATTTGTCTGCCAAATACCAAGGAAGTGGCCGAAACATTACAATGGACAATTTTTTTACGACCTTGCCAGTTGCAGAACTGCTTCTCACCTGGAAACTCACGATCGTTGGAACTTTGCGCAAAAACAAATCATATATTCCTCAAGAAATGAAGCAGAACAAAAACAGGACAATTGGTTCAACGACATTTGGCTTCAAAAATAATGTGACAATGTGCTCTTATGTTCCCAAAAAAAAAAAAAGCAGTAATTTTGCTTTCGACCATGCATAATGATGCTGAAATAGCTGACAGTGGGAAACCTCAAATAATTGAATATTATAATCGTACCAAAGGTGGTGTTGATCGAATGGACCAAATGTTTGCGGAATATCCAACACAAAGACAAACAAAACGATGGCCACTAGCGATGCTCTTCAACATGTTGGACATTACAGCTCTTGCAGCCTACATTGTCTACGATTTGAATAACCCTATGTTGCCTTGAAGAACAAACAACAAGCGTAAGCAGATCCTGCGCAGCTTGGCTGAAGCATTGTGTATGCCCATTATTGAAGCCAGAGCCATAAATCGTCAAGTGACGCGAAATTTTTCGACTAAAATTGCTATTGAAGCATATTTCAACCGACCGCTGGAATCAATGGTGTCAACAACAGCATCAACATCTGCCGCAGCGCGCACGCCAAAACCTGTGTCCGGATCTTGCTATTTATGTTACGCACAAGAGGAAAAACGCCGTAGAAAAACCAGAAAGCTGTGCGCCAAATGTAAGAAGCCAATGTGTCTTGAACATTCGGTCACATCAACAAATTGCTCTATTTGCCATGATTTTCCTTAGATATAAGATGCATTTTTATAATTTTTATAATAAGAGTCAACAATATAATGTGTGAAATGAATATTTTTAATTTTTCAAATAAAAAAATAACATAAAAAATGTTTTTTTTTTTTATTATTATGAGGATTTTTACTATTGTAGTACAAACGTATCCCGGGTGAGTGTTAACGTATATAATGTGTTTGGAAGGCTGTAGCTCCTGAACCAATGGTCCGATCTGGTTCAAGTTTTGAATTTGAACTCAAAACTAAATAATCTTCCTAGATCCGAAGTTAGCGGTAAAGAGGTATAGCGGTTCAAAAGTTACAACACTTCAAAGTTGAAGTGGATACATTTGTACCCGGGTGTGTGTTCTAGGGTTAAATATAGAGAATTCTCACGAGTTACGAATAGTGTGAATTGTCAAAACTGAAGTCTAACCGCCGCCGGGGTGTGGTGAAACTTTTAACAGAGATGTTTACAGCGATTTCTCCTTTAGCATATTGGCCCTGCACAGTTTTTGGCTTCTGTAGGAAATCAAATTGACGAATAGCCGACGGCATTTTGCAAAGTATTTGCTTGTGCATTTTTATGTTCCCTTGATAAACGAAAATTTATTCAATTTGTATTTTCAAACAAAGGTGATGAAGAAAAACTGATTGAATATTTATCATATGCGCCAACATTTCAAATCAAAGTAACTTTAATATTTCGATTTAATTTAAAAAATGCATTATAAAATGACCTCTCACATTTTAGTATGTGCGTTTTAGTAAATTTAAAACTAAACAAATTTGATGAAAAGTTTTACTAATTTTTTGAGTCGAAATTAATTCATAGCATACAAGTGTTTTGGTATATCGACATATGTATTTACATTTGAATATGCATTTATTTGTTTCTTTGGCAAACCAAATTTTTTCAATTTACATTTAATTACAGGGAATAATAATATACATACATTTGTATGTATGCATTTTCTAGATAGTATAAAACTTTAAATTAAATAAAAGAAAACTTCAAAGAAACGTATTTGCATACACACATATGTATATGGGACAACTAAGTTCAATTGCATCTTTATTAAATATAGTGTTGCACGCATATGTGTGCACTGAAGCAACATGACCTACCTCAAGAGCATCGCCTTACATTTCATGTAAATAACCTAATGATCAAATTCCTGCTTCACAAATGCTAAAACAAATTTCTTTTGAATATTCATGTACATATTTGTATGTGCGTATACACTTGGTGCCCATATCCCTTCAAACAAATCAAAAAATTCTGTATACAAAACGCTTCATTACCAGGCACACAGGAAGATGGCATATGCAAATATAAATATGTGAATTAAATTCAAGCAAAACAATGCTTATTAATGTACATGTTGCACCATCACTTGCCATTATTTTAGCGTAGCGCGTTCCGTGTGCGTAAAGATCCCGAACACAACTGAACTGCCTGTGTTCATCTACATCTTGTGCTTACCGGACCACGCTCGGCGACAGCTGCCGACGCTGTCGCCTCGCTAAAACGGGACTTTACCAAACTACAAAACAAGGCGACCAATCACAACGCATAAATTGGCTGATGCAATATCAGGCCATACTACAGTTGCGATTCTAATGAAATACCCAACGACGCACCAATACACATTTAATACTTATGCTACGGCACACACATATGCATGTGCATACAACCGCACACACCGGGCACTCACTTTATTCCTCAAAATGCGTATGTCGTTCAAAGCTAAAATTCTATGCCTAGCGACTACAAGAACAAAATGCAGTCATAGACGCAGGCGTAGCGGCCATCAATCTAGTTGCCATAGCGCTGAATAGTCGCGACGGCGCCGAACAGTTTCAACTATTGTACTGTACAACAAAAACTCATCATCAAAAAATTCATTGATAAATTCGAGTTCATACTTCTAAGAGCAAGTACTTTCATTCATAAAATATTTCGCGTAGAATTATTTGCCAATATTTGATAAATCTTGAATTTTTGTCAAGTCGAGTGCCCGCGGCATCGTACATATGTATGCATCAATATATGTGTATAAATATGTCTTTCTAAATGCTCGACAGCCGCAGCTGCTGTGCGTCAAGTGCGCGCATGAGCATACAGTAAGTTGCAGAAGAAAACAAATAGCTTAAAAAAAGGTCTGATTCGAACATTTTAATACTAAGAGAAAATTTGGAAACAATCATTTTATGTTAACTGATAGTAGGCAAATAGTTAAGTAGTAGATTACTTTACGTATGTAGTTCTTGAATTGATAAAAAGTGCACAAAACCTATGCAAATATCTGCAAAGTTAGAAACTTACTCTGAAATCAGAGCATTTGAAGGTGCCTGTAAACATGTCAAGGTTACTGTACATACAATGCTGTGCCTATGAATGTGCGCTGCGCCTTTGAATGCGCGCTGGATTTCTTGAGAATTTTTACCGTTTTATTTTGAGCTGTGGCTGGTGAGCACACATACACACAGCATATATATTACATATGCGCAAATGTATATACATAAATTCACAAATTTACATTTGCATATGCCATCTTCCTGTGCGCCTAGTAATGAAGCGTTTTCTATAGAGGATTTTGATTCAGTTGGAAGGGATTCAACAAAGTTTTACAGACACCAGACAGACAGGATTACATATTTATATAATTTTGGATGATTTGGAAAAATTCAAATATATAGGTCATATTAAAAAGCTACCTACCATTCTTTGCTTCTAATCACCAACAAATTCTTATCGACTGCTGCTAAATTTACATACAGTGGCTCACAGCTTATTTCGTGTGGCTGTATGTTAAACTAAAGAATTGTAAAATTATTTTTATTTGATTTATTTTAAAAAAAATTTAAATGCACAATCAAAGATAAATTATTTCTAATTACAAACATGTATAAATGCATTCAAATTTTTTCTTCTTTAGTAGAATATTTACAACAAAAACAGAATACTAGGTAAATTGACGTCACAGCTTATTTCGGGTGTTCACTTTTACCGTTATCGGCGCCAGTAAACCGGTTAGCAATTATAAGAAATTTGTTTTGCATAGTATATTAGATTATATCCTTATTTAGTTTACACATTGAAAGTAGTCGGTTGTCCAGCTTAATTTAAAAATACCGTGATGGGTCGTCGTACGTCGATTGAAAGGCGCGAACTAGTGATTACGCATTACAAAAATGGAAAGTCGAAGATAAAAATTGCTCAAATTGTAAATTTGAGTACTTCCACAGTACAGTACATTATTCAACGCTTTTCTCGTGAAAAAAGAGTGGTTGACAAAGGCCGCCAAGCTCCAAACAAAATTTTTACAGAAGCTGATGAAAGGTGGATATTAAGAAAAATTAAAAAAGACCCACGAATTAGTGCGCCAGCTTTGACAAAAGAGGTTGAAAAAGTACTTGGTAAGTCATGTAATCCTGAAACCATAAGAAGAATTCTGCGCAAAGCTGATTTCCACGGTCGTACAGCTCGAAACAAACCGTTTGTTAATGAGCGTAACAGAAGATTAAGGGTGGAGTTTGCCGAAAACCATGTTAATAAAGACCAAACATTTTGGAATAACGTTATTTTCGCCGACGAAAGCAAATTCAACCTCTTTGGTTCCGATGGAAAGTCTTTCGTTTGGCGTAAGCCCAACGCGGAGCTGGACCCGAAGAATCTGCGTGGTACAGTAAAACACGGTGGGGGCCATGTAATGGTTTGGGGCTGCATGTCAACAGCTGGTGTCGGAAACTTGGTTTTTATCGACGAAATTATGGATGAAACAGTTTATTTGAATTTATTAAAAAATAATTTACTACAAAGTGCTGAAAAATTAGGCATTCGGGACAGGTTCAGGTTCTATCAGGGCAATGATCCGAAGCATAAGTCGGAATTAGTGCAACGGTGGCTTATATGGAATTGCCCTCATGTGGTAAAAACGCCAGCACAATCACCTGTTCTCATTGTAATTGATAATTTATGGAATATTCTGGATCAAAAAATTAGAAAACATAACATAAGCAACAAACAAGATCTAAAAACAGCATTGCAAGTGGAGTGGGAGAAAATATCTCCTGAATACACTGGAAAACTTGTTAGCTCCATGCAATCCCGGTTAAAAGCTATATTAAAACAAAAAGGCTACCTCTACAAAATATTAGATTAGTAAAAACTTAATAAATTAAAAAAAAAAAATCATGTTTTTTCTAGTTTGGTTAAGCACACGAAATAAGGTGTGACGTGGATTTACTTATAATTTTGATTTTGCTGTAAATATATTACTTAAGAAGAAATAATTTAAGTTTATTTATGTATGTTTGTAACAAGAAATAATTTATCTTTGAATGTACGTTTAAGTTTTTTTTCTAAATAAAGTTTATACAAAAATATTAAACTTTTTTATTTTGATAAACGGGCACACGAAATAAGCTGTGAGCCACTGTAATTCAGCCCCTCACTGTTAATTTTTGTTGAAAAATGTGTCTATGGTGAAATTGTCTTCGCGAGACGAGTACCCCTCAAAAATGAACACTTTCCTGTCATTAAGACTTCTCTATATTTAACGTTCTCTGTCTAGTCGACCCACAGTTATAGCAGTGCTGCAGAGAACATTAATGTATAGAAAAGTCTCAATGACAGGAACGTATGGAATTTTCAGGGGTACTCGTTTTGCGCGCGTGGTACACCACTGCCACATTTTTCACCAAAAATTAACAGTAAGGTGCTGAATTATGTAAATTTAGCAGCAGTCGACAAGAATTTGTTGGTGATTAGAAGCAAAGAATGTTAGGTAGCTTTTTATTATGACCTATGTATATAATATATTATATTTGAATTATCCAAATTATCCAAAATTATATACATATGTTAATGTCTATCTGTCTGGTGTCTGTAAAACTTTGTTGAATCCCTTCAACTGAATCAAAATCCTCTATAGAAAACGCTTCACTACCAGGCGCACAGGAAGATGGCATATGCAAATGTAAATTTGTGAATTTATATACATTTGTGCATATATACATATATGCTGTGTGTATGTATGCTCACAAGCCACAGCTCAAAATAAAACGGTAAAAATTCTCAAGAAATCCAGCGCGCATTCAAAGGCACAGCGCACATTCATAGGCACAGCATTGTATGTACAGTAACCTTGACATGTTTACAGGCACCTTCAAATGCTCTGATTTCAGAGTAAGTTTCTAACTTTGCAGATATATGCATAGGTTTTGTGCACTTTTTATCAATTCAAGAACTACATACGTAAAGTAATCTACTAATTAACTATTTGCCTACTATCAGTTAACATAAAATAATTGTTTCGAAATTTTCTCTTAGTATTAAAATGTTCGAATCAGACCTTTTTTTAAGCTATTTGTTTTCTTCTGCAACTTACTGTATGCTCATGCGCGCACTTGACGCACCGCAGCTGCGGCTGTCGAGCATTTAGAAAGACATATTTATACACATATATTGATGCATACATATGTACGATGATGCGGGCACTCGACTTGACAAAAATTCAAGATTTATCAAATATTGGGAAATAATTCTACGCGAAATATTTTATGAATGATAGTACTTGCTCTTAGAAGTAAGAACTCGAATTTATCAATGAATTTTTTGATGATGAGTTTTTGTTGTACAGTACAATAGTTGAAACTGTTCGGCGCCGTCGCGACTATTCAGCGCTATGGCAACTAGAATGATGGCCACTACGCCTGCGTCTATGACTGCATTTTGTTCTTGTAGTCGCTAGGCATAGAATTTTAGCTTTGAACGACATACGCATTTTGAGGAATAAAGTGAGTGCCCGGTGTGTGCGGTTGTATGCACATGCATATGTGTACATTAATAAGCATTGTTTTGCTTGAATTCAATTCACATATTTATATTTGCATATGCCATCTTACTGTGTGCCTGGTAATGAAGCGTTTTGTATACAGAATTTTTTTATTTGTTTGAAGGGATATGGGCACCAAGTGTATACGCACATACAAATATGTACATGAATATTCAAAAGAAATTTGTTTTAGCATTTGTGAGGCAGGAATTTGATCATTAGGTTATTTACATGAAATGTAAGGCGATGCTCGTGAGGTAGGTCATGTTGCTCCAGTGCACACATATGCGTGCAGCACTATATTTAATAAAGATGCAATTGAACTTAGTTGTCCCATATATCCAAATACGTTTCTTTGAAGCTTTCCTTTATTTATTTTAAAGTTTTATACTATCTAGAAAATGCATACATACAAATGTATGTATATTATTATTCCCTGTAATTAAATGTAAATTGAAAACAATTTGGTTTGCCAAAGGAACAAATAAATGCATATTCAAATGTAAATACATATGTCGATATACCAAAACACTTGTATGCTATGAATTAATTTCGACTCAAAAAATTAGTAAAAATTTCCATCAAATTTGTTTAGTTTTAAATTTACTAAAACGCACGTACTAAAATGTAAGAGGTCGTTTTATAATATAATAATAAATACTTTGTAAAATGCCGTGGGCTAGTCGTCAATTTGATCTCCTACAGAAGCCAAAAACTGTGCAGAGCCAATATGCTAAAAGAGAAATCGCTGTAAACATCTCTGTTAAAAGTTTCACCACACCCCGGCGGCGGTTAGACTTCATTTTTGACAATTCACACTATTCGTAGCTCGTGAGAATTCTCTATATTTAACGTTCTCTGCGTGTTGTGCCTACGCGCAGTTGCTGGCGCTGCGCCGCTACCAAACTTCCTTTCGCTGCTTAGTCCCGATTTACACGAGGAGACATCTGGAAGGGAGACACTGGAAATTCTCTTGTGATGTTTCATTCGCGTCCACACGGGCAAAAATGTTTCCGCGACATTTTGACATTTAATACTTTAGCATCGTCTGGATCGGATATATTCTGGCACGCGCTTACATGTAAAGCAGAGAGCGTTCGACAACAGTTTCTTAAATATTTATATAAATGAGAAATGCAAACTGGTTAAATAATAAATAATTTGTTTTTTTTTTTATTGAAATATTTTTATAAATTCTTATACTTGAATAAAAAAAATTAAATTAAAAATACTTCATATGTAAATAATTAACTTAAAATTAATTTGAGTATCTAGAAATGCAGGGAAAAATTAGAAATCAACATAAACATGTCCCATAACTATTTTAAATTTTACCTACTTTACTAGCAAAAATATTCGTGCATTTCCCAAGCAGCGGTCGGATGTTTGTCATCGTTGTTATCTTCCGTTTGATTGAAAACCAACACATAACTAAGAACTTTCTTCCACAAAAGAAGAAAACGAATGAACAACTGTCAAAAATTGCTTTAAGATAAGAAATACGAATAAGAAGAGCAAAGCGTGTCGCCGAGTACGGGAGACAAAATCCCTTCTCTCTTCCCCGACCGTCCTTCGCCCTTGAACAAAATGTTTCCCTTCCAGATGTCTCCTCGTGTAAATCGGGTCTTAAGGTGCATTCTTTGCTGCTGTTCATCGTTTCGATAATTTCGTATTGTTCCAGTAACTCTTTGTACGTTTTTGAATTTAACAGCAGAATTTTCAACTCGTTCCGCATTTTTAACCCTTCGACGATGTACCGGATAACTGTCGCTTCGTCTACGCTTCCCATTGCTGCTACTTTTCGCATGTTTAGAATATACTCATGAATGTTCTCCGAATCTTTTATTCTTCTATCCCGAAGTTGTTGATGGACTTCAGCCCTACTAAGCTGTTTGTCAAATTCAGATATAAGCGCTTCGCGTAAATCATTATAATTTGATACTGTAGCCGTCTCTAGGAACAGTTTTGCTGCACCTTTCATTTGGTTTCTTGCGTTTACATATTTCTGTTTTTCGTTTAGCACGTATGCTGCTGGATTGTCCTCGAAATTCTTTAACCACAACTTTACAGGTATACTTATTCCATCGTAATCGGGGACAATTTTTGCGAAGCTCTCAATTGATACTGAACTTCTTGAATCGCTGCAAACCTTTCCTGTCAACATACGTAAAAGTTCAACATTTAAGCCTTCTCCTTCTATACCGCCTGAGTTTTGGTTACTTAATGCCATTCCAATATTAATGTGTTCACTCTTAGATTGAGTTATTTCTTCGTTTTCAATTCCTGTTGATTTTTCTCGTTCAATTTCTACTGCATTTACTTCTTTTCCAGATCTTAGAAACAAAATTCACTATAACACATTATAGCATCTTTTTAGAGTGTTCAAAGGTTGAGCCCCCATGTAACAATGTTTATTGAATGTATAATATAGATTAAAATGAATTGATGAAATGTATAAATTGAATATACTTTAAATACAATCAAACTCGACTTCTTCGCTCGGCTGCTACTTTACGACTCGACTCAACTTCGGCGACTTAACGACTTCAACGTTTTTAATTCTGACAACTTTGCTAACTTGGCTACTTCGTTAGGGTAATTGAACGACTGCTGATGCCAACGACGAATAATGATGCCACCTCCTTACATATATATATGTTAATTTAGGTACGATAATAATACGGGTTCATCCCGCCTAATATATATTGGGTTTCAGAAAGCTTTGTGCACAATGGGTGTCGTTCGGGTTCGCTAACAATGGAACAAAAGCAAATTCGAATGCGAGTTTCTCAGCAACATTGAAAGCGTTTTCGAAAGGAAAGGTGTCTATATATATACATATTGTTGAATTCTTTCTTTCTTTTATTTCTCTTAAACTACATTAATAAGCAACACACGAAATAAAATTTAAAAAAATACCAGTCTAACGGTTAGACGCGATAGAAGTGAAACCTTCCGTAAAACAAACTGAGAGAGAATGAGACGAAAGCAGCATTAGGAGCGGGATAATTATACATAGGTTCATTGTAATATTGCTATAAAGTTCATATTTTATTTTCTTCATTTTATTATTACTCATCCTAAATGTTTTCAATTTCAACAAATGATACGAGTGTGATTGTCAACATATCTTTGAAATACCGCGTCAATTCTTGTTTTTGATCTCATTCTCTCTCAGTTTGTTTTACGGAATGTTTCACTTCTATCGCGTCTAACCGTAAGACTGGTATTTTTTTTTTTGTCGAAATTCACGACACTTTTCTGCATTATTTTTCGGCATAATTGCGGTAAATATTTAAAAATGAAAATATTTACGAATATAAAAATACGGACGCAATACAGCACACGCGGTTGCTATTATGAGCGTCGTAACGCGTATAATACACAGACGTACTAACCCCCCCTTCGTTAACAAAAAAAAAAAAAAACAAACACGCAAACATTCGTAGGACGCTTGGTTTGAATTTTTTATACATATGTATGTATGCTATACTATGGCCTAGCCTATGTACGTACATACATATTTGTGTTCTGAACTTCCAGCAAAACAATGCTTATTAATATACACATATGCATCTACATACAACCGCACACACAGGCCACTCACTTTATTGCTGTAAATGCGTATGCCGTCCAAAGCTAAAATTCTATGCCTAGCGACTACAAGAACAAAATGCATTAATAGGCGCAGGCGTAGCGGCCATCATTCTAGTTGACATAGCGCTGAACAGTCGCGGCGGCGCCGAACAGTTTCAACTATTGTATTGTGCAACAAAAACTCATCATCAAAAAATTGATTTATAAATTCGAGCTCATAGTTCTAAGAGCAAATACTTTCATTCATAAAACGAGCCGCCCATATGCTAATTTTCTCGACAATTCGAACATAGTCAATATTGGAATATTTCGCGTAGAATTATTTGCCAATATTCAATTTTTGTCAAGTCGAGTGCCCGCGGCTCCGTAAATATGTTTGCACCCATATATGTATGTAAATATATGTTTCTAAATGCTCGACAACCGCAGCTGCCTGTTCAAGGTTACTATACATTAGGCCGGGTCGATTTGTGGGAAGGCAAAAAAATCGCCCATTGCTCTGTGAAAATCATATTCTAGGGATCAGAATAAGAAATTTTGCCGAAGGAACCATACCTCTAAAACGATTTCTGATGTCCCCCAATATGGGTCGAACTTCTTAGTTTCTTTTCTATAACTCACATTCATTCATTTACATATGTTCTGACTAAATAAATTTCTTAAGAGAAAAAATAGATAATATTATAAATAAATAAAAATAAAGAAAAAAACATAGCCATTTAGCTGATTTTTTCATGTAAAGGCCAAAAATGGTGATATTTTGAAATTGGGGGACATCAGAATTCGTTTTAGAGGTATGGTTCCTTCGGCAAAGTTTCTTATTTTGATCCCTATAATACGATTTTCATAGAGCAATGAGCGATTTTTAAATCGACCCGCCCTACTGTACATGCAATGCTGTGCCTATGAATGTGCGCTGTGCCTATGAATGCGCGCTGGATTTCTTGAGAAATTTTACCGTATGTTTTGCTGTGGCGAGGCACATATGTACATACACACAACATATATACATATATCCGCATATATACATACATATATAAATTCACAAATTTAAATTTGTACATGCAATGCTGTGCCTATGAATGTGCGCTGTGCCTATGAATGCGCGCTGGATTTCTTGAGAAATTTTACCGTATGTTTTGCTGTGGCGAGGCACATATGTACATACACACAACATATATACATATATCCGCATATATACATACATATATAAATTCACAAATTTAAATTTGCTTATGCCATCCTTCTGTGTGCCTGGTAATGAAGCATTTTCTATACATACATATATATACGTATATCTTTTTTCTTCTTCTTTTTGGTGTCGCTTTTTCGTTTCATTTTTTCTCAAATCACTCCCAACGATTCTAAAGAAGTTTTCACTTCAAAAAACATAGCCATTTAGCTGATTTTTTCATGTAAAGGCCAAAAATGGTGATATTTTGAAATTGGGGGACATCAGAATTCGTTTTAGAGGTATGGTTCCTTCGGCAAAGTTTCTTATTTTGATCCCTATAATACGATTTTCATAGAGCAATGAGCGATTTTTAAATCGACCCGCCCTACTGTACATGCAATGCTGTGCCTATGAATGCGCGCTGGATTTCTTGAGAAATTTTACCGTATGTTTTGCTGTGGCGAGGCGCATATGTACATACACACAACGTATATACATATATCCGCAAGTGACATATATACTTTATATACATATGTCGACTACATACATGACTCCATTCTCTTTCACATTTCGTCTCTTATACTCAGAGATAGGAGCCCGAAGTGTGGGTGATGAAGTTAGAAAAATAGTATTAAGTTATCAGTATTGATTAAGCAGTAAAAGTAAAATAAAGTGAATATTTAAAACCAAAACTTTTGTTTAAATCTTTCTGGCGCAGTCTGTAGGATCTGTGAAAAAGATCCTAATAAAAAACGAATCTACGTAAATACAAGTGCGAAGAAGTGTAAATTATTATTTTTTTTTTAAATATCGGTTCTGAAGAAAATTTAAAGCAAACACGCTAATAAACTGGCAAAAACAAAACACAAACAAAAAAAAAAAAAAATAAGTTTGTTCAATAAAATGCTGAAAATCAAAACAAAATATTGAATATTGAAAAGCTAAAAAGAAAAACGAATGAAAAAGGTACATGGTGCAAACATATAATGTTTACAAATTAAAATACCAAAAAAACAAAAAAAAAAAAAAAAAAAAGAAAAGACTTAATTAGGAAAACTTACGATCGCTTCGGAATCGGCCTTCATTTAACCTTCAATGCACATTTGCTTTGGAAAATAGGCTTTGGTGTGACTTTGAATTGACCTTTCGCGCATTTCTCCACTTCACGAGAAAAGCTCTGATTCTGAATGGATGCTTAGAAGAGCGACGTAGCGACGTGTGTAAAAGTGAGATTCAAGAGTAACTTCATCAATAAGCAATTAGTTAGAAAGAGCAGTAAGTAGTGATACATTGATAACAAAAGTGACAAAAACCAAAAAAAAAAAAAAACAACAACATTTGTTACTTGAGTTTACGTTTGGTTGGTGTATATTCCGTTGACTTCGGGTGACTTTCAATTGATCTTGGCCGCAGTTATTAAAAGAAACAATTTTGTACAACTAAGAGCGTAAAAAACGAAAATACGTGTTGTGCCGAATGCTATGCTTAGTAACAACAAAATTATTGTTTAGCTTTCACTCTCAGTAGACTTACATTCGCGCCTTGGTGTTGTGACATTTGATATAGTGAGAAAGTAAAACCTACAAACTGCTAACTACAAAAAAAAAAAAAATATATATATATATATAAAATAAATAAAACAAATAAATGGACTTAAATGGAGAGTTAGAAAACTTGAATGAGTATTTAAGAACATTAAATATTAGCGCTGAAACAAAAACAAACATGGCTGAGGAACAAAAACAAAGAACTAGTTATGCAAAATATTAAGTTAATTCAGCCTTTTGATGGTGATGCAAACTATTTAGCACTGTACATCGACAGCATTGATTCCATATTGCCTGAGGTTGTACCAACGCAACCAGCAGAGCGAGCTTTTTACTTCAATTGCATTTTATGTACTTTACGAGGGGCAGCGTTGGACGTCGTAAGAAGGGAGCAGCCGTCAAATTGGACAATCCTAAGAGAACTTTTGGTTGATGAGTTTGGGGAACATACACCAATTCCGACTCTTATACTGCAAGTTAGTAATATAAAATTAAGAAGTAATGTTCGTATTCTATGTGAAGAAATAAATAATGAAATTTGTAGAATTAAAGATTGCATTAAATTAAAACCTGTAAGTAGCTCTACTAAAACATTTTTGATAAATGAATTAGAACAACTAAGTTTGAAAACCCTCAAAAGAGAATTACCTAATCATTTAACAGCATTAATTAATGCTAACCTAGCAACTAGTGTAAAATCTGCAATTAAAATTTTAAAAGAGAAAGATGCATTTGATTATGAATATAAACGGGATGTAAGAAACAGTTCAAGGGCTCCCCATTACTCTAATAATAATAGATTTCAAAAAGGTGGATTTGTGAACTCTACTTTAACCGATAGAAATCATCACTATCAAACATTAAATAATAACAACTTTCATACAAGAGGAGTCCCATCAGATAATACTAATTTAAGCCATAATCAATCCAGGCAGATAAATGTAGGCCAATTTTCCGCACAAAAGCATTGCCCGCATTTATTTAATAGCCCTACTAGCGCAATTCCAAGCAATGTCTTGCAAACGAATTCATTGCAAGCCAGAAAGTTTAGCCCGGCTGACTCAAACCAGTCCAGAATACGTAGATACGGTCAACCCGAACCAATGGATCACGATGATTCGAATTTTCAATTAGAAGCCTCGGAGAACTACCCTCAATTAAATTGACACTCAACAACATAAAGATAAAATTTTTAATAGATACGGGTTCATCTGTTAGTTTAATTAAACCGTGTATACTCAGCAATGAAGTAATTAAAGTAAAGCCAATAATTTTAAAAACCGCAACCGGAAAAGTCGTGCTAGACAAAGTGCAGGAAACAATTGCTTTTAATAAGCAAAATTTAAAATTCTATGTGTACAATTTTTCTAACAACTACGAAGGACTTTTAGGTTATGATATACTGAAAAAATTAAATTCGAAAATAAATCTTGAAAATAACACTCTTCATTTAAGTGGAATGCTTTATAAGTTTTCAGATAGCAAGAACTCCTTAGAGAATTTTGATAGTCTTCTAAATATTATAAATGATGACGACGAAGAAACAAAATTCAGATTAAGCCATTTAAATATCGAGGAATGTAAAAGCCTCAAAGGTTTATTAAACAAATTTAAACACATATTTTATAAGGATGGAGACCACCTTACTTTTACCCACAAAATTAAACATAGAGTCAAAACAATTCATGAGGACCCTATATATGTGAAATCTTACCGATATCCGGAAGTGCACAAACCGGAAGTGGATAAGCAAATAATGGAAATGCTAAAGCAAGAAATTATTTGCCATAGCGATTCTCCGTACTCTGCACCGCTATGGGTTGTGCCTAAAAAGCCAGATCACTCTGGGAAAGATAAATGGAGAATAGTTTTCGACTTTCGTAAGTTAAACACCATTACCGTAGACGATAGGTATCCGATCCCAAACATGGATGAAATTTTAGATAAGTTGGGTAAATGTATGTACTTTTCTACCTTGGACTTGGCACAGGGTTTCCACCAAATAGAAATGGACCCTGCCGATAGAAAGAAGACTGCTTTCTCTACGCAAGGAGGTCACTACGAATTTTTACGTATGCCATTTGGGCTGAAAAATGCCCCAGCCACATTCCAAAGGCTGATGAATACAGTATTGGAAGGGTTAATTGGTAAGAATTGTATGGTGTATTTAGATGATATTGTCATTTTTAGCACGTCCCTTCAGGAGCACATCGAATCGCTCGATAAAGTTTTCCAAAGATTATTCGATGCTAACCTTAAAGTAAAGCTTGCTAAGTGTGAGTTTCTGAAACACGAAACAGAGTTCTTGGGGCACATAGTAACCCCAGAAGGTATAAAACCAAACCCGAATAAAATTAAAGCGATATTAAATTATCCTGTACCTCAAACAGAAAAAGAGATTAAACAGTTTTTGAGTTTGGCTGGATTTTATCGCAAATTTATTAAAAACTTTGCCAAGATTACCAAGCCGCTGACAAACTGTTTAAAAAAGGGAAATAGGATAAATTCGCAGGATAAAGAATACCTAAACGCCATAGATACTATAAAAATATTGATTACAGAAGATCCGATATTAGTGTGCCAAATTATGAAAAACCATTTACGCTAACTACAGACGCTTCTAACGTCGCCTTAGGGGCAGTGTTAAGCCAACAAAGCCATCCTATTTGCTTCGCGAGCCGCACTCTGAATGAGCATGAGCTTCACTACTCTACGACAGAAAAAGAGTTATTAGCAATGGTTTGGGCCACTAAATATTTTAGACCATATTTGTTTGGTAGGAAATTCACTACAAATAGCGATCATAGACCACTTCAATGGCTACATAATTTGAAAGAGCCAAATGCAAAGCTGCAAAGGTGGAAGATTCGCCTCAACGAGTATGACTTCGACGTGAAATACATCCTGGGAAGGGAAAACCATGTTGCAGATGCACTTTCTCGCATTAAAGTTGAGGAATGTAATGTAGAAGAAGATGACATCGCTTCTAATTGTGCAACCATTCATTCCGCTGATGAGGACAGCGAAAGTTTTATTCACATAACTGAAAGACCCTTAAATGTATATAAAAATCAACTCAAAATAGTAAGAGGAAAACAAAATAGTACCAACACAAAAAAAGTTTTCACGAATAATTTTACTTTGGTTACGTATAAGGATCTAACCACAGATTATATTAAAGAAATAATTAAAACTCACCTTTTAAAGAACAAAATAATTATATATATGCCAAATGATAATGATTTCCTGCAGCTTCAAAATGTGTACAAATTTTTGATTAATACTAGTAGAAATAGAGTTTACAGGACAACTAAGGAATTGGAAAATATTTTTGATTATTCTGATTTTAAAACTATAGTAACAGAAATGCATATAAGTGGACTTCACCAGGGAATAGAGAAAGTTGCAAAATGTTTTAAAGAAAAATATTACTATCCAAATTATCTGAAAGAAATTTCAAACATTATTAATAGTTGCGAGCTTTGTAATCACTGCAAAAGTGACCATATTACATATAAGCTTCCATTCAAAGTTACCCCTCCGACATACGAAATCAGAGAAAAATTTGTTTTAGACTTTTGGAAATGGGACAACGAATATTATTTGACGTGTATCGATTTATTTTCTAAATTCGCTATGGTAGAGAAGGTGAGGGCACTAAACTGGCTTGAGTCGAAAAGAACTTTACTAAAAATATTTAATACTATGGGACCTCCCAAAGTTATGAAAGTTGACCAAGATCAGGGCCTAAATAACATAAACATCAAACAATGGTGTGATCAGATGAACATAAAATATGAAGTAACAACAGGAAAAACAGGTATCGGCGATATTGAGCGACTTCACAAAACACTCAATGAAAAGTTAAGAATAATACATACATCAGA
The DNA here is from genome assembly GCF_028408465.1 of Anastrepha ludens. NCBI lineage: Eukaryota > Metazoa > Arthropoda > Insecta > Diptera > Tephritidae > Anastrepha > Anastrepha ludens. The sequence goes on from NC_071503.1 coordinate 97,827,690, forward strand.
AAACAAAGAATTAAAATACTTAGAAATAGAGCAAGCAATTTATACCTATAATCATATAATTATTCACTCGACTACAGGGGAAATTCCATACAATATATTTTTCAATAAACAACCACCAAAAAATGATCCCCAAATAATCAAAGAAAATAGAATTGAAAATGTTAATAAACACAGACAAGAAAATGAAAGAAAACGATTAGATAAAATATGTAATCCGTATAGGCAAGTAAGATTGTTAAAAACGGAAGAAGATGGGGAGCACCATATTATAAAATTTAAAAATCAAAAAGTCAGAAAATATAAAAACCAGTTTAAAAGGAAAAAGAAAATATATTGAGTAAATGAAAGTTCTTATTTAATTGGAATTTTATTTTTATTTATGTAAATAATAATTAATGAAAGCTATGTTAACGAATCATTTAAATTTAACAATTTCAAAAAAAAAATGAAAACAAAAAAATATAAATAATAAAAATAATTTTATAGAATATAAAACTAAAGAATTAATAGCAAAAACTTATATATAAAATACATATGTATATTAGTACATTAGTTAAGAACTGTGGACATTTTTAAAGTTGGGAGGAGTGACATATATACTTTATATAGAAAAATAGTATTAAGTTATCAGTATTGATTAAGCAGTAAAAGTAAAATAAAGTGAATATTTAAAACCAAAACTTTTGTTTAAATCTTTCTCGCATATATACATACATATATAAATTCACAAATTTAAATTTGTACATGCAATGCTGTGCCTATGAATGTGCGCTGTGCCTATGAATGCGCGCTGGATTTCTTGAGAAATTTTACCGTATGTTTTGCTGTGGCGAGGCACATATGTACATACACACAACATATATGCATATATCCGCATATATACATACATATATAAATTCACAAATTTAAATTTGCTTATGCCATCCTTCTGTGTGCCTGGTAATGAAGCATTTTCTATACATACATATATATACGTATATCTTTTTTCTTCTTGTTTTTGGTGTCGCTTTTTCGTTTCACTTTTTCTCAAATCACTCCCAACGATTCTAAAGAAGTTTTCACTTCAAAAATGACAGCAGAGATACGAGTGCAAAAGTATTGCAAGCAGTGAAAAATAATCAACAGAACGAAAACAAATTTAATAAAGTGTACAATTTTAAAAATAAATATAAATCAAAGACTCATAAAAACAATTTCAAGACAAATCTCAAGTGTCATCACTGTGGAAAAAAGGGGCATATTAAAAGAAATTGTTTTATATACAAAAAAGATTTAAATAATCAAAAATAATGAAAAATCTAGAACTGCTCAAGTTGCAACTATACAATCAGAAAAAGGATTTGCTTTTATGATGAGAAATGAGATGCCTAAAGAAAAATCAGGAAATGTGTCTTTCCTTTTAGACTCCGGTGCTTCTAACCATTTAATAAACGACGTAAATATATTTGCTAGCTACATTAACCTAAGTTCACCGATCGAAATTGCTATTGCAAAGTGTGGAGAATACATCTATGCTACGAAAAAGGGGATAGTGAGACTTCGCAGCAGTTCGAAAAAGGAAATTACTCTGAAAGACGTCCTATTGTGTGCCGATGTTCCCCAAAATTTGTTATCTGTGAAGAAAATACAGGATTCAGGACTAACAATTGAGTTTCATCCAGGAGGTGTCAATGTCAGTAAAAATGGTCAAGTACTCTTTACAGGTAAAAGTATATATAATGTACCAATGGTGGATTTTACACTATGTGTAGGAGCATACGCATGTAATGTAAACAAAATTAGTGAATATCGTTTGTGGCATGAGAGGTTGGGACATATAAGCAAAGGGAAATTTATAGAAATAGTAAGAAACAATTTTTTTGATGATGTTAACTTTTTAAAGAACGTACAACCAGATGATAACTTATGTGAGGCTTGTATAAATGGTAAACAAACAAGATTACCCTTCGCAAAATTTAAAAATAAAGATCACATAGACCGACCATTATTTGTAGTTCACTCTGACTTATGTGGTCCTATCACACCTTCTTCGATTGATGGAAAAAACTATTATGTTGTTTTCATTGATCAATATACACACTATTGTGTGACTTATTTAATTACTTTCAAGTCGGACGTATTTGCTGTTTTCAGAGATTTTGTCACTAAAAGTGACGTGCATTTCAATGTAAAGGTTGTTAATTTATACATTGACAATGGTAGAGAATATTTGTCGAATGAGATGCGAGATTATTGTGTTTAAAAAGGCATCAGTTACATTTGACAGCACCACATACCCCACAATTAAATGGTGTGTCCGAAAGGATGATAAGAACAATAACAGAGAAAGCTCGTGCTATGGTAAATGGAGCACAGTTAGACAAAAGTTACTGGGGTGAAGCCGTGTTAACAGCGACTTTCCTAATTAATAGAACTCCAAGTAAAGCTCTGAAAGATAGTTCGAAAACGCGATATGAAATGTGGCACATAAGAAAGCCTAATTTGAAATATTTAAAAGTTTTCGGTTCGACGGTATATGTTCACAATAAAACAAAGTAAAGAAAATTTGATGAGAAATCTTGGAAGGGTATACTTGTCGGGTATGAACCGAATGGTTACAAATTGTGGGATGTGGAAGCTGAAAAGTTTACGATAGCAAGAGAAGTTATCGTAGATGAAACTAATATGAAAAATTCTAGGACTGTGTTGGATGTCGGGTCACAATTAAATGACTTTCCGTTTGGGAATGAAAATACGAGAAACATTGACTTAAACTACCTGAATGAGAGTAAGGAAAGAAAGTCTGATGAACATCGAGATAAGCAGCCTAGTGATGTGGTAATAAGTAAAGAGAATGCCGATCCAGCTGGTACTGGTGAAACTGTATCAGAGTACAAGGATACAGGTGGACACAATAATCGGTTAAGAAATTCGAAATTAAGTGAGGGAATGTCTGAGATTGAAGTTAGGCGAAGTGATAGATTGAAAGACCGTCCACGGAGAACATATACAGATGATTCATATTTATATAGTTGTGTAATGAATGCAGACACTTGTGTTAGCGCCACTCCAAATTCGTTTGAAGAAACAAAAACCAGGAGTGATTGGTCTCATTGGGAAAATGCAATAAAAGAAGAGCTCGACTCACATTTTCAGAACAACACTTGGTCTCTTGTACAAAGGCCTGCAAATAAAAACATAGTCGATTGCAAATGGGTTTTTACTTTGAAGCATGACGAGTCAGGTAACCCGGTAAGGTATAAAGCCAGACTTGTTGCTCGCGGCTTTACACAAGAATATTTGATCGATTATGATGAAACTTTTGCTACAGTATCTAGAATATCGAGCCTTCGCCTCATGTTATCATTCTCCAACCAATTTAGTTTAAAAGTTCACCACATGGACGTTAAAACTGCCTTCTTAAACGGTATATTGAAAGAGGAAATTTATATGGTGGTTCCTCGAGGTGTGTCATGTGAAAGTGGTGAAGTTTGCAAATTATTGTAAATAAAGCAATTTATGGTTTAAAGCAAGCAGCTAGATGCTGGTTTGAAGTTTTCGAGCAGTCACTAAAAGAAATCGGCTTCGTAAACTCAGCTGTTGATCGTTGCATCAATATTCTTAACAATAATAATATTCTGAAAAATATATATGTGCTATTATATGTTGATGACTTGGTAATAGCAACAGCAAATGATGAAACTATTATTAATTTTAAAGCCTATCTAATGACTAAATTTAAAATGGAGAATTATGGCAGTGCCTCAAAAGGGTTCTAAGGTACCTTAAAGGTACTGTAGATTTAAAGCTTATCTATGTTAAGAATTTAAATTACAAAGACATGTTTATTGGTTATGTTGATTCTGATTGGGGTGGAAGTGAGAGCGACAGGAGAAGCACAACTGGTTATTTGTTTAAGATGTTCGAATCCTCTCTAATATGCTGGAATACAAAGAAACAAACGTCAGTTGCAGCTTCATCTACTGAAGCTGAGTATATGGCACTGTTTGAGGCAGTTAGAGAAGCCCTATGGTTGAGGTCTTTACTGAAAAGTATGAAAATCGAGTTAGACAAAGCATTTAAAATATTCGAAGACAATCAGGGATGTATAAGCATAGCAAATAATCCCTCATGTCACAAAAGATCAAAGCATATTGATATTAAATATCATTTTTCAAGGGAACAAATTGAAAATAAACTAATTACGATTGAGTATATTCCTACAGACAAACAACTCGCTGATATATTGGCCAAACCATTACCTGCTGCACGTTTTTCAGACTTGAGAAGCCAGATGGGACTTGCTGACAAAAGCGAAGAATAAAATTATATTAGTAATAAGTAAATAGTCTGATTGGGTTTTTTCTGGGTTTTCCCCAATCCTTGCAACAAATGTTGGACCATGATATTGTAACTCCCCAGAATTTAACACTTGCTTCAATTACTATATTTTTTTTATTTTTATTTTAAACTTTACCTATTGTAATAATCAATGTATTTTTGAGGAGGTGTGTTGAATTCTTTCTTTTATTTCTCTTAAACTACATTAATAAGCAACACTGTGGGTTTAACGAACTGAAGCAAAAATACAATGATTAAAAAGAGAAGAAACTATAACACTTTATCTTTTGTCCTGCTCTTTTCATATATGCAACCTATGTATCTATTGAATTTGAAAATACTCGGTTATTTTTCTTTCATTCCATTTTAAAGCGTGTACAAAGCAGCGTGTTATCAGGCAGCTAGAGAAATAAATAAAAATTAAATATTTAAAACATAGAAAGTACAGTGTCATTATTTTGATGAAGGAGCGTGATTCCCTATACATTTATTTATAAAAATATTGTTTATATTTATAAAAATATTGTTCGGTTTCTTAATGGGGATGGTGCCTCTGCCCGGCTGCTTGATGTCCTCGTGAGAGTAAAGGCAGACATCTTGCGATGTCTACTACAGCCGCCATATAAAGGAGCGCAAATTAGGTGTTGGATTTGTTACGGGAGAGACTTTGTCGCCCAGTACTGTCGTTCACTTCGGTGGACGTGCATCTCGGAATAATCCGGATCAAAGCGCGATTTTTTAACATCTCGCTCATTTGCACCCATGCCTCGACGGAAGAGAAGGCCGAGGCGACCAAAGACTCCTTCCATGAGCGCTTAAAATGCTCCTATGTGCATTGCCCCTTCCACGACATAAAAGTCGTGCTTGTCGATTTCAACGTCCGAAAATTCAGGCTGCACAACAAAGCATCCGGTAACGGACAGAGACTGACTGACTTCGCCGGAGCTCGAAAGACGGTAGTCTGCAGGAGCATATTCGAGCATACCGAGAGTTACCAAGCTGCGTGGTTGTCTCCTGATCGAAAAACGCGACACCAGATGGATCATGCTGTAAAATATGGAAGACACGCTACTAGTGTTTTCAATGTACGTACGATCCGTGGACCCAACATCAACTCGGATCATTACCTTGTTGCAGCCAAAATACGCCCCCCGTCTCTGTGCAGCAAAAAACGTACATCTACCAACGCAAAGCATGTTCGACATCAGAGAGCTGCAATCAGATCAGACAGCCAGAAGATTCGCCCCCCGACTCTCCCTCCTGCTCTCAGAGAGTGCTTCGCAACAATCCGGCATGCGCGAGTAATGAAGCAACATTTCTCGTTCTCTACGTATTGTCGCCGAAGAAGAAATCGGATTCTGGTGAGCCCGAAAAAACTGTTGGTACATTCTGCAGCAGAAAGAAAAGATGCTGCCTGTAGAGCCACGCTGCGATAGGCCGCAACGCGAGCCATGTGGGGTTCGCTACCGAGACCTAAGAAAGGAAGAGAGACGTATTATAAGAAAGAAGAAACGAGAGGCCGAAATACGTGAGTGCGAGGAGCTTGAAATGTTGGCCAATAGGAACAACACCCGAAAAGTTCGGTGGCTTATAGAAGGTTTAAAAAGCGGGTCGTTTTCTTGTAAGAACAAAGATGGCGGTCTGGTGACTGACATCCGAAACGTGCTTGAATTATGAGGGGAACACTTCTCGAACCTTTTAAATAGTGCATGTGTCAACACAAGAACGTTGATTCAACAATATGTGCCAATTAGCGCTTGATTAGCCTTCTAAATATCGCGTTTAAGGTCCTAGCGAGCGTAGTGTGTGAAGCCCCCTATCAACCAACTGATTGGACCTTATCAGCGTGGCTTTAGACCTGGAAAGTCTACCATCGACCAAATATTCACAATGCGCGAAGTCTTAGAAAAGACCCATAAGAGAAGAACCGAACCACACCCTCTTTTCGTCCACTGCAAAGCTGCATTCGACAGCACGAAAAGGATTTGCTTATATACCGCGATGACTGAGTTTGGTATCCCCTAAACCAATCCGGCTATGCAAGATGACGTTGCTCAATGCCAGCAGCGCTATCACAATTGGGAAGGACCTCACCGAGCCGCTTGATACCAAACGAGTTTTCAGATAGGATGACTTGCTGTCGTGTGACTCCTTTAACCTGATACTGGAAAAGATCGTGCGAGCTGCAGAACTTAATCGCTAAGACACAATTTTTATAAGAGCGTACAATTGTTGGCACTTGCCGATGATATTGCCGGCGACATTTTGCAAGGCATTTGATTGTTCATTTCTATGTTCTTTTGATAAACGAAATTTTATTCAATTTATGTTTTCAAACAAACTTAAATGTACAATCGAAGATACATATACTTGAAATATAAGCGCTAAATCAAGTTAACTTTAATGTTCCTCGCTTTAATTAAAAAGAAAACTTTAAACAAAATACGTTGTACAATTAAAACTTTATACAAATTTGGTGAAAATTGTTGCTAATTTTTTGTGTTTAAACTAATTCAGAGAGAATGCATAGATCGTACAAGTGTTTTGGTATATTGATACATATATATATTGTACTATTATGTAGGTATGTATATAATGTTAGTTATGTTTGTACAATAGATCAATTGCATCATGTGATATACGCATATGTATGAACTGAAGCAACCATGACCTACCTACGTATATTTTGAACAAGACGGTGCTACGTGCCACACAAGCAACGAAACCATTGATATTTTACGGGAAACGTTTCCGGACCTTATTATCTCTCGAAGAGGTGATCACAATTGGCCACTGATATCTTGTGATTTAACACCTGGTGACTTTTTTTTTGGGGCCACGTGAAAGGGAAGTAGTACTAAAGTACTTAAAACACCTCCACAATCTCCAAACATTAATTTAATTGAACATCTGTGGGTTCATTTGGAAAACCAGCTGAAAAAGCATGTTATTAGAAACAAGAAAGACAGAAGAACCTATTAAAGAAAAGTGGGGAAAATAGATCCGTTAACATGTAAGAAGCGGGTCAAATCCATGCAAGAAGACTGAATGTTGTGAGAAAACATAAAGGCTTGCCAGCTAAATATTAATTATATTGTTCTTTTTTCTAAATATTATTTGTCTAACTCTTCTTTATATAGATGTCCGATATTAATTATATTGTTTTTTTTTTCTAAATATTATTTGTCTAACTCTTCTTTATATAGATGTCCGAGTTCTTTTTTGTCATTGTGCTAAGTTTTTATGTTTGCATTTTCTATTTACGAATGAGTTGAAGTTTGTTTATGTTTTCTGTAGTTTTGAAAAATACGTTTGAAGAACGAAAATAAATGTGGCACATAAACGCATTCGATTTCCGCCCGCTATTTCGGTAGATGTCACTTTTAAAGCTGTGGTGTTTTGATATTTGACAAGCGAAAACTACGCCATTAATAAAAATGGAACGTTACACGCTTAAACAACGCATTGAAATTATTAAAATTCTCTATAAAAATGGTGAAAATTTGCCAGAGGCGGTTCATAAAACTCGAAAATTTTTGGGTAATCGTGAAGTATAAGAAGTCGAAAGTGTTGAAGAAAACTCAGGATTGTCTATTCTTCGTCGTTCTTTGGAATTAGGCATTCCACAAACGTCATTACACCGTATTTTGCATAAAAATTTGGGTCTTACGGCATGCAAAGTCCAGTTAACACAAGAACTCAAGCCGGCCGATCATCAACAACGTCGTGTCTTTGCTGATGGGGTCGTTGAAATGCATGAAAAGGATCCGGAATTCCTTCGAAAAATCGTATTTGTCGGATCTGGGGCCCAGAAAATCCAAGAGTTATTGTTGAAAAGCCTCTCTATCCTCAACGTGTGACTGTTTGGAGCGGTTTATGGTCCAGCGGAGTCATTGAACCTTATTTTTTCGAAAATGAAGCTGAAGCAACAGTTACGGTGAATGAATTGTGCTATCGAGAGATGATTAACAATTTTTTATGGCCGGAATTGGATGGTATTGATCTGGACAACGTTTATTTTCAACAAGACGGCGCTACGTGTCACACAAGCAACGAAACCATTGATCTTAACACCTCTTATTAGAAAACCCTTTATTTATTATTGGAGCTACTGTGAGCTGTGCAGCGCTGTTTACAAAAACATGGACTAAAGCCGAAAATTGTTAAAATTAAATTTTTCAGCCAATATGAACTTTTTATTTCTAAAATTTATTACATAGTTTTCCTGTTGAAGGGATTATTTGCCCCCTTTTTCGCTAAGTGTACGCGTCTTCAGAGCTACTTGACTGTAAGAGAGAATGTAGATATTGACACCACGCGTGCCTCTACGAAGACAACTCCAGCCCCGGCACTGCCGTCTCCAATTTTGGACCCATCAGTAAAGCAAATCTGTGCGCCCTGTTTTAAAGGTATTTCATTGTTTCTCCATGATCACTAATGACCACCTTGAAATTCTTGGAGAATTTTAGTTTTCTTTCCATCTTGTCACAGGCCGTCAGGCACGAAGAGTTCAGGATTGAAACCAAAATTCTTATATGCCCCGTAAGATTGCCTTCTTTAAGATGAAATAAATTAGGAAGCCTTAGGACTGCACTAACTGCCGACCGTTCGGCTACAAGATGTTGTGGAATAAGTCCAATGACCATTTCTAGAGCCATTGTGGAGCAAGCTCGTATTGCTCCCGTTACACTCAGATAGGCTATTCTGTATACCTTGTTAAGTGTCATCTAAGTCTTAGTTGGGCCTACTTTTGGCCACCATACCACAGAGATGTAGGTTATCATTAGCACTATTATTGTCTTATAAGACCATGCCATCATCTCTGGCCGCAGACCCCATGTTTTACCGTAAAGCCTTTGGCACTTGTGTATTGCTCTCAAAGCTGTATTTGTGATATACGGTAAATGATTTTTCAGGTCAAGGTTTTATCAAGGATTTTTCCAAAATATTTCACATCCCCGGATAGAGTTAAGTTTGCTTTCCGTAGTTTTAGGGTCACTATGCCTAGCTTCCTTCTGGGGAAGGTACCGCACATGTTTTGTTTAGATTTATCGAGATCCTTTTTTTGACACCAGCATTGCGCAATTTCGAGAGGTAGTTGCATGCGATCGGCTATATTAGAGTCAAATTTGCCTAAAGCCATATTAACTAGATCGTCAGCAAAGCCCCGACCTTGTATCCAAAATCATCGAGAGTTTGGAGCAAGGAGCAATAGCTAAAGGAGCGGCGAAGAAATACCTCCCTAGGGGCATCCTTTGGTTAACCTGACACAATCTTTTCGGCCCAGTTTTAATGATTATTGTCCTATTATTCAGCATGTTGAGAACCCACGTTATAATTAGTCTATCTATTTCCTTCCTCAATAGAACTGAAAGAAGCATTATCAACAGCCCCCCTAATGTCAACCGATATACATACGACAATTTCAGTCTCAGTCGACTTTTCTTTTCGTATTGTTCAACATGAAAAGGCGAGTTCCTAAGATAACCATCTCTAATGTATTGATCAGTTATTGTGTCCATGGCTTTGAGTAGGAAAGAGGTTAAGCTTATGGGCCGAAAGGCTTTTTGATAGCTTTCGGAATGAAAGCTACCCTATCTGTACTCCAATTTTTAAGCATGATACGAGAGTAAAAAAGATGTCTTTTGAAAGCAATACATGGGGAGAAATGTTGGCAGTAATAGTTGGTATACTTTAAATCAGAAGTACAAATCTTTCACAAAATTTAATATTTTTTATACGCATGCATGGTTATTAATTTAAATATTTCATTAGGACCCAGAAATTTAGCAAAATGTGCTAGGTCTTCTTAAGTTGCTTTGTCAAAAATCATCAGATATATTTTTTAATGGAAAATATAAATAATTTTTCAAAAATTATGAAAAGTGTTTTACTTACCCTATAACCACAATAAAAAAATCTAAAATGTTCCAACCATTCCTTAAATATGAGCCAGAATGTAATAAAAATCCGTATGCAATAATTTTCATAACGCATTCCGCCGTAAATATTACTAAAAAGACGTATTCAATTTTTTCCTATAAGAAAAATGGATTCCATTAAAATATATCGAACAATGGTTGCATTACATAAATGGTAAAAACATACCAACGCTTGATTAGTCACATTCGAATCACTGTATGGATACGGAGTATATACTGCTAAGGCAACACAATTTGCAAAAATAGTTAATAAAATCAAATATTCGAATGGTCTATAAATTAATAATAAAAAATCGGTTTTGTACGAATAAGGAAAACAACGCAGTATTTCAATCACAAATATATATGAAGATAAATATTATATATACGTGAGGAGGTGCATGAAAAATATAACTTTAAAAAGGATGCTTCCATTCGACTATACTGATGCATAAGGAGCGAACTGGATTTTTTACACTTAAACAAAATAAAACCCGTTGAGGTCGATCAGGTTGTGGTTTCCCTCCCCGTCTTTGCTGCCGCTTTTGTGTAGTTGCTGTCTTTTGTTGATTGATTCCCCCACCAATAGTTGTGCCGTTTATCGTTTCAGGAATGTTTGAAGTTCCAAGACGACTGTCAGCGCCTATTGGACCATTTGCTGTAAATTAAAATGGTTATATAGCAAAATAGAGAGATATAGGTACTCTAACAAAGTAGCATAGTTAAGAAAAATTATACTTTTGAAATTCACTTAACTCTGTTATGAAAACATATATGTACATATACATGAATACAGGTACGATTGATTTTCGATTATTATTAATTTCAGCAAATTGTTTCGTAATACTGAGCTACAATAAAAACCGTCCAGGTATGGAATGAGTGTAAGTATTTTTGAAAAAAGTAATCCTTTCAACTTTAAAATCCTAATTAAAATTAAATTGATGAAAAAATAAAAAACTGAGCATGCACCATTACTAAATTTATAAAATCTGTAGTTTCAGATTCATATATAATTTTCTGGGATAAGAAAAAAAGTTGAGTTTTGTCACACGGTACATTTGTACAATAATAAATTATGGAGCAAATAAAAACAACGGAGCACTAGCATCAAAGGCTTTGTTTGTGAGTTCTTTATACGAATACCTCATTGAATTCTTTAAACAATTTATAGGTATAGTTTTCCTGTTACCAATATCGAAATGCGTTGCAAAAACAAATTATTAAATCTATTATTGATTAAAATTTTCTGTATTGGGTTTGTTAACATTAAAATATGTTTCTTAATTCTGGAAGGCTGATACACACCAAGAGCCTTTAATTTTCGGAATTGTAGAATGCTTTCTCAACTTAAATAAAAAATGCACATGGTTTTAGATTAGTTGTGTTCGATAAGCGATCGAAATAGTGCCAAAATTAGGAATAACTATTATTTCAGATTATTTGTGTTCGATAACAAAATTAGTTATCTCTAGCCATCAATCAAAATATAGATCGTAAACGAAAACTCTCTCACAAAGGGAGGAAAAAACAAAATGTTAATGAACGGAAAATTATCCACCACTAGCAAAATTTAGGTAAATTATATTATGATATACTTATAAACTTACCCATTGTAAGAGTAGCGCCTGTCCGCTCGTTATCGTAATTTTCAATGCTTGTTATGCCATTATTATTTATTCGCTTAATTGCACCCCCATCAACCCTACCGGTTTGTTCTCTACTGCTTCCCAGATCCATATTACTAAAAATCCTTTTATGACACTTGTCAGTGATGAAATTTCTAGTTACATTAAAACAATTATCAGGGTAGTTTTCACTTTCATACAACTTTATTAATGGATGAGAGGAATGATCAGTAGGTTCGAATTTGCTTCCACAATGGTATTGTTTTTTTATGTCACTAGAATTCGGTGGTTTTTTTGATTTTGTGTTTTCTGCAGAAACTTTTATATGTAGAGTTTCCCTTGTTTCATCGGCAGTATTATTTTCAAAACTAGCACCTTCATAGTCTTTATAGTCGTTTGAACTTAATAACTGCAGCTCGCTACAACTTTCGCAATCGGTGACATCGTCCGAACCGTGTCTTAAAGTCGTTTGATTTATTGAAGCATTTCTTCGTTGAGTTCTTGTAACTGGAGAAACTATTTCCAAAACGTTGTTTGATTGACCGTGCAAAATGTTTGTTTTTTTTAGATAGGTCTGCTGCTGTAAGCCCCATCTAAGCTCGTCAATTTGACTATATTGACAGAACTCTCCTAGTTGAGAATGGTGTATTGACAATTGTTGATGCTGTCCACTGATATTGGCAAAATCACCGTCTCCAATAAAATTGCTTAATACACCAATGCCAAAACCATACAACGTACTGCTATCACCCGTTATATCACAATTGCAACTATTACTACTACTACTACTCCTACTTTTACTGTTAATGCCTTTGTAGTCGTTACTACTGCTGCTACTTCCGCTGCTCTTCAAAATTGCATTCGTTGAATTACACACATTTACTAAATTATCGCTGCGTTTTTTATGATTTTGACGTCCTTTTCTGTTGCTGTTGGCTTTTGTAATATCGTTGTTTTCATTTTTGGATTTACTTGATGTTACTTTTGAATTGCTTATAATTCGCTTAACAGATGATGAATCCAAATTTTTGTCTTGGGGTTTATCTTCTTTTGCGCAAAATTGTCTACTTAATACTAAGCCTTCATTACCGCTTTTATTAGATTTTTGAAAATTGTTTGCAAGGATACTTTTATTACTTTGATTACTGTTTGCCTTAAATGTTATAGCACTATTGTGATTATCGGGGATTGCTGTTTTGTAAATTTGGCTGGAACTGTTGGAAGTTATTGATGTTGACGGGACTTCGGTATTATCTTTCGGTGATCTTCTTATTAAACTTCCATTTAACTGAGCTTGTTTATAGTTGTTGATAAAACTCCTCTTTCTACCAAATTTTCGTTCAACCTCCAAAACTCGATCTATTTCATTAAGCCATGGATCTGTGCAACCACTATTGACCCCGCTGCTTTCATACAATTGATATTGTGTCCCGAAATTATATGTTTGGCTGAAAAGATTTAATATTATATATTTTAGTTTCAAAAATTTCTGTTGACCGTTGTCTCCGGCAAAAATGTTTTGATTGATTAAATATCGATTTGAAAAAATTTTTAAACAGTCGTATATTATAATTTAGGAGCAAATTAACACACCGCAGCCTCTTATAAAGAGGTCACGAAACTCACCCATAAAGTCTACACCAATAAAAAACCAACAACCAAAAAACAACAACGAACTTGAGCCAAAGCAAATGACCAAACTACTGGCTAAGTGGAGATACATACAAGGTCAAACAATAAATTTGCACCTCTTGCATAAATAAATTTGCACCTTTGCACCAACTGCATACTTTCAAACCGAAAAATGACAGGGGGTTCAAAGTAGTATTATGCAATATGTATCCTTCTGTGGACCAAGAAGATATAAAAAGTGAATTAAGAGAAAAAGGTCATTTAGTCATAAATATATTAAATATATCAGAAAGAAAAAAACCCATTACCACTATTTTTTATTGAATTGGAAACAAATACTAATAACAAAGACATTCACAACATAGACAACCTAATGCATTGCATCGTATCGTTTGAGGCGCCACATCATAAAAGGATAATTACACAATGCACGAAATGTCAGAAGCATGGACATACAAAAAGACAAGAGACTTAGTATGTGTAAAAAAACAATCCGAACATTCAAGTGAAATGTGCGCTATGTGGAGGTAATCATACCGCCAATTACAAAAGGCTGCGAAATATATAAAGCCATAAAAATCCAACGATTCTCACCTTTACGCAAAACGGAAGTTATAACAAACCAAAACACAAACAAAAAATAAATCGCAAAACAACAAAGATATTGATGAACTTAAAAGCATGATCAAAACTTTAAGCCCCCAAATGACTAATATAATGAATAGCTCGAATGGACGAAGGTAATAACACAAAAATTCTTATCTGGAATGCAAATGGACTAACTCGGCAATATGTAGAGCTCAAGCGGTTTTTAATTGACGGAAGAATTGACATTACTTTAAATGCAGAAACACATTTCACAGACAAAAGTTATTTAACATTTCCTGGATATAAATTATATGCAACTAATCATCCCGACGGAAAAGCTCATGGAGGAACAGCCATTATCATCAAAACAAACATAAAGCATCCTGAACGACTGTCCTATGTATCACCTCACATCCAAGCAACGACTATTCAAATTGTTGACAACAATGGACCTATATCAATATCCACCACCACACTTGATAAAGACGGATCACTATGATGATTATTTTAACACATTAGACAACAGATTCATTGCTGGAGGAGACTTAAACGCAAAGCATACTGACTCGGGTTCAAGGTTGACTAATAAAAAAGGTATATATTTAATTAACGCAATCCACAAACAAATTTAAAAGAACGGGAGAGCCAACTTACTGGCCTACGGATGGTAAAAAAATTCCAGATTAAATCGACTTCTGTATAACTAAAAATATTAAACATAACAGCGAAAACGTAAACTAAGTTTTGAATTATCTTCTGACCACTCGCCGATAATACTTAACTACACATCAAAGATCTACTTTATAGAGACAACATCCCAAATATTTACAAACAGTACCGACTGGGATGAGTATCGAAAACACATCTTCCCAACAACTAATTCTAAGTACACCTTTAAAACACAACTTGACATTGAGCGTAGCATTATATATTTAAATGGCATAGCTCTCGACGCAGGATTCAGATTCACGCCGCAACAAAAATATAGCGCACAAAACTGTTCAAATTACATTTCCATTAAGAAGCACACCAAGAAAAAAGGAAATTGCGAAAAAGATGGCAAACAACCAGATCTCCAAAGGTTAAACTTAGCCACAAAAAATTAGAAGACTTGTTTATGTGACACAAAAAATAGGGAAATTGAAAAATATTTAAAAAATTTAACTCTTACACATTACACAAATTATTCCTTGTGGAAATGCACAAAAAATCTTAAAAACCAGATAAAGCATCAACCCCCACTAAGAAAAGATGACAACACATGAGCTTTTACAAATGATGAAAAAGCAGAGACATTGAGAAATTATTTTGAAAAAGTCCTATCGAACGACGAATACGACGAATATAAACAGATTGACACGATTAATAATGTTAATACTGATGCAATCACAAAAATAAGAAAGACAACAACATAAGAAGTGATATTGTGCATCAAAACTAGAATTAAACATAAAAAACATGCGGATATGATATGCTGACAGGCAAAACACTTACGGGGGTACCAATCCTTACAAACTTGTTTAACAGTATGTTCCGCTTACAATACTTCCCAAAAGTATGGAAAGTCGCAGAAATCATTACGCTACCAAAACCGGGTAAAAATCCAACAGCTTTAACTTCATATCGACTATATCTAAAATGGCAGAAAAAATTTTACCATACAAAATTACCCCAATACTTGGCACGAAAAATATCATTCCAGATCATCAATTCGGTTTTCGAAAAAACATTCAACAACTCAAAAAATACATCAAGTTACACAAAAAATAGTTTCAGACATGGAAAATAAACAATACTGCGTTGCTGTATTTTTGGACGTCGCAAAAGTTTTTGACAAAGTTTGGCAGAAGGCCACTTCCATAAAATTAGGACATTATTACCACAGGACTATTATTTAATTATCAAGAGTTACCTTACTGATCGATGCTTCTACATTAAATACAATAACAAATATTAACATATACATCCAATAACAGCAGGAGTTCCTCCAGACAGCGTTCTAGGACCACTGCTATATGTCTTATTTACCTCTGACATACCACTCCCAGACGAAACTAATTCAAATATAGCAACATTTGCAGACGACACAATTTTATTGTCATCTGACAAAAACCTCTCAACCGCAACAATAAAATTACAGATATACACCAACAATGTAAAGAAGTGGTTTCACAAATGAAATGAGGACAAATCTGTACAAGTAATATTATCGACAAGAACAGAGGTTGCTGCTATGCCGATTAAGCTCAAGAACAAAAATATACTAATTGAAACATCTGCAAAATATCTTGGAATCCATCTGGACTCAAAATTAACTTGGAAAGATCACATCAAGAAAATAAAGCAAATGAAGGAAAAATTTCGACATTTGCATTGGCTAGTAGGTAAAAATTCTAAGCTCAGTATTTCCAACAAACTTTTACTATACAACGCGGTCATTAAACCAATCTGGACGTACTTCAAGTGTTGGGGACTGCAAAAAGAACTCTCTTCTCCTTCTTAATTGGCGCGATAACCGCTTACGCGATTTTGGCCGAGCTTAGCAAAGCGCGCCAGTCGTTTCTTTCTCGTGCTAACCGGCGCCAATTGGACACACCAAGTGAAGCCAAGTCCTTCTCCACCTGATCTTTCCAACGCAAAGGAGGCCTTCCTCTTCCTCTGCTACCACCAGCTGGTACCGCATCGAATACTTTCAAAGCCGGAGCGTTTGTATCCATTCGGACGACATGACCCAGCCAACGAAGCCGCTGGATCTTTATTCGCTGCGCTATGTCTATGTCGCCGTAAAGCTCATACAGCTCATCGTTCCATCGCCTGCGATATTCGCCGTTGCCAACGTGCAAAGGTCCAAAAATCTTACGCAGAATCTTTCTCTCGAACACTCCAAACGTCGCTTCATCGGATGTTGTCATCGTCCAAGCTTCTGCGCCATACGTTAGGACGGGCATGATGAGAGTCTTGTAGAGTGTTAGTTTTGTTCGGCGAGAGAGGACTTTACTGCTCAGTTGCCTACTTAGTCCAAAGTAGCACTTGTTGGCAAGAGAGATTCTACGTTGGATTTCAAGGCTGACATTGTTATCGGTGTTAATGCTGGTTCCTAAATAAACGAAGTCTTTTACAACCTCGAAATTATAACTGCCTACAGTGACGTGGGTGCCGATACGCGAGTGCGCCGACTGTTTGTTTGAAGACAGGAGGTACTTCGTTTTGTCCTCGTTCACCACCAAACCCATTCGCTTTGCCTCTTTATCCAGTTTGGAGAAGGCAGAACTAACAGCGCGGTTGTTAAGGCCGATGATATCGATATCATCAAAAAGCAAAAAGAACTCACATAAACAAAATACAAGGACAACAATCAAAAATCTTATGTATAATAACAATTACCGAGAAGTACACAAAAAATAATGTCACCCATACAACGTTCAATATACCATCAATCCACGAAGAAATAAAAACGATATCAACAAGTTATTTTAACAAAATAAACAACTTGAAAAAAGAATTTTACAGTGTCTGAAGAGAAACCGACCAATTGACCTATTAAATAAAATATGAATTCCCGTATGCTAAAATAACTGTTCTATGTAAAATGTAATTGCTATCCTAAATTGTAATCGCTGTATTCGTCTTGGCACTGGCCATGATAAAACATATTTAAAAATCTAACTAATTGTTAAAAAATGTACTTGTTGTCAGTATGACAGATGTATGATTAATGTGGGAAATAAAAAAAAAGTATTTGTTCATAGTTTATCTTATAATTCATAACGTAGGAAATTATAATATTTATATAGTTGGACTGTGAATGTATGAATGAATACTACTCGTAAATATCCATTGTAATTTTCACTTACTGCTGTATACGTTCCGTTTGATATTGTCCAGGACATAAGCCAGCATTTCTTTCAATAAAATGGTTTTCTATGACGATATTATCTGTAAGTGGCTGATCGGTGAGTAGGTCTCCGCAAGTAAAAAGTGAACCACACTCTATTTCACTTTCATCACTACTTTGTTGTATATCCTTCTGCCTTTGTACGCCAAGTTGTAGTTGGCGCTGTTTGGTTTCTGTTCCAGGAGTTGCCGCTTTTGTTCTGTTTACCTGATCATGGCTAACAGTTTTTCCGCTACAAATATTGTGCTTAAATTTTCGATTGATGGCATCTAAACTTCGATTTAGGCCCGGCGCTCGTTGTTCATATATTTCGTCTGAAAAAACATATAGGCTTTTAACTTAATACAAAACAAGCAAGTTTTGTTCACGCAAAATATGACCTGTTCTGATTCATTTTAATAGAAAATAATGTTAATAGCACTTCATCTTTGGACCATATGTGAATATTTTGAAGATTTAATGTGCGAAGACTTTTAAATTGGGCTATGGATTTGAAATTTGAATGCTTACAAATTTAGCTTGACTGTGAGGTGCGAGCTATAGGTTGGGTTCTTCTTTGTGTTCGAACAAGGTAACATGTTCCTAAACGCAACTCTGAAACCCTTGATGATGTATCGTGTTCCCAAAAGTATCGTTGATGTACTCAATACGCAACAACAGCAACATGTGTGCACGTACAAAGGGAAAAAAATGGCGGAGAACGATGAAAAGTAAGTTTTAAAGAAATTGTTTTCATCATTATAAGATATTTCTATTTAATATTTCATTTTTAATATTCCAATAATACTCAAATAAAATGTTCCAAAATATCAACAGAGTTGCAAGGCATAACTTTACAAAGATTTAACATTTACTTATGCAGTGTATACATGCAATATTTATGCGATACTTTTGCATTGTATACATGCTGTTACGAATTTTCTTACGTTAAAATTCAAATCTCTTACAATAACTCTTCTTCAATACATCAGTTCAATCATTAGACTGTCAGGTAAAAGCCACAAATCAATGGCAACATACTTTTTTTACTTTATTTCCAACACTTTACTCTAAATGTACACGTTAGCCTTAAGACTGAATCACTCTATTACTTTTCGTTTATTCGCATATAAGTTCAACTTCCAACTGAATACCCCATACGCATGCACCTCTGCTTATAAACATCTGCTCAATAACTATCGTAATTTCTAGATCTGGCAACTCTTAACTTCTGGGTGTTCTACTGTTTTATCAGCTTATTAAATCGTGTCTGTGCAATGTAGTCACCCGTCGTCTTCGACTAACTAAAGTAACGGTAGACCCAGAAAGCGTACTCTGTCTCGCTATCTGCTGTCGCCATCAAGGCTAATTAATGTTTTTGGTTTGGCAACTCATTCCCTATTGTTGCCAGTCGGTTCGGAAATTTCCTCGTTCGCATCAATACGTTTTGGAAAACGCCCGTTATTTCGCCACTGGGAGATATCTCGCGCTCAAAGCCTTAGTACAAACTCGAAGGCATATCTTAACACTTGCACAGTATTACGTTTTGCTATTTTTTTAGCATATGTTTTTTATATTTATAAAGACAAACGAAGCATTTTACATAACAAAAATAATTATATGCATCTCTTACGAAAAACTTCAGAAATAAAGACCCCGTCAAAAAATGCAGAGAACGTTAAATATAGAGAATTCTCACGAGCTACGAATAGTGTGAATTGTCAAAAATGAAGTGAAACCGCGAACACTATTTCACCTCGCTTAACTCGACAGCGGGGAAGTTCTTAACAGAGCTGATTACAGTGAATTATGTACAAGTACATTGGCTCTGCTCAGTTTTTGGTTTCTGTATGAAATCAAATTGACGAATGCCGACGGCATTTTGCAAGGCATTTGCTTGTGCATTTCTATGTCCCCTTGATAAACGAAAATCTATTCAATTTATATTTTCAAACAAATATAACCAAATAAAAAGACAACATTTAAAATCAAAGTAACTTTAATGTTTGTTGTTTTAATTTTAAAAGAAAAATTTAAACAAAATACATTATAAAACGACCTCACATTTTGTTGTGTGCGTTTTAGTGTAAATTTGATGAAAATGTTTACTAATTTTTCGAGTCGAAATTAATTTTAGACAAGAATTCAAAGAGCATATTCGTATATTGATGAATATATATGTATATCAATATATGTTTATATACATATATTTTGTTAGTTATATTTGTGCAAAAGTTCAATTGCATCTTCAATTCTTATAGTGTTACAAATGTATGTATGTGCACACGCACTGCAGCAACAATGACGTATCTCACGACTCATTGCCTTATCATATTATATTTATGTACATTTGAATATGCATTTTTGTTCCTTTGCCAAACGAAATTTTTTTTAAATTTACATAGGTATATTACAGGGAATAATTCATATATGTATGCATTTTATAGATAGTACAAAACTTTGAAATTTAAAATAAATAAAAGAAAACTTCAAAGAAACGTATTTGCATACATATATGGGGCAACTAAGTTCTATTGCATCTTTAATAAATATAGTGTTGCACGCATATATATGCACTGAAGCAACATGACCTACCTCACGAGCATCGCCTTATCATATTTCATGCAATAATTAGGGTGTAAATATTCGAATGATCGAATTCCTGCAAATGCTAAAACAACTTCTGCATATGCATCGACGTATGTGCATGTGCGTATATGCACACTTGATGCCCTAACTATATATATATATGTACGTTCAATTGATCAAATCAAAAAATTCTGTAGACAAAACGCTTCATTACATTTTCATTACCAGGCACACAGGAAGATGGCGTATGCAAATATAAATATGTGAATTGAATTCAAGCAAATCAATGCTTATTAATATACACATATGCATGTGCATACAACCGCACACACCGGGCACTCACTTTATTCCTCAAAATGCGTATGTCGTTCAAAGCTAAAATTCTATGCCTAGCGACTACAAGAAAAAAATGCAGTCATAGACGCAGGCGTAGCGGCCATCATTCTAGTTGCCATAGCGCTGAAGAGTCGCGACGGCGCCGAACAGTTTCAACTATTGTACTGTGCAACAAAAACTCATCATCAAAAAATTCATTGATAAATACGAGCTCATAGTTCTAAGAGCAAGTACTTTCATTCATAAAACGAGCCGCCCATATGTCAATTTTCTCGACAATTCGAAAATAGTCAATATTGGAATATTTCGCGTAGAATTATTTGCCAATATTTGATAAATCTTCAATTTTTGTCAAGTCGAGTGCCCGCGGCTTCGTACATATGTATGCATCAATATATGTACGTGAATATGTGTATATGTACAATGCTGTGCCTATGAATGCGCGCTGGATTTCGTGAGAAGCTTTACCGTTTTATCTTGAGCTCTGGCTGGTGAGCATACATACACACAGCATATACATATGCGCAAATGTATATAAATTCACAAATTTACATTTGCATATGCCATCTCCCTGTGCGCCTGGTAATGAAGCGTTTTCTATAGAGGATTTTGATTCAGTTGAAGGGATTCAACAAAGTTTTACAGACACCAGACAGACAGACATAACATATGTATATAATTTTGGATGATTTGCAAAAATTCAAATATATAGGTCATATTAAAAAGCTAGCTAACATTCTTTGCTTCTAATCACCAACAAATTCTTATCGACTGCTGCTAAATTTACATAATTCAGCCCCTCACTGTTAATTTTTGTTGAAGAATGTGTCTATGGTGAAATTGTCTTCGCGAGACGAGTACCCCTCGAAATTCCATACGTTCCTGTCATTGAGACTTCTCTATACATTAACGTTCTCTGAAAAATGCGTTAAGCTGTCAAGTTGTTCGGATGTTCCTATGCGGACTTAGTGTTAGCATAGTGTGCTGCCATCTATCAAACGACGGCAAAATAAATTTCAGACTGATTGATAGTTAAGTTTGGATTTGACAGCTTTCGAGTAAGTGATTTTCGCTAAGATGGAAAAGGAGTAGTATCGTTCGGTAATTCGCCTCTTATTTTGGGATGGGAAAAAATGCGAGGCGATAAAAGTAAGATGCTGTATATTGGAACGCTTCGCCATCTATGACCACAGTTAGATATTGGTTCAACGAATTTAAACGTGGGCGAACATCCATTTTTGATGAGGAGCGACTAGAACACCCGGCAGACGTGGTTACCGAGAAAATCATTCAAAAAGTCTCCGACATAATCTCGCTGAACGACGAACGAAGTGCGTGAAGTAAAAAATGCCATAGCTGTGTCGACTAGAATGGCAATTAATATTTTACATGATAAGTTGGATTTCTCCCGATGAATCTACTCCAAAGAAGGCGAAGACAGTCACATCGGCCGGAAAGCTTATGACGACAATTTTTTGGAATGCGAACGGCGTCATTCTCATGGATTTTTTTGAAAAGGGAAGAACGATCGCTTGACAATACTACAGTGAGTTATTGGACCGCTTTCATAAAAAATTCAAGGAAACACGGCCGCATTTGGCGAAAAAGAAGCTGCTGTTTCACCACGATAACGCACCAGCACTTTCATCCGGAGTTGTCGCCGCCAAACTGCATGAATTGCGTTATGAATCGTTGCCGCACCCCCGTATTCACCCGATCTGGCTCCCTGTGAATTTTTCTTGTTTCTTAACATGAAGACAGGACTCGCGGGTAAAACAAATTTGTTCAAACGAGGAAGCCATCGCCGCGACAAATGCGTATTTTGTAGAGTTCGGCAGATCCTATTTTTTGAAGGGGTTAAAAATGGCCAGAGCATTTGGAGAAGTGTATCTTTGTAAAAGGGGTAGAAAAATATATATTTTTTTAATGGTGTTTTCATTTCTAACACGGGTACTGAACCCCCCTCGTATTTGCCTTTTTTTTATCTAACTTCGTGTCTGATGGCAATATTAGGGAAAAAAATTTGACAGGCATTCTCTCTATAGCATCGCTCTATGGTGCAACTTCTAAAACTATTTTTTAATAAACCCTTAGCTGAAGAAATACTTACTGATGATTGGAAGCTGACTTCAGTCACTCCAATTTACAAAAGCGGCAATAAGAGCGATATTGCGAATTACAGACCGATTTCTAAATTATCGGCTGTATCTACATAAGCTTTGAATGTGTTGCCAAAGACAAGTTATATTATATTTTAGCGTAAAACGTCTGACTAGTCCTAGACAGCATGGTTTTGTAGTTACAAAATCTACGTTATCTGACTTATCAGTGTTTTCTGAAGATTTGATGAAGACTTCGAAAAAGTCTCCCATACGATTTTACCAACTAAATTGGCATATATCTTTTTTCATTCGACTTTCCTTGATTGGATTCCATCCTATTTATTAAAGACGTGCACTACTGTAGTTTTCGATGGGGTTTCTTCGAAACAGTTTATTTTCCCCTCTGGTTACCTCAGAGTAGTATTTTAGGATCTTTGTTATTTGTTTTGTTTATTAATGATATCTGCTTGTGTTTTTCCTTTGCTCATTTTCTTCTCTATGCTGATGATCTAAAAGTTTATGCTTAAATAAGAAACTCTAGTGATTCATTCGTCCTACAAGCTGAGCTGAATAATTTATTTTCCTGGTACATTATGAATCGACTATTTCTTAACATTGAAAACTGTCATAAAATCACATTTCCTAAGCTTCAAACCCCCTTTAATACCATAATTAATATGCATATATTGCTTTGTCTGATGTGAATAAAGGTTTAAGGGTTTTCTTTGATTCTAAGCTCAATTTTATCACGCTCTTAAATTATGCCGTTTCCAATTCGCTTGCTGTGCTCGCTTTTGTAAGACGTCACTCATTGCACTTCACTGACCCATATACTCTAAGGATGTTATTGTTCGGTCCAAATTAGACTATGGTGTTTTTATTTGGAGACCTTATCACGCAGTCCATATAAATCACTCAATGTGAAAGGTGAAATTTACTGTCCGGTTGTTCGAAAAAGAATACAGTTTAATGTTCCTTGCAGAAATTTTCGTCGACATTAAATAGTTTTAATGCGGTACTCGTTAGAACGTTGTCTAACTTTTTTAACTTGGACTTGGACCTTTCTGAGGCCAAACAGGTATTTCAAATGTAATTAAAAACTTCTTTCTATGTAACAAATCAAAATAATATTTCGCAAATATTTCTTATTTTAGTTTCATAATTATTAATTTCGTTAAAATTCAATTTTATCTAGTAAATATATATTTTTAGCAACTTAATGGTTTCTTAGGTTGATAATTGATAGGTATTAAATATCAAATATTTTTAAATATTATAAAATTTGTATTTTAGTTTTGAATAAATGCATCAAATGTCTGTTCTGAATTTTGTTAGACGATAATGAATAAATAAATAAATATATAGACACAACAGCAACACTATTGAAATCTTACTTATGTACTATATATGTATGTATATGAAGTGAATGATGTGTTGCCGAAGCAGGACAAACTTCCAAAAACATGTCATTCGAAATAATGCATCAACTAAGCCTGTATAGGAAAACATGGTAGCCGAGAATATTTTGATGCCCTTGCTGATCGTGTGTAAGTTAAAATTTCAGGATATCAAAATTAAAAAGCTCTAAACCTAACACTAGACAACTGCGCAGTTGCTATGACTCGTTCAAGACATCAAATTACCGCAGAGGGTGATGCCCACCAGTGATGGTAAATGTAGGGAAAATTCCCTACATGTAGGGATATTTGTCGAAAAAGAAGGACAGATTTTTTTAAATTCTGTAAATGTAGGGAATTTTCAACAAGGACAGAAAAAATTGTAAATAGCGGGAAATATTAAAAAAGTTCATTTAAAATAAAAAGCCGCAGTAAGATTTCATGCCAGTATTTTTTTTCTTATGGCAGCATACTTTTAAAGCATTAATACGGCAACATTGCCATTTTTTCCTCGTTAACGCTAACGCGATTTTGTCTTCGCGCGAAAATTGTTAGTTGTCCCGCGTTTTTTTTTTTCAGTTTTAGCTTTTTTTATATTTAAAATGTACATAATTTACAGAAATGAGCTCCTCCTCTTCGAATGACTCTTCGGTTGAACACCAGGAGAAAAATTCAAGTATCGGAAACAAAAGTTGAATAACAAGTGGCTTGACGACGACAATTTTAGTGGCTGGTTGAAAGCTGTGGCTAACGATCCATTCAAATGCAAATGCGCTGAGTGCGACAAAGTTTTAAACTGCGGCAATTCTGATTTGCAGAAGCACGCCGAACCAAAAACGTACCAAAAAAATATGAAGGCAATAAAAAAGACACCTAAAATAAACAGTTTTTTTAAGAAAAAGCCGAGTAAACCAAATGGTTCCAGAAATTTCGAAATAAGATTTAGCATGTTCTTCGCTGAGCATAATGTCGCGCTGCAAGTAGTGGACCATTTTATCCCAATCTTAAAAGTAATCGTGCCGGATTCTGAAAAAATAGAAACTCTGTCTTGTTTTAAACAGAACTAAATGTAATGAAAAAGAGTAATTTTTAGTCTTTTTGCTGAATTTTTCTTCATATATGTGTTTATAATATAATAAATATGTGTATTTATATATATTTTTCAAATAAAATGTCTTATTAAAGTGTCTTATAAAGTGTCAAAATAGCACCAAGCCCAAAACTTAAGCAAATAATTCAATTTTGACGTTGCAAGTGCGTCATTGTAGTGTAAACACAGGAGAAAAATATGTGGGGAATTTTGTAGGGAAAATTTTTTGAAGCGTAGGGAAAAGTAGGGAATTTTTTTGGGCTGTGTAGGGATTTTTCAAAAAATCATTTACCATCACTGATGCCCACTCTTATTGTTATTATTTTTATTATTAATATTATATTAGGGTGGGGCACGATATTTTTGTGGTAAAATGTTCTATATTCAAAATTCAGAGCGTTATTATAAAAGGATTCATTCCAAAATGTGCAAAAAATTCTGAGAACTGTACGGATAAGAAGGAGTACGCACTTGTCATTATCCGTACGGTTATCCGAATTTTTAGTACAAAAGGCGAAAAGATAGACGAATGGCTTGACGTGTGATTACCATTCGTTCGTTTTTTCTAATAGCGGTCGCCCCTCGACAGGCAATCGCAAGTATTCCTCATGATATACCAGAGTATCTCCTCATAAAATACCATCTTCCATTCGGAACCGGTATATGCACAACTGTAGGTCCCTCCATCTGTGGAAAAACATCAAAACGCACACCAACCTAAAAGTGTTAAAATGTAAAGTGCTGTTCCATTAAACAACGAAATTGATCATTTTTAAAGAATAAACATGTCATGCCTTAATGATTTTATGTGTAGTAGCTTGCGCAGTAGCAGCAAAACCAAAATTGCTATTTTCCATAAATATATATTATATTTGAAGAAGAAGGTGACAGAAATAACCGATTCAGACTTCGTGAGTTTTATGGCTTTGGATACGACGAAAGCAGCGACGAGTATCAGCAAAAGAAAATATACGTTAGTTCAAATTTAGGTGAACGCGACTTAGTTTCGATTTGCAATATGATGGGCATTAGATACGATGAAACCGATGTGCTGTTGCACATAATTCGAAATTTACGACGCAACCACTTGTTCACCGAAAGAATTAACGACGTAAACGATAGAGAAAACGACGACGAAGAAGATGATAATGGCGAATATTCTAGAGAGAATACAGCGAGTTGCGGCGAAATGAGAAACGAAGTAGTGAACAGTGAAGTAGAGAGAATTAACGAATGCAATGAAAATCATGAAACGACAGACTATTACGACTTTGAGACAAATATAAGCGGAAAGAACAATGAAGAAAATGAAAACAATAGAGCGCCGACAAAACACATAAACATGCAAGTAAATAAATGTGTGGCAAATTCCATGACAAAATTTGCAATGACATTTCGCGATATTGAGCACTTTATAAGATTCGTGTTGATATTGTATTTGGTGCGAAGAATTTGAAGAGCAGTCCATGTTAATGCAATGGGACAATCTGCAAAAATGTGTGTTTGCAAAAAATGTTTGCGTGGTGGTGCTACACTTTTTGTAATGAAGGAAAGAGGGTTGAATTCATGGCAAGCATTGAAAATATATATACAATATAAATAAAATAATAAAATAAATAATTGGCGCGTACACTTCTGTTAGGTGTTTGGCCGAGCTCCTCCTCCTATTTGTGGTGTGCATCTTGGTGTTGTTCCACAAATGGAGGGACCCACAGTTTCAAGCCGACCCCGAACGGCAGATATTTTTATGAGGAGCTTTTTCATGGCAGAAATACACTCGGAGGTTTGCCATTGCCTGCCGAGGGACGACCCCTATTAGAAAAATGTTTTTTTTTTTCCTAATTTTCCTTTCACCGAGATTCGAACCAACGACCTCTCTGTGAATTCCGAGTGGTAATCACGCACCAACCCATTCGGCTACGGCGGCCACCCTACAATATAACCCTAACTAAATTATCACACTGGCTACTAGGGCCTTCGAACATAATTCGGCAAATTGTGATAAAAATAAAAAAGACGAAACAAATTCTAAAGCAAACACGGGTCAAATTGTACTTAAGCATGATTTTGCACACAAGAATGCTAAGATTGGTGATGCACTAGTTGACACGGATAGTAAATTTAATATTGTTACTCAAGATGTGTATGAAAACCTTAGCAAACCAAAATTAAATGCGTGTAACGTTTCACCTATTGGGTTTGGTGCAAATAATCATGAAAATAAAATCAAGCCCAGTGGTTTTTTTTTAAGAATTGAGATAGACTGTGCAACGTTTTTATTGAACTTTTACGTGGTTTCGAACAATTACTTGGACGTTAAAGTTGTACTCTGTGAAGAACTTTGTAGGCAATCAGAAATTATCATTAATAAAGACGGTTTAATAACTAAAAAAGCGGAAACGGATACAACAATAAACGATGATGTACTTTTAATGAAAATGTATGCAGTAATTCAAAATAATGAACTTGACATAGACACCGATGCAAGCAAAGAAGCAAAACAAAACGTGAATGAAATAATTTCGAACTACAAGCCAAACAGGTTTTTTCACATGCCCGTTATACTGTCAAGTAGGAAGTACACATCCTTCGTCACGCAGAGCGGGCAATATCAATTTGCAAGGTGCCTTTCGAGAGCTAATACGAGAGGGTATTGTACTACCATATATCAACGATGTTATTATTCCAGCTAAAAAGGAGCAGCAAGCAATGCACAATCTAGAAAAAGTAATAACCATCTGCCGTGACTATGGGTTAGAGCTTTATATAAAGAAGTGTCAATTCCTTAAAAAAAAGTTAATTTTCTTGGATATGTGATTGAGGATCAAAAAATCCGTGCATCGCCGACGCAAGCGGTTTTGAGTTTTTTGGGCCCAGTGGGTTACTTTAGGAAATTTCTACACAATTCTACACACAGTTCAACTTTAACTTCGATTACCTTTTAAAGGAGTCAATTTATCGAAAAATTATACGAGATCTTTTTTGTAGAGTTAAAATTGCCATCAGAATATGTGTTTTTCATAGCTGTAAATTAGCATACTAGAGAAAAAAAAAGTTTATTCCAAAAAGTAGCAAAATCCCTTGTAATTTATATGGGAAATATAATATAATATCGTGTTTGGGGCAAGGTTTATTCTGAATATTAAGAGCTGATTTTGATCTGATAATTTTTCTTAGACGGAAAACTAAAAGTTTAGGTGCCGTCGCCAGAAAAATAATCAAATTGGTAAATAACGGACACCCTAAGCTTTATATACAGAAGTGTCAATTCCTTAAAAAAAAGGTAATTTTCTTGGATATGTGATTGAAGATCAAAAATCCGTGCATCGCCGGAAAAGACGCAGGCGGTACGTAATTATAAAATATCCAAAACACAAAAACAACTTTTGAGTTTTTTGGGCCTAGTGGGTTACTTTAGGAAAATTCTACCCATTTATTCGATCATCGCAAAGCCTTTGACTGACCTAACCAAACAAAATGTAAATTTTACCACGAACTTACCAGCTGAACAAGCAGTTAGCGCACTTAAAAATGTACAATGCGAGAATAACGTACTAAGTATATATTATATAATTCCACCTACGAGTCTGAGTTATACATGATGAGTTCGGTGCAGTGCTACTGCAGAAATCTCCACACGATGCTCAGCTGCACCCTATCTACTATATGAGTAGAAAAACGACAGAACTTCAATGAAAGTTTAACAGCTATGAGCTGGAAATACTGGCAGTAGTTGAGGCCTTGGCGAAATTCAGAGGTTATATACTTGGTATTAAGTTTAAGCTTGTTACGGATTGTAACGCATTTACAAAAACTTTAGAAAAGAAAAGCTTGTGTGGAAACTGTTATTACAAGAATTTGATTACGTTGCCGAGCACAAACGTATTATATAAGATGTTCAGATATACCGAACTAATCGTAGTACCAGAAAATATGGAAAAACAAATTATTAACCAGGCCCATGAGAGAGGTCACTTCGCAGTGAAAAAGACAAAAGAACTAATTTTAAAAGATTATCATATTTCAAATATCGAGGAAAAAATTAGAAGACATATTGCGTGTTGTATACCATGTATCTTAAGTAACCGAAAGCGAGGCAAACAAGAAGGTTTACTCCATCCTATACAGAAAGAGGAGTTGCCACTATATACGTTTCATATAGGTTTTTTGGGTCCTTTACAATCAACAAGCAAACAGTATCAGCATTTTTAGCAGTTTTCGACTCATTCACAAAGTTTTGTTGGTTGTATCCGTCGAAATCCACAACTAGTTTAGAAGTAATAACAAAGCTCCGCATCCAACGCGCAATTTTCGGTCATCCGGCAAACATTGTTTCTGATAGAGACGCTGCATTTTCCTCCAAAGATTTTCAAGAGTACTGCGAAAGAGAGAATATTAAACATACGATGATTACAACTGGCTTACCCAGAGTAAATGGCCAGGTTGAGAGGTTGAATGAAATTATTATATCGGTTTTGATCAAGTTAAGCAGCACAGACCGTACCAAATGGTTCAAACATGTATCCAAAGTTCAAAAAGCAATTAATTCAACGTTTACCAGAAGCATAAATACAACTCCGTTTGAGCTTTTGGTGGCATCGAATTTTTTGGGTCCATACCGTATAACAAAAATCAGAGGTAATAACGCATATGAGGTAGAAAAAATCGGCAATGGCGAAGGTCCAATAAATTCTACAACTTGCGCTGAATATATGAAGCCGTGGGTAAACGGTTCAGACAAGAATGACTTGACATTCGAGACGAAAGTTTAACAGGATGGCCGAATGTGGGAGTGAACTTGAGTAAGGTGGCAACTCATACTTGTGTCGCCTTGTAGCGCCACAGCATTGAGCAAAAGATGAGAAAAGAAGTTTTGAGTTTTGCATCGAGAACATACGAGGAGAGTCACGATATCGAGTGCGCGGCTGCTGATTGGTTTCTGACCAACCAATAATTTAATTTCAATTTCTATTTCTTTATAAAACATTGCTGGTTTGTGAACTTTGTAAAATAATCATAAAATAATATGATACTATTAAACTATATAGGTATTTGGATTTTTCCAATGAATATTTTTATTTATTATTATAGGCAAATTTTAAGTGTATGTACAGGCAAATATTTATTACACAATCAAATATTAATAAATGATAGAAATGTCTCTTTTAGCTGCGAACGATAAATAGTACCAACCAAACAACCAAATGCTATCGAATACAATCAAACTTCCACTAATTCTACCAACCTGCACGAACGCGAGGAACAAAAATACTAAAGCAACGTATACACGCTGCCTTTTTGTATCAGCAATCCCTACGACCAGCACACACGCTGCGATTGTTGTATCAACGCGTTGTGCAGTGCGTACATGCAATCGCAGGCAATGCCCCACTTCACTCCCCCACCAGTGATCAACCGATCACGATACAAAAGAAACGAAGCGCTGTGGTTTTACAATCTGTCTGCCAGCGCGAGTGGTTTTGGTGGCCATTGGATGTGTGGCATCCCCATTCTTATTCCTAATAGGTTGTTTTTCGTAACTTAATTCTAATGGCTGTACATTTTGCTTATGAGTAATTGTTGGTTGAGCCTCTTGATTTCTATTAGTATTAATAGGTAGGAGGTAAATTTTGGTTAATAAAATTTGAGTCTAAGCATGCAGCCTTGACTCTATCTGCGGTTACCGTCACCGATCTGCCTCGAATGTCAATGTCAAGCAAGCCCACTCTGAATGTAGCTTTTAATATTGGCATGGTTGGACGACGCGATCGGACGTAACTGCTCAATGGTACTCCTCAATCCGCTCACGAATTCGGTCGAATACTCAGGTTCTTTGGAATACTTAAAAAAATCACCGGGGAGACGCAAAGTTGTACCGTAAACGAGCTCGGCCGGCGAGGCGTTTAAATCTGGCTTGTGTGAAGCGCGGAGGCCAAGCATAATGAGAGGAAGTGAATTGGACCAACTGGCATCGTTTTTGCACATGATCACAGCTTTAAGCGTGCGGTGAAAACGTTCGATCATGCCATTCGCTTGTGGATGATACGCAGTCGTGTGATTGTGTTTGAATGCAAGAATTTTTGATAATTCCCTGAACAAAGCGGATTCAAACTGCCTACCTTGATCCGTTGTGATAACGCGTGGAACACCATAGTGAGAGATCCATCCGTTTAAGAGGGCATTTGCGACAGCCTCCGCCGACATATCCTGCAGTGGAATGGCCGTGGGCCATCGGGAGAATCTGTCAATGCAAGTGGGACAATAACGGAAACCATTTGAGACCGGCAGAGGACCAATCAAATCGATGTTGACATGGTGAAATCTACCGTCAGGAATTTTAAACTCAGCAAGAGTTGCTCGATTATGTCGAGAAATTTTACTTTTTTGGCAATCGAGACATTGACTTGTCCAACGCGTAGCGTCTTTTTTCATGTCTGGCCAGAAATAGCGTTCTATGATAAGCAAACATGCTACCATTGCCGGGATGACAAACATTGTGTACCAGATTGAAAATTTGTTTTCGTACAGCTTGTGGAATGAAAGGGCGAACCCTCTCCTGGGAAATGTCGCAAAATAGGGGTAACTCGGAATCATGAATCGTGATTTTGTGAAGCTTGATATGAGTGCTGGAATCTGGACTCAACAAAGATGTCAGCTCCTCATCATTGCTTTGCAACTGAGCGATATCACGATGGCCAATTTCGCTTTTGGAAATGGATTCGATTCTTGATAGAGCGTCTGCCACAACGTTATCTTTGCCCGATATGTACCGGATGTCTGTGCAATATTGGCCAATCAAGTCAAGATGCCTTAACTGTCTGGGCGAAGCTTTTTCCGGTTTTTGCTTGACAGCAAACGTAATGGGCTTGTGGTCGGTGAGAATGATGCATTCACGACCCTAGATCATGTATCTTTTATGCTTGACAGCCAAGTAGATTGCCAATAATTCACGATCGTAGGTACTGTACTTCTTTTGGGTCTCAGACATTTGTTTGGAAAAAAACTTAGGGGTTGTAAATCATTACCCACTCGCTGTTGTAAAACTGCACCAACCGAAAAATTGCTGGCATCAACATTTAAAATCAGTTGGGCATTCGGCAAAGGATGTGCCAGCAGTGTGGCCTTAGCCAGATCAGACTTGCATTGTTCAAACGCCTGGGACGCCTCTTCAGTCCAGATCAATGGCGTTCTGTCTTTTTTTGTATTTCCGACAATAAGAGATTGTAGTTTACCCTGCGTGTAAGCAGCATTAGCCAAAAAACGACGATAATAATTGAGGAGTGCCAAGAAACGGCGTAACTCATGAGCTACTGTCGGCTTTTTGAACTGACAAATGGCCTCGGTTTTGGCCTTAGGAGGCGCGACGCCATCTGCCGTAATCGTGTGGCCGAGAAAAATTATTTCGGGCTGGCCGAGGGTGCATTTGGCGAGATTAATCTTCAAATTTTGAGCTCTCTCGAAAACTATGCGAAGATGCTTCCGGTGTTCGGTTTCGTTAACCGAAGCCACGCAAATATCGTCTATGTAGACGAAAACGAAATCCAAATTCATGAACAGCTTGTTCATGAACCTTTGGAATGTTTGAAAAGCATTTCTGAGACCGAATGTCATGACGTTAAATTCATATAGGCCAAATGGGGTGATTATGGCCGTTTTTTCCTTGTCAGCCCTATCAATTGGAATTTGGTTGTAAGCACTAACCAAATCAATGATTGAGAAAATTTTGCATCCAGCAAAATTTTGTGTAAAGTCATGGATATGAGGCAAGGGATATCGATCTGGTACTGTAATGGCATTGAGACGCCGATAGTCACCGCAGAATCGCCAGCGCCCATCTTTTTTGGGAACCATGTGTAATGGACTTGCCCATGCACTTTTGCTTGGACTGCAGATGCCAGCATTGAGCATGGCTTCGAATTCTGTTTTGGCAATTTTAAGTCGCTCCGGGTTGAGACGACGTGCTGCCGAAAATATGGGCTGACCCGTGGTAATGGGGTCTCGGCAAATATCACGCAATTTTTTTTCTAATTGAAAGAAAAAAATTGTACATGCTTAAGATATAATCTCAAGCGTAATCGTAGTGTGATTAAGATCCTTCACTAATTCGTTCGAAAGAAAATAATTTCATTCATACTTCGACGTTATACATTACTACTGTCAAACCACCATATTTGTTTTATACCAAATAGCTCAATTTAATCTGAATTTGGGGTACAGTGTAGCCCGTCGGTTGTTTTTGCGCCACTATGAGCCGAACGCCCTATCACTCAGGTTGACGTTTGACAATTCCGGACTTTAAAGAACATGACGGAAAATCATTTGCTCCATTTCTAATACGCGTACCGATTCAACCGCTGAATGCCTTCATCAGCACGCCTATTGATCTCTATTGCCCAAGTATACGTGATGATTTAGAGAAAATATGCTGCAGTACATGCGGTATTTACTTCGCATCTATCACAAGAGCTGCAGAGCACAGGAGAGCAGCTCACATTGCACCAGCTAAGCAAGCGCGTATGTTCCGCAAAGTGCGACCCTCACGGAATGTCACAAGACGAGCTAATGAGTTACTGTGCGCAAGCGTCAACGGCTTAGAGTGGCTAGATTAGAACGAAGTTGAAGGAGCACATGATTTTACTGAAAATCATATGGACATGTTGGTCCCAATAGTCTCTCTTGAAACCGCGCATGATTCTCCATGGACTGAATTAGAGTAGATATTCTTTTTTTAATCGCAGTAGTTACGATTTAAGTCTTCTATTGTTAAATTTTTATTACACTTATAACTCTCAGCAATATTGATTACTAGTCTTAACTAGTCGTAAATAAAAGCACGAAGCAAATTTTTTTTCTTTTTACAATAACAATCCAACGCGTTTACATAAGAAACCCACATTTTGAAAAATCTCACGTGAGATTGGGGGATGGGGGAGGGGGTTGAATAAAATCTCACGACATCTCACCAGGGGGGAGAGGGAGGGTCAGAAAATTGAAAAAAACACCGCACGTAATTTATGGACGCCCCCTAATGAGATCAGCCATATTGTTATTCCCGACATTGATGGTGGATAAACATTCATATGGAGTCATAATGGAATTGCATTTAACCACCAGTTGGGTTTTTTCGTCAATAATTTTGCGCTTTTTTACATCAATAATGAGACCGTAGTAATTTAAAAAATCTATGCCGATGATTGGCTTAT
Organism: Anastrepha ludens; assembly: GCF_028408465.1. NCBI lineage: Eukaryota > Metazoa > Arthropoda > Insecta > Diptera > Tephritidae > Anastrepha > Anastrepha ludens. The sequence continues at coordinate 97,862,370 of NC_071503.1, forward strand.
CTACATCGGCAATTATGAATGGCCACGTGAAATTGCGCCTGAGGCCAATGTTCAGGCTAAGCTGATGTTGGCCGAAAGTCTTAATGGGAGTGCCATTTGCGGCAAATAAACGATATGAGGACGGGCCGGCCGATTTGTTACCGAAAATACGCGGTAGAATTGAGATATCGGAGCCGGTGTAAATGAAAAAATTCCTGCATGTGGTTTTGTCTGTAATGAACAATCGACGACTGGTCATGACTTCCGCTTCGTCTGTCGTCCCTAAGAAAGCGGCTTTTAGTTTTCCGGCCTTTTATCATTAAATTTGCACGGGGGAACACATTTGAGTGCTGCGCCACCGAACTTGTAGTGGTATCGGCAAAACGGTTTGGCATTACCGTTGTCGCCGGAGCTTGAACGTGCATTCTGGTTGTTGCCACATCGTGATCGTGATCGTGAACGATCACCGGGGGTGGTCAACTGGGTTGCCAAATTAGCAACTGCCTGTGTCAAAGCTTTAATATTGTTGAGGATTTCCTCAAATTGTTCATTTTTATGTGGTGTACTGGCACCAGCTTTCACTGCCATGACTTGTGAGGATGTGGATCCAACAAAGTCCATGATCGTATCGGCGCGTTTGGCGCATATGTCTAAATCTTCATCACCAATTATTAAGCAAGCTCGAAGTGTAACAGGCAATCTTTCAATCCACCAGCTTTTTAAAATTGTTTCCGAAACTGAGCTTCCGGCGAGGTCACGCATGTGGCGCAAAAGCTGAGATGGTTTACGGTCACCAAGCTCAACGTCACTAAGTAACTTTCGAATTTTTTTCGATTCGGAGTCCGCGAATTCCGCGATAATTCTATTTTTGAGACACTCGTGTTTGTCCGTTTCGGGAGGATTGCGAAGAAAATCACTGACCAGTTCGAGAATTTGCGCGTCTAATGCGCCGACCACGTGGTCGTATTTTGTATCATCGCGAGAAATGTTAGCGCGTCGAAAAGACGTCTCTATTTGAATGAAAAATATATGAGGGCTACTTTTCAAGAAAACGGGGGGTTTAACCGCAATATGACTTCTTTGTAAAGGCTGATCGGTGAAGGTACTCACATTTTCGCGAAATTCTTGTTGTAGTTGCCGTTTAGAGGCTCCTGATGAGGTTCCAGGTGTGCAGTCTCCTTGGATCATTCTGGTAAATATTGATTGTAGGTTCCCTTGAATGGCTTCCAAAACCTCGATTGGTATTTGCTCTCTTGATCGTAGATAAGGCTTCTCGTTGTTTGATGATATTCTCATTCGAAAAAATATTGCATCTAAAATGTTGTATTTGCACGTTGAATTACGTTTTAAAGTTGCATTAATAGTACAACTGTTTGTATGGTTGCATAGAATTGTGAGTTGAATGCGGAAGGTAATTCCTACCAACCGCGTTGCATCAATACAAGTGCCTTTCCAATGTTTGTGTTAAATTTCGCCGTTAAGTTCCAAACTTTGGTGTAGTACCACAAGCGTTGGTTACACGTGGTGGAATGTGCGGTTATGTTAGTATGCAGGTGCAGGTGAAATTTAGGTTATGGTCGATGCACGCTTGCCGTATTAGAAATGTCCACAATTTTCTCAGAAAACACTTTTTTATGAAAATGCTGTTTGTTCGGGGTCACCAATTTGGATTTTTCCAATGAATATTTTTATTTATTATTATAGGCAAATTTTAAGTGTATGTACAGGCAAATATTTATTACACAATCAAATATTAATAAATTATAGAAATGTCTCTTTTAGCTGCGAACGATAAATAGTACCAACCAAACAACCAACTGCTATCGAATACAATCAAACTTCCACTAACTCTACCAACCTGCACGAACGCGAGAAACAAAAATACTAAAGCAACGTATACACGCTGCCTTTTTGTATCAACAATCCCTACGACCAGCACACACGCTGCGATTGTTGTATCAACGCGTTGTACAGTGCGTACATGCAATTACAGGCAATGCCCCACAGGTATATCTTTAATTTTCCCACATAGGTATATACTACAAATAATTTCAGAAACGGTTCAAATAGGTGAAAATTTAATTGTATATTTTCGTCATTGAAAGAGATATATATATACATATTGATATTCAAACATTGACACCTCGAATGCGTGATTGCACCCTAAAATATATGACAGTATTTTGACTTACAGCAATGCTTTAAATTATTATAATGAATGCAGTTACCGCAGCACATTCAAATGTAGGTACATACATACCAAATATGTTTTGACGTCGATATATTATATACTTATTCTTGTTGAATTCACCATTGTTTTCACTTCTTTTTAAATCTAACAAAAACAAAAAGCAAGTTTTTTTACTGAAAGCACAAATCACATTTTAATATCCGAAATATTGCATGAAAATAATTTTAATACCCAGAATATTAATTAGACATTATTCTGTCTTTAACAGACATTAGACATTATTTTGTCTTTTTGAAAATAGAGAATTCTAACTTAAAAGAACTTGGGCTGTTTAAAACTGGTTGCACGTGTTTTCCAGAATTCGTACTTAAAAGAATATTGTAATGACGAATGTAGAATCGCTTACCATTTTATTATTATAAGCCACATTTTTTTAGTATAACACATCCGGAACTAAAATTTGTTTCGCCCCTAAATATTTACTTAGTAAATTTTAAAAATAGAGAATTATGACTTAAAAGAACTTGGCTGTTTAAAATTGATTTCACATTTTTTCACAATACAATTATACATGACACATCGTGAACTAAAATTTACTGGTCCCCTAAATATTTACTTAGTTAACTTAAGCAAAAATGCTTAACCCAATGCTACTGTGCTCTAAGGAACAATATTTTAAATTTAATAATTTAAATTAAAAGTGAAAGACAATATATTTTTTATTTTTTATCTTGAAAAAATTTGAAAGTAAGACGCGGCCACCGTAGCCGAATAGGCTGGTGCTTGACTTTCATTCGGAAAAACGGAGAACGTATATTCGAATCTCCATGGAACACCAAAATTAAGAAAAAGTGTTTTCTAATAGCGGTCGCCCCTCGGCAAGCAATGGCAAACCTCCGAGTTTACATATTTCTGCCATGAGAAAGCTCCTCAAAATATTTACTGCCGTTTGGAGTCGGCTTAAGACTGTAGGTCCCACCATTTGTGGAACAACATCAAGACGCACACCACAAATAGGAAGAGGAGCTCAGCCAAACATCCAAAAAGGGTGTAAGCGCCAATAGCGTTTGCTTTTTGAACCACCTTTTTTTTTGAGAATGGTAACACAAATGATATGTCAAATGTGTTCATAATTTACTTAAACGTTTGACATTTACGAAATGGGACGCTATACACTTGAACAAAATTGGGAAATATTGAAAACCTATTTCCAAAGTGGTGAGTCTTCTTCGTCTTTTCTGATTTTCACATCGGTGGTTACGTCAATAAGCAAAATTGTCGGATTTGGGGCTCAGAAAATCCACACGTTACTGTAGAGAAGCAAATGCATCCACAACGAGTCACTGTTTGGTGCGGTTTTTGGTCGGGCGGCATCATCGGGCCATTTTTTTCGAAAATGAGCGAGGTAACAGTAAATGGCGAGCGTTACCGTGACATGCTCAACGAGTTGTTTTCAAAAATTGAATAGGATGACATGGACGACATTTTGTTTACCGTTTTTGAAAACCGAATAATCAGCCGAAATTCCGATATCAATTGGCCGCCTCGGAGCTGTGATTTAAGCCCGTTGGACTATTTTTTGTGGAGAGCCGTTAAGGGCAAATGCTATGCGAACCATCCAGAGACGATTGATGCTTTAAAACACGAAATCGAAGTTGCCATTCATGAAATTGGAGCCCAAACAATCGAAAATGTGCTTAAAAATTGGCAGTCATTTGAACGATATTATTTTTCATTCATAAATGACAATGTTCAATCTTCAAAATAAAAAAGAAAGTTTGAAAAAATATTGATTAGTTTTTTTTTTATAGCCGATTCAAAAAGCAAATTTTACATGGCCCATCCTATATAAGAAGCGATAAGCGCGCAATATATCAAAGTAAATGATCAGAGAGGAGTACATTGAACGTAATTCAAATTTAAGGAACACTTTCTAAATGCGTTCTATCTCATCAATATGGAACTAGTGGGAATGATGCCAGATTGTTTCTGCATACCCTAGATGAGAATGTACGAAACAGGTATATAGCAGTTGGTAGGAATCCGAAAAGTCAGTGCTATTCTGCCGAACAAAGCTAAGCATATCATATCCTCGATGAAGCTAATCTGGCTGATAAATGAAAATGTAGTATTAAAAACAATACCAGGATCCTTAATTTCATTAACCGATTGCAAACTGTACTCTGTTTTTAATAAATTTCGAAATTGTGTATATTTCTAATATGTTTAAAGAAAGATGTGCTCTTAAATATCACGGATATAAATTATCCAGCTCGGATTGAAATGCCAAAAGTACCGAAAAAAAGTTCTGGTTTTTGTTATCAGTTAATTACATACGAATTACAAAATAGTACTTATTGACAAGAGGGATTCTCCGTTGAATTTCAAAGCTGAAATTATTGTGGGTCTTTGTTTGCTGTCGAAAGCGACAAGAGGGAATGTGTATGAAATCTTTTTTCAGAGATTTTTTCCAAGGTTTTATGTGTAGTGGATATATTGTCGACTGCTGGCTTACCTGGTGTGAAACCTTTCTGTTAAGGTACAAACTGTTCAATCACGGTTTAATACGCTCGATAGAACCTTACATGCGACGTTCAGGAGATAAATTACAGAACCACCATTCTTGTGTAATAGACGGAGCATTCATACGGCCATAACTCATACTACAAGGTATAATGTATGCATCTTACCAGTTTCTCGCCGCCGTATTTGTAAAGCTCAGTCAGTAGTCCATTGGCTTTCTTGTTCTTTGGCTACTTCATCGCGGGGCACTGAAGGCGGTGGTCAAAGTTTGGGCGATCGGGGTTTTATTTTTTTGTGACTTTCACTACTGTCACTATTCAGCATGTTGGCGATGATTTCTCTCTACAACTTAAACAAGAGACAACAACTTAACAAATAATTACTAGCAGCGCTAAAACAAAGGTCCTCGGTTGTCTCTAAATTAAAAGTAGGTTGATAATAAATTAGATATTGATATTTTATTCGGCCGACACGGTCGAATGCTTTTTAAAAATCAGTTGCAAGTATTGTGATGTGGTTTTTGGAAGATAAATAATTTGATATAAAGTAATCTAAAGGCAGAAGAGCATCGATGGTTCCGACTCCCTTCCTATAAGCAATCTGATAATGAGTTGTCTGTTACCATACCATGATAGTCGGTTGATTAAACTTTTTCCAAGAAGCTTTCCTAAACAAATCAAAAGAGATATCGGTCTACAGCTGCTTACTTCAGACAGGGTTTTATTGAGCTTTAAGATAGGAAGAATGCACAAGGTTTTCCAAAATTGTGGATAACAACCACTGTCAAAGATTCGGTTATAAAGAATGGTAAGTCGAGTTTTGACTGAGTCCGGCAGATTATGAATGATGGGTTAGGAGAGAGCAAATTGAAACATTGCACAGTGGATGAATCAGACGAGGAAAGAGAGAAACGAAATGGTAAGCAATAGCATAGGGGCAAAAAGTGGTCCGTTCCCGGAATTGATGCACGAAAACGATGTTGAGTGGACGATTTTGTACTGACTGCTTTGTTGCTTGGAGTGTGGTTAGTTTAGTTATCCACCCAGAGACGGTTCTTTTAGATCTGTTTAGTTTGGTTTGTGGAATAGTGAAATGAGCTGCAGATCGTATAACTCCCAAAACTTTTGCTTATGTAGAGGCAAATGGAGAAGCTGCATTGATTGCGTCGCAGATTTTACCAAATGTCTTCCAGTCAGCTTGGAAGGTGTTGAATCTTGATGTGAATTTAAAGAGTACTGGTTGTGACTGAGTTTGCTTGCGTTATTATGCAACGATGTACATATTGAGTGCCTAATCAGTTAAGGAGTTGTGAAAAATCAGATATCGAGAAAATTTCTCTGGGATGAAGGCCGGCGGGCCAATTAGATGTCCTAAATTCAGTAGTTTTCGCGAAGCGTTGTAGGATGAGAAAAAAAACAATTAGCCAAATGAAGTTTTGGGGATAGTTTAATATATATTTGAACTAAAAAAAAAAATTTGTACAATCTCCAACAATATATTGTAAGCCGAGTTATCAATAGATTCCCAGAGCGCCTTGCCACTGAAGTATCCAACTTCTGTACAAGATACAACTTGCAATTTTCATCTGAAAACAAAAAAAAAAAAGATTATTAATTTTGATGTAATTATCTTCGATGTGAACTAAGAAAATTGGGAGAAACACGTAAAATTCGAATTTTTGGGGAAGGTAGAAAAAAAAAGTGGTTTTTCAAGGAAAAAAAAACTCTTCGACTGGGTAAAAAAGTCGCTTAAAAAAAGTTTTTGGATGTTTTTTTTAGTTCACATAGAAGAGAAAACAATACTGAAGATAACGCATTTTGAATGAAATGGATAGCTCGTTTAGTTTTTTTGCAATCGTGTACATAAATTAGATAAAATCGTGAAAATGAAAAGCCGAGAAAACGCGCTTCAAACTACAACAATAAGCGCACCGTTGCTCGACGCCGCACTACGCTCGGCTCTTTAGCTCTGCAAATACTTGGAATTTAACTCTGAAAATTTGTGTCTCATGTTCTTGAATATCTAAGCTATTGATTTCAGGAAAAAAAAAAATCGATTTTTTTGACCTTTTAATTGGCCCGCCGGCCTGAATATACTCGTACATGCAAACTACTAGTAGCTTGATTGCAGTATTGATTGCAATAGCTATTGCTGAGAAATTCGTTTGAAAGGTGAAGGCTTATGTTGGATATTACTTTTTAGTTAGGTTATGGAAATATCCTACTATTATATATGTAGTTTTTGGGAGTACATAAAATGGAACTAAAGGGTGTGCAAGGTGAGTTAGTGAATAAATTATTTGATTTGGTATTAGTTGCTATTGAGCTCGATTTCAGTGTCATTTAATGCGGTGGAAATATTTAGGTTGAATTATTGTTTTGTTGTTTTCAGAATTTTTATTTTTTTATTGACATTTGTATTTCCAGTTACTTATTGTTGAGAATGTGTAAGGTACATTTATATTATACGGTATATATTATATATATACATCATATGTTATACATACATATACATACATATGTATGAAGTGAGTAAGTGGGGATAGCGTCACTCTGCTTGCCCGCTTGCCATTGACGTTGAGAGAGATTTAGTTTTGATCGAGCACCCGACGAGTAAAGATCACGCACCCGCACGCACTCTTTAATAACAATAAATAATAATCTAATATAATTAATAGTTTAAATTTATGAGTTTTATTTCACTAACCACACCAATATCTCAACATGGTAGCAGTGCCAGGTTGTGGTTAGGTGGTTTTCAGTGGTACCGTTTTTTATAAAAATAAAGTAATCCCGTGTATGTCTAAAAGCACGTGTGATAATAGTTTTTCTATGGTACCGTATTAAAGTGAAAATTAAAAATAATAAGTTACAGTGTATGTCAGAAAGCACGTGTAATATTTTGTGAAGTATTGCCGTTAAAGTTAAAAGTTAAAAAGTGTTATCGTTTTAAAATAAAAGTCAAAATTGTATTCTCGTTTAAGTCAGAAAATTCGAGAAAGTTTTACAATACAAAATGGCTGACAATGGTGAAATCAAGATACCTATTTTTGATGGTGAAGATTACGCCATGTGGAAAAAACGATTAACAATGTCGCTCAAGTTGAAAAAGTGCGCAGATAATATTGAACGAGCAAAGACGGACAAAGAAGGCGAAGAATGGGACGCAAAAGAAGTGAAAGCAATAAGTCTCATTTATAACGGTATTTCCAATAAGCAAATGGAATTCATTAATGACGAAGAAACGGCATATGACATGATTAAAAAATTTGATAGTTTATATCTGAAAGAATCAACGGCTTTACAAATTGTGTACAGAAATAAGTTAGAAAAAATTAAGTTAAAAAATTATAATGACGCTTCTACATTTTTTAGCGATTTTGAAAAGTGCATTAATGATTTAAAAAGTGCGGGTGCAAAAATTACAGAAAGAGAAAAACTGAATTATATATTGAATACTTTGCCGGAGTCCTATAGCTATAAGTTAGCGCATTGCACACTTGCAAAGCTAAAACAGAGATTTGATGATTCCCTTGAATCACTCCCACGCTACTGGCTGTTCGTAATTAGATCGCACAGCTTACTCCTACGCCTGCCCGTCTTTTGGATTTTGCAAATAAACAAATCTTACAGCGGTCAAGCTGATCATCAATTTACGTACGTGACTTTTGGCAGCTTGAGGAATGCAGCTGAGAATGCATTCGTACCAACATACAAACAAAGCTGCCGGCGCAACTACACCAACACAAACTCAATAGCTACACCGCAAGTAGGGATTTAGGGTAGATTGTAAGAATATAGTTTTTAGTTGAGATTGGAGTTTAATAAAGAACGGTCGAAAGTTGAGATTGGAGTTTAATAAAGAACGGTCGAAAGTTGAGATTGGAGTTTAATAAAGAACGGTCGAAAGTTGAGATTGGAGTTTAATAAAGAACGGTCGAAAGTTGAGATTGGAGTTTAATAAAGAACGGCAAAAATTAGAAAAGTGGCGCCCAACTAGCAGGACAACTGAACCCAACTAGCAGAATAACTGAACCCAACTAGCAGAACAACCGAGCCCAACTAGCAGGACAACTGAACCCAACTGGCAGAATAACCGAGCCCAACTAGCAGGACAACTGAACCCAACTGGCAGAACAACTGAATCTAACAACGAAGGATACAATCAACTATTTGTGGAAACGAAGGAAACCTGCACGGCAGAAATGATTGCAATACGTGAAATAATAATACTGTAATTAATTGTTCGGTTTTGATCCAGTGCAATTAAAGAAAAGTTATATAAAGTTTTTGTAAAGCGAAATACCTTCGGCTCTTTCTTACCTTTTTTTAAAAAAAAAAAAAAAAAGCAAAACAAAATTAACATGAGTGTAACTAGGGAACAGGTAATAGAAATTTTAAGACAACAAAATGAGCAAAATAAAAAAGAATTAAAAGCCCAGTTGGATGAAGTGATGCAAACTCTTCGGCGCTTAGAGCCGCCATCCGCGGAGAGTTACATTCCCGTGGAAATAAATCCAACTGTGGTCGGGGGCAACACAAATATGGATTTAATAAAATCTATACAAGAATTTAAGGGGGATACTGCTTCTTATCCGGCCTGGCGTTCCGCAGCAGAATTCGCCATTGGCTACTACAAAGAGGGTTCAGAGCAATATTATGTTGCCATGGGGATATTTAGAAACAAGATAGTAGGCCCCGCAAATGCAACGCTCGCTTCCTTCTCAACTGTTTTAAATTTTAAAGCTATAATAGCTAGATTGGACAAAGCATACGCGGACAAAAGACCGCTACATGTTTTGGAAACAGAGCTCAGCGTTCTGAGGCAGGGCAGTTTGTCAATCTGCCAATATTATGATACGGTAGACAAGCAATTAACACTCATATCAAATAAAAATATAATGACTCATTCAAACAATACGCAGCTTGCCGCCGCGCTCAATGATAGAGCTAGAGAAAACGCATTAAGAGTTTTTATTTCTGGCCTAAAGCGGCCGTTATGCGACATTCTATTTTCTGCCAATCCTAAAGATTTGCCTTCTGCACTGGCTACTGCCCAGGAGTTAGCGAACAACCGCATGCGTTATGATTTCGCCAGAACATTTGCGGTTAACAACGTAGCAACTACCACTAGCCCAAAATACCACAATAACTATCCTGGCAATCCCCAAATGCTCAAGGACACCCCTACTCCAATGGATGTAGACCGCGGATCCTCCGCATTCCGACGTACAAAACAGTCCAACCAGAGTTATAGAAAGGGAAATGCCGTGGGAGGGCACCCCAAAAGGGATGCTAATCAATACGTGAATAAACGGGAGCACAGAAGGGGAGATTCAGTAAATTCACGGAAGCCGAAAGTGCAACGGACCAACCATTTGGAGACAACCCCAGAGGTGGATCCACAAAAGAAAATTACTGTGGACCGTGACAGTGATTCGGATGTCGAGATCGCTTCCAATTTCGCGATGGAAGACGAGGTTAATTTTTTAGTATAAGGTCGCTCCTACCTTACATTACCAAGAAGGCGTCGGAGGGGCAGGAGCTTAGGTTACTGATTGATACAGGAACTTCAAAAAACTATATCAAAAATTTGAGCTTCCTAAAGGGAATTATCCCTGTGGAGAGACAGTTTACGGTCAAAACTATAAACGGATGTAATCTCATAGAAAAAAAATGTAAGGTTTTCGTTTTGGGGAAAGTCTCAACTTTCTTCATTCTTCCTAATATAAAGGGCTTCGATGGTATAGTGGGATACGATTTCCTTAAGGAGATAGAATCTAAAATTGATACGACATCCGGATACTTATATTACGAGGGTGGTAAGGAAAAATTAAATAACGTCAAATGTGAGCAAGTTAACTCCATATATTTGGACAAGGACTCGGTCCCAGCTCTTGTGAAAAACGAGTTTGACTCTATGATTAAAAAGAATTTTAAGGCCTTTGCCGAACCTAACCGCGCTTTGCCATTTAATACTAAGGTCAAAGCTAAAATTCGTACCACTTCCTCGGAACCAATTTACACCCGATCTTATCCATACCCGGTTTCGGCGGCAGGATTCATTAATAAGGAAATAGAAATACTGTTGAAAGAAGGAATTATCCGAAAATCTAATTCGGCGTATAACTCTCCGGTCCATGTAGTGAATAAAAGAGGCCTGGATGAATATGGTAAACAAAAGCTCCGCATGGTAATCGACTTTCGAAAATTAAACGAAAAAACGATTGCGGATAAATATCCTATACCAGATATTTCTACCATATTGGCAAACCTGGGCAGTTCCAGATTTTTTACTACTTTAGATCTAAAGTCTGGATTCCACCAGATAATCCTTGAGGAGAAGGACCGCGAAAAAACAGCCTTCAGCATTAACAATGGCAAATACGAATTTAATAGATTGCCATTCGGGTTAAAAAATGCGCCCAGTATCTTTCAACGGGCTATTGATGACGTCTTGAGAGACGACATTGGCCAAAGTTGCCAAGTTTATATGGATGATATAATCATCTTTTCAAGGGACGAAAAGTCTCATATTCAACATGTCGATAAGGTACTGGGGAAGTTGGAAAGGGCCGGTATGCGAGTTTCAGCAGAAAAGACTAAATTCTTTAAAGATAAGGTTGAGTTTCTTGGCTTTATTGTCTCTCGAAGGGGGATAAAAACATGTCCAAATAAGGTCAAGGACATAATCGACTATAGGAAGCCGGAAACACTTCGAGCATTACGCTCTTTCTTGGGTCTGTCAGGTTATTATAGAAGGTTTATAAGGGATTATGCGTCTATCGTCAAACCATTAACAAAGTATCTTCGGGGGGAGAATGGCCATGTGTCATCCCACAAGTCCAAACACACTAAAATAGTCCTTGATGACGAGGCCATTCAAGCATTTAAAAGGGTAAAAAGCATTTTGGCATCGGAAGATGTTTTGCTGTTTTATCCGGATTATGACAAAACATTCGAACTAACAACAGACGCTTCCTCTAGCGCTTTAGGCGCGGTCCTCTCCCAGAATGGTCGGCCCATTACAATGATTTCAAGAACATTATCCAAAACAGAGGAGAATTATGCAACCAACGAGCGTGAGCTCTTGGCTATAGTGTGGGCCCTTAAAAACCTTCGACATTACTTATACGGTATTAAAGACATCGTAATATTCACAGACCACCAGCCTTTAACTTTCGCTATTTCGAACAAAAATCCTAATACAAAAATGAAGCGATGGCGTGCGTTCATAGAAGAATTTTCGCCTAAATTTGTTTATAAACCCGGCAGAGACAACGTCGTAGCAGACGCTCTGTCCCGTCAGTTTTTGAATAATATGACTGATACAGATGCTACAGCACATAGCGAGTCATCGCTCTCAAACACAATTAAAACTATCCAGTATCCAGTAAACCAATTCAAAAGACAATTCATTTTGACGAAGGGGGATCATTATCACCAAAGTACAAAAATAATTTTTCAGAAAAAAATTCGTTATACTATAAATTACGACACAATAGTAAATTTGTTGCATAATCTTAAGAAACTCGTAAACCCTAGCGTTACAAACGCTCTTTGTTGCGATCTTCCGACACTATCAGAGATCCAGGGACCTCTTGTCGAAGCATTCCCGGGGGTTAAATTTATTCATACAGAAAAATTTGTAATCGATCTAACGAATCCGAACGATCAACAGGAAGCAATAGCAACGGAGCATGCCCGTGCCCATCGATCTCTGTCCGAGAATTTTAAGCAAATTCTATCAGAATACTACTTTCCCGACATGAGGAAAATGCTCAGGTCAGCTGTATCAAATTGCAAGATCTGTCTGGAAAATAAATACCAAAGAAAACCACCAAATCCGGAAATTGGGAAAACTCCAATCCCAGAGCACCCAGGAGAAATTCTCCACTTAGACATTTTAATTACTGGAAAGCAGCTATTCTTAACTGCTGTTGATAGGTTTTCAAAGTTTGCAATTGTTAAACCTGTTATTTCAAGATGTACCATTGATATAAAAGAAGCTTTATTAGAGGTATTAGGTATGTTCCAAAACACTAAAACAATTGTCACAGATAACGAAAGAGCGTTTACTTCAAATTTAATTAGAAACATGCTACGCGATCATTTCTCCATAGAACAGTTTTTCGTACCCACCTTACATAGCGAAAGCAACGGACAGGTCGAAAAGTTTCATTCAACCCTTTTGGAAATAGCCAGATGCGTGAAGGCACAGCAGCAGATAAGCGAGGTTAAAGATCTGATTTTGCTTGCTGCTTACAAGTACAACAGAACAATTCACTCGGTTGTAGATTCGAAACCAATCGAAATTTTGCAGAACTGCCCAGCGGAGAAATTTGGGGAAATTAGAGATAAATTAATAAGAGCCCAGAATTTAGTATTGAATAGATTGAATGAGAAAAGAATAACCAAAACATATCAGCCTGGTGAAAGGGTGTTTCTTCGACGAAATAAGCGATTGGGAAATAAATTTGAGAAGGTGTTCGTGGAAAAAATAGTAGAAAGAGATTTAGGTACAACAGTACAGATAGAAGGCAGGAAAATTCATAAAAGTAATTTACGATAAAATCAATTTCAGATTGCCGCTTGCCCTAGTCTTCGTCACTAGAGCCAATTTAATTGACTACACCTCCTCACAAGTTATCACCATCCCTCGGGGAAATGTGGCTATTTATAATGAATTCATTTACCTCGTGCACGCCACCAACCTAACAGATTATCGCCAGATAGCTTACGAAAGCCGATGGTTCACATCAAAATCAAAAAATCAGGTAGTGAACGAAAATATTTTGAAACAGCAAGGTGAGGAAATACTACACATAATTCGCACTTTGGAAATACCTAAGAGAATTGCAAGGTCAATAGATTTTCTGGGGTCCGCCCTGAAATTTATAGCCGGTACCCCGGACCACGAAGATTTTGAACTGCTCTTGACAAAGGAAAGCATACTAATAGAAAACAACAATAGGCAGATTAGAATTAACTCCGATTTACAAAATAGAATTAACGAAATTACCAACCTAATCAATACACTTCGCGGAAATCAAACGGATTGGATATTAAAAGACGAGGAAACATTGCTCTGTGAAAATTTGGTAAGAAGAAATAACCATATAATCAGCCAACTAAACAGACTAGCACTCTCCATTGTGTTGGCAAAAAGTAATATCATAAATCCACTTATTTTGGATGACGAAGAGATGGATCAAGCGTTCAATTCCGAACAATTACCCTTTAGTTTAAGTAATTTACTTTTAGTATCTAAGGTAAAAATTTTGCAAAGTTCTGATGTTATTTACTATATTCTTAAGGTTCCTAAGGTTACAAATTTCTGTCAATTCCTAAAAATCTATCCTGTAGTCCATAATAATAGTATCGTAAAGCTAGAGACCACGCTTGCGGCAAAATGTAGCGATACGTTTCAACCACTCGAGAACTGCAATGACACTCTGGTAGCTAAAGTGTGCAAACCGGCTCACTCAGATTGCTTGGGTCAGATGCTAAATAATAACACAGCTAATTGTTCATCAGAATCGGCATATCACATACCATCAGTTCAAAAAAATAGAAGAGGGCATCATTATTCTTAACAACGTGCAACCAACGACAATATTTGATCAACGAAAATTGGAAATAAGGGGAACGTATCTGCTTCTTTTTCGTGACTCTATCACCATAAATGATACAACTTACGTGGTAAAAAGAGAACCGACTTATATCCAACCACATCCTCCAAAAACCGTATCTATTAATTACTTGGAACACCATACGAGTTTGTCCCTACCATATTTGCACCAAATTTATATCGACAACATCTCTCGCATTCACGAATTGAAGGAGGGTATATCTGTTCATCGTAATTTGTTCTGGACGATTTTTTCTTTTCCTCCATTATTATTGATCGCAATAGCAATTTTTTTCATCCACCGCAGAAACAAATTAGCAAGTAATAAAGTAAAAACTCAGAGGGCAGTAGAGGAAATTTTGGCACGAGTCGAGGACGGCTCGTCTTAAGAGGGGGAGAAGTTAGCGCATTGCACACTTGCAAAGCTAAAACAGAGATTTGATGATTCCCTTGAATCACTCCCACGCTACTGGCTGTTCGTAATTAGATCGCACAGCTTACTCCTACGCCTGCCCGTCTTTTGGATTTTGCAAATAAACAAATCTTACAGCGGTCAAGCTGATCATCAATTTACGTACGTGACTTTTGGCAGCTTGAGGAATGCAGCTGAGAATGCATTCGTACCAACATACAAACAAAGCTGCCGGCGCAACTACACCAACACAAACTCAATAGCTACACCGCAAGTAGGGATTTAGGGTAGATTGTAAGAATATAGTTTTTAGTTGAGATTGGAGTTTAATAAAGAACGGTCGAAAGTTGAGATTGGAGTTTAATAAAGAACGGTCGAAAGTTGAGATTGGAGTTTAATAAAGAACGGCAAAAATTAGAAAAGTTATATAGGCGATTTAATTGATGTATTAAAAGAAGAAGAACAATCGGCAGAATATGTAAAAAGCAAAATTTTGATGAAAGAAATAAAAATGCAAAAAGAGGAAAATTACAAGCCGAGGTCAAATGCATTCATGTCCGATAGAAGAAGGTGCTTCAAATGTGGAAAAGTTGGTCATATTCAGCGAGATTGTAAAAATGGCGACCAAAATGCAAGCGGCAGTTCAACATGGCCATCTACGCGAGGCAGAGGCACGCATCGAGGACGTGGCAACCGTGGAAGAGGCAGAGGCCAAAGAGGAATGCGCGCGCACCAAGCCGAGCAAGAAGGAGAACAAAAAGAATACAACAGAGCTTGGATTGCGAGAGTTGACTGTAATACAGCGCAAAAATGTAAGGTTAATAATAATAATAATGTATGCGAAATTAATTGGTTACTCGATAGTGGTTGTACGGACCATATTATTAACGATGATTCATATTTTGAAAATTTTGAAATTTTAACAAATCCTATAAATATTCATTTGGGCGATAATCGTGTTGTAAAAGCTACAAAAGTCGGAAATGTAGTTAGTATTTTTGATGTTTTCGGTAAAAAAGGTGAAATTAATATGAAAAATGTATTTTTTGCAAAAGATATGACTGCGAATTTAATTAGTGTGAGTAAAATTACGAATAATAATAAAATTATTTTAGAAAATAAATTGGCAAAAATTATTAATAAAGAAAACGAAATAACAGCTGTTGCTGTAAAAAGGAATGGTTTATATCATATGAGAAGTATTATCGTATTGAAAAAGAAAAATAAATTTGTAAATATCGCGAACAAAATTGAAAATAATATGAATCTGAAAGAAAAATGGCATCGATTATTGGGTCATGTAAATTTTAAATATTTAAATATTTTAAGTAAAGATCAATTATTGGACGGTATTCCTAAAGATATAACGAGTGAATTTATGAAATGTAAAACATGCATCGAAACTAAAATGTCAAATTTACCATTTAAAAATAACAGACAGAAAGCAAAAGAAATTTTAGAAATTGTACACACTGATGTCTGTGGACCTTTTCAAACGGTGGGTTTCAAAGGTGAAAAATATTTCATTTCATTTATAGATGATTATAGTAAAATTGCTCGTGTTTATACTATGAAATCAAAAGCAGAGGTATGTGATGTTTTCAAAAGATTTGTGAATGAATGTGAAAATTTAATGGGTAAGCGCGTTAAATATTTGAGATGCGATAACGGTAAAGAATACATTAATAGTGACGTGGATGATTTTGTTAAAAGTAAGGGTATCGTAATTTCTCCGTGTCCCGCGTATACTCATGAATTAAATGGGGTTGCCGAAAGATTTAATCGCACAATAATGAACATGTCGCGTTGTTTATTAGACGAAGCGCAAATTGATAGAAAATATTGGCCGGAAATCGTGTGCGCGGCGACTTACTTGAAAAATAGAACATTAACAAATACCATCGAAAAGAAAACACCATACGAAATATTTTTTGGAAAAAAACCAGACGTGTCAAATTTGAGATTATATGGAAGTAAGGTTTTTGTTCGTACGCCGGAAGTAAAACGACAGTCTAAATGGGATAAGAAAGCCGAAATTGGAATTTTGGTCGGTTATGACAACATGGGTTATCGTATTTTGTTGAATAACAAGATTATCGTTTCTCGAAATATTGAAATTTTAAATTCAAAAGAAAAATGTATCGGTATAAATATGGATGAAAGCGAGAGTGAATTTAATGAAACTAGTTCTGATTTTGATGAAAACACAGAAAATTCTGATGATGAATTTAACGATGATAGTTTTAAAAGTTTAAATGAAAAAGATGAGCTTGATGATAAAAGGATTGATTTAAAAGTTGAAAAAGTTGAAAACTTAGAAAATGTTGAAAAAATTAAAAATAAGACGAAATTAAATAAAAAAGAAATAAAAAAGGATGAACTTATTCCTATGAGAAGGTCTACCAGATCAAAAAGTGTTCCCGATAGATATGATAGTCAAGCGTATAGTAATTGTATTTTTGCGAACTTATGTAGAACTGATATACCACATACCTTTGAGGAGGCGATAAATTCAAAAGATAAATTAAATTGGAAAATAGCAATGGATAATGAAATTAAAAGTTTAAAGGATAATAATACGTGGGAGTTAGTTGAAAATCCTGAAAATAAAAAAGTTATTGATGTGAAATGGTTATATACGAAAAAATCTGATAACAAATATAAAGCTCGTTTAGTTGTACGCGGTTTTCAACAAAAGGAATTTATTGATGATATTTATGCTCCGGTAGTTAAAATGCAAACTTTAAAAATCTTATTATCTTATTGTTGTAGAATGGGCCTTATTATAGAACAAATGGACGTTGAAACAGCCTTCCTCAATGGTACCGTGAAATCAGATGTTTATGTTAAACAACCTAAAGGTTATGAAGATGGAACGAATAAAGTTTGTAAGTTGAATAAAGCATTGTATGGTTTACGAGAAAGTCCAAGAGCTTGGTATGAGTGCCTTGACAATTTTCTATTAAAATTAGGATTTAAGAAAAATAATATTGATTCTTGTTTATATGTTTTGAAATTGGAAAAAGATACTATTTATTTATTAATTTACGTTGATGACTTATTAATTTGTGGAAAAAGTAAAGGTTTGATTAATTTAATTAAAGGTAAATTATCAGAAAAATTTAAAATGAAAGACATGGGAAAAATTAAAGAATATTTAAGTATTACCGTAGATTATAGTGTGCCGGAAAAATTAATGAAACTAAATCAAACTAAATATATAGAGTCTTTAGCGAGTAAATATAATTTGGAAAATAGCAAATTGTATAATACACCTATGGAAGTTAATTTAAAAATTGAAAAATCGGATAATTGTGAATTGGATATTAAATATCGAAATTTAATTGGCGCTCTATTATATATTAGTTCGGCTACAAGGCCAGATATTAGTTTTTCAGTTAATTACTTAAGTAGATTTCAAAATTGTTATAATGAAACTCATTTTAAATATGCTTTGAGAATTTTGAAGTATTTATACAAAACAAAAGATTTAAATTTAACTTTCAAAGGTGATAATGACTGTGAAATTTTGGATTGTTTTGTTGACGCCGATTGGGCTGGCGATAATATAGATCGAAAATCGACCACCGGTTTCGTATTAAAATTATTTGGTAATGTTGTGTTTTGGAAATCACGAAAACAAAAATCTGTAACAAAGGCTTCAACCTTTGCTGAATATGTAGCGTTATCAGAAGCAGCCAGTGAAATTAAATTTGTAATTGAATTATTAAAATTATTTGAAATTAAAATTGAAAAACCTATTAATGTATATGAAGATAATTCAGGCGCGATAAATATAGCAAAGTATGGTAATTTTACAAAGAATTCCAAACATATAGAAGTCCATTATCATTATGTACATGAAATGGTAAAAGAAAAGATTATAAACATTGTAAAGGTCGAGTCGAACAATAATGTCGCGGATATTTTCACTAAATCAATTTGTAAAGAAAGTTTTGAAAAATTTAGAAATATGTTAAACTTAATTTAAGTTATTATGAAAATGTAAAATTGTAATTTTGAATTAATGATGAAAATTTATGTATTAATAATTATTTGAAAATTATTTTATTATGTATAATATAAATGTAAGGAGGCGTGTTGAGAATGTGTAAGGTACATTTATATTATACGGTATATATTATATATATACATCATATGTTATACATACATATACATACATATGTATGAAGTGAGTAAGTGGGGATAGCGTCACTCTGCTTGCCCGCTTGCCATTGACGTTGAGAGAGATTTAGTTTTGATCGAGCACCCGACGAGTAAAGATCACGCACCCGCACGCACTCTTTAATAACAATAAATAATAATCTAATATAATTAATAGTTTAAATTTATGAGTTTTATTTCACTAACCACACCAATATCTCAACACTTATAAAATACAATGAGCTTATAGCTATGTCCACTGTGGCCTTAAGCTAATATACTGGATGTGTATATATGTGTCTGTAGAGTTAGTTAAATTTCATTTAGGATATTACAATATTTTAAATAGCTTATAAGTTTAATAATGCTGTCTGTAGAGTCGTTAAAGAATTTTTAAACTTGTATTTGAATTAAAATTTGTATTTGTATTGTGGAGACTATTGTGCAATTTTCATTAGTGGGTGTGTGATCATGTATAGAAATAATTTTTGAAAATGGTGTGAAAGGAGTGTTGGTAGAGTTTTGAGTTCGGTATTTTCTAGTTACTTCACGCATGCTGTACTTTTCGATTGTTTTTATTCTTCTCTTTGGTTTGTATAAATTTGGGACAGGTCTTATTGGCAGGTTTTGCAGCTCATCAGATTGGAATAATAGTGACGTACTGAAATTTTTTGCCAGGCTACATGAATTTTCTCTGGTACCTTATATGCCTCAAAAGTGAAAAGCATTACGGCCGTTGGGATTAATATTCCTTAAACTCTCTTCTAGAAATTATACACTGCGCTGACTCTATAATTTTCTAGGCCTTCAATAATTTCTTTTTCAGGCAAGTGAATAAGAAATGGTTCCCATGCATAGAAGCATTTTTGTGTTTATGAACTTTTCAGCTTTTTTTATTTTTACAAGAAAAAAAGGCTGCCATCACACAATTCAGAAATAATTTTTACATCTTTGGTAATGGCTTTATGGACTGCAAAGCGTGAATAACGTGACAGTGGTATTTTATCATCTAGAGTTTTACGAGCTCATTTTTAGTAATGCAAATAGGGGGCAGCTCAGGAAAGGGAAGTATGTAGAGCGAGCCTATTTTCCCATGGGCGTTGTGGGCGTACTTAATACAACCACTTATAACTGTAATAATAATATTAATTGGTGCGCACACTTCTGTTAGGTGTTTGGCAGAGCTCCTCCTTCTATTTGTATTGTGCGTCTTGATGTTGTTCGACAAATGGAGGAACCTACAGTTTTAAGCCGACTCCGAACGGCAGATATTTTTTATGAGGAGTTTTTCATAGCAGAAATACACTCGGAGGTTTGCCACTGCCTGCCGAGGTGCGACCGCTATTAGAAAAAAACTTTTGCTATCATTTGGTGTTTCATTTACGGAGATTCGAACTTACGTTCTCCGAACTGTAGTCACGCTCCAACACTTATGCACTTTTAGTCAGTGAAGATATGTAACGTAATCGTATCAATCGCATACGAGGTGTATTCAAAAAATAAAGTGAAGGTTTCAAATTTCGCGGGCTATGTACATTCGACTGTCGATTATTATTAGTTTTTATGTTCATACAATATAGCATGGTCAGTTTGTTTGTTAAGACAAGTGTTTTGCGTGTTTGGATTTTCTGCTTTCGAAAAAATGGATTAAAGAAGAAATGGATAAAATTGTGTGTAAAAAATGGAATTCAGTGTTCAGAAACAATTGAAATATTGACAGTGGCATACGGTGAGAGTACTCTGAGTCAAAAAAATGTTTTCAAGTGGTACAAGCTTTTCACAGAAGGTCGAGAAGATGTGAATTACGACGTTCGCTCTTGACGCCCCATCAACAACCCATGAAAATATTGAGAAAGTGAAAAAAATGGTTATGGAGAATCGTCGAGTCACAGTTAAGGAAGTTGTTGAGGATGTTGGCATATCGGTTAGCTCATGCCATGCACTTTTTTCGGAAATTTTGGGCATGAAGCGAAGTTCGTTCCAAAATTGCTGAATTTTGACCAAAAACAACGTCGCTCAGAAATTGTTGAATGGTCAGATCCAGATTTGCTTAAAAGGGGTCATAGCTGGTGACGAATCATGAGTATATGGCTATGAAATGGGCAATGGAATAGTCCAGGAGCCCTTTTCCACTTAATTTTTCTTACGGTAAAGGGAAGGGCCCTCCTCTTCCTGTGGTACCATTAGCTGGTACCGCATCGATGAGCATTTTTTGGCATTTATTATTGGTATTATAGTCCGGGAGCCAGGGGTCATTTTGACCTTATCATTTCATGCCGACTGAATTTAATACTGATGGCAGACGCCATCCAATGGATGACGAAACCAACCGTCAGCTGGTCCAGTAGCGGTGGGTACGTGCGTGGGATGCTGCGAAACGTGTCGAAAAAAAATTTTTAACAACTCATTTAATACCGGCTGAAATTTTTTTTGTGTATTGTTGACATTTAGTAGAATAAAAAAACAATAGTCAGTGCGCCGTAGGGGGGGAAAATACGTCAGCTGAACAAGCGAATTTCTTAAATAAATTTAAAAGTAAAACTACTTAATGAATGAATTTACATAATTTTGGACAGATATGAGAATATAATAATGATGATCAGCTGCGTTTACAACGGTGGGAAGACCATCAGCCGAAGCAAGAATGTATCATTACGTTTATTTATATTAAATATTGCTGGACTTAAATCGTCCTTATGGACTGACATAGATGTGTTGTCAGCAGTTCTGTTCAAACAATGTGATTCTCTAATGTACCCATAATTGGGAATTTTTAAGAAAACCTTACCTTCGAGTATTTTCCCAGATACTTGGAAATTGGTTTTCATTATATCCATTTTCAGAAGAGGTAATAAAGTAACATAAGTAATTACATACTCATTTAAAAACTTTTTGCCACGGCATCATCCAAGATAAATTATTATTTGCTGTTAAAAATGTATGTAACACATAAGTCAAGAGAAGCACGGATTTATTGCGGGACGCTCCACTGTGTCTAACTTCACTTTTTGTAAACTCAAAAATATAAATTCAAATAAATAAATTTCCTACAAGTGTTCCTTTTTAGTACAAATCTCTTTCTTCACTGGGCTTGAATCATCAATCTCATGCAAAAACATCGAAATCTGTTAAAAGTGTTGTAACACAAAATGATTTAGTATATTTTCTTTCCTTCTTTGATAACAAAGTCCCAAAAAACATGTAGGTTGAGAAAAACAAGTTTTATACGATAAAATATTGTTTTGTGGGAAACTGTGCGACTAGCTATAAATACATATGTACAAATGACTAATAAGCAACTAAAATATAAGAACATTATATAATTTTCACTCTGCGTAACAAAAAGCAATTTTAATTTGCTTCAATTAAATTATCTGCTTCTTCATTGATGTGGCTTATTAGTCTTTCGCAATCTTTGCGATTTTAGTGTTGGCGAAGTTTATTTTAAGGGCGCGCTCAATGTCGGAACTTCTGAAGTACCATAGTGCCTTGACAATGCAGCTAAGAACCTTATTTTGGAATTTTTGGACTTGGTTTTTCGTACTTTGACTGGCGCACCCCCATAGCTGCGCACCATACTGGTATTAGTATCTGCTTGTGGGCTAACAGTTTGTTTTCTATAGTTAGAGCTGATCTACTACCCATAAACCATTGCATGTTTTTTAGTTTGATGTCCAATTCTTCCCTCTTCTTCCTAACATGTTCTACCATCGAAGTTTATAATCACGTGTCATACCTACGTGTACAGATTTTGTTTGGTTTTGGTTAAGGTAAATTTTCCATTTATTAGTCCACTGAGAGACCTTCATTTTCATCAACTGCAATAAGCACGGTGTCTTCTGCAAACGTTGCTACGACGTAATTAAGATGAAACGGTAGGTCATGTATTGTTATTGTATGCGGTACATGTCGGACGTGTTTTTCTAATCGCTCTGTATTTTTGCTATACAAAAGTTTTTTGACATAATATAAAATTACATTTTAGTGTTAATATCAAAAATTAAAAGACATTGACTTTAAGCTATACTTGTTATAAAATTAGTGTAAATTCAAATTAGTTTAAATAAAAAGAGGTTGTCTGTAAAGTCGGTTTACTGACGATAGTTTAACGTGACAACGTCATAAGAAAATACTGATGTAATGGTTGCAATTTTCAAAAAAAAATTTTAATTTTATTTGTTTGATAGATATTTTGTATGGATATAGAGGAGAAAGTAAATGGAATCGCAATGGAATAGGTCAAGTTAAATTTACACAAACGTGAAAAATAACGAAACATTTATCAAATTCATGAAAGATCTGTTCAATTTCGATTGTGCGTCAGACGTTAATAAGTCAACAACACTAAGAGGCAACATCATCGATTTGCCTTTTTCAAGACACTTTACACTCGAAACGCTCCCTTTCATTTCCTACTTTTCCTATCATCGTCCTATTCTCAACAGAGAAATGGTTCATTACCATGCACACAGGAAGAAGGCATATGCAAATACAAATATGTGAATTTATATACACATGCGTACCCTACAAGACAGCTGACTATCATATAAGCACTCATATTATCATCATCACTATCCTCATCCAACTACACATTTTTGTTCTAGCCATGGGAAAGTTCTGATAGTTTCCCTTTGTAGGTGTGATATTCTATCTCTCTTTTACCAATAGCAATTTCTTATAACTGAAAAATATATCTTCGTTTCGTTCGTACGAAGTACCTCCTGTCTTCAAACAAACAGTCGGCGCATTCGCGTATCGGCACCCACGTCACTGTTGACAGTTATAATTTCGAGGTTGTAAAAGACTTCGTTTATTTAGGAACCAGCATTAACACCGATAACAATGTCAGCCTTGAAATCCAACGTAGAATCTCTCTTGCCAACAAGTGCTACTTTGGACTAAGTAGGCAATTGAGCAGTAAAGTCCTCTCTCGACGAACAAAACTTACACTCTACAAGGCTCTCATCATGCCCGTCCTAACGTATGGCGCAGAAGCTTGGACGATGACAACATCCGATGAAGCGACGCTTAGAGTGCTCGAGAGAAAGATTCTGCGTAAGATTTTTGTACCTTTGCACGTTGGCAACGGCGAATATCGTAGGCGATGGAACGATGAGCTGTATGAGCTTTACGACGACATAGACATAGCGCAGCGAATAAAGATCCAGCGGCTTCGTTGGCTGGGTCATGTCGTCCGAATGGATACAAACGCTCCGGCTTTGAAAGTATTCGATGCGGTACCAGCTGGTGGTAGCAGGTGGAGAAGGACTTGGCTTCACTTGGTGTGTCCAATTGGCGCCGGTTAGCACGAGAAAGAAACGACTGGCGCGCTTTGTTAAGCTCGGCCAAAATCGCGTAAGCGGTTATCGCGCCAATTAAGAAGAAGAAGAAAATATATCTACTATGCTCTATACTACTCATTTTCGTCATCAAAAAGTAGTCAGCACAAACTCCTCAATAACTCCTCAGTAAAAAGTACAGTTTCGTTAAATTGTTTTATTTAGAAATTATAAAATTTATATTTTTCATTGAGATTCGAACTTACGAATTTTTAATATATTTTTGTTACAATAAAAAAACTTGTACACACCAGACTCGGTGTTTCATCCACTGAGATTCGAACTCTTGAATTTTCAAGTCTTAGCCAAGTATCTACCCGCTCGGCTATAACAACTATACAACGAACACAGCTAAATTTCACACTAGAACTTTTTTCAGAGCACCACATTATTGCCTTAAAATTAATCAACACTGATGACAAAAGCTCCTCATTTTCGTTAAAAAGTAATCAGACTGCGGAGTTTACTTAAAATGTTTTATTTAGAAATTATAAAATTTATGTTATTGTGTTTTCATTGAGATTCGAACTTACGAATTTTAAATATTTTTTTGTTTTCATTAAAAAAAATTTTTTCACATCAATTCGGTGTTTCATCCTCTGAGATCCGATCTCAGAAATTTTCAAGCCTTAGCCAAGCATCTACTCGCTCGGCTATAACAACCATACAACAAGTACAGCTAAATCTCACACTAGAACTGTTTTCAGAGCAGCCACATTATTTCGTTAAAATTAATCAACTCTGATGCCTTGGCGTTTAAAGTACAGTAGATATATTTTTCACTTATATAAAATTGCTATTGGCAAAAGAGAGATAGAAGTCACACCGAACAGGAGAAAAGAATATCAACTGAAATATTTGATTTCGCCATTAGAAAAGGTTGTATATGCTATATAAAATACTTGAAATGTGTTGGAATTTTTGTCAAAAGTACTCAGCACTGTCTTGTAGGGTATATATTATACCAGTGGTCGCCAACCTTTTCAATGTGTTGAGCTACTTTCAAGATTTTGAAATAAACAGCGAGCTACTTGCACAAGCCAACATAAATTAAATAATACACAGTTATATTCGACATACAATACATGTATTTATTTTACTAATATACGTTCTATATATAATAAACTTATGACTTATAGTGCTTATACTTATGCATAACTACATCCTATCAATCGTAACAAAATTTTTGCAGTCATAATGGCAAATCACAAGCGACTTAAAAAAACAACAAAACAGTAATAGTACATTATTATACAATATAAATAAAATATGGGCAGATAAAAAGAGCATATTTAATGAGAAGGTTGACATTCTGACTCATCGATAATTTTTTTAATATTTACAGTATAATTTGATACAGTCATTCGAATACAGTTATCCAAATGTATATCTTTCGGATAGCCAAGCCGCAATCCAGGCGCTGGACGCGACTATAACAACCTCTAATGTGGTGGAGCAAAGTAGGAATAGCCTCACCAACTTGAGCGAAAACCATAGAGTAACCTTAATTTGGGTCCCGGGACACCGGAACACAGAAGGTAACGAAAAAGCTGATGAACTGGCAAGAGGGGAATCTGCCATGAATAGCACTCTTGCAGTACCAGTATTCACTCCACTAGGTGCGGTCAAGAACGCAATTTCCCTAAAATACCTTCGAATCGCAGATTGTAGATGGAGAGACCAGACGAAATGCAAAATCAGCAGAACGTTATGGCCCACCTACAACCTCAAGCAATCGTCGACATTAATAAACATGAAACGACGGGACACCTGTAGACTTACGGCAGTCATAACTGGCTTCTGGTCTATCGGAGAACAAGCCGCCAAAATGGGCATCCCTCACAACACATACTGTTACAGTTGTAAACAACCGGAGAAAAAAGAAATAATCTTCCATTTCCTCTGTGAATGCCCTGCCCTATGGAGGGACAGAATGTCAACCCTGGGCAAACCGCTGTTCGAGAGTCTCGAGCAACTGTCTGGCTTAGACGTCAACAACCTAATAAGGTTCCTAAACCGCACAGACTGGATATAGTCCTGCTGCAAATAACTGTTAAACAATTTGGTAACGAGGATGTGGCAACAAAATGGTGCGGAAGCGCTAGTTGGATTCTGGCTGAATCACCACTCTAACCAGCCAACCAATATCTGTATGCCGATTGCGGTATTTATTTTTAATAAATTTCATATTGGAAAAAGAAGATTCACACAAATAAGTTGAACTGAATAACGCTTTCACTTTCAACGCAACACGACATAAAACTGAATACTTATCTTTACTTACTAAAGTCCATATACATTTTGTATTTGAACCTAAAGATTTTAAAGTCAAGTCACTTTGAAAAGAAATCAGTTCCATTTCTGTCACAGCAATGTCTTCGCCAAAGTTGTTCATAACACAAGTTGCAAACTGTTGTATATCAATGTCCATGAAGAGTGAAACAACAAATTGCGTCACTAAAGCAATTTTGCTGAAATTCTTGAAACGATTTTTGAAGTTTTCCTTCAAGTTAGAAACTATTTCCATATGATATTTACTGTCATAGGGCTCTAATAGATTTTTGGATATCTTTTCGAAAGAATAGGAAAATGCTTAGTATCGCGGTTTTTTAGGTTTTGTTCCCAAAATTCAAGTTTTGTAATAAATGCATTTATATCAGAAATCATTTCCGCTAATTCTTTATCCCTGCCTTGAAGCTGCAAGTTAAGCTCATTTAATTTCTCTGTAATGTCCACAAGAAAACCAAAATCTCTGAGCCAAGTCGAATTTTCCAGTTCAGGAATCGGTTCATCGCGTTCTTTGAAAAATTGGAGTATAGCAGGCAGGACATCATTGAAACGTTTGAGCACTCGTCCTCTGCTTAACCATCGCACTTCAGAGTGAAGAAGTAGCTCTCCGCATTGACAGTCAATTTTATCAGCCAAGGTTTTAAATAATCCGCTTTGTAACGCTTGAGCTCTAATCTTGTTCACAATTTTCACCACCAGTTTCATAACGTTGTTCAAGTTTAGAAAATTTCCACATAATGCTTGCTGATGTATAATACAGTGGTAATTTAGAAATTGTGGAAAACTTTCATCCTTATGACATAGCGCCACGAGCCCCTTATCACAACCCACCATAGCTGGAGCACCGTCAGTTGTCAGGCCTACCATTTTTGATAACGGAATTTTCTCAGAAGATATGAGATTTTTTAAATGAGAAAACAGCTCTAGCCCAGTAGTATGTCCTTTGAGTGGAATAAACTTCAAAAGATCTTCTTTAATTGTAAAATCACTAAAAACCATCCTGACAAACATGGCCATCTGTGAGGTGTCAACTACATCTGTTGATTCATCCAGTTGCAGTGAAAAATAAATACAGTTATCTTAACTGTAAAAAAATATCATTGCTCATTACTTCTACTCGCCTCATCACTGTATTAGCAGAAAGTTGCATAGATTTTATAGCAGACACTATTTCGTCTTTATTTCTAAAGTTGGCGAATAAAGAATCTGCAGCTTCCAAAAATGCTTGTTTTATAATTTCCCCGTCTTCATAAGGTTTTTTTCTTTTGTGCAATTATCTGGGAAACACGATAAGATGCTTCAGTTGCAGCCTTATTTTTGTCGATTGTTTTCAAAAATATTGACTGTTGTCCAATTAACTGGATTTTTAAAAGTTTCAGTTTTTCTTTTCTGGTGGCAGAATTTAACGGGAATACCTTCTCAAAATTCGAATGTACAGTTTTATGATGCCTCTCAATATTTCCTTTTTTAGGAACTGACACAGATGTATTACATAACAAACAAACACTTTTGCCTTTAACTTCTGTGAAGAAGTATTGTTCTTCGCATTCCGAATGGAAATGGTATGTCTTCGCCTTCTTTCTACTGCTTGCCATAATGTTTCGAACTCTAACCCAACCGCTGCACGCAGAACGTTGATAATGCCGTTCAGTATTAAACTGAGCGCAATGTCGATGTGCATTGCGTACAAGAATGATAGAAAGAAGATTGCGCCCATCAGAGCGTACGTGACGTCACGTTTGCAGAGTTGTGCAGTATTGCCAACCATTTGCTCTTCGCAATAAATTTAGTGCTTTTTTATACCGAAAATGCGACAATTTTTAAGTTTGGTGTTTGTGTCTTTTTGTTTTTAATTTAAGGCTACCGAGACTTTAGGTTGAAAAAAACGGTATTATTATACAAAAGAAGTTTAAAAAAGGCCACTCTGAGAAGATTTTAGTGCTAATGAAAATTTTTTTACTCTTATATATTAATATTTGATAATTTGAAAGTGCAGATTTAATTTTTGGCTCCATTTAAGGCTATGCAAAAATATTAAAGGCCCCTCTCTCAACTCTTCTTAAGATTGAAAACCTTTTTACACATTTTAAAAAGCCTTTGAATTTATTGAATGCGAATTGAAACCATAGAGGTGTAATCGTTTCTTCCGGTCATCAATCCTTAGTGAGACATAGAGCATCAAGGGGTGTATTCATAGTAAAAATAAGCAACAAAATACCAGAAAATACTAAAGAAACCATACTGACATTTTTACAAAAAGAGTACCTTATCTAGTTACATAACTTCAAATATAGCAAAAAAGTCGTTCCCTTAACAAAAGAATTTCGATTAACAAAAAAAACTCATAAATTAAATTGTACATAAGCATAACACATTTATTTAAAAAAAAAACGCACATTCTAGAGACAATTTGTCACGCATACAAAGTTCTTACTTAACACAATCAAATTTCGTGTTTTATTTTCTTTAAATGGGCATTTAGTGCGTTTTTAAATCCAAAGCTAGGCAACTCTGCAGTAGCAAGAGAGAGATTTGACTGCCGAAAGCAGAAGAACACCAACAATACCGGCAATCGCGGGCAATGCCACCAGATGTTAAAAAAAAGTAAAGCTAAATAAAACTGAGTGAATTATTTAAATAACTATTAAAAAATGTATATTTTACAAAATTATAAACATGACATTTTAATTAGAACAGCTAGAAAAATGTCATGAAGAAAGAACTAAAACTCCGAGACAAAAAATAATAAAAATAACAAAAAAAAAAATGCTAAATCAAGTTACGAAAATGGTAATCTGGCCATACTGGAGCTAAAATCACGTAACTAGTTGTCAAATTCGCTGAGCGCAAAGTAACGGGACCACGATGGGCGCCATCTCATTATTCTTTGCATCATGCATTGCGTATATATAAAGCCAAAAAATTCTCGAACACGCTAATCGGTTCCAGCCGATCCCAGAGCGGAGACGCGACTTCGCGTCGTGTTTGTCGGCGCGAAATCGCTTACCGCAGTGTTGCCGCTGTTTATCTATTTATTATGAAAATTTCTGAAATTTGCTAATACTGGTATGATTTTCAGACTTTTGGATTTTTTGCAACGTGAGCAGCGCGAGCTACCAGAATTGCCATTGCGAGCTACCGGTAGCTCGCGATCGACGAGTTGGTGACCACTGGTATATACATACATATATATGCTCACTCAAGTAGGACAGAGCCAGATGTCGAACGTTGCCGAACGCAGGGGCCGATTGTGCTCTTTGTCGTTCGTTCCCCGCTCTCGCTTGCAGTTTAAGCAATGTACATTAGCTTACATTTGCTTACGTACATAATAGATTCGTACATTTGATATGTCCATATGATTTGTATGCATCTTTACATATAGATTTGTTCTTTTTGAAAATTGCGCGAAATTGTATATGTATATGCATGTTTATATGTTTTCGCATAGGACATTTGTATATTAGACTATGAAAATTGAGCCAAAGTATATGTATGTATGCATGTTTATATATGTACATATGTATATTGGTATACAACATATCTTATAAGGTATGTGGTAAATATTACCATACATTTTTTCCTTCATATATGTATAATAAAAAAATTAATAATAAGAACATTAAAACAACAGGTATTATTAACAACTAGTCGTCACTAATTATAAATTCGGTAAGGATGATGATTATACAATTGGTTTTATTTTAAATTCTTCAAGTAAATCAAATTAATAATAATCAATAAGAAGGCATATGCAAATACTAATATGTGAATTTATATATGTACATATGCGCATATACATACATATATATGTTCACTCAAGTAGGTGTGCAGATGTCGAACGTTGCCGAATGCGGAAGCCGATTGTGCTCTTTGTCGTTCGTTCCGCGCTTTCGCTTGCAGTTCATGCAAGGTAACGACTATGAGCAAGGTAACGACGAATGAGCAAGGTAACGACACATTTTTTCGTGCGTGCAGCCGGCTAAATCGAATTATAAGACGTTATCACGTCAAGAACTAAATAAAAAACAAGACAAATATGCCGTGTGTATGTGGACAAAAAGTTGATCGTCCTCAATCGAAAGTGCAGTGTGCGGATTGTCGAGAGTTCCTTCTATTGATTGTGTTGGTTTACTACAGGCAGATGTGGATTTCTTGCTCTCATCTGATAAACCGTATCTTTGCAAGACCGGCTCTGCTGATAGACGCTCTTCCATTAGGTGTCAAACTTTATCAGTACTTTCGACCGAAACAAAAAAAAAAAAGAACATGATGGTAGAAATGTGCACAAAAATAGGCAACAAATTACATTGCTTTTTGTTGTTAAAGAAATAGCTGCGCTTAGAATGGAAAATAGTCGCATACTATCTGCTATAAATGCTCTGCGTAAAGAAAAAAGAACAAACAATGCAAAAATCAGATGATCTTTTTCCAGAAATTCGCTCATTGCACTATAAGTTTGAATCAAAAGAAGTCGCTCTCTCTACATTAACAATTGAGGTAAAAAATCTCAAAAGCATTGTTGCTAGCTCTGCTAGCGTTCTCGGTAGTGGAAATACAAAACATGCGATCTCCTTGCTCTCTCCTCTTTCTGTTCGTTGTCCGCCTACTGACCATGAGAACAATGCGCTGAACTCTGCTGCTACATCTAAGTCTGCGCAGAGAACGTTAATGTACAGAGAAGTCTCAATGACTGAAAAGGCAGCACTTTTCAGCGGTACTCGTTTTGCGCGCGAGGTACACCACAGCCACATTTTTCACCAAAAGTTAACAGTAAGGGGCTGAATTATGTAAATTTAGCAGCAGTCGATAAGAATTTGTTGGTGATTAGAAGCAAAGAATGTTAGGTAGCATTTTGATATGACCTATATATTTGAATTTTCCAAATCATCCAAAATTATATACATATGTTATGTCTGTCTGTCTGGTGTCTGTAAAACTTTGTTGAATCCCTTCAACTGAATCAAAATCCTCTATAGAAAACACTTCATTACCAGGCGCACAGGGAGATGGCATATGCAAATGTAAATTTGTGAATTTATATACATTTGCGCATATGTATATGCTGTGTGTATGTATGCTCACCAGCCACAGCTCAAGATAAAACGGTAAAGCTTCTCAAGAAATCCAGCGCGCATTCAAAGGCGCAGCGCACATTCATAGGCACAGCATTGTACATATACACATATTTACGTACATATATTGATGCATACATATGTACTAAGCCGCGGGCACTCGACTTGACAAAAATTGAAGATTTATCAAATATTGGCAAATAATTCTACGCGAAATATTCCAATATTGACTATTTTGTCGAGAAAATTGGCATATGGGCGGCTCGTTTTATGAATGAAAGTACTTGCTCTTAGAACTATGAGCTCGTATTTATCAATGAATTTTTTGATGATGAGTTTTTGTTGCACAGTACAATAGTTGAAACTGTTCGGCGCCGTCGCGACTCTTCAGCGCTATGGCAACTAGAATGATGGCCGCTACGCCTGCGTCTATGACTGCATTTTTTTCTTGTAGTCGCTAGGCATAGAATTTTAGCTTTGAACGACATACGCATTTTGAGGAATAAAGTGAGTGCCCGGTGTGTGCGGTTGTATGCACATGCATATGTGTACATTAATAATCATTGTTTTGCTTGAATTCAATTCACATATTTATATTTGCATATGCCATCTTACTGTGTGCCTGGTAATGAAGCGTTTTGTATACAGAATTTTTTGATTTGTTTGAAGGGATATGGGCACCAAGTGTATACGCACATACAAATATGTACATGAATATTCAAAAGAAATTTGTTTTAGCATTTGTGAGGCAGGAATTTGATCATTAGGTTATTTACATGAAATGTAAGGCGATGCTCGTGAGGTAGGTCATGTTGCTCCAGTGCACACATATGCGTGCAACACTATATTTAATAAAGATGCAATTGAACTTAGTTGTCCCATATATCCAAATACGTTTCTTTGAAGCTTTCCTTTATTTATTTTAAAGTTTTATACTATCTAGAAAATGCATACATACAATTGTATGTATATTATTATTCCCTGTAATAAAATGTAAATTGAAAAAGATTTGGGTTGCCAAAGGAACAAATAAATGCATATTCAAATGTAAATACATATGTCGATATACCAAAACACTTGTATGCTATGAATTAGTTTCGACTCAAATAATTAGTAAAAATTTTCATCAAATTTGTTTAGTTTTAAATTTACTAAAACGCACATACCAAAATGTGAGACGTCGTTTTATAATGAATTTTTTTAAATTAAATCAAAATATTTAAGTTACTTTGATTTGAAATGTTGGCGCATATAATCATCATTGCATCAATGCAATCATTTTTTCTTCATCACCTTTGTTTGAAAATACAAATTGAATAAATTTTCGTTTATCAAGGGAACATAAAAATGCACAAGCAAATACTTTGCAAAATGCCGTCGGCTATTCGTCAATTTGATTTCCTACAGAGGCCAAAAACTGTGCAGGGCCAATATGCTAAAGGAGAAATCGCTGTAAAACATCCCTGTTAAAAGTTTCACCACACCCCGGCGGCGGTTAGACTTCATTTTTGACAATTCACACTATTCGTAGCTCGTGAGAATTCTCTATATTTAACGTTCTCTGGTCTGCGTCGCAAACATCTGCTTTGCATAGTTCTGCCGTCGCTAAGGAAAATAAAGCTAAGTCGGCCGCTGCTACTACTACACCTGCAAAAGTTACCTTCGCTTCTGTTCCTCCCTCATCCCAGGCCTCTGCGACTTCTGTTTTAAATGCTGCTACTGAATCTGTGCCCGCAATGCGACAGACATCCCAGCGGGAAATGGTAACAAAAAGTAGTAGAAGGAAATTTAATAAGCCAATTGTGATTGGTTCCATTAACAATAATGAGCTACAAGTTCAAGTTCCCAATATTTAAATGGGAACAATAAAAAATTGTGCTCTTAATAATGGTTAAAATTTTTTTTTAAATGTACTTTCAAAATGTTTCTGGATTGAGAACTAAATCGAATCAAGTTTTAGGGTTTAGTTCGCAAATGGATTATGATATTTTCGTTCTCATCGATTTTTTGATCCAAATCTATACCATATATATCGTAAAGACGGTGATGTCGTGAAAACTGGTCTCTGCAGAGGAGGAGGGGTTTTAATAGCTGTTCAACGGAAGTACCGCTCATCACTAGTATCTCTGAAAAACAATGATACACTCCTGGCTCAGCTGTGTGTCTCTGTAAATGGTGCTTCAAATATTTTGATTTGTGCGTCATATATCTATTCCTCCGTCAAGTATTGATACAATGCATAAAGCACTTGTGGATAGCGTTTTAGCTCTAACCTCAAATAATGGCAACTTTTGTGTTCTTGGGGCTTCAATCTGAGTAATATTGAATGGTCTAATATTGATCATAGTACTGCTTTATGTCCAAGCAATGTAAGTGGTATATCTGAAATTTATTTAAGTGATAATTTTTTAAGTTTTGGACTGGTTCAGATACATAATTTCTCAAATAGTCTTTCTCGAGTTCTCGATCTCATTTTCATTAATGATAATATAAATTTTTCTTTATTAGAATGTGTAGACCCTCTGTCTACTCCTGGTCTGCATCATGTACCACTTATCCTTCATATAATATAGAATTCTATGAGTTTAATGATTTGTATTCTGAGAATGTGACTACCAATTTTTGTTTTAGAAACTTTGATTTTAATATAATTAATTTAGCAGTTGATATTTTAGATAGGGATTCTTTATTTACTGTGTTGAAGTTGCCAATTGTTATGATATTTTCAAACATAATATAAATGATATCTGTAAAAATAATATACCTGTGCCAAATAGGACTAGAGAAAACTAAAAAATTTCAGAAATAAATATTTCAAAAAGTTTAAGTTTTCTCATTCTATCACAGATAAAGATAAATATCTACATTTCTCTAGAGAACTTAAGTCTTTGGATAGGGACTTAAAGCAAAATTATATTCTCAGGTTCGAATCGGACATTAAATTAAATGCTAGTTCCTTCTGGCGATATGTTAAATCCAGAAAACCATGTTCAAGTATTGCTTCGGTTGTCTTCTATAACGAATCTCAAGCACATATTTCTATAGATGCACCCAATCTTTTTGCAGATTTTTTTGTTAATATTTTGAAGTAGACTCTGATTTAATTCATGATATTCACTCGAACATGACTTCCTCAATCAATATTGGCTCATTAACTTTTACGCTTTCTGATATTGAAGATGGAGTTCGACAATGTAGATGGGCTATCTTCGTATCTTCTTAAAAACTGCTCTGCAATCGCCTATCCACTTTTGTTAATGTATAACAAATCCCTTGAACGAGGAGAATTCATAGCCTGAGCCTGGAAAGTAACAACCATTAATCCAATTTTGAAAAGTGGAAATAAAAACAATATTGCTAATTATAGACCAATTGCCAAATTATCCACGATTTCAAAATTATTTGAATTAATAGTGAAAGAAAAAAATTATTTCGCAGTTAATCGTTATATTTCAGCAGACCAACACGGCTTCAAGAAAGATAGATCTACTGTTTAAAATCTTGCTGTGTTTTCTGAATACTGTATATCATCGTTAAAAAAAAAGAGGTTGTCTGTAAAGTCGGTTTACTGACGATAGTTTAACGTGACAACGTCATATGAAAATACTGATGGAATGGTTGCATTTTTCGAAAGAAAATTTAAATTTTATTTGTTTGATAGATATTTTGTATGGATATAGAGAAGGAGGTAAATGGAATTGCAATGGAATTGATCAAGTTACATTTACACAAACGTGAAAAATTACGAAACATTAATCAAATTCATGAAAGATATGTTCAATTTCGATTGTGCATCAGACCTTAATAAGTCAACAACACTAAGAGGCACCATCATCGATTTGACTTTTTCAAGAAACATTATATTCGAAACACTCCCTTTCATTTCCTACTTTTCCTATCATCGTCCTATTCTATCCTATAAATTAATAATAA
Organism: Anastrepha ludens; assembly: GCF_028408465.1. NCBI lineage: Eukaryota > Metazoa > Arthropoda > Insecta > Diptera > Tephritidae > Anastrepha > Anastrepha ludens. Next base: position 97,897,902 of record NC_071503.1, read on the forward strand.
AAACATTAAAACAACAGGTATTATTAACAACTAGTCGTCACTAATTATAAATTCGGTAAGGATGATGATGAAACAATTGGTTTTATTTTAAATTCTTAAAGTAAATCAAATTAATAATCCTCATAGAGAAATGGTTCATTACCATGCACACAGGAAGAAGGCATATGTGTATGCAAACACAAATATGTGAATTTATATCAGTGATGTCCATCCCATAGATCAATTGATCACACGTATTCTTACTCTCCATCGTTCAGTCGTTAGCATACCAGCAACGAATAAACACCAAGTTTGTTCGCGACGCTTAGTGTATGAAATACGATGCCCTGTGAGAACTTTTTTATGCTAGAAAATGTTTTTGGCGACTTGCAATGCCTTTTATGTTACAAGTCGTTCAAAGGAGGCTATAGATGTAATATCAAAAGGCATTTCGATTCCTCCCACAAAAATTTTCTACTCCAATCCAATATTTAGTTATTTTGGTTTAAATTTCCTACTGGGCTGCTCCCATTCTCTCGTTCTCACTTATCCACTCACATTTTTCATTCTGGACAGCACTCATTTATATACATATGCGCATATATGTACATACATATATATGCTCACTCAAGTAGGAGAGAGCCAGATGTCGAACGTTGCCGAACGCGGGGCCGATTTTGCCTCTTTGTCATTCATTCCGCGCTCTCGCTTGCAGTTCAAGCACGGTAACGCCGCATCTTTTGATGCGTGCAGCTAGATCGAATCATAAGACGTTATCACGCCAGAAACTCAAGCTGATGCTGTTTACACAGACTTTTCAAAAGCATTTGACAAGGTTAATCACAGCGTTTTAATTTCCAAATTGAGTGCTATAGGATTCCATTCCACTCTTTTAAAATGGAATAAATCCTATCTCTCCTCTCGGAAATGTGTTGTTTATGTTGATGGAGCGTCATCTATTTATTTTATTGCGTCCTCTGGTGTACCTCAGGGAAGTATACTGGGTCCCCAACTTTTTAACAGTGACATTTCTAGTTGTTTTATTGACGAAAATTTTCTCTTGTATGCCGATGATTTAAAGATATACTCGAGGATTGCAAGTACAGAGGACTCTTTAAACCTTCATTCTGATTTAGATAACGTTGTTGCTTGGTGTAAAAGAAACAAGTTTGATTTAAATATAAGCAAGTGTTGTTATATTTGTTATTCTAAATATTGTTCTCTTATACTCACTTCCTACCCATTGGTGGTTCTAGTTTATCCAATCGAAGTTAAATTATTGATCTTGGTGTGGTATTTGACTTTATATTCTCTTTTAAAAGACATTTAAATTACACAATTTCAAAGTCATATTCCGTAAAAAAAGTGTTTTCTAATAGCGGTCGCCCCTCGGCAGGCAATGCAAACCTCCGAGTGTATTTCTGCCATGAAAAAGCTCCTCATAAAAATATTGTAAATCATAAATGAGAGCGCTAAATGAGAGAGCTCCTTGCTCACATGCAGGTTAACCGCAGACCGTTTATAGCGGCATAGATATATTATATTAATATGTTAATATTAATGTATCTGGATAGATTTTGGGTATTTCCCCATGGCTACTCATAACAGAGGAAACCAAGCTGATATAATGAATGAATAGAGCGCATCGGCTTATGTTGAAAATATTATATTGTTGTTGTTCCACAAATGGAAGGATCTACAGTTTCAAGTCGACTCCGGACGGCAGATATTTTTTATGATGAGCTTTTTCGTGGAAGAAATACTTTTGGAGGTTTACTATTAGAAAAAACTTTTTCTATCACTTTGGTGTTTCATGCACGAGGATTCGAGCCTACGCACTTCCTAATAGTAGTCACTCACGAACTCATAAGGCCACGGCGGCCGCGTGGGACCTACAGTTTTAAGTCGACTTCGAACGGCAGATATTTTTTATGAGGACCTTTTTATAACAGAAATACACTCAGATATTTGCCATTACCTGCCGAGGGGCGACCGCTATTAGAAAACAATTTTTTTCTATAATTTTAGAGTTTCAGGCACGAAGATTAGAATCTTAGCACTCCCGAATGGTAGTCACGTACCAACCCATTCGGCTACGGCACCTGCCTCCGTATGAAAATACGGAGGATAAAATGTAAAAGTATTTAAAATACGATTATGTGAATAACTTTGAAATTTTAGTGTATATAAAAGTAATAATAAACAACTAAATTAAAAAAATAAAAATGCCTATATTAAATTTGAAACTCATTTGTATATTTGGCATTATTTACGATATAAACGTTTACACAAAATTCCGAAATCCGCATAAAACTCCCAAGCAAAATGAAAATATTCAAGAAAATAATTATATTTTGACATATTTTGATAAAAATTTACGATTTTGCACATTCAAAATGAAACTGGCATACTTTTAATTTTTAGAGCATAATTTCGAGTTTTGAGAAAACTTATTTGGCATAATATTGTATATTTTCACATTTTAGTTAAATTTGTAACAACCAATATTTTGAACAATCCGACAAAACTGTGATCAGCAAATTAGCTTGTCGGTGAATACATCTTTTGATATTAGAGTAGCATTTCTCAAATGGTATACTAAATATATTTCCTCGTACAGCTATTTGCCAAAGTTGTAAGTGTAAATATAAAGGGGTTTCCAATAAGAGATGTTATTTTGATATTCAAAGAAAATTGCCACTTTTTACAATAATATAAATGATCGGATGTTTATTTCATTACAAAGAGTAAGGCATGCCGTGAATATTGGAAAATAACATCAGGCAAATGACCACCACGACCCCGCTTACAGGACAATATCCTTTTCATGAAATTTTCCATAACCGAATTGCAAAGAGGTTGCCTTATGTCTTCGTCCTTGATAGCCTCATGAATTCCATCTTTGAGGTTTTGAATCGAACCTGGGCTGTTGGCGTAGACCTTCTCCTTCACGTGGTCCCAAAGAAAAAAGTCACAAGGTGTTAAATCACCAATTGTGATCACCTCTTCGAGAGATAACACGGTCCGCCAACTTTTTCCGTAAAAGATCAATGGTTTCGTTGCTTGTCTGGCACGTAGCGCCGTCTTGTTGAAAATAAATGTTGTCCAGATCAATACCATCCAATTTCGGCCATAAAAAATCGTTAATCATCTCTCGATACCGCAATCACATTCAAATAACACCTGTTATTAGAAAACCCTTACATAGGTCGAATCTGCCAATGTTAATGCTGTGTCCAATATATTTTGATCTAATAAATTTTGCAAGAAATGAAAGGGATTAATATAATGAAAAATATAGATAAAGAATTTATGCTTCAAAACTTTCGACGTTGAAGTACGCTTCTGTGGATACCGAACGCACCTTTTTTATGTGTAAAATTTGTTTCAATAATTTATTTATCGCTTTATTAAAATAAATTACTTTTATGTGTTTTCTAAATTATTTTTTATTTATAATATGGCAACGAATATGAACAGGGTGCCCAAGGAGAGAATTAAGTTTTAAATTTAAAGTTTCTCACTAACCGCTAATTGTATCGTTATTCGTGCGGGATTTTCAGCCATGACGTCGACTGGGACTTTCAAAAACCATTATGTATGAAATATTGAGACAGAAGCGCTTAAGCCTAGCGATTACAACTTGCTTAAAAGTTTCTGCGAGATAATGTTGGAGCGCTTTCCTACGATGCCTTTTGGTCATGTACATTTTTTATTAAATGAAGTATAAATAAGCAAAACTGCCGTGTCAGCTGAAGGACATTATTATTAAAATATCAACAGCCATGTCACAGTCCCAAAGGCACGGTTTGGTGTGCATTATCAAGCAGCGGAATAATTGGACCATATTTTTTTTTAATATCGGCGAGAGCAAGCAATTTCTGTATTTTATCGGCGCACGTTGAACGATTATTTTCTTTCAATAATAAGAGAGCATCCGGCCTTCAGTTGGTTGGTTGGTTAGAGTGGTGATTCTTCCAAAATCCAACGAGCGCTTCCGCACCATTTTGTAGCCACAACTTCGTTACCAAATTGTTTACCAGTTATTTGCGGCATGACTATAACCAGTCTGTGCGGTTCATGCACCTTATTAGGTTTTTGACGTCTAAACCAGACAGTTGTTCGAGACTCTTCAACAGCGGTTTGCCCAGGGTTAACATTCTGTCCTTCCTAAGGGCTGGACATTCACAGGGGAAGTGGAAGATTGTTTCCTTTTTCTCCGGTTTTTTACTGTGACGGTATGTGAGGAATACCCATTTTGGCTGCTTGCTTTCCGATAGACCAAAAGCCAGTTATGACTGCCGTTAGTCTCCAGGAGCCCCGTCGTTTCATGTTTAACAATGTTGACTATTGTTTGAGGATGTAGGTGGGCCATAACGTTCTCCTAATTTTGCATTTCGTCTGGTCTTTCCATCTACAATCCGCCATTCGAGGCCACCATCATTTTTCTTTCCAGCGACCCGCTTCATTTAACTTAATTTGCACTCATGGTTGCCGTCTTCTTAATATGTAGGTCTTCAGTACTCACACATGATTTCAGCAAGATGGCGACTCGCCGCACACGGCCAGAGATGCCATGGCGATACTACGTGATTTCTTCCCTAATAACTGATTTCTTCCCTAGCAAAGCCATTTTCGTGACATTTCCTGGCCACCTCGGCAGCCGGATCTTACCACTATTGACCAGAGTCCAGAGACAATTTCAGCGCCAAAACAAAATTTCATTCGTGACGTTAATGCCATCCCGACATCACTTCTCCAGGGAATGGCACGGAGTAAGAAAACCAGATTACAGGAGTGTATCCAGCGTAACGGCCAACATTTAGAGGAAATACAATAATATAAAAAATAAAATCCGCACTTCACTTGTATTAAAGGGTTTTCCAACAACAGGTGTTACAGGGGAATGGATTGCGCTATCGAGAGATGATTAACGATTTTTTATGGGCGAAATTGGATGGTATTGATCTGGACAACGTGTATTTTCAACAAGACGGCGCTACGTGCCACACAAGCAACGAAACCATTGATCTTTTACGGGAAAAGTTTTCGGACCGGGTTAGCTATCAAAGAGGTGATCACAATTGGCCACCGAGATCTTGTAATTTAACACCTTGTGACTTTTTTCTTTGAGGCCCCGTGAAAGAGAAGGTCTACGCCAACAGCCTAGGGGGATTCAAAACCTCAAAGATGAAATTCGTGAGGCTATCGAGGACGTAGGGCAGCCACTTTGCAATTCGGTTATGGAAAATTTCATGAAAAGGATTTTGTCCTGTAAGCGTGGTCGTGGTGGTAATTTGCCTCATGTTATTTTCCACGGCATACCATCCTCTTTATAATGAAATAAACATTCGATCATTTATATTAAAAAATAGCATTTTACATTGAATATCCAAACAACACCTCTTATTAAAACCCCTATATTTTATGAGATAAACATTTATCATTAGTAATTACTTTTTTTCATGGGCATGGTGGTAGCGCGCTACCCTCAGGTGGCACTTTTGAAACTAAGGCAAGCCCGTTGTTTCGTCTAACTACTCACCCCACGGGACTGACAGCAATCATTGCATGGTGGGGACGAGAAAAACTTTCGAGGGTCCTTAGTTTCTTCATAGTCTCTACTATAACATCGCATGCTGCGTTCCATTTTTCCCTACTTTGTAGCACGGATTGCACCATTGACCTAGGGACGTAATTTCCGTCAAATATGCTGCGAAGCTTTTATCTGAAGTCATTGAACCGCTTACTTTCGAAGAAAACGATTCGTGTTTCAACCGATGGAAGTATGCTTTGAGGCATACCGGTTGAAAACTGGGTTAGATAAAAATCCACTTCTCCGTGTTTTCCTTCGAGCCAGCTTCGCAAATCTGGAATGCAGCGATGTGTCCAGTGGACCTTTGATGTGTTGCTCCAATTTTACTTTCAAGTTTGGGTACTACTTCCCGTGCTGCGAAGCGTTGCGTTTAACTCCCAGCCAGCACTGCAGCTTCGTTTGCCAGTATGTCCGCTGGATGCATTCGGAGCAGACTCGGAACGCGGAAATAAGACGAAATAGCCACATGCCAGGCAGGAGCACCATATAATATTTGGTTCTTCACCACGCCTGCTAGAAGTTGTCACCGCCGTTGACTAGACCCACGCGCGTTTAGCATTAATAGTTGCCCCCTCTACTTTTTTCCGGCTCGATATGAGAACAGACTCCGTTTTTTGCTCGACGAGTCGAAGGTCGAGCTGGGGGTAACAGACTGTATTTGCGTTGCATATCATTGATATCTGCCGAACTCAGCGAGCAACTGTGGACGTGACTGCTAGTGAGAGCTATAGAGAAGCGGACGTTTACCCTCCATACTCGTGGGCTTCAATTATGGACCAAACAAATATGGAAAATATAATAAATGGGAGGGGTTACGAGATACAGTTACGAGTTACTTCTCCAGATTCACTTCATACAACTCTTAAACGGAGGATATTAAGACTCACGGAGAGCAAAGATATCAAATTCCTGATACATGTAGGTTGGCGCCGAATGAAAGACTCACCAAAGGAAAGTGCAAGGCAACTGGGCTCCAAGGATGCCTCAACATCCAAGAGTACTACCCCAAATCCAAGCACAAGTACTAAAGAGGCTTCTAGGAAAGTCCCAGCTTCGAAGAGGCCAGAGAAATTCCTGGTCTGAGTGGCGTCGGCTCCAAATGATATTCACGCTATCTCAAGAAAGGCTTAATGTTACAGGACGCGAAGCAGAAGGTGCTGAGCCACACTAGATGTAGTCCAAAGCTAAGGAAACGAGGTTCACCTGAAACCAGCCCAGCTGAGAGCACCTACGCCCTGCGAGCATGGGTAAAGTACTTGATGCTTCGAGTCCAATAAAATCTGCTTCGAAAGCTGTGCAGTAAACTAATTTAAGCTTTAAGAAACCTGACGCTTGAGGATCTCCTCCTGGAAGAGCTTCTCATAGAGGAGATGTTTAAGGGATGTAAATTCCATCATAAACATCGTACAGTATGGACGTGTTTTTTGGACCTCCGCGTTAACTTAAGTTTTATTGGTAACTAGCAAACCCGGCCCCCTTCGCTGGGCACACTAAAATATAATAGATATGGTTTAGAACAGAAAATATATGATTTTCGTATTATTTATTTCTTTATTCTTTTTTCAAGCGCTTTGGCATAAACAATATTTTTTGTTTTTCTATTTGTTTTTGAGTAAATCTATACTAATATTATAAAGAGGAAAACTTTGTTTGTTTGTTTGTTTGTTTGTTTGTTTGTTTGTAACGAATAGGCTCAAAAACTACTGGACCGATTTTAAAAATTCTTTCACCATTCGAAAGCTACATCATCCACGAGTAACACGGATTACATTTTAATTTGGAAAAAAATAGGGTTCCGTAAGATATTTGGATTTTTCGGACACAAACTGAAAAAAATCATATATATAAAATAAAGTCAACTTTTTGTGTGTGTTCGCTAACCGGCCGCGTCTGCACCGAATTAAACCAAACTTACCCACATTGTTAAGAAGGTATTGAAGATGGTTTCCGTATAGTTTGGATACCTATTGGTGGATAGGGCTCGAGATATAGGTCAAAACGTGGACCCGGGTAACCTTCGGATGTGTATGTACAATATGGGTATCAAATTGAAGCTGTTGGTGAATGCTTTAGTACAGAGTATTTTTCATGCCGCTCCGTGACTAGGATCTCGAGATAGAGACCAAAACGTGGACCCTAAAATGTGTTTGTACAATATGGATATCAAATTGAAGCTGTTGGCGAATGCTTTAGTACAGAGTATTTTTCATACCGGTCCGTGACTGGGGTCTCGAGATATAGGTCAAAACGTGGACCCGGGTAACCTTTGGTTGTGTATGTACAATATGGGTATCAAATGAAAGCTGTTCTTTAATACGGGGTAATTTTCATACCTATTGATGACTAGGGTCTCAAAATATATGCCAAAACGTGGACCCGCCGTGTCTTTGAACCGAATTAAACCAAACTTACACACATTGTTAAGTAGGTAATGAAGATGATTTCCGTATAGTTTGAATACCTATTGGTAGATAGGGTCTCGAGATATAGGTCAAAACGTGGGCCCGGGTAACCTTCGGACGGGTATGTACAATATGGGTATCAAATGGAAGCTGTTGGTGAATGCTTTAGTACAGAGTATTTTTCATGCCGCTCCGTGACTAGGGTCTCGAGATAGAGACCAAAACGTGGACCCTAGAATATGTTTGTACAATATGGATATCAAATTGAAGCTGTTGGCGAATGCTTTAGTACGGAGTATTTTTCATACCGGTCCGTGACAGGGGTCTCGAGGTATAGGTCAAAACGTGGACCCGGGTAACCTTTGGTTGTGTATGTACAATATGGGTATCAAATGAAAGCTGTTCTTTAATACGGGGTAATTTTCATACCTATTGATGACTAGGGTCTCAAAATATATGCCAAAACGTGGACCCGCCGTGTCTTTGAACCGAATTAAACCAAACTTACACACATTGTTAAGTAGGTAATGAAGATGATTTCCGTATAGTTTGAATACCTATTGGTAGATAGGGTCTCGAGATATAGGTCAAAACATGGACCCGGGTAACCTTCGGACGTGTATGTACAATATGGGTATCAAATTGAAGCTGTTGGTGAATGCTTTAGTACAGAGTATTTTTCATGCCGCTCCGTGACTAGGGTCTCGAGATAGAGACCAAAACGTGGACCCTAGAATGTTTTTGTACAATATGGATATCAAATTGAAGCTGTTGGCGAATGCTTTAGTACAGAGTATTTTTCATACCGGTCCGTGACTGGGGTCTCGAGATATAGGTCAAAACGTGGACCCGGGTAACCTTTGGTTGTGTATGTACAATATGGGTATCAAATGAAAGCTGTTGATAAGTTCTTTAATACGGGGTAATTTTCATACCTATTGATGACTAGGGTCTGGAAATATATGCCAAAACGTGGACCCGCCGTGTCTTTGCACCGAATTAAACCAAACTTACACACATTGTTAAGTAAGTATTGAAAATGGGTTTCGTAAAGTTTGGTTGGAGCACTGGCAACGGGTACAGCGTTCTTTTGAACCAGCCATAATGTCGCTTACTTTTTTAACGCTTGGGGCGGAACTGAACTGTCAAATTGACAGTGTGAGTTACAATGGGTCAATATTTCTTTCTGATTTGGATGCCATAAGGAAAAAACGTAAGTGCAACATGTAAAAATTGTTTGTGAATTTTTTTGGAGTGGATTTTGGAACAGTGAATAATTTCTTACGAAATTTGAGAATTTAATGTGAAATCCGAATGAAATTATGTGTTCGTGAAAAAAAAATTTTTTTCGTTTTTTTTTTTTGAAAAATATAAATGGATAATGGTTAAAAAAGCTCCAATGCTTAATAAAACATATAAATTGAAACGAAAAATTCATGGATGATCAGGAAAAAAGACGATTGTTTATTCATATGCGTTGATTTGAAATTTAAAAACAATCTTCTTTTTTCCTGATTTTCAATTTATATTTTATATTTACTCAAAAACAAATAGAAAAACAAAAAATATTGTTTATGCCAAAGCGCTTGAATAAAGAATAAAGAAATAAATAATACGAAAATCATATATTTTCTGTTCTAAACCATATCTATTCTATTTTAGTGTGCCCAGCGAAGGGGGCCGGGTTTGCTAGTATATGTATATATTGATATAATATATCATACATACATATATACATATAAACATACAGATGGGAAAGTGAACACAAGTGCGAAAGTGAAACAAAAAAGTGTATCGAAGAAATTTATTTACTTTAATTAGTTTTTTGCTGGTAATTATTTATTTGGTGGAAATTAAAAGTGAGGTACACAGCTAAGCTAGCTACAGCCACAAATGTAACCATAACAAGACCACTCGATTGAACCTTAAGAACGATAGAAACTGCTGATAATTGCTGCGGAAAAACAACACTACAAAACGGCAACTTCTTTCTCCAAAGGCTCCAACCTAAGTTTGGCGCATAACAAATCCTATCTACGAAGGCCAAATCTGCTGCGCACACGCATATTTGACAAGTGCAACCAACCTGGCGAGGAAACGAGAGCTGGGAGAGAAGTAAATCTTGTTCCGGCAGCTTGAGAACTTGGTGCTGCGGACATAACCTCTCAACCAACGAAAAAAAATATATATAATATATAATTGGCGCGTACACCCTTTTTGGGTGTTTGGCCGAGCTCCTCCTCGTATTTGTGGTGTGCGCCTTGATGTTGTTCCACAAATGGAGGGACCTACAGTGTCAAGCCGACTCCGAACGGCAGATATTTTTATGAGGAGCTTTTTCAGGGCAGAAATACACTCGGAGGTTTGCCATTGCCTGCCTAGGGCCGACCGCTATTAGAAAAATGTTTTTCTTAATTTTGGTATTTTCATCGAGATTCGAACCGACGTTCTCTCTGCGAATTCCGAATGGTAGTCGCGCGCCAACCCATTCGGCTACGGCGGCCGCGCACAATAGCAAAATAAAAATAAAATTAAGAATCAACAGCAATTTAGCAGGCTGGAAGTATGCAACGAACACCGCCACTAAATACTAATAGCAGGGATGTCACCCGGCGATCCAAAAGAATGCTGGTAGAAATCTCACCAGATGCAGAAAAGAGGTCGGTTGGAAATTTGGCTATAGCGGAGTTAATGCGGCTTATGAAAGATTTGCTAGAAGAAAATTTACAAAATTTAGCCATGAAAAACGATATATTAATAGTATCGGCAAATGTCGATGACTTAACTGAAAAAGTTAAGATTTAACTGATGAAAACAAAGCGTTGGTTTCTGAAGTCAACTTGCTGAAAGCCAAAATGGAAAGCGAGAAGACTGAAATAAAACTATTAATTGATGACAGCAATAGAAAGAACCTCGTATTCAAAGGAATAGAAAAACAAACGTCTCCGGAAGAAGCCGTAAAGATCTGCGAAATAAACACTGGGCGTGGAAGCAAATACAATTCGAGGCGTTAAACTTCTACATGAACGAGGCAATAAGATGGCAGTTAAGGTGTAATTCTCAACAGAAGCAGCGGTTGGAGCAATCTTCAGGAATATCAAAAGGCTGGCGAGCTCTACTATCTCCGTTGAGAACGATCTAAGCGTAGACAAGCGAGAGGAAAAACAGGTACTGCTTCAACTTTAAAAAAAAATTCGTAACATGGATGCAACGCGTAAAATTCAAGTATTGGGAAACAGGATGAAAATTGAAAATAAATGGTTTAAATGGGATAAACACAAAATATTGGTGAGGGGCGAAGAGAAGGCAGCAAAAGTATTGAATAACTAGCAAACCCGGCCCCCTTCGCTGGGCACACTAAAATAGAATAGATATGGTTTAGAACAGAAAATATATGATTTTCGTATTATTTATTTCTTTATTCTTTATTCAAGCGCTTTGGCATAAACAATATTTTTTGTTTTTCTATTTGTTTTTGAGTAAATAATATATAAAATATAAATTGAAAATCAGGAAAAAAGAAGATTGTTTTTAAATTTCAAATCAACGCATATGAATAAACAATCGTCTTTTTTCCTGATCATCCATGAATTTTTCGTTTCAATTTATATGTTTTATTAAGCATTGGAGCTTTTTTAACCATTATCCATTTATATTTTTCAAAAAAAAAAAACGAAAAAAATTTTTTTTTCACGAACACATAATTTCATTCGGATTTCACATTAAATTCTCAAATTTCGTAAGAAATTATTCACTGTTCCAAAATCCACTCCAAAAAAATTCACAAACAATTTTTACATGTTGCACTTACGTTTTTTCCTTATGGCATCCAAATCAGAAAGAAATATTGACCCATTGTAACTCACACTGTCAATTTGACAGTTCAGTTCCGCCCCAAGCGTTAAAAAAGTAAGCGACATTATGGCTGGTTCAAAAGAACGCTGTACCCGTTGCCAGTGCTCCAACCAAACTTTACGAAACCCATTTTCAATACTTACTTAACAATGTGTGTAAGTTTGGTTTAATTCGGTGCAAAGACACGGCGGGTCCACGTTTTGGCATATATTTCCAGACCCTAGTCATCAATAGGTATGAAAATTACCCCGTATTAAAGAACTTATCAACAGCTTTCATTTGATACCCATATTGTACATACACAACCAAAGGTTACCCGGGTCCACGTTTTGACCTATATCTCGAGACCCCAGTCACGGACCGGTATGAAAAATACTCTGTACTAAAGCATTCGCCAACAGCTTCAATTTGATATCCATATTGTACAAAAACATTCTAGGGTCCACGTTTTGGTCTCTATCTCGAGACCCTAGTCACGGAGCGGCATGAAAAATACTCTGTACTAAAGCATTCACCAACAGCTTCAATTTGATACCCATATTGTACATACACGTCCGAAGGTTACCCGGGTCCACGTTTTGACCTATATCTCGAGACCCTATCTACCAATAGGTATTCAAACTATACGGAAATCATCTTCATTACCTACTTAACAATGTGTGTAAGTTTGGTTTAATTCGGTTCAAAGACACGGCGGGTCCACGTTTTGGCATATATTTTGAGACCCTAGTCATCAATAGGTATGAAAATTACCCCGTATTAAAGAACAGCTTTCATTTGATACCCATATTGTACATACACAACCAAAGGTTACCCGGGTCCACGTTTTGACCTATACCTCGAGACCCCTGTCACGGACCGGTATGAAAAATACTCCGTACTAAAGCATTCGCCAACAGCTTCAATTTGATATCCATATTGTACAAACATATTCTAGGGTCCACGTTTTGGTCTCTATCTCGAGACCCTAGTCACGGAGCGGCATGAAAAATACTCTGTACTAAAGCATTCACCAACAGCTTCCATTTGATACCCATATTGTACATACACGTCCGAAGGTTACCCGGGTCCACGTTTTGACCTATATCTCGAGACCCTATCTACCAATAGGTATTCAAACTATACGGAAATCATCTTCATTACCTACTTAACAATGTGTGTAAGTTTGGTTTAATTCGGTTCAAAGACACGGCGGGTCCACGTTTTGGCATATATTTTGAGACCCTAGTCATCAATAGGTATGAAAATTACCCCGTATTAAAGAACAGCTTTCATTTGATACCCATATTGTACATACACAACCAAAGGTTACCCGGGTCCACGTTTTGACCTATATCTCGAGCCCTATCCACCAATAGGTATCCAAACTATACGGAAACCATCTTCAATACCTTCTTAACAATGTGGGTAAGTTTGGTTTAATTCGGTGCAGACGCGGCCGGTTAGCGAACACACACAAAAAGTTGACTTTATTTTATATATATGATTTTTTTCAGTTTGTGTCCGAAAAATCCAAATATCTTACGGAACCCTATTTTTTTCCAAAATAAAATGTAATCCGTGTTACTCGTGGATGATGTAGCTTTCGAATGGTGAAAGAATTTTTAAAATCGGTCCAGTAGTTTTTGAGCCTATTCATTACAAACAAACAAACAAACAAACAAAGTTTTCCTCTTTATAATATTAGTATAGATATCTATGGTAATAAATTTTACGATACAAACCTTAATTTTAACAATTTGGTATTGAAAATGAAAGAACATAAAGTGAACTCAAAAAACTAAGAAATTGTAAAGCACAAAAATTAAATAATCAAACGAGAATTACTTGTGAATACAAAAACAAATGTAAAGGCATAATTAATGAAAAATATACCAAAAGAAGTGAAGAGTTCAAGACTAATCTAAATATACTCTCTTATAACGTACATGGTTTAGAAAACAAATCTTTGCAACCCGAATTTTTTCAATATCTCAAGTCTTTTGATATTTTCATATTACTCGAAACACACATAAGTGCAGATAAAATTGAAAAGTATAAAAAATATTTTGGTGGTTTTGAAACATTTTGGAAACCTTCGGGTCGCATTAGTCTTTTTGGTAGAGGTATAGGAGGAGTAGTATGCGGTGTAAAAACAAACTTAAAAACGCTTAACTATCAATGGGTTTTTAAAACCCTGACTGGTGTAGATGTATTAATAATTAAAAACGAAGCTGAGGAATTTACACTGATTCCCACATATATAAGTCAAGCTGAGTGGCGGAAAGAAATAAATAATATTATTACACTTTTCCAGAAGATAATATTATTAATCCCATTATAATTGGTGATATGAATGCGCGAATTGAGGAACAACAATAACAACTCCAAGACGTGGTAGGGACGATACATGGTTCGAAGTAAGAAATTCAAAGGATAAGATAGAGAATAGTAGAGGTAAGATTTTGCTTGATTTTTGTAATGATTTCGGATTAATTTTTTTAAATGGTAGAACAAAAGGGGATCTCGAAGGAAATTTCACTTTCATCATTCAAGTGGGAGAATCGGCAATAGACTACTGCATAGTTAACAAAGATGTATTTCAACGATAAATTTTATATTTTGAAGTTGATTTTAAAAGTTGGTCGGACCATTTGCCAATTAAATTGAAGTTGGGTGGAAGAGCTTGCAAAATGTTGCTTATTACCAAAGTTAAATTGGAATATCCAAAAAATGGAGAAGTATCAAGAAAACATAAATAAGAACATAGGAATTATAAGTATAGTGAAAGATATTAATATTCAAGATCTCCAAGAAGCAATAGAACAGTCGTCGATAAGGTACCAGAGGAAATCAAAAAGGTTAGGCAAGAATAAACCACCCATTCACACCCACACAAAGAATGTGAAGAAGCAAGAATCTCGTCATTTCAAAGTTTAAGTGTCCTTAGAGAAAGCTACAATTATACAAATAAATTGTTATACTTAAAAGCAAATAAATATTTTAAAGAAGTATGTAAAAGGTACAGAGAAGAATGGTATAACATTCTTTTAGAATCTATTAACAACATTAAAGATAGCGCTAGCTAGTGGAAATTTGTTAAGAAGATAAACTGTGAAGCTTTGGAAATAAGTTCCGCCATATCAACGCATGAATTTAAGGTTTATTTTGAAAATCTGCTGAGCCTTACTGGTAATGACAAGAAAATTTTTTATGCTCATAACTTCCACGCTGGCGATCTGCTTGAGGCAGTTTTTTCACCAGACGAAGTAAGATCTGTGCTAAACAAAGTTTAACTAAAAAAAGCTCCAGGGATTGATAGAATTCCTTACGAGTTCTTAAAAAATGCTCCTGATACTTTCATTACGGCTATGGAAAGTGCTTACACAAATCTTTACCAAAAATTCAAAGTAGACGAGGCTTTTAGAACCAGCGTAGCTTTTCCTATCTTCAAAAAAAGGAATCCTGCCCTGGTAGGAAACTACAGAGGGATTTCATTCATGAACTGCATTACTAAAGTTATGATGATACGAAAGAATAACCTCTTTTACTGAAAGGAACAGTATCTTAAACGAGTATCAAGCCGGCTTTAGAAAGAATTACTCCACAGTCGACAATATATTCAAAACAGCCGCTATTGTCCATTTAAAATTCGAAGAAAAGAAAAAAATTTACGCGTATTTTGTCGACTTTAAAGCGGCGCTTGATAGAGTATCAAAAAATGCCTTGATATATAAGCTGCACCATATTGGACTTGCAACGAAACTAGTGAAGTTCATAGAGAACATATACAGCGATACAAAGACAGTTGTATGGAATGGCTCAGAAATTTCAGATACATTCAAAACAAACACAGGCGTCAAACAGGGATGCTTATTGTCGCCAATACTATTTGCTCTTTACATAAACGACTTACATGAAAGCTTAGAAGGAGGATTAAATATAGAAGGGAAAATATTAGACTTCTAATGTATGCAGATGATATCATTTTGTTAGCGGATCACCCAGGCAAACTTGAAGTAAACCGCTCAAAGTCTCAAATAATAGTATTCAGAAAAGGTGGGAAACTTAGTAAAGAGGAGAAATGGTATTATAGTAAGGAAGAAATACAGACTGTGTCTCGATATACTTACTTAGGAGTGGAAATAACACCTCAGATGAATTTTAAAAAACATTTTGAAAACATAACAGCTCCAGCAAAGAATAGTATTAGAGTATAGTATAAGAAAATTCAAGAGAAGCTAAATGGAAACTTTTTCTTGCAGTTTGTCGTTCAATACATGGCACAGGTGTGGGGTTTCGGGTGGTTTGAAGAAGTTGATATATTGCAAAAGTATTTTGTAAAGCGAATTCTGAAGCTACCATCACATATGCCTACATACATACTTTTCTTGGAAACCGGTATGCAAGAAAATCATTTGTTCACTTTAGAACTGTTCCTTAAATACATGCACAGAATTTCGTTTATATACTCAGAAAATCGGCCACCACATTATCAGTCCAAAATTGTTATAAAGAAAGAAGTCTTCTGGATTAGATTTCTAAAGAACTTGTTTAGTAAAAACGATGCCATTTGGCGAACAGATAACATACAACCAGAAAGCTGGATAGAAGATGCAAAATTGCTTTTAACAAACCACAACCAGACAAGGATGAATGTACATACAAAAAGCCGTAAGTACTAGTAGGATATATATGGAACTAGATTGGTCAAAAGGTCTGGTTTGTTTAAAAAAATATGAAATAGAATCAAGCATGTGGATAATGAGGGCTAGAAGTGACGTGGTAATTTTAAATAACAACAGATTTTACACAGGAAATAAAACTTGCTCAGTGTGTAATTTAGGCGAGCTTGAAAACATAGCACATTTCCTGGCGCGCTGCCCAATATTAAGAGAATACAGAAAAGTCTTTTTCGGAAAATTTACCTTAAATGATTCACAACTGATTGAGATCTTCAATGGGGAAAATGACCATTGGGATAAACTTTTGCGTGTCATTAAATATGCCTCTAGATACAGAGATTACTTGATAAAAGAGTTTAACTGGTTTTAAAAACCGTAAACCGAATAATTGTTTTGTACGAAAAATAAATCGACAGACGGCTCATGCCATTGTCGTTAAATTATTGTAAATATTTATTTTTTTCTTAATATTACAATAAGTAAATTTCAAATTTTGTATATTTTACTTTTATTTGCAATAAATACTACTACTACTACTATATATCAATATACCAAAACACTTTTAAGCTCTATGAATTCCCTTTTTAAAATTAATTTTGACTAAAAAAATTAGTCAAAATTTTCATTAAATTTGTATAGTTTTAAATTTACTAAAACACACACACACCAAATGTGAGGTCATTTTATAATGTATTTTGTTTAAATTCTTCTTTTTAAATTAAATCAACAAACATTAAAGTTACTTTGATTTTAAATGTTGGCGCATATAATAAATATTCAAATCATTTAAATCATTTAAGTTTATTTGAAAATATAAATGGAATACAATTTCGATTATCAAGGGAACATAGAAATGCACAAGCAAATTCCTTGCAAAATGCCGTCTGCTAGTTGTCAATTTGATTTCCTACAGAAGCCTAAAACTGTGCGGAGCCAATATACCTATGTACTAAAGAAAGAATTAGTCCAGTCATTATAGTAAGTTCACCTCGGAATTCGAGATACCCAGCAGTAACTCTGTAACTACTTGTATATTGACACTCTTAAAGTTGTCTCAAAACCTACATATGGTAGGGTGTACGCAACTATTAAATTTCAAGGTCAAAAGTCACAAACATCGGTTTTTTGCGCTTATTTTGTAAATATCTCATTTCCCATGGGTTTTTTGCTATTTGTATTTATTTTGTTGAAAAACATTTTTTGTACGGCGAACCGTTTTCGAGATAGAGGGCGGAGAGCGCGCGGTCACAGGATCACTTCAGGTCAACCGGTGCCTCCGGTCGAAAACGCGCCATATATAATTGATGAACTATCGATAAATCAATGATTATAAATATTTGTCAATTTTTATTAACTTTTATATTATATTTTATGATTTTTTCCTAAGCTATCCACTTTTTATTCAATATTAATTTACTTAACAACAACCTACCCATGTAATTGCAGAATGGAGTTTTAACCTAATTAATTAATTTTGAATTAATCTTTTTATTAAATATTGTAATATTATTTAATACATTTATTTTTATTAAAAGTAAAAAAATGGAATAAAGGGTACAAAAACTACAATTTATATATTAATTTTAATCATCTTCTTCCCCTTCATCGTCGTCATCCGGCTGCTGATAAATTTCAAACTGGTCTTCATTATCGTCTTCAACGACATTTGTCTCGAGTTCTTCCATGATTTCGGGGTCAAAGGTTCCATCTTCGTTAAAGTCGCTCTGATATGGTAGAGCATTGAGACAATCTTGCCCATTACATTGGCCACAAGTTAAAGAGCATTGCAAGCCCGCTTTCCTGCATCCGCATCGCGAACCACAACCACTCTTGCAGTTGCAGAAAATTGTATTTAGCAAATCTTCGGGAGCAGGTGGTAAAATTGTCATAATAGGCTCCAGAAAATCGTTTCGCATTGCCCAACCCCATACCTGGGGTTCCAAATCATGCCCTAACCAATCTCTAACTAGATAATACACACGTTTGAAATGTTGATGAGCAGCTGCACTTGTTGGTGGAATATTAGACATAATAAACCAAGTTTTGTAGGCTTGACGTAATGCATATAACGAAGATGATCGAGACTTTTCACAGATTTCGGAGCATTATAGACTGCCAATACAATTTGAGTTCCACTCTCTCATAATCTCTGGGCAGAACAGTTTTCTTCCTCAAATGCTGCAGCTAGTTCATCCAAATTTGTCAGTTTCTCAAAAACTTTTAAAAATGATTTTTTCCCCTTTTTAAAAAGCGCAGAAGTTGTGTCACAGCCACTTAATGTGTGCATAAATAAAATATGTGTTTTGGAATAAGGATAATTATCAAGACTTTTAGTCGAGTATATCTCCGTTTTTATATTTCCTTTTCCAACTTTTATAAAGAAAATTTCTTGTTCGTAAGACAGTGTACGCCCTATTACAACTGCAGTTTTTTCAGACTTTGATTCTTCAATTGCAGTTTCAACAATAAGAACATCCGCATCATCTCTGGCTTCTTCAGAAGTAATATTTGCAGCTTGTAATTTTTCAATTAACATATTAATGAGCATATATTTGTTATTTCGATTTGATAAGAATTTTTCTTGAGTAACTGGTACAGCCATTGTTTCATCGAAACATACTTCATACGTTTTTGAAAGTGCAGCAGTTCTTCTCTGCTGCTCCATAGCTTTTACGTTCTTATTGTAGTTACCAAGATACGATTCAAACTGAAGTAAAGAGAAAGCGGTCGTAACTATACAAAACATGTTAACATCTGCCCCTACTGGCTATAAATAGAAAGGTCCGTAGTGTATATTGACAGCCCGTATAATTCCCAGGTATAATTTTTGACATAGTGGAAGGAATTTAAAATTTACAGATTTTAAAGAAGATGCACTTAACCCTTCATTAGGCACGTGGTCTACAATCGTAGACCACTTCTTTTCAAAGTCGTCCAACTCCTTAAATTTGTCTCTTAAATTACCTAAGCTTTTTAACAGCTGTTTATAATTAATCTCTTTATCCAATTAGTGCATTCAGTGCGGGTTTGACGTGCAGTTGTAAATTTTATCAAGGTCTGAACAGTGCTGGTCTACATATGTAGACCACGTGACTAACGACGTTACTTTTTCTTGCGGCAATATTACTTGATATCTATACTAATATTATAAAGAGGAAAACTTTGTTTGTTTGTTTGTTTGTTTGTTTGTAACGAATAGGCTCAAAAACTACTGGACCGATTTTAAAAATTCTTTCACCATTCGAAAGCTACATCATCCACGAGTAACACGGATTACATTTTATTTTGGAAAAAAATAGGGTTCCGTAAGATATTTGGATTTTTCGGACACAAACTGAAAAAAATCATATATATAAAATAAAGTCAACTTTTTGTGTGTGTTCGCTAACCGGCCGCGTCTGCACCGAATTAAACCAAACTTACCCACATTGTTAAGAAGGTATTGAAGATGGTTTCCGTATAGTTTGGATACCTATTGGTGGATAGGGCTCGAGATATAGGTCAAAACGTGGACCCGGGTAACCTTCGGACGTGTATGTACAATATGGGTATCAAATGGAAGCTGTTGGTGAATGCTTTAGTACAGAGTATTTTTCATGCCGCTCCGTGACTAGGGTCTCGAGATAGAGACCAAAACGTGGACCCTAGAATGTTTTTGTACAATATGGATATCAAATTGAAGCTGTTGGCGAATGCTTTAGTACAGAGTATTTTTCATACCGGTCCGTGACTGGGGTCTCGAGATATTGGTCAAAACGTGGACCCGGGTAACCTTTGGTTGTGTATGTACAATATGGGTATCAAATGAAAGCTGTTGATAAGTTCTTTAATACGGGGTAATTTTCATACCTATTGATGACTAGGGTCTGGAAATATATGCCAAAACGTGGACCCGCCGTGTCTTTGCACCGAATTAAACCAAACTTACACACATTGTTAAGTAAGTATTGAAAATGGGTTTCGTAAAGTTTGGTTGGAGCACTGGCAACGGGTACAGCGTTCTTTTGAACCAGCCATAATGTCGCTTACTTTTTTAACGCTTGGGGCGGAACTGAACTGTCAAATTGACAGTGTGAGTTACAATGGGTCAATATTTCTTTCTGATTTGGATGCCATAAGGAAAAAACGTAAGTGCAACATGTAAAAATTGTTTGTGAATTTTTTTGGAGTGGATTTTGGAACAGTGAATAATTTCTTACGAAATTTGAGAATTTAATGTGAAATCCGAATGAAATTATGTGTTCGTGAAAAAAAAATTTTTTTCGTTTTTTTTTTTTGAAAAATATAAATGGATAATGGTTAAAAAAGCTCCAATGCTTAATAAAACATATAAATTGAAACGAAAAATTCATGGATGATCAGGAAAAAAGACGATTGTTTATTCATATGCGTTGATTTGAAATTTAAAAACAATCTTCTTTTTTCCTGATTTTCAATTTATATTTTATATTTACTCAAAAACAAATAGAAAAACAAAAAATATTGTTTATGCCAAAGCGCTTGAATAAAGAATAAAGAAATAAATAATACGAAAATCATATATTTTCTGTTCTAAACCATATCTATTCTATTTTAGTGTGCCCAGCGAAGGGGGCCGGGTTTGCTAGTATTAAATATTTGAATTAAGTTCAGGTAAGTTTTGCTTATATTTTTTTTACAAAAGTGTGCCAATTTAATTAGTTTCAGATAATATTACGTCTGATTCCAAAAAAAGACGATTGGAAAGCAGCAAAAATCCTGAAGTATGGGAAAGATGGCTCTCCGAACTATCAAGTAATGAAGAAAGTGCTATGGATGAAGAAAACGAGACGGAGGTTGACGAAGATACTGATATCAATGGGAATGCTGCTGAAGAGAGTGACCACGAGACCGAATCGGAACTAGAAGGATCAAGCGATGATGAAATTCTTTCAGACGATTCTGGTGCATCTCATCCCCAAAATTTCTATTTAGAAAAAGACAATGTCACTAAGTGGAAGAAAACCAGACCCAATTTGCAAGTCCGTATTCGTTCGCACAATATAATCAAACTTTTGCCGGGTACAAAAGGTAATGCGCGCAATGTTGAAACAGAAATTGAGTGCCTAAATTTATTTGTGAATGATTCGGTTATAAGAATAATAACCGTTTCCACAAATTTGTATATTCAAAAAGTACGGGTTAACTTTCAAGAAGGTAGAATGAATCAAGATGCAAGAGAAACCGATGACACCGAAATTCGCGCTTTCATTGGCATTTTGTTTTTGATTGGCGTTCTTTGAAGCTCGAGAAAAAATATTCATAAAATTTGGGACAATTCCCAAGGAAACGGGGTTGAGTCGTGCTACCTAGCGATGAGCGAGAAACGGTTTCGATTTCTGATAAGATGCCTGCGATTTGATGACATCAATAGAAGACAGTAGAGAAGAGCAATTGATAAATTGGCGCCTATAAGAGAACTTTTTTAAGGTTTCCCGGTCAACTTTCAAAGTAATTTTATTGGTAGTGAGTTTCTTACTGTGGATGAACAACTATTAGCATTTAGAGGACGTTGCGCGTTTAAGCAACACATTCCTAGAATGTGATGCAAAAACGTCTTACACTTTTAGTTTGGAAACTTATGTGGGAACTCAGCCGGACGGACCATACAAACTTAGCAATAGTGCAGAAGAGATAATCGATTGGTAGAGCCAGTCGCAGGAACTAATCGCAATATTACTGGTGACAATTGGTTCAGCAGCTTATCGTTGGTTAATAATTTGCTAAAGAAAAAGCTTACATATTTGGGAACTGTGAGAAAAAAAAACGCGAAGTTCCCAAAGAATTCCTTCCCAGGAAGAATCGTAAAGTAAAGTCAAGTATATTTGGTTTCCAAGAAAATTGTACACTAGTGACGTACTGCCCGAAAAAAAGCCGGTCAGTGATCCTGATATCATCTATGCACCATGATACCGCAATAGATGAGCAAACAAATGATGAAAAAAACCAATTATGATAACCGATTATAATCACACAAAAATTGGTGTAGATCTTGTGGACCAATTATGTCAGAAATATAATGTTGCAAGGAATACGTGTCGTTGGCCAATGGTAATATTTTACAATTTACTAAATATCTCTGGTATAAACGCTCTTTGCGTATATAAAGAAAATAATCCGCAAAATAATATAAAACGGAGTGATTTTCTTGAAAAATGCGCTTGGGAGCTCATTCGACCACAAATTGAAGTTAGATCAAAGTATCCTCGACTACCCAGGAAAATGAGGCAGCGAGCCCACAACCTTCTTGGCATCCCACGCATTGCACCACACAACACACTCAATCACCAAGTAACTATGTCGGACGTTGTCATATTTGCCCTCGCAATATGAACAAATCATCCCGAAAGTCGTGTACTAAATGCGGCAGATATGTTTGCAAAAATCATATGAGGGAAAGCTGCACGGAATGTCTCAGTGAGGAAATATAAGCAGTTTTCAGAAACCACAACATATAAGTTTTGTACTGAACTTTTATTTTTTTATTTAAAGAAGTGAATTTTACATATTTTTATTTTAAGTTTTACGAATAATAAAAAATCTTTTGTAAATAGTCCATTAGTTATAAGAAAAAACTTTTATGAATTGCAATAAATGTTAAAAAACACATACATTCATGTTTTTATTGAATTTACAGAAGATATACAAATATTTTAGTGAAAATATTAGTTTATATTCTTCACATTAAATCACAGAATATACTTATGAAGTATTATTAAGAAACACAAATGAATAACACTTTTAGTCATAATACGAGTATTAAAATGGTCTACGATTGTAGACCACGTGCCTAACCACGTTACAAAAATCCACGTGTCTCCCTTCGTTAATTATTTTCTATTTAAAATGTCATTAGTGTAAATGGGAATATAATTATGTTATGATTTAAGTTTTTCCCTTAATTATTTTTTAATTTTAGGAAACGGTTATCAGTATTATTGAATAGATATAGATTTAATGCATAAAGAAAATGATAAAATATAATATGATAGTTAATAAAAATTGACAAATATTTATAATTATTGATTTATGGATAGTTCATCAATTATATATGGCGCGTTTTCGACCGGAGGCACCGGTTGACCTGAAGTGATCCTGTGACCGCGCGCTCTCCGCCCTCTATCTCGAAAACGGTCCACCGCATTATGGGGATTTTTTAAATTTTTTTGGCATAAATCACAAATTTAAAGATTATGACTTAAATTTTTGCAGGTGAATCACGTAGATTAAAGTAGAATTTCGGTTTTCGTTTATTTTTTCATTCGATTACGCCTACACCTCCGCCCTGAACATGATCTCTAAAATAATTTGACAATTTATAGTAAATTTGTGTTTCCATATATTTCATTTATTTCGCGAATTTGTGCATTCTTAAACAAAAAGTATTTATTTAAAATTAATTAAATTATTTCTTTGTTTTTATATTAAATTTTGTCTGGGTGGATAATTCCCTTCCAAAATAGCTTAGGTACATTTTTAAACTGCATATATGTGTTCTAAGAAGAAAGAAAAATATTACGTAACTTACAAACAGCTTATTGAGACTACTTACTACCAATATGAACTTAGTTTTCTTCTATTTTAATATATTCTTCGTCAGAAGTAATCACATCAAGTTCAACATCTTCGTCATATTCTTCATCTTCTTCCTGATAAAATTTGTCATTATTTGTTAAAATATTTAAAGATGGCGATTGAAGCAGTGCGAAAACTTCTTTTGGTATGTCTTTCTTTTTATTTTTGTTTTGACGTTCTTTTAAAAAGGTAGTGGACAAAAATGGGTCCGAAGTATATAAGGCTCTGTTAAAAACATCTGTCACATTATCCAGCCGACTGCATTTTCTTGCATGCCCCCTTCTATCGCTCTTATAAAACTTATTTCGGGATTCGGATGCATGTTCCCCAAGACAGCCAACAGGAACCAAGGAGTTTTTTATTATTTGATGACCATGTACTAGTACCTTGTGAACAGTAGGAGACATAGGATACCAAGGATAATTATAATGGTACAGTTCAAAAACCTTTTCACAAAAGGTTTCAAACTTGCTTGAGCTAATTTCATGCTGACAGGAAATGCTCACTAAAATTATATAGAAGTTTTTCTGTAATTGTTCTTCAAAATTTAAAATTGAGGCTATCAAGGCTGCGTCAGAAAATGCCCTCCTTGCTGTGTTGCCATCATTGGAGTTTCCGCTGCCGTTTGGAATAGGCTTGTCTACATTGAGGCCCATTTCCTTTAAAAGTGTCCTTTGTATTAATTGTTTTCGAGCTATTAATTGAGGCTTATCGCAATCTTTAACGTGCCACTTTTTCATCTCGACTCTATATGAAAGTTTCAACACAAACTCGAAAAAGCGGATCCAAGCATACAAAGGGCTGATTCCATATTGAAGGGCATGTGTTTTGGCCTTGAAAACTTCTGAATTAATATCTTTAATACTAGCAAACCCGGCCCCCTTCGCTGGGCACACTAAAATAGAATAGATATGGTTTAGAACAGAAAATATATGATTTTCGTATTATTTATTTCTTTATTCTTTATTCAAGCGCTTTGGCATAAACAATATTTTTTGTTTTTCTATTTGTTTTTGAGTAAATATAAAATATAAATTGAAAATCAGGAAAAAAGAAGATTGTTTTTAAATTTCAAATCAACGCATATGAATAAACAATCGTCTTTTTTCCTGATCATCCATGAATTTTTCGTTTCAATTTATATGTTTTATTAAGCATTGGAGCTTTTTTAACCATTATCCATTTATATTTTTCAAAAAAAAAAAACGAAAAAAAATTTTTTTTCACGAACACATAATTTCATTCGGATTTCACATTAAATTCTCAAATTTCGTAAGAAATTATTCACTGTTCCAAAATCCACTCCAAAAAAATTCACAAACAATTTTTACATGTTGCACTTACGTTTTTTCCTTATGGCATCCAAATCAGAAAGAAATATTGACCCATTGTAACTCACACTGTCAATTTGACAGTTCAGTTCCGCCCCAAGCGTTAAAAAAGTAAGCGACATTATGGCTGGTTCAAAAGAACGCTGTACCCGTTGCCAGTGCTCCAACCAAACTTTACGAAACCCATTTTCAATACTTACTTAACAATGTGTGTAAGTTTGGTTTAATTCGGTGCAAAGACACGGCGGGTCCACGTTTTGGCATATATTTCCAGACCCTAGTCATCAATAGGTATGAAAATTACCCCGTATTAAAGAACTTATCAACAGCTTTCATTTGATATCCATATTGTACATACACAACCAAAGGTTACCCGGGTCCACGTTTTGACCTATATCTCGAGACCCCAGTCACGGACCGGTATGAAAAATACTCTGTACTAAAGCATTCGCCAACAGCTTCAATTTGATATCCATATTGTACAAAAACATTCTAGGGTCCACGTTTTGGTCTCTATCTCGAGACCTTAGTCACGGAGCGGCATGAAAAATACTCTGTACTAAAGCATTCACCAACAGCTTCCATTTGATACCCATATTGTACATACACGTCCGAAGGTTACCCGGGTCCACGTTTTGACCTATATCTCGAGACCCTATCTACCAATAGGTATTCAAACTATACGGAAATCATCTTCATTACCTACTTAACAATGTGTGTAAGTTTGGTTTAATTCGATTCAAAGACACGGCGGGTCCACGTTTTGGCATATATTTTGAGACCCTAGTCATCAATAGGTATGAAAATTACCCCGTATTAAAGAACTTATCAACAGCTTTCATTTGATACCCATATTGTACATACACAACCAAAGGTTACCCGGGTCCACGTTTTGACCTATACCTCGAGACCCCAGTCACGGACCGGTATGAAAAATACTCCGTACTAAAGCATTCGCCAACAGCTTCAATTTGATATCCATATTGTACAAACATATTCTAGGGTCCACGTTTTGGTCTCTATCTCGAGACCCTAGTCACGGAGCGGCATGAAAAATACTCTGTACTAAAGCATTCACCAACAGCTTCCATTTGATACCCATATTGTACATACCCGTCCGAAGGTTACCCGGGCCCACGTTTTGACCTATATCTCGAGACCCTATCTACCAATAGGTATTCAAACTATACGGAAATCATCTTCATTACCTACTTAACAATGTGTGTAAGTTTGGTTTAATTCGGTTCAAAGACACGGCGGGTCCACGTTTTGGCATATATTTTGAGACCCTAGTCATCAATAGGTATGAAAATTACCCCGTATTAAAGAACAGCTTTCATTTGATACCCATATTGTACATACACAACCAAAGGTTACCCGGGTCCACGTTTTGACCTATATCTCGAGCCCTATCCACCAATAGGTATCCAAACTATACGGAAACCATCTTCAATACCTTCTTAACAATGTGGGTAAGTTTGGTTTAATTCGGTGCAGACGCGGCCGGTTAGCGAACACACACAAAAAGTTGACTTTATTTTATATATATGATTTTTTTCAGTTTGTGTCCGAAAAATCCAAATATCTTACGGAACCCTATTTTTTTCCAAAATAAAATGTAATCCGTGTTACTCGTGGATGATGTAGCTTTCGAATGGTGAAAGAATTTTTAAAATCGGTACAGTAGTTTTTGAGCCTATTCGTTACAAACAAACAAACAAACAAACAAACAAAGTTTTCCTCTTTATAATATTAGTATAGATTAAGTAATTGTGTTGGCTTTGCTCCGCAGATGGGGCAAGACTGGCATGAGTTGCATCCCGACAATATATTTAAAACTTTCCCATCAATTAGGGTCATTTGTCCTAAATATTCCACAAATATCTTTTTACCATTATACCCGTACATATATGATTTCAGATTTCGAATCTCAGTATCC
Source organism: Anastrepha ludens (assembly GCF_028408465.1). Taxonomy (NCBI): domain Eukaryota; kingdom Metazoa; phylum Arthropoda; class Insecta; order Diptera; family Tephritidae; genus Anastrepha; species Anastrepha ludens. The sequence continues at coordinate 97,925,261 of NC_071503.1, forward strand.
AAGTACTCTTTTTCTGTTAGAATGAGAGCATGACTTTCCTTGATGAATTCAATCTTCAATGGCCGACAAAACCGAACCGAATGGGGTGCTTTATTGACCCAAATAATTTGATCGGTCTCATTAATCAGTTTTAAAGGAATCATTTTTGTTACGAACAATGAATAACCAGACACATTACCATGGTCTTGAAAACGCTGCTTGTACATACTGTGCCCGGTCGAACCATCATATCCATAACTGAAAATTAACTTGCAATGTGTCACGTTTGGAAGTATACCTAGGACCTCATGTTGCATTTCAAGGATGCGGGTAGTTGTATGGTCCAAAAGTTGTTGTAAAGGAACTTGTGCCTTATCTTCAAAATATTGAATGCCGTCTGGTCTTAGCTTTAATTTGGAACTAGACAAATCCTTATAGGGCGGATATATATCATAACCATGTATTTTTGCATTTTGTTTTATATTATTATATTGTTCTTTTGTGAATCCGTTTTCTAACAAAAATGCTAAAGCACTGTCAGCTGACATTTGTTGGGCCTCAGACGAAAAAAGTTTCCTTTTCATTTTACAAATATCTTTGCTTTTTGCGGCAGCTTTTAAAACAGCAACCATATCTTTCTCTTCTGATTTTTTAGCTGAAACTGTAGCAGCATGTAAAAGCAAGGGCAACGAGTTTTCGTGTTCATGCGAAAGTTCTTTTGCAAACTTCCGTTTTAGTCGGGAGCTAGCATTCTCGTAGTCCACTTTTGGACGGCCAACTTTATTTTTTAGGCTTTTATCAAGCCATTCTGAATGTTTTTTTCTAAATCTTGACATAACTCGATGACAATGGGGCCAGTTTTTTTCAAAATATTTGACAAAAGCTCGTACTTTTTTATTAATTTGGGCTACCTTAGATTCATTCAGACTTTCACCAATTTGTTTTAATATATGCTACTTAACTGCGACCTCTGTCCGATTATTTTTGATCTAAATATCTAGCAGCTCTACATTTCCGAACGTATATCCCTCTGTAAAAGGCGATTTTATCAAAAAGGGGCAAATTTGTGCAAACAAAGTTAGTTAAATATTATTGTGGATGTTTTAGTAAGTAACTCTACATTTAAAACTCTGTGCACTTCTGTGCGCCTTGGAAGTTCTATTATACGAAACGCACCTATACTTGTTAAGACTAATTGAAATAATACATATGAATAAAACACGATATACAAAATCTAAACCACACATAATTGAAAAAATGTTACTAAAATATAATCTTATATACCTGACCTTCCATCATTTAAATTTGGATTCTTTGTTTTATTTGGATAACTCGAGCAATCAAACTTTTTGCAATGTATTTCGCCAAACTATGCACAAAGCGAACACGATAATCAGCTGACTTTGAAGGCGTACCGTTCAATCAGTGTGACCTTAAAAAATTGTATCGACTAATTTCTCAAATAATTAGGGTATGGTAAAAACAAAAATAAGGCTTATTTCAAAATACAGGATACTTTTTTTCTTTAATATATGCCAAAAAAAACGCCAAAATCCCCATAGTGCACCGTACAAAAAATTTTTTTCAACAAAATTTGTAGAGAATTTCGTATTCTACAATATTGATAAAAATACAAATATCAAAAAACCCATGGGAAATGAGATATTTACAAAACAAGCGCAAAAAACCGATTTTTGTGACCTCTGACCTTGAAATTTAATAGTTGCGTACACCCTACCATATATAGGTTTTGAGACAACTTTTAGAGTGTCGTATACAAGTATTTACAGACTTACAGCTGGGTATCTCGAATTCCGAGATTATTACCTAGTTTAAGCTTAAATGACTGGACTAAATTCGCTGTAATCAGCTCTGTTAAAAATTTCACACACACTGTAATTTGATTTCATTTTTGACAATTCACACTATTCGTAGCCCGTACATTAACGTTCTCTGCAGATGATCTCGTACTACTGGTCCCTCTGAAGGTGATGGCGTACTTCTTGTTTGGCGGCATAAATGGAGGATACAGGTTATTGTTTTTTATGTTTTAAAACAAGCTGCAAGGACACGGCAAGAAGGATCAAAGGTTATTCATTCGTTGTGGGGAAATCGGGCACATACAAAGGAATGCAAAAACGAACCATAAGTCGCATATGAAATGCAATATATTGAAACAAAAATCAAACCGACTGACCACATTCCCGGGTCGGTAATAGGGGTAAAAAAATTCCAATTAATATTGGAAGACGACTCGGAATTAGCGGTCATCAGCGAATACTACAACACTGTAGAAAACAAAACTTGGATAAAAGACTTCTCTGCCACGGCGGCACAATGGATATCGGACAGCAGAAAAATATCATAGAAATATATCAGCGAGCGATATGTCTGAAGAGACGTTATCGTAGCTGCAGATTTTACTTCCATCGCTATTGAATGGGGAAAATCCACAACAATGCTAGTTATGACGGCCAGTTGGGCTTCATTGTCGCGAATACGGGAAACATTGCAGTTTTTAGAGGACCAGGATGTGAATAGTCTATACTTAATATAACACCGTGGAGAACGAGGGCCGGAAACGCCCAGAATATGCCGATCGGCGTGGAGACGTACGATTGGGAACCGCTGGTGCATGCGGCTTATTTACCAGACTTGGCGCCTTCCGATTATCATTTGTTTGCATCGATGGGCCATGCACTTTCCGAGCAGCACTTCAATTCTCACGAAGAAGCCAAAAAATGGCTCGATGATTGATTTGCGGCCAAGTACGGCCAATTTTTTTGGTGCGGCATCCACAAATTGCCTGAGAGATGGGCAATTCCATAGGTATCTCTACCTTATATTAGGTTCATATGAAAATTGTGTCAAATATTCGATTAGCATTAGATTTGATTTTGATTGGATAAATGTGTTTGTAATGATACATAGGTTTTATTTTAAATTTTTTAAGCATATCAAATTAATAATCCTCATAAAGAAATGATAAAGGCGCACAGGAAGATGGCATATACAAATACAAATATGTGAATTTATATTCATATGCGTATATATACATATGAGCACTTGGCACAGCAAAAAATATCACTTCTCAAGAAATCGAGCGCACATTCATCGGCACACCATTGTATGTACAGTAACCTTCAAATACTCTGATTTCAGAGTAAGTTTCTAACCTTGCAGATACATAGGTATATGCATATGTTTTTGTGCACTTCTTATCAATTGAAGAACTACATACGTAAAGTAATATACTAATTAACTATTTACCTACTATCAGAGAACATAAAATAAATGTTTCGAAATTTACTTCTAGTATTGAAATGTCCGACACAGAACTTTTCTATAAGCTACTTATGTACATATGTTGTTTTCTGCAAGTTACTGTATGCTCATGCGCGCACCAGAGAACGTTAAAGTATAGAGAAGTCTCAATAACAGGAACGTATGGAATTTCGAGGGGTACTCGTCTCGCGAAGACTGATTACCACAGACACATTTTTCACCAAAACTTAACAGTAAGGGGCTGAATTATGTAAATTTAGCAGCAGTCGACAAGAATTTGTTGGTGATTAGAAGCAAAGAATGTTAGGTTTTTAATATGACCTATGTATATATTATATTTGAATTATCCAAATTATCCAAAATTATATACAGTTAAGGAAAAAACTCTACATACACCCAACTATTTTCAACTTTTAGAGAACTAGTGATAATATTCAACATAATTTTAATGTGAATGTTTACGACATTAATAGTTAAGAATGTTGGAAGAAAAAAAGTTTGAAAATATTGGTAACTTATAAACTATTGGCGATAAACATAGAAATCGGTGGGAAAAAAGTCTACATACAGCTTTGGCAACTCTTGAAATACATAGGAAAATGAAGAACTTAAAGGGGAAAAACCCGTTAGTTTTCTTGATTTGCTTTATCTGTCAAACATTACAATTATTTAAATTCAGAAAGCGATTTGTAAAACACGTTTTAACTTTAAAAATGGCAAATATAAAAGAAATTCAGCAATCAGTTAGAAATTTGGTGGTTATTCTTCGAAAAGAAAACAAATCTTACGGGGAAATTGCTGAAATAGTAAAATTAAGTCGCTCTACAGTGCAAACTATTGTCAAAAACTATAAAAAACCAACAGTACCGAAAACAAGCCAAGATCTGGAAGGCCGAAGAAGCTTTGAAGACGCGATGTCAGTAGTGTCCTTAAAGAAGTCCACAAAGATCCAAAAATAAGTGCCCCAAAATTAGCCGAATACCTTGCAAGATGTTCGAATATTACTGTTTCATCAAGAACAGTAATAAACGTTTTGCATGATAGCGGCTTTAAAAGTATAGGGTGTTTTTTTAGAGGTTAGGTTTTCAAGTTGGCACTACTTTTTTCGTAGATGGTCTTTTTGACAGCTGTCACTTGATTTTTGCTCAGTTTGGTTTGCCATTTCATAATGAATAGACTTACACCTGAACAACGTTTGGAGTGAACATAATCCACAAGCCATTGCTGAGACGCCGTTAAATCCTCAAAAAGTCACTGTTTGGTGTGCTCTATGGGCAGAGCGAATCATTGGTCCATATTTCTTTAAAAATGAAGCCGGCCATAATGTTACAGTCAATGGAGAGCGCTATAGAGCCATGATTAATGACTTTTTCGTGCCTGAATTGGACGATGTTGATGTGGACAACCTTTGGTTCCAACAAGACTGCGCTAGCCGCCATACAGCCAACGCAACAATCGATTTATTGAAGGAAACTTTTGGTGAGCGTATTATCTCGCGCCGTGGACCTGTGGCGTGGCCTCCAAGATCGTGCGATATAACACCGCTGGACTATTTCTTGTGGGGCTATATGAAGTCGCTTGTCTACGCAGATAAGCCCGAGACGATTGACGTCTTGGAAGAGAATATTCGGCGCGTTATTGCTGACATACGGCCCCAATTGCTGCAAAAAGTGGTCGAAAATTGGGCCTCTCGGCTGGAATTTATTCGAGCCAGCCGCGGCGGCCACTTGCCCGAAATCATTTTTAAAACATAATGGCAAACCCTTATCTTTATAATAAAGCTAAATTCTTGGTCATAACATTAAATTTTATACGTTTTATTTCATCTTGAAAACCTAACCTCTAAAAAAAACACCCTATAGAACAGCACGCAAAAAGCCATTTATTTCAGCCAAGAATCGTCAACTTCGCCTGGATTTTGCTAAGGCACATTTACAGAAAGGAATGGATTTTTGGAAGAAAGTTATATTTACTGATGAAAGTAAGTATAATATTTTCGGGAATGACGGCCGAAACAAGGTTTGGCGAAAACCGAATACTGCACTTGATCCCAAAAATATTATACCTACTGTGAAACATGGTGGGGGTAGTGTTATGGTGTGGGGAGCTATGACGGCATCTGGAGTTGGTCGATTGGTTTTTGTTGAAGGCGTTATGGATAGATATCAGTATATGACAATATTGGAACAAAATCTGAAGCCATTTGTGGAAAGCTTGCGCCTGGGAAACCAATGGATTTTCCAACAAGACAACGACCCCAAGCATACTGCGCATATTGTTCGAAACTGGCTTCTTTATCATGCACCAAGACAGCTCAAAACACCTCCCCAGTCACCAGACCTTAACCCAATTGAGCATATTTGGGACGTTTTGGAAAAATCTGCTCGCAAATATGATATCAGAAGTCGTGAAACACTGAAAACTGCCCTAACTCAGGCGTGGTCGGAAATTGCGCCCAGTATTACGGAGAATTTGGTGATGTCTATGCCACGTCGTCTTCAGGCGGTTATTGGAGCCAAGGGTGGTCCTACAAAATATTAAAAGTATATTGTTCTCTTTTATTTATTTAAAAGAAATCAAATATTCTATTCGATTTTTAACACTGTATATAGACTTTTTTCTCACGAATTTTTATTGTTTTTGTTATTTCTGTTCTTGTTATGCTTTTGAATTAGCTTTTTGTTATGTAAATAAACTTTGTTTTTGGTCCTTTAAATATTAATGCAAACGCTTTATTAATTTACCTTACGAATATCTTAGAAATACAAACTAAGGGGGTGTATGTAGAGTTTTTTCCTTAACTGTACATATGTTATGTCTGTCTGTCTGATGTCTGTAAAACTTTGTTGAATCCCTTCAACTGAATCAAAATCCTCTATAGAAAACGCTCCATTACCAGGCGCACAGGAAGATGGCATATGCAAATGTAAAATTGTGAATTTATATATTGTACATTTGTGCATATATACATATATGCTGTGTGTATGTATGCTCACCAGCCACAGCTCAAAATAAAACGGTAAAAATTCTCAAGAAATCCAGCGCGCATTCAAAGGCGCAGCGCACATTCATAGGCACAGCATTGTATGTACAGTAACCTTGACATGTTTACAGGCACCTTCAAATGCTCTGATTTCAGAGTAAGTTTCTAACTTTGCAGATATTTGCATAGGTTTTGTGCACTTTTTATCAATTCAAGAACTACATACGTAAAGTAATCTACTACTTAACTATTTGCCTACTATCAGTTAACATAAAATGATTGTTTCCAAATTTTCTCTTAGTATTAAAATGTTCGAATCAGACCTTTTTTTTAAGCTATTTGTTTTCTTCTGCAACTTACTGTATGCTCATGCGCGCACTTGACGCACAGCAGCTGCGGCTGTCGAGCATTTAGAAAGACATATTTATACACATATATTGATGCATACATATGTACGATGCCGCGGGCACTCGACTTGACAAAAATTCAAGATTTATCAAATATTGGCAAATAATTCTACGCGAAATATTTTATGAATGAAAGTACTTGCTCTTAGAAGTATGAACTCGAATTTATCAATGAATTTTTTGAAGATGAGTTTTTGTTGTACAGTACAATAGTTGAAACTGTTCGGCGCCGTCGCGACTATTCAGCGCTATGGCAACTAGATTGATGGCCGCTACGCCTGCGTCTATGACTGCATTTTGTTCTTGTAGTCGCTAGGCATAGAATTTTAGCTTTGAACGACATACGCATTTTGAGGAATAAAGTGAGTGCCCGGTGTGTGCGGTTGTATGCACATGCATATGTGTGTGCCGTAGCATAAGTATTAAATGTGTATTGGTGCGTCGTTGGGTATTTCATTAGAATCGCAACTGTAGTATGGCCTGATATTGCATCAGCCAATTTATGCGTTGTGATTGGTCGCCTTGTTTTGTAGTTTGGTAAAGTCCCGTTTTAGCGAGGCGACAGCGTCGGCAGCTGTCGCCGAGCGTGGTCCGGTAAGCACAAGATGTAGATGAACACAGGCAGTTCAGTTGTGTTCGGGATCTTTACGCACACGGAACGCGCTACGCTAAAATAATGGCAAGTGATGGTGCAACATGTACATTAATAAGCATTGTTTTGCTTGAATTTAATTCACATATTTATATTTGCATATGCCATCTTCCTGTGTGCCTGGTAATGAAGCGTTTTGTATACAGAATTTTTTGATTTGTTTGAAGGGATATGGGCACCAAGTGTATACGCACATACAAATATGTACATGAATATTCAAAAGAAATTTGTTTTAGCATTTGTGAAGCAGGAATTTGATCATTAGGTTATTTACATGAAATGTAAGGCGATGCTCGTGAGGTAGGTCATGTTGCTTCAGTGCACACATATGCGTGCAACACTATATTTAATAAAGATGCAATTGAACTTAGTTGTCCCATATACATATGTGTGTATGCAAATACGTTTCTTTGAAGTTTTCTTTTATTTAATTTAAAGTTTTATACTATCTAGAAAATGCATACATACAAATGTATGTATATTATTATTCCCTGTAATTAAATGTAAATTGAAAAAATTTGGTTTGCCAAAGAAACAAATAAATGCATATTCAAATGTAAATACATATGTCGATATACCAAAACACTTGTATGCTATGAATTAATTTCGACTCAAAAAATTAGTAAAACTTTTCATCAAATTTGTTTAGTTTTAAATTTACTAAAACGCACATACTAAAATGTGAGAGGTCATTTTATAATGCATTTTTTAAATTAAATCAAAATATTAAAGTTACTTTGATTTGAAATGTTGGCGCATATGATAAATATTCAATCAGTTTTTCTTCATCACCTTTGTTTGAAAATACAAATTGAATAAATTTTCGTTTATCAAGGGAACATAAAAATGCACAAGCAAATACTTTGCAAAATGCCGTCGGCTATTCGTCAATTTGATTTCCTACAGAAGCCAAAAACTGTGCAGGGCCAATATGCTAAAGGAGAAATCGCTGTAAACATCTCTGTTAAAAGTTTCACCACACCCCGGCGGCGGTTAGACTTCAGTTTTGACAATTCACACTATTCGTAACTCGTGAGAATTCTCTATATTTAACCCTAGAACACACACCCGGGTACAAATGTATCCACTTCAACTTTGAAGTCTTGTAACTTTTGAACCGCTATACCTCTTTACCGCTAACTTCGGATCTAGGAAGATTATTTAGTTTTGAGTTCAAATTCAAAACTTGAACCAGATCGGACCATTGGTTCAGGAGCTACAGCCTTCCAAACACATTATATACGTTAACACTCACCCGGGATACGTTTGTACTACAATAGTAAAAATCCTCATAATAATAAAAAAAAAAAACATTTTTTATGTTATTTTTTTATTTGAAAAATTAAAAATATTCATTTCACACATTATATTGTTGACTCTTATTATAAAAATTATAAAAATGCATCTTATATCTAAGGAAAATCATGGCAAATAGAGCAATTTGTTGATGTGACCGAATGTTCAAGACACATTGGCTTCTTACATTTGGCGCACAGCTTTCTGGTTTTTCTACGGCGTTTTTCCTCTTGTGCGTAACATAAATAGCAAGATCCGGACACAGGTTTTGGCGTGCGCGCTGCGGCAGATGTTGATGCTGTTGTTGACACCATTGATTCCAGCGGTCGGTTGAAATATGCTTCAATAGCAATTTTAGTCGAAAAATTTCGCGTCACTTGACGATTTATGGCTCTGGCTTCAATAATGGGCATACACAATGCTTCAGCCAAGCTGCGCAGGATCTGCTTACGCTTGTTGTTTGTTCTTCAAGGCAACATAGGGTTATTCAAATCGTAGACAATGTAGGCTGCAAGAGCTGTAATGTCCAACATGTTGAAGAGCATCGCTAGTGGCCATCGTTTTGTTTGTCTTTGTGTTGGATATTCCGCAAACATTTGGTCCATTCGATCAACACCACCTTTGGTACGATTATAATATTCAATTATTTGAGGTTTCCCACTGTCAGCTATTTCAGCATCATTATGCATGGTCGAAAGCAAAATTACTGCTTTTTTTTTTTTTGGGAACATAAGAGCACATTGTCACATTATTTTTGAAGCCAAATGTCGTTGAACCAATTGTCCTGTTTTTGTTCTGCTTCATTTCTTGAGGAATATATGATTTGTTTTTGCGCAAAGTTCCAACGATCGTGAGTTTCCAGGTGAGAAGCAGTTCTGCAACTGGCAAGGTCGTAAAAAAATTGTCCATTGTAATGTTTCGGCCACTTCCTTGGTATTTGGCAGACAAATCCTTCACCACTCGTTCGCCTTGGTTCGTTTCCCTACCAGTTTCTGCTTGGCCAGTATATATTTGTCCATGCAGTGGATATGCATTTGTGGCATCGCAAATCCACCAAACCTTGACACCATATTTAGCAGGTTTTGACGGTATGTACTGCGTAAACCGTGTGCGTCCACGGTAAGGAAATAATTGTTCATCAATAGTCAAGCATGAGCTGGGCTTGTAATGTGCAGCAAGATTATTGTTCATTATCGTCCACAACTCACTGATCGGTGTTGCTTTATCAGTTAGTAAGCGTGTTGCACGAGTGTTTTTATCGTCAAATCTTAGGAACCGCAATATCGAACAGAAACGGTTGACTCCCATTGTGGCGCGATATAAAGGATAGTTTTTGACGCTCCATAAATCTCGAACATGTTCTCCATTGCTATGGTTCGCACCAGTCATAATAAGTATGCCAAAAAATGAATACAGCTCTGTTATTGACACAGGCGTCCATGACTTAGGAGTTGTGTTTGGATGCGCATTGTTGTAAGCATTATAAGTTTCTTTTGCTAACTTATTTGTGTGGCGCATAATTATATCAGCCATTTCAACGACCATGAAACATTTGAATGTTTGCTCTATTGACAACATTTCAGTGCATCTAGCTGGTCCAGAACGTTCTCTTATAATATTTTGTCTGAGTACCTGACGACTTACATTTGGATCTTTCATCCACTCAGTACCATCACGTGCAACAAATTTTTCGCCACTAGCAGGTAATTCATTATTTTCTTCTACTTCTTCTTCTTCATCGCCTTCTTGATCATCCTCATAGTCCGCATAATCAGGTAATACTTCTGCGGCACTTTGCGAAACTTTAGCATCGTCATCAGCAATTTCAATGTCATTGAATTGAATTTCTTCTTCATCTTCTGAGTCAAAGTCATAGGGAGCGTCATCGTCACAAATTTCATCAAATAAAGATTGTATATATGATTCTCGCTGTTCCTCAGTTAGCCTGCATAATAAAAAAAATTAGTATATGTTTACATTGTTGATTATTTTACATTGTTTACCTTCTATATGCTGCACTTGATAAATATTCGTTTCTTCTTGAAGTCATTTCGTATCCAGTTATTTATAGTTTCAGTTATATTTATTTTCACTTCTTACACTTTTGAGCACCAAAACAATAATGAAAATATCAACAGGCAGCATTTATAACAACACCTCGTGTGAAAACAACCCTTGCAGCTGCATATAAAATACAAAAACCAGTTATACCAGTGTATTTGCTACCTACGTACCCATACCTTGCGCGACCTTTTTGCACATATCTTTTGAACCAGGTAGAATATTTCAATGAAATAAAAACCAAAATGTGTATTCGTTGTTACTCTACAAGTATATTATTATACATTATATTATTTTGTTTTGCATTTATCAGGACAACAAAAAAAAAAAACAAAAATCCACTGTTGCATGTCCTGACTTTATTTGCCCATATCGCAGGAACCAGTAAGAATATTCGAATGAAACACAAGACAAAATACTTGTTATATATTAAAATATACATTTAAAAAAAAAAAATCATAGAAATCGGTTGAATAAGCATTAAAAAAACCGCAAAATAAGGTCCCGGGTACAAACGTATCCCGGGTGTGTGTTTACGTGGTATTTTCTGGGTGTGTGTTCTAGGGTTAACGTTCTCTGCGCGCACTTTACGCAAAGCAGCTGCGGCTGTCGAGCATTTAGAAAGACATATTCACATACATACATATGTATATTGATGCATACATATGTACCGAACCACAGCCCCTCGACTTAACAAAAATTCAAGACCTACCAAATATCGGCAAATATTTTTGTAAGAAATATTTCAGTATTGACTATTTTTGAATGCTCGTCTGTGATTTCTGAAATCTTAGTTAAATGAATTTGTAATCGTTGAGAAAAATTGGTATATGGGCGGCTCGTTTTATGAATGAAAGTACTTTGCTCGTAGAAATATGAGCTCGAACATATGAATGAATTGGTTTTTGTTGTGCTTTACAATATTTGAAACTGTTCAGTGCCGTCGCGGTAAATAATCATGGACGCTACAGCTGCGCCTATGAATGTATTTTGTTCTTGCAGTCGCTAGACTTATAATTTTACTTTTGGAAACATACGCATGTAGGGGCATAAAGTGAGTGTGTGCGATTTTATGTACTTTCATTCATAAAACGAGCCGCCCAAATACCAATTTTCTCGACCATTCGAAAATAGTCAATATTGGAAAATTTCGCTTTGAATTATTTGGTAAATCTTGAGTATTTGTCATGTCGAATGGTCGCAGCTAGTTAAGGGCGAACGCCACTGTGGGGGGTCAAAAAATAGTCGATTTTTAGGAATTTTTTTATGTAAGTAGGAATTATTATTCGAGGATCGGACACAAGGCAACTTATTACATATGTATTAAACTATGTTGATGTAAATTTTTATTAAAAGGTATTGAAAATTGACCAATTTATGTAAATAAACGTAACGAGTTAAAAAAAAATGACGTCATCTGGTGGCAGCGATACAGCAATGAATAATTATCTGAAATCACAAAACCAAACATTTTTATTAATCTACACAATAGTGGCTAGTGGGTGATTTGAATTTCGATGTGTGTTTTTCACCATTTTTTTGATTTTCAACAGGCCCAAAAAAATAGTTATTTGCAAAATTTTGAAAATCGGCTACGTACAACGATAGCCAATACGATAACAAAAATTTTGAGAAAAAAGAAAATTAAAATCGGTTCATCATCGGTCTTCGAGAAATCGTTGCCACCGTTTCAAAAAAAAGTCGTTTCGAGAAAAACTCGTTTGAAATAAAGCATCGTATCCTAAGCGCTACGGGGCCGAACCGACGGGCGCTCACTTAAGTGCACATAGAACCGGGAATAAAGCAAATTTCGCTTTACAATTTTTACCACATTTTCTTGAGTAGTTATACCAGAGAATGTTAATGCAATGAGAAGGAGCAAATGTTAAACGAGCTTTTTTCGAGTTCTAATTTGTAGATTCATAATAAGGTCATTTCAAATTCAACTTTGCTCACGAGTGGCGAATTGCAGATATTTACCACGCGAGTGGCGCGAGTGGAGGGTTTCTATATTTACTTACCACGCTAGGACAGAAATTCAGATTTTTTCTGCGTTTACCATACTACTGAGGAAGTTCTTAAGATTTTTCGGCACACTACTAAGGAAATCGAAGCGAATAAATTTGCGATTAAGAAGGCCGTGCGGCAGTTAATTTGTGGTGCGGAAGCTAAAGTCGGCGGAGTTATTCGTTTTGTTTTTTGGCACGTATTTAATTCAGGTTCAAGTCCTGAAGTCATATTTTTTTTTCTTGCACATTTTATTTTACAATTCAAACCAGGAAAGTTTGGTAAAATTTTTGAGTTTATTTTAATTAAAATTTCTTTAAAATACTGTATTTTTTGTATTTTATAAATGGAAATTTCTTTTCGGTATAAAATAGTTCATACTGGATATGACCTGATTTTTATATAAATCAATCAGAACAGAAAATATGTACATATGTCTATAATCTATTTCATCAAATCCAAATTATATTGATGAGAAAATATCATTCTAATATCCGTCCAGAAAGCCAAACGCGCAAACACACATACATATGCATATAATTACGCATACAAACTTTCAACTAACGCAGAATATGTGCATATAAAACTGCGAATCGAATAAATGAGTGATTTAGAAAAGATCATTAATAATTGTAGATTAGCGCAATCGTTAAAGACGTGTCGTGTAGGCAGTACATCGTCTCATATTTGACTCAGGTTCAAATCCTGTGCACAGTGTTTTGTTCGATATTTTTATTTCATTTTTTATATTTGGTTTAATTAGAATTGATTTAAAATAGTGTATTCAGGTTTTTCTAATACCTGTTATTTAGAAATTTATTTTCTATATAACATTATTCATACTTCATTTGAATTAATTTATATGTAAAACAGCCATAAAGCCAATCATATGAATATGCATTCCTATATTTAATCTCTTCAGTCAAATCTGAACTACTTACATACACATATTGATGAGAAAATATTCTAATATCCATCCAGGAAGCCTAACGCGCATACTCACATATGTGTATAAATATATGTACAAACTACCACCATTCTAACAAACCCAGAACACAAGCTTCTGCGCACACTTGACACATGGGATATGTATACCCTATGAGCAAAAAGAACCGGGAAGGTGATGTTGACTGTTTCCTTCGATTGCCAAGGCATAGTCCACCATGAGTACCTTCCATCGGGCCAGACAGTCAATAGAGAATATTATTTATCCGTTTTGAAACCTTAGAGAGATGCTGTGTGTTGCAAACCGCCGGAAATGTGAGCAACCAATCCTCAGATTTTGCATGATGATAACGAGCCATCGCACTGATCAAAGAGAATACAAATCGGCCTGCCGGGGGTGTTTGGAGGACTGGGTTAAACGTTGGCACATGTGTGTTGCTTCAGACGGGTCATATTTTGAAGGAGATAATATAAATTTGCCCTAAATTTAACTCTGTTTTGTTTAATTTAAACATTCCCGGTACTTTCTGATCATAAGGTACATACATGCGGCTTTGCGGACAGCAATGTGTGATTCGCTGGAAGTCGCATTAACTCGCGACTGTCGCACAGTTAGAAGACATATTTACATACATATAAGGCTGCATACATACATACGGAGCCGCGGCCACTCGACATGACAAAAATTTAAGATTTATCAAATATTGGCAAATAATTCCACGCGAAATATTCCAATATTGACTATTTTCGAATGGTCGCGAAAATTGGCATATGGGCGGCTCGTTTTATGAATGAAATTGAAATATGAGCTCTAACTTATGAATGAACTCCTTGTTTTTGTTCTAAATTGTTCAGCGCCGTCGCTGATAGAATCATGGCCGCTGCGACTGCATCTACGAATGTATTTTGTTTTTGTAGTCGCTAGGCTTAGATTTTAGCTTTGGGCGACATGCGCATGTGAGGTATGTATGTGTTTTTGTTGTGTTCTAGAACATTTTAGAATGTGTGGTGGCAAAGCGGCCATCGCGTTGTGCTTGCTGTTGCTTTTGCGTCTATCAAAGTATTGTGTTTTTGTAAGTACAATATTAGGAATATCGACTGGTGAAAGACAAAAGTACACGGAAGCAAGAAGGGAGCGTTGTGCTCGCGCATATGTATATGTATGCTTGAATGTATGAAGGTGCATGGATGTAGTAACATATGAATACAATTATTTTGTAGGAAGTTTAGAAGGCAAGTAGGTATATATGTATGTATGTATCTATGCTAGGACATAAAGTCGGTATATATGCATACATAGAGCAGAATTGTTTTTGCACTTGTTAGGAAGAAACTCGTTCACTAGTGCGTATGTGTATTTGATTTCTTGTAAGAATGTGATGTGGTATGACATGTGTACATACATAAGTCAAGGTTATTTGGGCATACTTGCATATGTGATATGATGTTCTTGCGCTTGTGCATTATTGTTTTTCATATACAAATGTACATACATACATATGTATGTAAATGCTGTCGAATACATAAACTATACATTGACATACAATATAAAATAAGTGTTGATTTATCTTAAACCGTTCTTTTTTTCTGAATGCAAATACCTCCTATTGACATGTACATACATATTATGTACTTATGTATATTTCATATACCATCATTTATTTACATATGAAGTATACGTTCATTTATGTACATATGTGTGTAATGAAAAATGAAGTGAATTACTTTCAGAACTTTATTAAAATTTATTCGCGTCGCGCGCATGCACAAAACCTTTTGTTCACAGGCGCAGAAATAAACGCTCTGCGTATTTATCCTCCCCACGTGACTCGCCATCAATTCTCGGCACAAATTTTTTTTTTCGTTTTTAAATTTTTTTTTTTTTAATGTAATCGTAAAAAAATTTGTAATACATTTTATGAATCCGCTTATCATTTCAAAAGTAACAAAATGGTCAAAAAATAAGCAGTCGAAGAAATAAACGCACCGCCTATTTTTCCTCGCCACATGTTAGACTCGAGTTCAATTCCCGGCGCAAACTTTTTTTTATAAATTTTTATTTTTAAATCGTTTTTCTTTTTAATGTAATTGAAAAAAAAAAATATGTAATAAATTTTACGTATTCGCTTATTATTTCAAAAATACGAAAATAGTAAAAATTTAATTGGTTTAATGTCGAGGTGAGAAATGTGTTGTGTGTTGAGGTGAAAAATGTGTGGTGTTTCTAATTTTTGTGTGGGCAAAAGTCAGTGAGGTGTCTATAAACTCGGTGTGCTAAATGACCTTACTACAAATCTTTCAAATCTCAATTGTACTAAAAAAAGCTCACAGTAACATTTGCACCTTCTCATTGCATTAACATTCTCTGGTTATACTAACAATTTATGCCAAAAAAAGAATCGATTTTTTTGAATTTTCACAATGGCGTTTCCCCTTAAGGAATGATTTAATTGACAAATAAGAAATAAAAATAATATAATCATGCAGGACTGAACAAATCCAAACATATCTTAAGAATACCAAAAGATAAACATATGTATTTTAAGAATAATAAAAGATAAACATATTTTAAGAAAAACAAAAGATAAACATATGTATTTTAAGAATAATAAAAGAAAAACATCTGTATTCTAAGAATAACAAAAGATAAACATATGTTTTTTAAGAATAACAAGAGATAAGGATGTTTTTCCTAAATAGCAAACAAAGAAACTAATATACAAGTCGTGTACCTAAAACAGTTAGCGGACCAAACAAAAATCATCCTTGTCGCAGCAAGGACATACATACATACATAATCCTTCATAATAAAGGACAAAATCGAATGTAAAAAAAAATCCTGTAAGGAAAACGAGTGAAAGTACGGTGAACAAAGAAATAAAAAATTTAGTTATAGAAAACCTATTCGTGTTTCTTCCAAATATAAAAACCGTGATCTAATTCTCATAGAAAGGAGCAGATGAGAAAATCTTTGGAGAAACATAACAAACTTAATATATTGTATATATAATTGGCGCGTACACCCTTTCTGGTTATTTGGCCGAGCTCCTCCTCCTATTTGTGGCGTGCGTCTTGATGTTGTTCCACAAATGGAGGGACCTACAGTTGCAAGCCTATTCCGAACGGCAGATATTTTTATGAGGAGCTTTTTCATGCCAGAAATACAATCGGAGGTTTGCCATTGCCTGCCGAGGGGCGACCGCTATTAGAAAAATGTTTTTCTTCATTTTGGCGTTTCACCGAAATTCGAACCTACGTTCTCTCTGTGAATTTCGAATGGTAGTCATGCACCAACCCATTCGGCCTCGGCGGCTGCGAAGAAATTTGAACACCATTGACGTTATGGAACAAATCGACGTGAACACTATGATTCAGCAGATGGCCAATTTGCAAGTAATGTTTCAGAGTATCCAAGCAGAAAATGCAACATTAAGAGCCCGGATAGATCAGATCCAAGTTAACCCAGCAATGATTGCATAAGCAGCAGAACGATTGGAACCAGTCAACATAACTTATACCAATCCAACCGACATCAACCTGGACGTTTTTAAAGCACTACCGATATTACTAGCCATGGTCATCATAATCGCAATTCAAACAGAAGGAGACACCAAAAACACAATTAACTAGAACCGACGATGCATATTTATTTGACGAACTCACATTTTTATTCTACGAAACTAATTGACAAATACGAACAAATATTTAATAAGAACTAAAAATCCTATCATTGCTATTTACAAATATCCTATCATAAATAATCATTGTAAACTATTTAAATTCACACCACTTAGAACTAAGCGTGTAAAAAATTTTCACCGATAAGGAAATTGCCCTTTGCAACAATATTTACACTAGAGTAAATAACTGTAAAAATTATTTAGGCAAGAACAAGGAACAAAAATTAATTCGGTATAAATCGGGACGATTTAATCAGGAAAGGGAGAGTTAAGGAATGATTTCATTCACAAATAATAAATAAAAAAAGTTAAGTAAACTCTATGGGCTGAACAAATCCAAACATATGTATTTTAAGAATAACAAAAGATAAACATATGTTAAGAATAACAAAAGATAAACATGTGCTAAGAATAACAAAAGATACATACAGTTTGTCAAGAGTATCTTTGCATAGTGAAGAAAAATTTAAAATTTAAGCTTTGATCGAGAATTCCAAAAACAAATAAAAAAGCAAACAAGAAATTTGTACACACATTCCATTACTGTACTTGTCTACGACTACGAGTTTTAGGCGCCAACACTTATTAAATAAACACACACATTACAAAAACAACAACAAAAAAAGATGTTTATTCTATTTAAAAAGTGTCAAAAAATCTTTGCATAACTGATGAAAACAACAGTTATTTTCCGCGAATTTCATTCATTTAGGTATGTTTGCAAATGGTATGGAATGTGAAAGGGGTAAGAAATTATTTAGTTATAAAGTGATTGTCTTCAGTGCTTCAAGTGATCTCAGATTTGAATAAAAAAATTACAGGAAAACGAGTTTCAAAAAATATTATTCAATTAGTGTATTTCAATCACTACAAAGACAAATCAGCCAGAGAAATCGCCGATATGTTCTCCCTCAAAAGTAGAACTGTATATAATATAATAAACTCGAGTTGAAAGGATCTACAGGCAGACCAAAAAAAGTGACGCAGCGAATTGTACGTAAAAATGAAAACTATTTATAATATCCCGCAAAGCAGTACAAGAGGATTAGCTCTTCAAGCGTAAAAAGACTACGCGTTAAGAGTTTCTCATGAAACTGTTCGAAAAGTGTTGCAAAAACACTAATATTCTTCAAGAGTGGTTAGGAAAAAACCCTTGATATCAGCACAAAACGTTGATAAAGGATTGCGATTTGCCACCGAGCACATATCACTTCCCACAGAGTACTGGGATGACGTTATTTTCTCAGATGAGACAAAAATGATGCTCTACTACCATGATGGTCACCAGAGAGTTTGGCGCAAGCCTTTCACAGTACTACAAAACACAAATATTATCCTTACCGTACAGTTTGGAAAACTGTCAGTAATGGTTTGGGGTTGTATATCAACAATAGCAGTGGATGAAATCAAAATTTTGGACGAAATAATGAGCAAGGAAGTGTATCTTGGTATTTTAAAAAACGAATTGACTTCTAGTATTAGAAAATTCGGCTTTGTTGACCCGGAAAATTCGAACAAATTTAAATGCAAATACTATCAAGGTAATGATCCAAAACATAAATCTTATTTATGCAGGTCCTGCTTACTCTACAACTGCACCAAAGTTATTGATACCCCCGCCCAAAGTACCGACATTAACCCAATCGAAAAGTTGTGGGTTCATTTAAAAAGAAAAGTAGGAAAAAGATTGCCAACTATTAAAACTGAATTAATTAGATTCATCAGAGAAGAGTGGGGAAAAATACCATTGGAATATAATATTCCGAAACTAATTAAATCAATGCGAATTCGTCTTCAAGCGGTAATTGATGCCCAAGGAGGGCATACAAAATATTAACCCCAAAGACTGCATTTTTTGTTGTTTTCATCAGTTATGCAAAGATTTTTTTGACACTTTTTAAATAGAGTAAACATCTTTTTTGTTGCGGTTTTAATAATGTGTGTGCTTACTCGTATTTAATAACTGTTGGCGCCTAATAGTCGTAGACAAGTACAGTAATGGAATGTGTGAAAAAATTTTTTGTTTGCGTTTTTATTTGTTGTTGGAATTCTTGATCAAAGATAAAATTTAAAATTTGTTTCACTATGCAAAGATATTCTTGACAAACTGTATGTATTTTAAGAATAACAAAAGATAAAAATATGTTAAGCATATCAAAAGATAAACCTGTTTTTCCTAAACAGAAAACAAAGAAACTTATATACAAGATGTGTACCCAAATCAGTATGATGAGGTATAAGTTTAAATACGACTGTTAAATATGTTGGCAGCCAGTTCAGTATTAACATAGTGTTAAGACCTACTCTAAAATTAAATTAAAAAAAAAATGTTTATATTTTTTCAATGACAAGCAACCAACAATACTGTAGAAGAACACGCTCAAAGAAGCTAGTTAAAGACTATTTTTTTATTTTTATTTATTTATTTATTGTCTTTGAATGGATACATTCTTACAGACTATATTAAGCTAATGTACAATAGTTTAGTAGTATACTAAGAAAAGAACGATTTAAGATGATTGACTAAGATGCCATACGGCCATGTAAAATCAGCACCAGAAGAATTGAAAAACATATTTAAATCTGCACATGTCCTAGGAATCGGAGCATTCACCCCATAGTTGGTTCTCGAGAAGCCAATTTTAAAGGTTTCATACTGTCGGAGCCTCATACTGGGTATATTAAATTGAATTTTACTTAAAAGGGAAGGACAATCAATAGATCCAGAAATGATGCGAATAATAAATGAGCACGATAGAATAGATCGTCTGCTATCAAGTGGTTTTAAGTCAATTAATAAACATCGAGAGCGGTACGATGGAACAGGTTCAGAAAAGTTTAAAGATCGGAGCGCAAAACGAAGAAAGACTTTCTGAACTCTCTCAATCCGATTAGACAGACCTATTTGGTACGGTCTCCAAATAATAGCGGCATACTCTAATCTTGATCTAACAAAAGCACAATACAATGTTTTGAGAGTGTGTGGGTTGGTAAATGCAGAACAATTACGGCGAACGAATGCTAGCATCGCATATGATCGTCTTATGACGTGGTTAACATGGCTGGTGAAATTCAGCTTAGAGTCGAAAATAACGCCTAAGTCTCTAATTTCCTCAACGGATTGCAAAGGTAAGCCAGCAATATTATACGAAGTATGCAAAGTATTGTTTGATTTAGCATATTTTACGTGAAAGCATTTGCTAATATTTAGTGACAAACGGTTTAAATAGCACCAGTTCCGAACATTGTGCAAGTCGGTTTGCAACTTTTCAGAGTCCCTAACACTGTTAATCACCGCAAATATTTTAAGATCATCAGCATACAACAAGTGGTCTGCAAACGAAAAGCAAGAACCAATATCGTTAATAAAAAGTATAAAGAGGAGGGGTCCTAGAATACTTCCCTGTGGGACACCAGAGGATGCAATAAATGCACGGGATGTCGTATTATCAACGGCTACAACGCAGTGCCTGTTGGACAAATATGATTTGATCCATGACAAAAACGTGGAGTGTATACCCAATGATGCAAGCTTCGACAAGAGTATCCGGTGCGATACTTTGTCAAACGCTTTAGAGAAGTCTGTGTAAATTGTATCAACTTGAGATCTGTTCTGGAAGGCTGAAATGCAGTAATCATTGAAAATAGACAAGTTAGTGACAGTGGAGCGACTTGCAACGAAACCATGCTGGTTGGTAGATATTAGGCCTTTGACAGCAAAATATAACTTTTCATTCACTGTTATCTCAAAAAGTTTTGAGACAGACGAAAGCTTCGAAATCGGTCTGTAGTTGCTAACATCGTTTTTATTTCCACTCTTAAATATAGGCGTAACGGAAGTAAATTTCCAGTCGTCAACAAAGATACCAGAGGACAACGATTTATTGAATATAATTGTGAGAGGCTCAGCAAGACACAAGCAATTCTTCAGCAAAATGCCCGAAAGGCCATCCGAGTCAGTTTTCGTTGTAGACTTAAGCTTCATAATACCCTTTGACGACATCAGTAACAGATAGGCACAAAGTCCCAAAATTGAGAGGTGAAAAACTATTAGAGGGTAAACTAGAATCGGAGTCTAAGTCGGGTTCAAAATTAGAGCAGAAAAAGTCAGCAAATAAATTGGCAGATTCTATGGCAGAATTTGCATATTTACCATTATAAAAAACATTGTTTGGCACCATTGAGCAAGACTTTTTTGATTTGATGAATTGCCAAAAGGCCTTCGAATCCGAAATAATAGTGTTTTCGAAATTCAAGATGTAATTTCTATATAAGAACTTGTTCAAACAGTTAAACTCTTTTAAATGGCATTGAAATTTTGAGAAGTGCATTGGGTCTCCAGACCTTTTATACAGTTTAGAAAATTTGTTTTTTAGATTCTTTAGATGCCTAAGCCGTTTGGTATGCCAAGGTGACTTATATACTTTCTTACGATAAACAGGAATGTGCTTCAGACACAGCTCAGAAACCTTAGTCTTAAAAAAATGAAAACAAGAGGTAACATCATTGTCGTGGAAGGCATTATCCCAGTCAATACTTAATAAAATTTCGTTTAAAATTGAGAAGTCACATAAGTTGTAGTTGAATTTGATGTTAGGCTCATCGGATACCTCAGAAAACTCATAAAATTCCAACTCAAGAGAGAGAGGAACATGATGTTTATCAGTTAAAGATATGGGAGCAATGCCTTCCGACAACGTGTAGTTGATGTTATTTGAAATGAACACTAGATCTAGGATTCTATTAAGGCTGTTATAAAAACCATTAATTTGTGATAAATCAATGCTTAAAAAGCTATCAATGACATGAATTTCGGCTGAAGAATTTACATTAGAAGCCATAAAAGCAGCCGAGTTTCTAAGTGGGGACCAACTCAGACGACATAAATTAAATTATTGTTCATATCAACAGAGACAATATACTAAAATTATTAAACTAAAATTTTTCCATCAATATGCACTTTTTATTTCTAAATTGTATTACATACTATTTGTCTTCAACATTAAGATTCACATATCGAATAACAATGTACTACTTCATGGTAAAGACCTAAAAAGTGGTTCAAAGACCTTAAAAATTGTAAATTATGAAGCAATTTTGTTAACGGTTCATAATTCATAATTTTTGGCACAATACTGTGCCTATGAATGTGCGCTGGATTCCTTGGGCAGTTTCTGCGAATCGTAATATTTTTGCTGTGCCAAGTACGTGAGTAACCATCGGCAGCTGGATGGTGTGTGTGTGTGTGTGTGTGTGTGGATTTTGCAACTGGACATAAAATGTCTGCTCAAATCGAATGCAAAAACAGGAGTAATTTTTGTTTTCAGTGTTTTCAGTTTCTTACATTTACATATATGTGTGTTTTTACAAAGAACCAATGTATATGTGTTTGTGTGTTTTTGAGTCACGTTCCAGAGAGTTTTCAGTTTTTTACATTGAAGCTACGGCCACACGCTGAAAATCAAAAATTTTGGATTTTTTCTCGGGCAAGCGTCATGCACCCGACACGCACATATATAAGCTGCTGGACAGCAAATGCATTAGCGTGTCGCCGTAGCTTAATATGTGTTTGTGTGTTTTTACAAAGAATCTATTATATGTATTTGGTAACTCGTGCAGCCGCATATGTATGTACATATGTATATGAATTCACATATTCTCTATGAAGGAATTTGATTTGCTTAAGGGGTTATACGCAGTTATGAAGCAAATAATATAAAAGACGGGTTGTCAAGGATTTATCCTGAAGAAACTTCAGAATATTTTAATTTGAAAATTTTTGGCGGTTATAAAAGCATCCTTCAAGAACGTAACAAAATTTTTTATTTATCGCGCTGCAGGCGATTTCTGGAACCTCCTTTAAAAAAAGACGATTTACGGTGTACATCGTAACTCAGGATTGGATTATCTGAAATCAAAAAACCAAACAAATTTTGTTAATATATTAGATTATCTAGTAATTAATCGTTCGGCTAATCAAAATAGTGAATTTTCACCAAATGGCAGCTTTTAAAAGAAATTATTTCGATTTTTACGTTAAAATTTGGCCGTAAATTGATTATAAAATGGAAAATAAGTATCAGATTTACAAAAGGAACGATTAATTGCTAGAAAATGTATCTTTAAAGATTGAGTTAAAACGGTTGACCGTTCAAACAAGCCGTTTTCGAGATATCGTGTACACCGACTTGAAAAATGCCGTTTTGAAAAAAACACGTTTAAAGTTTCAATACCTACCTTAAAACGTGCCGAGGCATCTCTACATATTTAGGTATAACTCCGAAAGTATTGCTTAGATCTACTTCAAATTTCGTGCGTATACTTTTGAATATATGTACATTACAAAAATGCAATAAAAAAATCGATTTTTTTGAAAGTCATAACTGCGTATAACCCCTTAAAGGAATTTAAATAATCAGGATTTATACTTATGTATATGTAAGGCGTTTTTCAATAGGTGCGCTTCAACTTTTTTCCGATAGGGAGTGGGAACGACGCAATATTTTTTATTTTTCGTTTGTCATTTGAAAACCTCATTAGTATACATTTCATCACTTCACACTTGAGCAACGATTGCAAATCGTGCAAATTTTTTATGAAAATAATCGTTCTGTTGCAGCTACTTTAAATCCAAATAATTCAAAAAAATCATCTTCAGTGATGAAGCTCATTTTTGGCTCAATGGCTTTGTCAACAAGCAAAATATGCGTTACTGGGCAGAAAGCAATCCACACGTGATTCATGAGGCACCGTTGCATCCCGAAAAAATCACTGTTTGGTGCGGTTTACATGCCGGCGGCCCATTGGCCCATATTTTTTCGTTGACGAGAACGATCGCCACGTTACTCTGATGATAAACGATTATTTTTGGCCGCAATTGAATGGTATGGACTTAGATGACATGTGTTTCCAACAGGACGGGGCCACAAGCCACACAGCACACACTACAATTGATTTGTTGAAGAGTAAGTTCGATGAGCGCATTATTTCCAGAAATGGACCGGTCGAATGGCCGCCGCGCTCGTGTGATTTTACGCCTCTAGACTATTTTCTTTGGGGTTATGTGAAGTCATTGGTCTACAGTAACAAGCCGGCGACGATTTGTGAGCTCAGAGCCAATATTGAACGCGAAATCGCTGGAATTTCGGCCGATTTATGCAAAAGAGTGGTCGAAAATTGGGTTCAACGATTGGACTTCGTAAAACGTGCACGCGGTGGTCATGCAAAAGAAATCGAATTTCATACTTAAATGTATATGTTCAAACTCGATAATAAAAAAAAAATTAGTTAAAAAAGTCAAACCGTTTGTGTTTTATTAAAAAAAAAAAGTTGAAGCGCTCTTACTGAGAAACGCTTTATATTAACATGCTAATATATAAACATGCATACATACAATTACACATTTTTCCAATATTTGGTGCACTTTTCATAAAAAACCAAAAATATCAAATCTAATATGTAAACATGTCATGTTAACAAATCATGTGGACATATCAAATGAACAAATATTATTGTATGTACGCAAGCAAATGTAAGTTTATGTAAACTACTTTTCTCACTTGCGTGTCACTCTCTCCCTCTCATTTCTCTCCGGCAGCTATATTAATTAGTTTCCTACTGTTAACTTGTGGTGAAGTAATTTCTGAGTTGAATTTCTTACCCTTGTTGTTTTATCATTGAATAAATTTATAGAGAAGGCTCAGGAACGAATGGGCAGGTTGAATGTCACATGCTAACAAAACGCGGTTAAGAATTTTTTATTATTTCCCCACGGCTTTAGAAAAGTTAACATACGAGAGTTAAATATAGCGTTTGCATTGAAATGTAAAATGCCATGATTTGATGTTAGGCAAAATAAAGACTTGTACGTTTTTTTTTCATGCTTATTTACCGTCGGCATTTTGCATGCGCAAGTGGATTATTTCTTGTGAGATGAATAAATTATTTCTAAGTATATGCGTGCATGTATGTGAAATTTGAAGTATCTGATTAACAAAATTGTAGTGATATTAAATGTAATATCAAAATTTTTTACTTATGGCTATGATTATTTACTCGCGACGGCGCTGAACAATTTCAAATATTGTAAAGCACAACAAGATCACAACGGAATTCACAGAGAAAACGTTGGTTCGAATCTCGGTGAAACACCAAAATTACGAAAAACATTTTTCTAATAGCGGTCGCCCCTCGGCAGGCAATGGCAAACCTCCGAGTGTATTTCTGCCATGAAAAAACTCCTCATGAAAATATATTCCGTTCGGAGTCCGCTTGAAACTGTAAGTCCCTCCATTTGCGGAACAACATCAAGACGAACGCCACAAATGGGAGGATGAGATCGGCCGAGCACCCAAAAAAGGTGTACGCGCCAATTATATATATATTGATATTAAGTGTATTATCAAAATTATTTACTCATGGCCATGATTAATTACATACTCGTGACGGCGCTGAAGAGTTTCAAATATTGTAAAGCACAACAAGAACAAATTCATTGATAAATTCGAGCTCATATTTCAACGAGCAAAGTACTGTCATTTACTCATGGCCATAATTATTCCCTCACGACGGCGCTGAGCAATTTCAAATATTGTAAAGCACAACAAATACAAATTCATTTATAAGTTCGAGCTCAGATTTCTACGAGCAAAGTACTGTCATTCATGGTTGGGAGGAGGTTTTTGGTATCACCCTCTCGACTAATTCCCCTGCCCATAGAGTTGATAATTGGAAGTTTTCTCAGAGAAACTCCTTTTCGGATCACAGGTTGATCCTTTTCGAAATCAATTTCGCACGGGAAATTATATCTCCCCACAGGAACCATAAAATAACCACTGGTCTCTGTTCAACAGGGGTTTCAATAATAAATTGAGAAGGCGAACTTTTTCCTACTCATCCACTGATCAACTGAAAAAGCTGGTGGGACACATGCAGCGATCCTATCAGGCCGCCTATAAAGTGACTTGTCCAGTATCTTTTAGCAAGAAAGACTTTCCTCCCTGGGGGAGTAGGACGGTGACCGACGTGAAAAAGATGGTTAGGAGGGTTTTTAACGAATGCTACCAAACTAAAAGCTTTAAATCTACCGGGTCATTTTGAATGAATACAAAAAAGAAATTAAATATGCGAAACGCCACTACTGGAAGGAGTACTGCGAGTCCATTGAATCCGTGAAGGATTCTGCCAGGCTAAGCAAGATCCTTTCGAAAGACTCCTGCAGAACTCTAGTAAAAAGAAGGGGATGGGGAGTGGGCTGAATCTGCAGAAGAATCTTTGACTGTCCTGGTGAATAATCACCTTCCGGAAAATTCTATTACCCCACGTGACATTGTCGAAACGCAATAAATATTTTTTCTCCTTTTAAATCTCCTGTGATGCTTCACAAAACTGGAAGAAAACGAGGGTTGTTTTCATTCCCAAGGCAGGGAGGAGGGGTCACGACTCGATCAAGGACTTTGGGCCTAAAAGTCTTACCTCATTTATCCTAAAAGAGTTTGAAAGATTGATTGATTATCGAATCCAAATTATTATATCTCCAACGCAAAACGCTGAAAGCGAAATCCACGGAATCAGCCTTACACGTGGTCGTAGGGACTGTGGAAAAATCTCTGGAAGGCAAACAATTCACTTTGGCGGCCTTCATAGATATAGAAAGTGTTTTTAATAAAATCAGAGCGGACTATCACTGCGTTAGATTGACTAGAGGTGGAAAGACCTATCTGTCTCTGGATCTCGTCCTTGCTTGGCTGCAGGGAAGTTAAGGCGGCCGCAAGCTTCCACCCTTTCGACTTTCCAAATTAAATAACCACGTTCTCCCGCTCTCATCGGAAGTTAGGTATGCCGAGCAGCCCTAAATGATATTAGCGTCCTATTCAAGGACAGCCTTATTTGGGTTCCGGGACACAGAGATATTAAGGGAAACTGTAAAGCTGCTGAGCTAGACGGAAAAGGTACTGCTCTTCAACTGTTCCGTGATAAAAGTACCATTGGAATACCTTTGGCTACGAGTAAATTAATAGTAAAAACAACATTACCCAATAGGTCATGGGAAGAAGAAGATACATGCCTAACAGCCAGGCTACTATGGCCGCAAATAAACAAGAAAAGAACAAAGGAATTGCTTAGCCTCTCAAGAGAAGATATCTGGAAGGTCGTGGCTTGTGTCACCGGTCACTGGCTATTTGGAAGGCATTCCTTGAGACTAGGAGTATTCTCCCATGAATATTGTAGAAGCTGTAGAGATGAGGAGGAGGAAGAAACAGTAGAGCACTTCCTTTGCAATTGTCCAGCCTTAGCCAAAATCAGTGCAGGTTGTCTAGGTAAACACTTTTTCCATTCCTTTACAGAACTATCTGGCGCGGGGATTAGACCAATCCTGCTCTTCATAAGAGCCTCAAAATGGTTTCACGAAAGTAAATAAACAAGGGGTGAGGTCTAAGTGAGTTGGTCATACGGACCGACTACCACCATAACCTAACCTAACCTAGTGTTTTCAAGCAGAAGTCTTTGCGATCCTGCAGGCTTGCAAAATGCTTCGCGAACGTGGAAGCGAGGGAGATATTAACATTTTCTCCGATAGTCAAGCCGCGATTAAAGCTCTGACGACGCCATGGTGCAGAACGAAATTAGTAAACTCCTGTAAAGAGGAGATCAAATCTCTTGAATGTGCAGGTAACATTTTCATTATCTGGGTTCCAGGACATAAGAACATACATAGAAGGAAATGAGATCGCTAATGAGCTTGCCAGGAGGGGGACTGAATGATGGAGCTCCATTTCTTCATGTGCAGTTTCGAAAACCCTTTACCCCCAATACGATATACGAAGGACTCAGAAAGTCCTTTGGACTCCTCGCCATTCAATTTCCAAACTCGTAGCTGCTTTTACCGGTCACTGGACGATCGTCACACACGCGGAAAAGCTAGGGTTACCATTTAACCCCCATTGCAGAAGCTGTAGGGACCTTTCAGAGAAGGAGACTGTAGAGCTCTTTCTCTGTAAATGTCCGTGTTTGGCAGCAAGACGGCTAAGGGCACTGGACGCTCCTTTCCTCGACAGTCTGGGGCAGTGCGCCAACCTAGATCCAATCAATCTCCTCCATTATATCAACAGCTCTGGCTGGCTGTAGATATCTGCCTGTTGGAGGTCTCATTATGGTATCAAAACGGCGCTTTAGTGAAGAGTGCCAGACAGCCACTCCACCATTTCACTTACCTACCTACTGTCATTCATAAAACAAGCAGCCCATTTGCCAATTTTTCTCAACAGTGAAAAAATCCTTTAACTATGATTGAAGAACTCACAGACGACAATTCGAAAATAGTAAACCATTCCTATTTCTTATAGAAATATTTGCCAATATTTGGTAAATCTTGAATTTTTGTCAAGTCGAGTAGCCGCGGCTCCGTACATACATATGTAAATATCTATATATATAAAAATTAAATGATGTTCGTTTGTACGCATTTTTTTGGGCATATTATAGGGACCACTAGGGGAAGGTTTTTAGCAAAAAAAAATTTTTTTTTAATATTTTCTTCATATAAAAAAAAGAAAAAATCAAAATATTGTACAAATTGTGTTTTTAGTGAAAATTGCCGCAGAACTTGCTCGCTTCTTAGATTAAATTTCGAATTAACATTCTTTTTATGTGTACAACTTTTTTTGAATAAATATACCAATATTTCGTTATTGTGAAACGATTTGTGTCGTGTTGCTAAGTTGCAAATTTTTTTCGACGGAGAGTAAACATAAACACAGAGGTTTGTACTCTCTTTATGAAGAGAAATGCTTCAGTACACATACACGAACGCCGAACTACTGATTTGTGTTTTGTGCGCAGTTCATTTGCGAGAGCAACAAGTGTGTTGACCAAGGATAATAGATTTACCAAGGTTTGCCAGACAAGAAACAGTTATTCGGCTCTCAGAGAATTTGACAGAAGTTGTTGTTGGGTTTACGTCAAACGAGGCAAGGATGATAGATTTACCAAGGTTTGCCAGACAAGAAAACAGTTATTCGCCTCTCAGAGAATTTGGCAGAGGTTGTTGTTGGGCTTACGTCAAACGAGATATACATTTTGTAAGAACAAAGGAAATGTTTAAACGGTTTATTTACGAATACCGCACACCACTTTATACATTTCCCCTCGTGATGTGGAAGAAAAAATTTGTTTTTTTTGTTTTTGCAGTTTGCAAGCAGACCTGGTAAATCTATCATCCTTGAAACGAGGTATACATTTTGTAAGAACAAAGGAAATGTTCAAACGGTTTGTTTACGAATACGGCACACCAGCGCACACCACTTTATACATATCCCCATGTGATGTGGCAGAAAAAAATTTGTTTTTTTTTGTTTTTGCAGTTTGCAAGCAGACCTGGTAAATCTAGAGGCCTTGTGTGTTGACAGTTTTCTTTGGGTATTCACATCGATAAGATTACAATAGAAAACATTGTTCCCGGATTGATACGAATTCAAAAAAAGTAACATTACATTTTCGGAATGGCAGATTTAAATAAAGTTGTGGATTTATTTACCGAAGATGATGAACACATGAATACACAAAATTCAGATAACTCCAACGATATGAGCGTGTTTGAAGACATGGGAATTCAGATCGATGAGGACAGTGTGATTATTGTTTCAGACGAAAATTCAACGAACAATGAGTCAAAGACGAAAATTGTTCATCACGAAACGAAATCACAATCCGAAGGTGTAAGCGTATTTGAAGAATCGAAAATCGGCGACAATTTGGCTGCTGTCGCAAATCGGCAAATAAAGAGTCGAATACAGAAATTTCAAATGAACCGGACATTCGATGATTCGAATGAAAATAATGTTTCAAAAAAAAAATCGTGTAAAAAAATACATCTAATGGATAATTGAGAATATGATTATTATTGCGTGAAATAAAACTCATAGTTCTTTATTGCATTAAGTCATTTATAGGACATTCACTTAATTTTGAAAATGGTATAAGTTTAGAGCTTTAAAATTCACATTTTCATATGAAATTCATACAAAATTTCATATTGATAATAAATTTCCAGAGAAAAATAAATTTTCTAACAAGATTATAAATTAAAATATAGCAATATACAAAATTTTTTAACTCATTCAAAAGCAGTTTATTAAATATATCGAAACAATAAAATATAGGACTTACACCACTTTCATAATTATGGGCAGGTATTTTAAATTTGGGGATATGTTTGTAAATATTTTTCAAGAAACCGGAATAGAAAGTAATAAAAAAAGTAATTTATTCAAAATATTTATAAATTCGTACAAAGTAGTAATAAAATTTAATTTTTAAATAGGACATGATGATCACCCTGTGTACAGTTGTGTAATCTCAAAGAAGCAACGGAGCTGTTGCGAGGGAGGCTGTTTCGTTGAAAAGGGTCACTCATTGTACGGCTTTCCTCGAGGCGGTCAGGCTCGGAAAAGTTGGGCCTTGGCGTGCAACGTGCAACCAGCAGATACTGATAGGCTATATGTTTGGAAGCGCCACTTTAGTCCAGAGTAAATAACTCGATTTAAAGTTTTAGATGGGGTTGTTCCATCTTTAAGAATAGAGCCAGTTACATACACCTAGTACTGGCTCTGATTGGGTTTGCCCGCCCGTTACTAAAGTATATGTAAATCGTACAGTAGGTGTAGGGGACGATCTTACATTAGAAGAGTTCGAAAAATATTCCAGAGGAAACAAGACAGGTTCCCAAAAACAAAAACATCTGTGAGGACTTAGAAATCACTAACAGTTGCGAACGATTTGGTTAGGCTGCTCGTTTTTATCGGAGCAACGAAACTAAATTAAAGAAAAGAATTGAGGAATTAGAAGCAGCAAATGAGAAGCTGCAGCACAAATATAAATACTTGTGTAGTCGTGTTGTACTTGCGGAAGAAACTTTAAGCAGTGATGCTATTACTTTCGCAAGAATGATCGTCAGTGGGCAAAAAAATCGTTATAGCGAGGAGGAAGAGGCATTGCCTCAAAACATCAATTATATTTCCTCCAAAGCATGCGCGACGATCTAGGTTTTGCTTTGCCCCATAAGTCATCTCTTTCGCTTTAGCGCCCCATCAAATATGTTGTTCTGGGGTTTGATGCCAATGTCTTAAATAATTAAAAAAAATTGTTTCAACTATATCCGACACCGAACGCATAAGCGTTCTATTATTCGATGAAATCATCATCAAAGCGGACTTGAGCTATAATAAAGCTAAAGATGTTATCGATGGGTTTGTAGACCATGGGGAAGGTCAACGCGAAAACAAAATTGGGAATAAATGTTTATTTTTTATGGTTAAGGGATTGTGCTCCAAATGGAAATACGTGTTTTCGTATTATATCTCCAGTGGCGGTATACGTACGGAGACATTATTGTCCATTTTGGGAAAAAATATCGCACAACTAAAAAAAATGGGGTTAAATTTGAAAGGTATAGTTTGCGATCAAGGGACCTCCAACACTAGTATCTTTAACACTTTAGCCCATTTTTCCTGCACGAACCCACAAAGATTTTTTCCATGTACGATTATTGTCACTTGATAAAGTCCGTCCGAAATACCTTAAGGAAATATGACATCTTAAGACCAGATGGAGTGACAAGCTTCAAGGTGATAAAAAAAACTGTTTAATATAGATCAAATGAATCCCCATTTTAAAATTTGTCCGAAAATAACGGAGGCCCATATATATCCCAGTTTTTTGGAAAAAATGAGCGTTTCACGTGCGACTTAGCTCCTGAGCAATTGGACAGGGCCTCTGGTATCGACATGGCCTTGACCCAAAATTTATTAGGCAGTGACGACTACGTGATCAAATGCGCTAAGCCCACACAGATGTTGGTATAAAAAATGAATGATCTGTTTGACGAATTGGATGGAATTAGATTTTTTGCGATCATTCCAGTTGCCGGGAAACGCACGCATAAAGTGCATCGAAGGTTTCCGCATAACGATTTTAGCGATGCAAAAGTTATGCGAGGAACTTTTTATCGAACAAAGCTCCCTCAAATTTACTTTCAACGGGAAAATAAATCAAGATGTGTTAGAAAACTTTTTCTATCGCATACGAGCTAGTCAGGGTATCAATACCCATCCAACAGCTTACGAAGTCCAATATATAGTTGCGCGATTAATCTCAATGAAAAATTTACGCCAGAGATTTGAGAAAAAAGGTTCAAACTGTGCAGACGATGGCGATATAAATTTACATTAGAGTGTAGACCCCGAGGATCGTCATCTTGAGACAGAAGTAGGAGACCAGCAAAATGAGGATCTCGTTTTAGAAGAGGATGATGAGGAAGACGTAAATTTTGCTGAAGAAAGTAATGAAGCTAAGGTACAAGTGCAGCGATACTTCACTGGGTATGGTATTTACCAAACAGTGCTGTGCAAGCTCAAATTTGGAAAATGCACCCGCGCCATGACGAAAACAAATGGAGAGCTAAAGTTACATTCAGAAGCCCTGATTAGATCCAAAAACTTCACGGATGACAGCGATTTAAGACTGTCAATCCTGAAGACAGGATTTTCGAAGTGTGTCGACTCCAAATGGTATGGTACCGTCAGCTCTTCGCAAAATATGCCCACATTGCAGGTCTTAGATGTTTAATGTTGTCCGCTTTAAAAGAAAAAACACAAAAAGTATTTCCCGACTGGTTTGTAGTATCCTGCGAGTGTAGAGATCATCGCGAGAAGCTATTAGATTTTCTGTTAACTGTCCTTATATTCAAAAATATAAAGTGGCTCTTGCGAAGTGAAGTCAATAGTGTCAGATTGAGAAAAGTCCAAAATAAATTAAAAAAACTGAAGTAGGTTATAAGCCAGGGCCCCACGAAAAGAGATGCACCGTTCACACAGGTAATTAATAATCTATTAGCTATATTTTGCATATGATGATACCTTTTATTTCAGGGTTTTCCACTTTTCTATATTTCAGGTTTTTTTTATATATATATATTTCACAGGTATTTTCCGTTTCAAGTTTTTTCTATTTTTTAGTCTATTTGACAGGTTTCTTTTTTATTTTTTCTTCTCTTTCAGGTAGCACCCGAGCCGAGATTTTTAAAGCACTACAATTTTTTTTTAATCATGATGGATTGAGAGTAGTGTTTTAAAAATCAGGTAAATCGCAATGACTTGATCGATGTCAATATCGAAGTCGTGTGAGAAATTATTTTAATATGAGAGCAATTTCGCAATTCTTGCTTTCACAATTTTATCCTTTCAGGAAATGTAAATACCTATTATTTTTGGGTTTGGAATATACATATACTATATACATTTAAGAGTACTTAACTTACTTGTTGATAAAAATAAAAAAATTAAAAAAAATAGTATTTCTTTTTCTTAAGGATAATAATACTTATTTGGTAAGAGGAACTTAAACAAACATATACCAATAATACAATTCGACAGGATTTCGTTACAAAATCAATATATGTACATATGTATTCATTCAGCTAAATCAA
Organism: Anastrepha ludens; assembly: GCF_028408465.1. NCBI lineage: Eukaryota > Metazoa > Arthropoda > Insecta > Diptera > Tephritidae > Anastrepha > Anastrepha ludens. Next base: position 97,959,039 of record NC_071503.1, read on the forward strand.
ATGAATTTCTGCATATGAAAACTCGTTCATATGGACGTGCAAAAGCAAACACGCATATACATAAGATGCAAGCACTTGCCACAGAAAAAATATTGCTGTCGAGAATTTAGAATACATACATATTTACATACATACTTATATTGATGCATACATATGTACGGAGCGGCGGCCACTCGACCTGACAAAAATTCAAGATTTAGATGAGAGAGAAATCTTGAGAGGCATTTTCAAAAATCCTGCGACAAAATCTACGATACTACGATACGGAAGGGAAGTAATTTTTCATTTACATGGGGTTCTCATTAGTTTGATCGTGACAGCTGACATGGGACTGCGTTTATGTCGGTGACTGTTTGCAGCATAAGTTGGTGGAATGTGGAAATCCGACAACTGAGAAAAATATGCCTAGAAAAACGAATAAAGTACACCAGAGCAAGAAGACATGGGTCTGCTCTTGAAAAGAATACGCAGTAAAGCACGGCGAAGAGTAAACTTAAAATAACAATGTGTAACACGAAAAGAGACAAATGAGAAGAACTTCAGAACGGCCTTAACCACAACCCTTGGGGCATCGGTTATAAGATTATTTTGAAAAAACTTGGAGAGGTCCAGATGGAAAACATTGTTAAGACTCTGTTGCTGGCATATGATCTGAATTAATAGAACACATTTACATTTTATACATTTAATAAATTTATTATAATTTTGCTATATTGTAATACAACTCTGTTAAGAATACCTAATATATACATATGTAATGGCTTCTACCGGCTTGATTTTTTACGAACAGCCGACAAGGAAGCATGTATAAATGAGTGTTAAACGATTTCAGATTGTGTATCTTTAGCATTTTATTAATAATCTTTGAAGGTTTTAAAACTCTTTGTTCCTACTTTTTACACAAATTCACTGAATTGTATTTTGCCAAGAGTAATTTACTAAGAAGTTTGGAATTCTTGATATATTCGTGTACCGCTTTGATTGGTTGCAATTGCCGCTGCAACATTTCTTTTTAATATTTATTATAGAACTGCTTCGAAAAGTCGCCATCTCCAATTTACATAAGCCATGCTATAATAACACAAAACAACAATTCGCAAATAATCTCCCAACCGTACAATCAGCCCTTCATAGGGCAATTCAGAGGCTGAAGTGGCATCGCTCTTGATACATATCTCAAGTGTGAATACGGTAATCTCATCGTTGGAGTTTCATTTCAAAGTCAGCTCAGAAAAGCCGTATTATTTCCAACGATCACAAGTGGGAAGCCACATGAAATCGCCAATTTAAGCTCCATGGTAACAAATTCAGTCGCGTTTTTTTTTTTTTTGGATCGCTGAAGCCGCACCGCAGCTTGCTAACCCAACACTGCTTGCGTCCACTGTATAAACGAAATACCAGAAAAATAGGAAATAATAAAGAAGAATGGGCTCCTCATACGTTTGAACACAAATGAACACTATCCAACAATTCGTGAATTCAGTTCGTGGTTCAAGCAAATTTCTATGTACGAGTACCAATATATGTATTGTAATGATCGCTAAAAGAAATCAACCATCTGTTAATTCCGAACAGTTCACGCTAAAATGTAATTCATCTTCGGAAACAATATTGGCCATATCTGTAGAAAATTAAAAAAAAATTGACTGTGAAAAGCGGTGGGAAATCATAATAATCAAACAAATATAAAAGGCTTTTATTGATTAGCTAAAGTTTTGCTACTGGAATAGCAAATTGCAGACGAAATTGGCCTTGCATGTGAAGAAGAACTACTCCGACTAATGGTTCGACAACCAAGCAACTAGTGAAATTTATAGGCGTGTAAATATTGAAATATCTAGCACTTACCACGGAGCAGAGAATTTTCTTATGAAGTGAGTGCGACCAGTGAAGAGGTTGGTGCTGTCATACAGACATTATGCTCGGAGTTGTTAAAGAAATCAAATAATAAAGAGTTAAGCAAAATTTCAATACAAAGTTACATTCATGATGTCAATCTCAACGAAGGGTTTACTGCTCATGAGACAAAGCTAGGTTGGATAGTGTTCGAATCAGATGAAAATGGTTCCGATGCGGTAGACAATTCTATGGAAATTACCGCCCATAAGGTCCGTTGCGGATATTCGAGAAGATGATATTTTGCTACAATCGACAAAGTAAGGAAACCTAATTATTGGAAAAGCGTGTATGGTATTTACCCCACAATAAACCTAGGCTAGTTTCTGATGCAGCCGCTACTGTACCTACACATCGTTTCTTCGAATTCAAAGCTTATGAAGGGGCCTGAAGGGAAACTTTTTAAGTTTCGCGAAGGCAAAATAGCTATTTGCGGCGACATAAGGAAAATGTTCCATCGCTTAAATATACGTATACTAGACCAACATTTCCAATGCTTTCTCTTGCGCGAAGGGAACTCATCAAAGGTGCCTAGGATTTTTGGTTTTGTTTGCTCTCCTTGCTCTGCTCAGTATGTGAAAAAATTTAAAGATTGATATCCGAGGAAAGTGGAAGCGTTTGTCAACCGGCATTATGTTGATGACTATGTGAATTGTTTGATGCGACAAGATTTGCAGTATACACTAGGAGCATAGGAGAGATGTATTCTACTTCAATTTGCCATTCGCAGTTGCCTATTTAGTCCAAAGTAGCATTTGTTGGAAAGAGAGATTCTTCGTTGGATTTGAAGGTTGACATTGTCATCAAGGTTGAAGCTGGTTCCTAAATAAACGAAGTCTTTTAAAACCTCGAAATTATATGCAACTGCCAACAGGGATCAGGGTGCCGATACGCGACTGCGCTGACTATTTGTTTGATGACAGGAGGTACCTAGTTTTGTCCTCGTTCACCACCAGACCCATTCCCATTGCCTCTTTTTCCAATTTGGAAAAGACAAATCTAACAGCACGATTTTTAAAGTCGATGATATCAGTATCATCAGCATACGCCAATATTTGTACGCTCTTATAAAAAATTGTGCCTGAGCGATTAAGTTCTTCGGCTCGTACGATCCTCTCAAACATCAGGTTAAAGAAGTCAGACGGCAGCGAGTCACCCTGCCTGAAACTTCATTTGGTATCAAAAAGCTCGCAGACGTCTTTCCCGATTCTGACAGCGCTGCTGGTATTGAGCAACGTCATCTTGCATAGAGGGGATACCAAATTCAGAATTTAGTTTTGCGTGGACGAAAAACTGGTATGTGTCTTTTCCAAGATTTGGCGTATTATGAATATCGATGAATGTCGATGGTGGACTTTCCAGGTTTAAAGCCCCACTGATAAAGTCCAATCAGTAGGTTGATTGAGACCTTCAGTCTTTCACAAATACTCTCGTTAGAAACTTGTACACGATATTCAGAAGACTAATACCGCAATAATTCGCACTGATTTTGAGATCAACCTTCTTATGGGTTGGGCAAAGTACACTTAAGTTCCAATCGACAGGCATGCTTTCCTTCGACCATATTTTGCTTCTTACTAGCTCCGCGCAGCCATCCTCAGCCGGCAGTTGGTCGGCGCCCGCGATTTTGTTGTTCCTTCGCCGCGTTATCGCTATTCTCACCTCGTCATGGTCGGATAGCGAAACGACAATTCCGTCGTCAACGATTGAGGAATCGGGATCTTCACATTCTCTGTGACATGCGCAGATATCACTATTTAACAAGTTCGAGAAGTTTTCCCTCCATTATATAAATATGCTCTGGAAGTCAGTCACCATATTGCCGTTATTGTTCTTACAGGAAAACGCCCCTGTCTTAAAACCTTTTGTCAGCCGTCGAAGTTTCTGGTAGAATTTTTGGGCGTTGTTCCTCTTGGCTAACATCTCAAGTTCCTCGCACTCACGGCCTCTCGTTTTTTTCTTTCTGATAATACGTCTCTCTTCCTTTCTCAGGTTACGGTAGCGATTCCACATGGCTCACGTTGCGGCCTATAGCAGCGTGCCTCTATAGCCAGCTTTCTTTCTTTCCTAGGTAGCATGAGATTTCTCGTCGTACCAACTGTTTTTTTTGGGCTCGCCGGAATCCGATTTCTTCTTGAGCGGCGGTACGTAGATAACGAGAAATGTTGCTCCATTGCTCGTGTATGTCGGTTTGTTGCTTTGCTTTTCGATGCCGAACATTCTTTGCGTAGGTAGATGTACGTTTTTCGCTGCACAGAGGCGTGTGCATAGTTTGGCTGCAACGAGTCGCAAGGTCCAATACTATTCTTGCCTTAGCTCGTCCATCGCATCTCTTGAATGGCAGTGATGTCAGCCTTCACTCTCCCGAGGACATGAACCAGTCGGGCAGGGGCACCTTCCCATTAAATGACCGGACACACAAATTGAATTGATTGTATTTTGCCATTTACTACGAAGGAGTGGGAAGATCTTGGTATATTGGTATACCAGTTCGAATGGTTGCAATTGCCGGCGCCCCACACCCTGTTTCTGACAGATGAAGTTCGAACGCAGGAACAGTAGCAGCTCACTGGAAGCTTTTCCCCGCCTTTTACAGAAAAGGAAAATAAAAACAGCCGCGTGCACGTTAAAAAACAATAAGGTGCTTGGACCTTAAGAGTATGGAGAGTTTGCTGCGCTCATGGCCTTAGACAGCCTTTCAACCACTTCAAGGGCAGTTGAGTACTGTAAATCCAGGTTAAACTATGCCGGCAGACATAATATCTTGATGCTAACATGGGTCCCGGGACAAGTGGGTATCGCGGGTAACGAGATTTCAGACTCTTTAGCTAGAATGGACTCTGAAGCCAACTTCCTTCGCCCAGACCCCGTTCTGCCACTCCCTTCTGCAGCCATCAGAGTCACGGTTAGTAAACGGGATACTTTAACCACAAGCGAGCTTTGCAGGCTAAGAGAGGCTCAGATGGACAAAACTGATGTTATCTAAGTGTAAGGGACTGTAGGCAGCTGGTTGGACTGATGGCTGGCCGCATCTCAGACTCTGCCCAGCATGTGGAGAGGCGGATCAGACGGCGGAGCACATTCTGTGCATCTGCCCGGCCTTCGAATCAGGCTTGAGGTCTTTGGCACTGATGTGTTAAGAAGCGACCACCTTGGTTCCTAGATTTAAATAAAATTAAAAAGGGAACCCGAGTGCAGCACAATGGACTTAACTTTTCCTGATTGCTGTACTTGCTAGTCTGTCCCGACAAAAAAAAAATCGTGCCGTAAATTCTCTGAAAAATTTTACAATGCAGCGAGAATACATCTTCCGTTCATATGCATTGTCTACTCATAAATTGTACTCAGTTTCGTTAAAAATTTCGCTTTTTTACAATGGAGTAGGGAGCTAAGGAAAATCGCATTGCACTGATTGCATTACATCCGTGATATACACGGAGTTCACGTTCCTTCGGGGTCGGGCGACTAAGCTGGGCTCGAAGATACAGTGGGGGTCGGCAGATTGCGGATAGCGTAAAGGCCTGTAGTAAAAGGTTAGTTGTGGATAAGTTTTAAGCAAATAAACAATCCCCGAAAATGAGCGGCAAAAACGCAGTATGCGGTATAAAAGCTGGCAACTCCGATGAGGTTACTGTGTCAAAGGGGAATCGACACTGCCTTTATAATATATGTATGTGTCTCCTTCACATAAATGGTGATGAATACAAAATCCAGAAGCGACGACAGTTTGCGTCTACCTGGTCAGCGTCTGTTCCCCATGTTAGGAGCGGCTGTTTGATAGTGGACAATAAGACCGTAAGATCTTAATTACGATATACTTAAAAATGTTTGGAACATACTGCCACGAGCTGCACTATTCTTTCATAGCAGCGCCAGATTGGCTCATTCACCCTCGCTGACTGGAAGAACCGGATCTGCATCACCATGTAGCAGTACAGCAGTGTCGTAAAGAAGGTCACAACAGAAGAGCTCAATCGCAGCATCAGCGCTAATATTAAAGCGGAACATTAATCAGCCAATGCGGGATCTGGTTCCACAAAGTTAGAAAGATCAACTTTGACTTAAAAAGACATAAAGTGCTGTACTCGAAGTAAAAAACGAATAAACGAAAAACGAACTTTAACAGAGTCATGGAATATAAAACCGCCGGAGGAATCAAGAAGTACAGAGTAACAGGAGGAGTCCCACAGAGTCCAGTACTGGGCCCACCGTTTTGGAATATAATGCACGATGGAATCTTGTGCCTCCAACTACGTCCAGGATTCCACATCATACGGTTTTCTGATGAGATTGTAATCGGTCGAAATCACGAAAAATTGGCTGCGCAATAGGTTTATGCCTTGGAAACCATAAAACGGAAGCAGTTCTTATCAGTGGCAAGAAAATAGGTGGCAACGCACTCGAGTCTATGCTGTACATCAAATATCTTGGAGTAATTGTCACAGGTTGAGCTTTAAGTAGCACGTAACATTCTGGTTGGCAACTCTGCATTGTGATAGTCGTGTCATTAGAGCGCTTCTATAAAATTCTTAATTTGACCAAGGATATTCGAAGAAATAAAAAGTTTTAACATTGGAAACGGATGTTGAAGCGGTGGTGATTGCTGTTGTGGTGTGGCAAAACTGCTGAACGAGTGAGTTGGCGAAAATTATTTAATTAAACAGATTCGCCTGGTGGTGGCCTTTCTGAGTGTCCTTTTTGATCATTATTCGCGCGGAGAAATGAACTGAAAACCAAAAACGAAGCGACATCTAGCGGCAGGAAAGAGTACTGCGATAATAGGTTGGTGTATAAGCTAAATGAGGTGAATTGTCATCCTGTAAAAAGTGGTAAACCCAATCAGCCATTCTGGATAAAAGAAAAGCTGACCAGATATCCCCTTTGAGGGCCAAAGATCAAACGCGAAAAATACATGTAAAAGTTGGCGACTTGGATATAGATTCTCTTAAGTTTATAATAAAAGAGAGTAACAGGAGATGATAGAAAAACTAAATGAATTGTCTAAGGATGTTGCTGAGTTAAAAACACTAAACGAATGCCTGACGCTTGAAGTTGATAAAATCAAAGCAGAAAAAGATATGGTTAAAAGAAGACTTGCACAACTAGAAGACCAATTTAAAAAACAAAATTTAATATTGAAAGGTTTAAATGCAATAACCCAGGAAGAAGTTGCTAAAGTATGCACGGAGATATTGAAAATTAATAACTCATCAATGATCAAGCCAACGAAAAAAATATTCGAGCAAGATGGAAAAATGACAGTGCTGGCAGAAATGAGGTCCGAGCAGGATATTGGAATGGTTTTCAAAAATTCAAATAAGTTAGCGAACACCACAATCTACATAGAGAGAGATCTTAACGTAGAGCGGCTGCAAGACAAAAAAGTTATGATGGAGCTGAAAAATGAGATTATGGCGATTACCACTAAACACCGAATAGGCGTCAAAGATGGTAAGATGAAAATTAGGAACAAATGGTTTTGGTGGAACTAGGATCAAAAGCTGGTTTGTGGCCTGGAAGATGCAAGTATAACCTTAAAAATGTTGTAGGATGATGGAAAAAGTAGATAAAGTCTGTCATAGCAAATTAGTTAATAAAAATAAACGTAAAAGTAGTATAACTGCAAATGATTTGAAGTGTACACAATTTAAACTAAATATCATTTCCTATAAGGTCAATGGCCTTGAGAACAAATATATTTTTTTTATTTTGAAGGAATTTTTCAAGGAAACTCCAGAGAAAATTGCAGTGGTTATGGGTTACTTGAATGTCAGAATTGGAAATATGCAACAAGAGATCGAAGACATGTACATAACCACTTTCAAAGCAGACATCGGCAAAAGGACCTCTAGAGATGATGTACTAAATAATAAAGGTAAAAATTTCTCGGAATTCTGTAACGATTATGGCCTTATAATTTTGAATGGCAGAACAGTTGGTGATGAGAAAGGAAATTTTACGTTTATTAGTGCAGTAGGCAACTCTGTAAATGACATCTGCGCAGTTTCGCGTGAAGGGTTGAGCTATGTTGAAAGATTTGAAATCGAATCAAAAGTATGGTCTGATCATATGCCAATTATCTAAAAATCTATGATTGAAAAACTAGAAATATATTGCGCTGAGTGGAACATGGAAGTAAATTTGATGAAATCTGAGATGATGGTCTTTAGAAAAGGTGATCAACTAGAAAAGCCAGAAAAATGGTGGTACAAAGGCGAGGAAATAAAAGTGGTAGCAGAATATAAATAACTTGGTTTTATTCTAACATCCAAAATGACGTTTGCTAAACATGTGCAAGCCAGAAATAATTCAGCAAAAGCTAGCATTAATAGTACATGGAGCGATTTCTTAGCTATGCCATATATCTCATACAAAGCCAAATGGAAGCTGTTTCAGGTTGTGTGCAGAGCCATACAAACATACGCCGCTCAAATCTGGGGTTATACGCTATTCGAAGAAGTAAATAAACTTCAGCGTTATTTTATTAAAATAATTTTCAAATTACCTGACTTCACCCCGAATTATGCAATAATGCTAGAAACTAACGTAGAAAATAGCTACTTATATTCGTTAGTATTACATATGAAATATATTTGGAAAACTATCTATAAATACAACAGCAGTAGACTCCCACACAAACTTACACAGTGCATATTACGAAAAAAAAGAGGTTGTCTGTAAAGTCGGTTTACTGACGATAGTTTAACGTGATAACGTCATAAGAAAATACTGATTGAATGGTTGCATTTTTCAAAAGAAAATTTAAATTTTATTTGTTTGATAGATATTTTGTATGGATATAGAGAATGAGTTAACATTAACATAACATAACATAACATAACATAACATAACATAACATAACATAACATAACATAACATAACATAACATAACATAACATAACATAACATAACATAACATAACATAACATAACATAACATAACATAACATAACATAACATAACATAACATAACATAACATAACATAACATAACACAACATAACATAACATAACATATCATAAAGCACATAACATAACATAACATAACATAACATAACATAACATAACATAACATAACATAACATAACATAACATAACATAACATAACATAACATAACATAACATAACATAACATAACATAACATAACATAACATAACATAACATAACATAACATAACATAACATAACATAACATAACATAACATAACATAACATAACATAACATAACATAACATAACATAACATAACATAACATAACATAACATAACATAACATAACATATCATAAAACATTCACCAACAGCTTTCATTTGATACCCATATTGTACATACACGTCCGAAGGTTACCCGGGTCCACGTTTTGACCTATATCTCGAGACCCTATCTACCAATAGGTATCCAAACTATACGGAAACCATCTTCATTACCTCCTTAACAATGTGTGTAAGTTTGGTTTAATTCGGTGCAAAGACACGGCGGGTCCACGTTTTGGCGTATATTTCCAGACCCTAGTCATCAATAGGTATGAAAATTACCCCGTATTAAAGCACTTATCAACAGCTTTCATTTGATACCCATATTGTACATACACAACCAAAGGTTACCCGGGTCCACGTTTTGTTCTATATCTCGAGACCCCAGTCACGGAGCGGCATGAAAAATACTCTGTACTAAAGCATTCACCAACAGCTTCAATTTGATATCCATATTGTACAAACACATTCTAGGGTCCACGTTTTGGTCTCTATCTCGAGACCCTAGTCACGGAGCGGCATGAAAAATACTCTGGACTAAAGCATTCACCAACAGCTTCCATTTGATACCCATATTGTACATACACATCCGAAGGTTACCCGGGTCCACGTTTTGACCTATATCCCGAGCCCTATTTCCAAAATAAAATATAATCCATGTTACTCGTGATGTAGCTTTCGAATGGTGAAAGAATTTTTAAAATCGGTCCAGTAGTTTTTGAGCCTATTCATTACAACCAAACAAACAAAGTTTTCCTCTTTATAATATTAGTATAGATATGGTAAATATTACCATACATTTTTTCCTTCATATATAATAAAAAAATAATAATAATAACATTAAAACAACAGGTATTATTAACAAACTTGGTTTTATTTTAAATTCTTCAAGTAAATCAAATTAATAATAATCAATAAGAAGGCATATGCCAATACAAATACGTGAATTTATATATGTACATATGCGCATATACATACATATATACGCTCACTTAAGTAGGGGAGAGCAAGATGTCGAACGTTGCCGTACGTTTGCTTTGTTTGCTTTGTCGTTCCTTCCGCGCTTTCGCTTGCAGTTAATTCAATGCAATGAGCAAGGTAACTACATATGAGCAAGGTAACACTAATATGAGCAAGGTAACACTAATGAGCAAGGTAACACTAAAGAGCAAGGTAACACTAATGAGCAAGGTAACTACATATGAGCAAGGTAACGACACATTTTTTCGTGCGTGCAGCCTGTTAAATCGAATTATAAGACGTTATCACGTCAAAACGTGTTCTGGCTCAAACAACTCAATGACTTAGGGATGGAGTTTGGGCTAAAGCTTGAAGAAAATATAACTACTACGGACTGGCAAGATCGCTGTACCCAGCTTTTATCAAACATTAAACTACAAAATTTAAACACGGCAAAACAAAAAGCACTATCAAGCACCTCACGAATATATAATATAAACACTTAGACCACTCAAAAGGAGAATCATACTTTAGAGAAGATATGCGGTTAGCTGACATATCAACAATATTTAAAGTAAGATTTGTTAAAACTGAATGCAATAGCTTATGGAAACGCGGTAAAGATTTGCACACTATGCAACTCAAACGAAGAAGGAAGGTGCCCTGTACTGAAGGAAATCAGACAAAGATACTTAAATGCAGAGACGCTAAGCGACGCTGAAGTAATATATATACTAAATGGCCAAAATTGGAGAACACTAACTGGCTTCATATACTCAGCCTGACACTATAAAGATTTTCTTATAGCAGAGTTCCATTATTAATTAATTTAAGAGCTGTGACAGACAACATCGTTATTGTCACACACATTTTTATTTATTTCTTTATTTACTTTAATATATTAAATGAATTAAGGTATGAATCAAATCAATTGTTAATCATAATTTTTTTATAAATTAAATAAAGAATTACCTACCTACCTACATACGACAGCGATAAAGCGGCGAAGGCTACAACTGCACTAAACCTGATTACGATGAATACGAAAGGCCCTAAGCAGGCTTCTAGGAAACTACTTAGCAGTGTGGTCTATCTTGCTATATACTGTACCGACCTGGGTTGAAGTAACAAACTGCAGCTCATACATGAAAGGCATTAAATCGGTATACCAGTAATGTGCATTCAGGGTACACTACGCATTATAGGATGATGTATTAGTCCACGCTGGAGTGCTACCGGTTAAACTAAAATAAAATAACAACACAGCTGACCAACCGAAAGACTGAACGGCAACGAAGCATCCGTGCATGGCAGAAGAAATGGAGGAACTCCATGAACGGACGAAGGACGAATCGATGGATTTCGAATATCACCAAATGGATAGATCGAATTTATGGACAGATAGATTTCTACCTGACCCATGAACTTAGTGGGCATGGATCCTTTAAATCTATCTATTAGATTAAAGTATGAATGCGACCCGTACTGCACCTTTTGTGGTAATCTAGTTGAAGATGCAGAGCATGTTTTCTTTGTCTGCCCTCGTTTTGAGCTTGTAAGCTATGATTTGAGCAATAGGGTTGGGAAGCCAATAATGGTTAGTAACCTAGTAGATATTATGACTGACCTAAGAAGTAGTACTACTTAACGGTTACCGCGGGAAGTGCTAACGTGGGCACTTTTCGGCTTTCAATGCTTTTTGCCACCTCCAAGCCGAAGTGAGACTTACGAATTGCTGAAAAAACTTAATAATTCGAGAATGTTTGTTTACTGCATCATCAATCGTTTTCCCAAGTGTCGGAAGTGACAAACAGAAAACGGAGTCGCCGGCCTCGCGTGGTTCAGACCGGGGCAGCCATAAAAGCCTTCCGAGAAAGAATTCGCAGAAATCTCCTGCTGAAGCAGAAAATCATGTCCAGAGAAATGAATTTATCGACCACATCCATGTCAACTGGTCATCTTTTGACAACGCGCTTGAAGAAAATTAGACTCGACAGATTCCAGCAACTTGTTCGGTGGCTCGCGGTCAACGGCCATGAAAATATTCATTTCCCTGATGAGAAAATTTTGCCCTGTTGAAGAAATGTTTAATGAAAGAACGACAAAAGATATGCTTAAACTAAAGGAGCAAAAAATGTTGTTGTAAGGGTTCAGCGTGGCCGACATCCAGCCTCCTTAATGGTTTGGTGAGGAGGGTCTTGTAAAGGTGTTACATCTGTTCATTTTCCCGAAAAATTGCTTAAGACCGCAGATGTCTTAGTCTCAGATGTCTTAGAAGGTGTGGTGAAGCAGTTGACCAGTACTATCTTCAATGGAGAGCGTTGAATTTTTCAGCAAGATTCCGCTCCAGCCCATAAGACAAAGACCACGTCTAGAAGTCCAGATCTGAATTCATTGGACTACAGTATGTGGTTAGAATTGGATACCATGGGTTGACCTGGACCTGGCCTGAACAAGACCTCACAGAAAATTGAGGATTCTCAAACCATCTTTGGTTCGGGCAGCGACGTTAATATCCATAGAAACCGTTCGTGCTGCAATAACTGAATGGCCTAACCGTTTGAAGGCTTATTTTAAAGCAAACGTTGCCGATTTCGAGTGAAATTTTTTTTAAATATTTAGATGATTAAATAAAATTATAAATATGGCCGAGCGACTCCTTCTATTTGTGGCGTGCGTCTTGATGTTGTTCCACCAATGGCTGCCCCCGTAGCCGAAATGGTTGGTGCGTGACTACCATTCGGAGTTCACAGAGAGAACGTATGTTCGAATCTCGGTGAAACACCAAAATTAAGAAAAACATTTTTCTAATAGCGGTCGCCCCTCGGCAGGCAATGACAAACCTCCGATTGTATTTCTGGCATGAGAAAGCTTCTCATAAAAATTTAATAAAATTAGCTTCATTGAAAAAAGTATAATTTCATATCTATAACAGACTTAATTTGTACCAAAATTTATGGCAGGACTAAGTAGAAAACGTGTTACCTGGGCAGGTATAATGTGGGCACTTGCGTAGTGTAATAAAGGACTCCACCCCGAAATCATGCCAGTGCGGTTCCTGGGTGGACCTAAACTTATGATGAGGACAATGTTTTTTAGTGGACGCAAGTCTCCAATGGAGGATGGTTCCATATGGAGGATGGTCCACACAAGTGGGGAAAGTTATTGATCGCCATTCACTTGTGAGTGGCCAGGACGATTTTTCTACATATGGTTCAAGCAGCTCACAACTTCCGGGATTAGCCCAAGTATCCTCTGGGTAGCTTCCGAACACCCGTTCGGGAGTGAGCCAACATGAGAAGGCGAAGCATCCCAGGATAGCTGGTTGTACGCCGGATTTGGGACCCGCCACTTAAAAACGTCGCCCAATGAAAACACGAACAACGCCTCGGATGAGAACTTCCTATTCTGATGACGACCCGTGCAAACGAACTAACGACTACGATTTTAGGGCATGCACCTGGAATGTTGGGTCTCTTCAGGGGGACGGTGTCTCTGCCCAGCTGGTTGATGACCTCGTGAGAATAAAGGCTGACATCACTACCATTCAAGAGATGCGATAGACGGGCAAGGCAAGAAAAACTTAGGACGTCTACTACAGCTGCCATGTAAAGGGGCGCCAATTCGGAGTTGGATTTGTTGTGGGAGAAAGACTTCGTCGCCAAGTACTGTCACTCACTCCGGTGGACAAACGTTTCGGAATAATCCGCACCAAAGTGCTATTTTTCAACATCTCACTCATTTGCACCCACGCCCCGACGGAAGAGAAGGAGGATGACAGAAAATTCAACCTGCACAACGAAACATACGGTAACGGACAGAGGCTGATCGACTTCGCTGGGGCCCGAAACATGGTAGTCTGCAGCACCAGATTCCAGCATAAAAAGATACACCAAGCTACCTGGCTGTCTCCTGATCGGAAAAAGCGAAACAAAATCGATCATGTTGTGACAGATGGAAGACACGTTTCTAATGTTTTAGATGGACGTACGACCCGAGGACTCAACATCGACTCGGATCATTACTTCGTTGCAGCCAAACTGCGCACATGCCTCTCGTACATCTATCTACGCAAAGAATGTTCAACATCGAAATGCTGCAATCACAACAGACAACCAGAAGATTCTCCACTCGACCCTCACTCCTGCTATCAGAGAGTACTGCCCAACAAACCAGCATGCACGAGCAATGGAGCAACATTTCTCGTTTTATACGTCCCGCCGCTCAAGAAGAAATCGGATTTCGGCGAGCCCAAAAAAACAGTTGGGTCGAGGAATTTATTTATTTTTTTTTTACGAGGAGGAATCTCATGCTGCCCCAGAAAGGAAAAATTAGACAGCAGTCACGCTGTGATCGGGCGCAACGCGAGCCATGTGGAATCGCTACCGAGACCTAAGAAAGGAAGAGAGACGTATTATCAGAAAGAAAAAAACGAGAGGAGGAGCTTGAGATGTTGGCCAATAGGAACAACGCCCACAAATTCTACCAGAAAGTTCGACGGCTGACAGAAGGTTTTAAGACAGGGGCGTTTTCCTGTAAGAATAATGACGGCAATCTGGTGACTGACTTCCAGAGCATATTTATATAATGGAGGGAACACTTCTCGAACTTGTTAAATGGTGATATCTGCGCATGTGACAGAGAATGTGAAGATCCCGATACCGCAATCGTTGCTCGGATGAAAGTATGCCTGCCGATTGGAATTTAAGTGGGCTCTGCCCAATCCATGAGAGGGGTGATCCTGCAATCTGTGCCAATTATCGCGGGACAATTCTTCTAAACATCGCCCATAAGGCTCAAGCGAGCGTATTATATGAAGAGCTTAAGCCCACCATCAACCAACTGATTGGACCTTATCAGTGTGGCCTTAGACCTGGAAAGTCTAGCATCGACCAGTTATTCACAATACGCCAAATCTTGGAAAATACCCATGAGAGGAGAATCAACACACACCAAAACTAATATGGCTATGCAAGATGACGTTGCTCAATACTAGCAGCGCCATCCGAATTGAGAAGGACTTCACCGAGCCGTTTGATACCAAACGAGGTTTCAGAGGGGGGGACTAGCTGTCGTGTAACTTCTTTAGCTTGATGTTCGAGAAGATCGTACGAGCCGAAGAGCTTAATCGCTCAGGCACAATTTATAATAGCGTACAATTGTTGGCGTATGTCGATGATATTGACTGAGGCAAAGTGAATGGGTCTGGTGGTGAACGAGAACGCACTCGCATATCGGCACCGACGTCACTGTTGCCAGTTATAATTTCGACGTTGTAAAAAACTTCGTTTATTTAGGAACCAGCATTAACACCGATAGCAATGTCAGCCTTGAAATCCAACGTAGAGTCTCTCTTGCCAACAAATGCTACTTTGGACTAAGTAGGCAAATGAATAGTAAAGTCCTCTCTCGGCGAACAAAACACTCTACAAGGCTCTCATCACGCCCGTCCGAACGTATGGCGCAGAAGCGTGGACGATAACAACATCCGATGAAGCGATGCTTGGAGGGTTCGAGAGAAAGATTCTGCTCCTAAAAAAATACAAATGTATGTTAGGATAATGCTAAATAATCTAATTTTGTCATAACTTTGTAAACTCCTATGTTAAAATGATTTTGGGCAATAAATGAAATGAAATGAAACGATGAAGCGACGCTTAGAGTGTTTGAGATAAAGGTTCTGGGCACGATTTTTGAACCTTTGCTCTGTGGCAACGGCGAATATTGCAGGCGATGGAACGGTGAGCTGTATGAGCTTTACGAGGACATAGAAGTAGCGCAGCAAATATAGATACAACGGCTACGCTGTCTGGGTCATGTCGTCCGAATGGATACAAACGCTCCGGCTCTGAAAGTATTCGATGCGGTACCAGCTGGTGGTAGTAGAGGAAGAGGAAGGCCTCCTCTGCGCTAGAAAGATAAGGTGGAGAAGGACTTGGCTTCACTTGGTGTGTCCAACTGGCGCCGGTTAGCATGAGAAAGAAACGACTGCCGCGCTTTGTCAAACTCGGCCAAACTCGCGTAAGCGGTTATCGTTCCAATTAAGAAGAAGAAGAAGACCAAAATGCCAGGGTTTCGAACCCGGGCACTTTCGAATGACAACGTACCATCCCCTATATTTATATATACCATCTTGATCAAAAAGTTCCCGGAATATATTTCGAAAATTAAAAATGTAAGTTTATTTCTCTAAAGAGATATTGTTGCCTTCAAAGTACTCCTCATCAACTGTAACACACTTATGCCCGTGTTTAATCGAGCTTTCAAAACATATCTGGAGCTTTTTTCGGTATTGTCATCAGAGCATCTTCGATTTTTCCATTACTTTCTCTTACCAGTCCATTACTTTCTCTTACGCCTTCCTCGTAATTATATTTTGACTCGATCAAACAGAAAAAAATCGCAACGAGCCATTACAGGTAAATTCGATGGCTATTGGATGGTATTCGTTTTGTTCTTGGACAAGAATTCACTAATAATGATTGCACTGTACGATGGTACAGTGGGTGTGTAAAATCCAGGAGTTTTTTATTCACAAATCCTTTTTTTTTGGTAAATTGTTTCACGTAAACGTACAGAACCGTGAGCATCGTTTTGTTCTTTGACTCCAAGCAACATGTTCCTTTTTGGTCTTGGTTAATTAGGATCTCTCTACTCACTCGACTGATATTTGGATTGCATGCCGTATTCACAAACCCACGTCTCGTTCTCAATAATAATGCGTTTGAAGAATGTTGGGTCAGATTAAATTCAGGTCCTTTGGGACCAAATTTGCAGCAACATAGCAGAAACCCAAATCAATAACTATAATGTCCTGAACGGATCTATAAGCAACGTTCAAGTCCTCTGCCAGCTCTCTGATGGACAATTTGCGGTTATTCATCAACTTTTCTTTCATATTATTGATGTTTTCATCAGTGTTCGATATCGATGGCCTACTACTACATTAGTTATCATCGATGGATTCGCGATGTGAGACGTTCAAACCACTCGTAAATGGCTGTTTTCTTTAGAGTATCCTTACCGGCCGCCGTAGCCGAATGGGTTTGTGCGGGACTACCATTCCAGAGTGCGTAGGTTCGAATCTCCGTACATGGAACACCAAAATTAAGAAAAACATTTTTCTAATAGCGGTCGCCCCTCGGCAGACATTGACAAACCTCTGAGTCCATTTCTGCAATAAAAAAGCTCCTCATAAAAAAACATTTGGATTCGACTTTAAACTGTAGGTCCCTCCAATTGTGTAGAAAAAACATCAAGACGCACGCCCCAAATAGGGGGAGGAGCTCGGCCAAACACCTAATAGAAGTGTACGAGTCAATTATTTATTTATGTTCTATTTATTTATTTATTATCTTTACCGAAACAGTTTCCCAACATTTCTAAGGTTTTCGCACCTTTGAATTAATTTTTAACACAAATTTAATACAAACTTTTGTTTCTAATTCAAATCTATTTTTAATATTGTAAAAAATCGAAAACACGTGCATAGGTAGATTTATTCAAGACGGCGTAACTTTTACAAATATCAAGCAATGGCGAGGTAAGAATGTTAACCACTCCTAAGAGAATAAAAAAACAGTACTCAAATCAGTTCACTCATAACTTGGGGGTTGTACCCAGACCCTCTTGATGAAGGTGGTATTTATTTATTAATAATTATATTTTTTGTAAATAAGCAGAAGCAGTATGGTGCATGAAACCCTTAATCATAGAAAAGTTTGTTTCTAATAGCTCAATTTTGTTATAATTATTATTTCGAAAAACCTGGCAGATAAATTCAAACACGATTAGGACATAAAGCCCAAGCTTTTAGTTATTACTGAGTCGAGTGCTTTATAATAAAAATAATTTTTGCTTACATCCTTTGGTAGGATTTGGCTGAGCTTTTCCTCCATTTGTGGTGTGCATCTTGATGTTTTTCCACAAATGAAAGACTACAGCAGAAAAACACTCATAGCAGAAAAACACTCGGAGATTTGCCATGTGTTTAATATGGCCGTTTTTTATCATTAGCTGATTTGTATACAACTGACACAAACCGGTCAAAGAGCGAGCTAACGTTTTCTTCAATGAAGTTAATTTGCTCATTCCTAGATTTTTAGTTGTGGATATGTCACGGTATGAATACAGGTAGCATGTAGTCATAGGTCAATGGAAAGTCAAAAGTCAGAAATTAAATCGTGCTTTGAAAAATTTGGTACAGAAAGCTGGTCAAATAGCAAAATTTTGCGGTATCACTAACAAAAATTATGTCTAGCAAAGAGCTACTGGTTTGAGTGAAGTGTGTAGGCACTGAGCCATTTGCCGGGAATAAGCCCAAGTTTTGGATGGCTACCGCAAACTTACGTTCACATAGCAGGTCGCTGTTACTTACTTACATGTTTTTCCAATGAAAAGGTATTCTATTAAGTTGGCAGTTTCTGAATTACACTTAAGGGAAAAAGTACAACTATTTTTGACAAACACTGCAACTCCACCACCACGCTTGGTTCTAACTAAACGAAAAATTTTGTAACCACTAACACAAAACGAATCGTCGTTAAGCAACGTAGAAAGCCATGTTTCAGATAGACGCGCAACATCTACGACGAGTGTTAGAAAAAAGGTGAATTTTCAAACTTCGCGGGCTATGTACATTTGACTTTCGATTATAATTTTGTTTGTTTATGTTGGTACACTCGTCTTGAAGATATGTTCACGGTTAGCCACGTGCTATACGTTTAGTTTGTTTGTGAAAGGTATAAATAACGACAAGTGTTCTGCGTCTTCGGCGATTTTCTGCTTTTGAAAATATTGACCAAAGAAGTTGCATCAAATTTTGTGTAAAAAATGGAATTAAGTGCTCAAAAAAAGTGGTACAAACTTTTCACAGAAGGTCGAAATGATGTAAATGACGACGCTCGCTCTGGACGCCTCAGCACATCAACAATCGATGAAAATGTTGAGAAAGTAAAGAAAATGATTATGGAGAATCGTCGAATTACAATTGAAGAAGTTGCTGAGGATTTTGTCATATCGGTTGGTTCATGCCATGCAATATTTTCGGAAATTTCGGCATTAGGCGTGTGGCAGCGAAGTTTGTTCCAAAATTGCTTAATTTTGACCAAAAAGGATCTTAAAAGGATCATAACTGGTCACGAATCATGGGTATATAGTTATGACATCGAAACCAAACCCCAATCGTCCCAATGGAAGGGTCCTGGAGAGCCAATACCAAAAAAGTACGCCGAATTCGTTCAAATGACAAGGTTTTGCTCACTGTTTTC
Organism: Anastrepha ludens; assembly: GCF_028408465.1. Taxonomy (NCBI): domain Eukaryota; kingdom Metazoa; phylum Arthropoda; class Insecta; order Diptera; family Tephritidae; genus Anastrepha; species Anastrepha ludens. Next base: position 97,978,414 of record NC_071503.1, read on the forward strand.
TTCAATTACCATGACGTAGTGCATCAGGAGTTCCTACCACAAGGTCGCACGATAAATACGGAGTATTAGCTTGAAGTAATACGCCGTTTGCGTAAAACAACACCGTTATCATGCCTCAGCCACCGTATTCATCAGATTTAGCTCCCTCCGTCTTTTTCCTGTTCCCAAGATTGAAGAGACCCATGAAGAGACAGCGTTTTGCGACGATTGAGGAGATAAAAACCGAATCGCTGAGAGAGCTCAAGAACATACCAAAGAGTTCATATCAGAACTGCATCTAGGATTGGAAAGAACGCTGGCGCAATTTTATTATATCTGAAAGTGACTACTTTGAAAAACTTAAGAAAAATGAAAATTCACCTTATTTTTTGAACACACCTCGTACATCAGAAGACTGAAAAATATACCTAGTTTTAGATAGCAGACTTTGAGAATTTAGATGGCATAGTTTTAATCCACATTTTACTTACTTACTTACTTAGAACGCGAATCACAATAAAAGTGGTATCTTTTCCCTTGGAAAAGTATTTATCTTTACCCATCATTGGCAAAAGAAGCAAAGAAGAGAACATTGCATTTAAAACCGTTTGCAAGGCGAATATGGTTAAAACACGTTTTAAGAGAAAGTTGTGGTAGCGGAAAAAGAGAACAAGAAAGGAAGGGAGAATTAATATAATAGAAGAGGATACACTTTATTTTTAATAAGCTAAATAATAAGATACAAATGAAGTACTCAAAACAAAGTAGTCACTTGTTGCTTTCTAATATAGATACAAATGAATCTTTGGTAAGTACCTTGACAACTGCACTACCAGACTGCGCATAAGTACATCGCTTCTCTTAGAATAGGCAGATGATGAACGTTTTTTGCCTTTTAAGTTTTGTCGCAAACTGCATAACTTCTCGATTGCCTTTGGTAAGTCATTCGTATACGTAAACATTCGCATCAGTTATGCCTCTTATGTGACGTAGTTGAAAACATCTCTTTTCAGTTTTGTAAAATTTGGCACCAGCTTTCAATAGTAGATATCGATCAAGTGGGAAGTGCAACTTGATAATGAGAGGCGCATGTTTAGTATTGCTTTTCCCGCTGCGCACTCGAAAGCTTGCGCGAACAGGTGGCATTTACTTCCATCGCTTTGCAAAGCTTTCCAAAGATGTCACTAGAACAATTATGGTGTTCACACTCATCAACGTAAACGTACACCCGTGTTAGCTGACACGATGAGACTAATGAGAACCCCATGAAAATGAAAAATCACCACCGTTCTGTTGCATAGTATCGTAGATCGTTGACGTGTCAGCTGATTGCTCTCTTACCACACAGTGTTGCCAAACAGTACATTTACAAAATGAACGTAGAAAATTTGTAATTGTTATTAAAATAACTTAAAAACAATGTTGAATAATGTTAATTATAGATAAATGAACCATTTGTACATAAATGATAACGCGTTCGTGTGTAAAAGTGTGTATGCAAGTATATCAATGACAACATTGTATCGATACCTCGAAGCACAAACCCACTCAAATCGTGTAAATATGTAACCAAAGGAAAGCAGCTGTTATCCACAGGCTCAATTTTGCATATCCTACAGACAACGGAAAGGAACTATGATAACGTCGGTGAGTGCTGACACCATAACACCTAATGCAGTGAATAGAAAAGCGGCAGAAGTGACAGCGGCTGCGTCAGCAGTGAATAATGGGTCCGTTCCGTCCCTTACAGCAACGAATTTGACTGACAGCAAAATAGATCATGTGTGTTTGAGTCGAAAATAACAACTGTTTAATAAAGAACAATTGTGTATCGCTGGTTTTTTTTATTATATCAAATTAAATGCACAAAATAAATGGAGTTTAAATAAATTGCGACAATTCAAATGCACCATTATCTTTCCAATAAAATTTTGAAAGAATAGAGAAAAGACTAGGATTAACAAAGTTGTTCTGCAAAATGAATATGCGTCCAGATCTCGAAGTTATGATCGTTGCGCCGCAATAAGCATTAATAATATAATAAATTTCACAACCCACAAAAACCTTTTTATGCACAACGAAATATGGTATTTGCTTTGACGAAAAGAACATCTGCTGCTTTTTTGACTATATGCGGCAACACTTTAATTGCGGTACCACAATACGTTGTACACGCCACGTCGGTCAAATACGTTGCCGCAACAGACACAAAGGACCCATTGTGACAGCCCTATAAGTCAACGGCAAAAGTGACCTAAAAGATGCGCAGGAACGCTGACAGCGGCGATTATTGCACAGTTTGTATAAATTTATATAATTTAATTTAGATGCACAACAAAGTTGAATTTGTGACAGGATATAGAAAAAGTCGCAATTGGTATGTAGAGGAACGTTTAAACACTCTGTTAAAATTTTATGTTGCAAAATTACCCGTTAAATTAAATAGCTTCACACGTCTGCTCACATCAGTTTTAAAATTATTTCTTATTTGATTTTTTACACAATTAAAATTGAATTACTTTAAATCTGAAAGATTTAATACCGACGACCAAGAGTGCGTGTTTCCTTTTAATTTCGTTTCACTTTGACTTTGACAGCAAACTAGCATCTACAACGTTCTCTAGCTTTTGAAGGGAATCTAAAGTTTGCATAACTCTTTTGTTCATCGAGCTTCATTCATTCAGCTTAAGAAGAATCCGATTCGGAACAAGATTATTGAAAAGAGATTATGACACAAGTAGCATCAGTAAGAACGTAAGATCCGTTCAACATTACCATCTGGAAAACTAGAGCGCATATTAAGCAAGAATTGAGCTTTTCTTTTAGACCAATATCATACAGTAGGCTGATCGTCGAAAGGCAATTTTCTTGACGTTAGCGTAGCGCTACTTTACGATCTTCTGGCGCCATTGTCAGCACCCAGTTTTACGAAGCATTAGATGGGATTCTACTCCGTTATTTGGTATGCGGTCTTCGGGCTTGGATAATCTTCCGTGTAGCCTCCATGCCAAGTCGGACATCCATTTACAAGACATTAACTCCATATAATCATAGGCCTGCCATTTACCAGAAATTCTAGAAAAAGTATCGCACTTGAGTAAGGATATGGAGGACTGTATTCATTCCTAAAGCAGCAAAGAAGGGCCCAGTTCAACCTAAATCCTTGATGTTAATTTTTCTTACGTTATTTACATTAAAGAAAAGGAGGATGAATTTGAAGGAATACTCTAAATCAAAGAAGAGGAATCTTTCAGGTCGCAGTGCTAAGTCCTTTACAATAATAATATTAATAAACAACTCCAAATTCACACGTATTATATAGTAGCTGTTATTTTAGTTATACCTATAGATGATAGTTAAATGAATTGATACGGTGAGCTTTTTAATTGGTATTTAAATAGGGTGGTAAACCGTTTTTTAGCGGTATTGGATGGTTTGATGCAAAAACAAGTTTCTCATTTTTTGATAATTTCTCTCACCGCTTTTTACCCACACTGATGTCAAAACTCCTCGCATATCAAGTAATTTAACTTATGTGCCTAAAAGCGTGCCCCAAAAACTTGGCTTAGGTTTTCTACTAATGAACATTTTCTATGCTATTGTTATGATCTATTGAGTACGTGACAATTACGAAATTAATCTTATATTTTTATTAGATACTTTTCTTAAGCAAAGTTTTAAGCGCAGTAGTTAAAACAATTGGTATGCGATGAGTTTTGTGCTTGGTGTGGGATAGGGCGGCTATAGAGTGTAATTTGTAGACTTACATATGAGATTGACGCTTTATCTCCTTACGTGTTCACTAGATGGGTTTGTTGTTTTTGTACTAAATCAAATGTAATGAAAAATCTCTTATCTAATTTTGAGCTTTAAGTTTAATTTTAAAATTAACTTTTTGGTTTTAAATTTAGTGCCATTATTTGATAAACGATAGATTTAAGAATTTGATTTTGAATTTTATAACGTAATACTTGTTCGTGCACTGTAAATGACCAAGTCTTATATATACATCCTCATATATCAAAATAAAAAGATAAATATAAAAGCTGTTGGATTGGGTTTTGTTCAATATCTGAAGAACTATTCCTGTTCCCTGAAATATGCAGCACAAATTTGGCGAACAGTCTACGAATAGTCTAACTGTCCAACTCAAGTTTATTTTCATCTACTCATTTTATGCAGGTACTGACATTTCTGGTAGTGTCTTCACGTTTAAATTTTTGCTCATCGTTCGTAGCTTCTTCATCGGAGGGTGGAACTGTCGTCAATCAGTATCTAGTGGTAAATGGTCTTTATCTCTTGCTAGCCAAACACTGATTTTAGATTGTTGCGATTGATGACTGGCAGTATTAATTTTCAGCATTATACCGAGATCACATGATTCTTGCCCCTGTTTTAGAACCGACAACGAAATATTATATTGTGATCGGAATCCTGATGTTTCTGCGGTATAGCAGAATTAATGTGTTGTTTTTTGTCTAATAATCGAAAATTGCATTATAGCGTGCTATAGCGCAGACGGTGGCGTTGATGGGGATTAATGTCTTAATTCGGAGTTATCTCAGGAATTAAGGGCAACTAAGCGGATTAACTGCTAGATTTAATCCTAATAATTTGAGCGGATTAGTGGAATTTTCGATTGCCGAAACACGATAGTTAACATCTATTCTGAATGAAAATTTGTCAAAGTTTAAAGAGTAGAACAAAAAAGACTGGATGCAATGGTAGTTTGCACTAACACGTTCGAAGTTATATTAATTGTGTTGATATTTCGGAGCAGTTTGAGAGATTGCAACTAAATTTTTTTTAAATAAATAATTATTTTTTAGTATCAGTGCAGTTAGGTAGGTATGCCTATTGTGATACGACCAGGGAGAGGTATCTACATTGTCTTTTTTGAACCGGCCTGTCGCTTTAATGTATCTAACAGTTCTTGTTTGTTTTAAATTGGCTACTTCTACCAAGTTATTCAAAAAACGTTTTCCTAGAATATTGAACCTTCTTCTACCCAGAGCCATGACATAGCCCGCATAGAAAGTGTTCTATAGTCTCTTCTTCTTCAATGTCGTTACAACTTCTGCAGTAGTCGTTATAGGGTGGTCCCAGTCTGCTGGCATGCCTGCCTATAAGACAGTGCCCTGTTAGAACCCCAAAAAGATTTCTCACGTCCTTCCTGGTCAGTTTAAGCAGTCGATTTGTGCGGCCCATGTTCCATTCTGACCACGTCATCCTACTTGTTACACTGGTCAGGGACTGAGTGTATAGCATGTTGGCAGATTTGATGGTGTGTTTGTCTATTAGTAGCTTGCAAAATGCTAGAGGTATGTTCGCTTAATCTCGTTGAATAGACAATGTGGTACCCAATCTCGCTAGTTCATCTGCTTTGCAGTTACCTTCTATATCGCTGAGACCAGGTACCCAGAGCAGGTTCATTGTAAAGTACTGTGATAGTTCTGTCAAAACGTCGATACATTCTTTTACTGTCTTCGAGTTAATATGTATTATGTGATTGTAATGATTTCTGGACCGATTAGCTACCTGAATATATTTTTATTTCTCTTGTGGTGAGAACACTCTTCTTTAAGACCAACAGGCTTTCCCTGACAGTCAGACTTTCAGCTTGAAATACGCTACATTGTTCCGGTAGCTGGAAGGAAATGTTGGAACTCATTTGCTTAGAGTGAAGGCCTCCACCCATGTGTTTATTGAGCTTGGAATCATCAGTATAGATTCTGACACATCTATTGTCCATTACCCCATTGTCCCAATCTTCTCTCGTTGGGAGCGTTGTCGTAAAGGATGTATTTAGCGGCAGCTCTACTGAGTTACAAAAGTTTGTTATTTGATGTATGAAAGGGTAAGTAAGAAGATACTCTTAACCTAAGTGCCGATTTCGTCGCGAGTTGTTTGCTGTAAGCCTCAATCGGTAATAGATGCAACATGACATTCATCCCTACCGTGGGCGTAGTCTTTAGGGCAGAGACTAGCACCCCTTTGAATACTTTCTAAACGTTTCACCAAAATTTTTTTCGCAAGTGTTGGACACCAAACTAAAACACCGTATATCATGATAGGTCTTACCACTTCTGTATGTAGCGAATGTACTATTTTCGGGTTAATCCTCATTTTGCTCCCTCAATTATTTTGCATGCATAGAGTCCTATCTAATACTAGTCCTAGGTAGCTTGCTTCTTCCCCACCGGCTTACATCGTTTAAAGCGTTTTGCATTATATTGCAGAAGGTTAGGCCCATCTATAACTGACAAAACTATCCAATAAACAAATCAGCTATTCTCTAATCCGCGTAACCACCGTCTGTCACACTAAATTTTAATCAGAGCTAAGTGCGCCGGTAAAACCGATTAGCCCCGCCGTCTGTCTAGCATATTACACAACATCTTATCCGGATAAATGAGACCGTGATCAGTCCGGATTAGAAGGTAAATGATAGAGGTCTTAGCAACAGCCATTATAAACAATTTATAGGACTTACATATAATGAAAAGCTTTGGGCAGATGCAATGGAATCTCATCTCATAAATTGTTTATAATGTCTATTGCTAAAATTTTAAGATCAAAACTCATCAAAACTAATTCTATGAGTCTAGGATAAATTATTTTCAACTTTTTAGTCCATTTATGGGAGCTTGGTATATTCGAATTTTTTTGTTTTTTTAACTTTATTTCTTAAATTCTTTTGTATTAACTAGTCGTACTCTCACACATAGTAGACGTCAGCGAGTAGGGATAGTGAACACATCAGCTATATACATGCATATGAATAATGTATTTGGGGTTGGTTGCTATACATACATATATCCTTTTTATATGGCATACTAATGACAACCAAATTAAGAAGAAGCATCTCTACTGTAATTCTCGGAATGGAGTAAAATCTTAGTAAAATCAATTATTTTTCATAGCACTTCCTGGTACATGATTCTAAATGGTTTGATGAAAGATAAATATTTTAATCGTTGTATTTCACTGTTGCTTTATGTATGCATTGAATGCAATTCTTTCAATCCATGGAACAATATTTCTCACATGCAAATTTCTAGAACATAGGACAATTACATTACAGCCCCTTTACACAGCACAAAAAAAATATCTCTTATTAATTTAGAGTGAAGAACTTTATGTTCAAATACCTTTTTTCATATTGTACTCAGTTGTAATGGCGTTAACTGTTTACAGTTTTTTTTAACTGTTTTAAAAATTTACAATTAAAAAATTTTTGTCCTTTAAATTGCGTTGCGTCAGTGTTACTGTCGGTTAAAAACTGCTCATAATTCACAGGAAAAAGCTGTTTACTAGCCGCATACATTACACACAAGTATACACAATTTGACTGAAACTAATTCACAACAACGAGGAACACAAACAGATATTTTATAGATTTAACATTCGTCGGAATTAGTTAGTCATCTATGCAAAATAAAAATGGTAAACCATAATTTTTTCACTCGTCTTGATAATAAAAGTATATACATAAATACAGACTGCATAAAGAAGCGCTGAAATTGTGATAAGTCCGAATAAGGAACATCTACTTTCGTAATTTACGTCCTTTCGCATGATGGGTGTAGTTGTAAATACTATCAACCCAACAAACCTTTTTGATTGATATCAACTTGAATATAATGCACTCTCATCAGGGCAATTAAATCCTTTATGTACTGAATAAATATTTTTAGTTTTGGCTTATGCTTGATTCCTCAGAAAAAGAAAAGGAACATATTGCACACTAAAACCAAAGAGTTTTTTTGCTTATATTTACTCAAATAGATATTACCATAAAATGGGGTTCCAATTCGGAGAATTATCTTCAGGAATATCTTTTGTACCTGGCCGAACGAGATGAAACAAGAAGTTTTTTTAATTAACATCAGGCTATTAAAATAGTTTTTCTAATATATAACATCCCATTACTAACGCATTACGGCCGCTGTAGTCGATTGGATTGGCTCGTGACTACCATTCAAAAGTCCTTAGGTTCGATTTCCGTGCATGAAACCCCAAAATGATGAAAAGAGTTTATTGGGTGGTTTTTCAAAAACACACACGTAAAATTCAGAAAAATGCTTGAAATTTTTATTTAAATCGATAGTACAGTCCATATAATTTAATATTTGAAGATTATTTCATGCAAATGTTGACCGCGACTGCGCTTCAAATGGTCCATCAGCTTAATGTTGTCTTCCAAGACGTGAATTGAAGCAGGCTTGTCTGAATAGACATGAGTTTTAACATAGCCCCACAAAAAATAATCTAAAGGCGTTATATCGCACGATGTGGGTAGCTTATTGACAGGTCCCGAACGTGAAATAAAATGTTCACCGAACTCGCCTCTTAACAAGTCCATTGTTACGCGTCTTGCTGAAACCACATGTCATGCAAGTCAAGCTCTTGCATTTTGGGCAAGAAAAAGTTGGATATCATTTCACGGTAGCGCTCACCATTTACAGTTACGTTACGATTCGCAGCATCTTTGAAGAAGTACGGTCCAGTACCTCCAGCACATAAACCGCACCAAGCTGGACCTTTTCTGATTACATTGGTAGCTCTTGCAATTCTTCTGGCTGATCTTCACTCCAAAATCGACAATTCTGCTTATTTACGTACCCAGTGATCCAAAAATGAGCTTCGTCGCCGAACACAGTTTTTCGATAAAAAAGTGGATCTTAAACTTTCTTAACAGAACACGCAGTTTTATAATAAAATTCAATGATTAGCAAGCGTTGTTCGTATGTAAGACGATTCATGGTTAAATTATAGACGAAATTGAAGATGTTTGACAGTGAAACAAAACACGAAACGTGCGTCAGCTGTTTAAACCAACTGTTAAAAAAGATTATAGCTAAAAAATCACCCTTTAGAAGGAGGAGCTCGGCCAAACACCCAAAAAGGGAGTAAGCGTCAATTATATATTATATATATCGCTCATCTGTAGAACTGTTGTTTTCATTCGCTGGAATTGGAAATCGGTCCAATCATTCCAAATTTTGAAATGCTGGTTTAAAGCGAATTTAAGTAATAGCGAATAATAAGGGTAAAATACATGTTTCAAAAAACAAAATCTCGTATTTCCTTAAAGAGTTCATTGAATCCAGAGTTTGGGTTTACTGGTAGTGCAAATTTCTTATCAGCAAAATTTTACTGGCTACTGCTATTTGTAGGGCAGTAAGTATATTTTACAGGGTGGGCCATATAGCGTTTGCTTTTTGACCACCTATTTTTTTGAGAATGGTAACACAAATGACATGTCAAATGTGTTCACAATTTACTTAAAGGTTTGACATTTACGAAATGGGACGCTATTCGCTTGAACAAAATTGGGAAATATTGAAAACCTATTTCCAAAGTGGTGAGTCTTCTTCTTCTTTTCTGATGAAGCTCATTTTCACATCGGTGGCTACGTCAATAAGCAAAATTGTCGGATTTGGGGCTCAGAAAATCCACACGTTACTGTAGAGAAGCAAATGCATCCACAACGAGTCACTGTTTGGTGCGGTTTTTGGTCGGGCGGCATCATCGGGCCATTTTTTTCGAAAATGAGCGAGGAGCCGCGGTTACAGTAAATGGCGAGCGTTACCGTGACATGAACGAGTTTTTGTTTCCAAAAATTGAAGAGGATGACATGGACGACATTTGGTTTCAACAGGATGGTGCAACTTGTCACACTGCCAAAGTTACACTCGAACTTTTGGCTACCGTTTTTGAAAACCGAATAATCAGCCGAAATTCCGATATCAATTGGCCGCCTCGGAGCTGTGATTTAAGCCCGTTGGACTATTTTTTGTGGGAAGCCGTTAAGGACAAATGCTATGCAAACCATCCAGAGACGATTGATGCTTTACAACACGAAATCAAAGTTGCCATTCATGAAATTGGAGCCCAAACAATCGAAAATGTGCTTAAAAATTGCGTTGATCGAATGGCCTACTGTAAAGCCAGTCGTGGCAGTCATTTGAACGATATTATTTTTCATAAATAAATGACAATGTTCAATCAAAATAAAAAAAAAGTTTGAAAAAATATTGATTAGTTTTTTTTTATAGCCGAACGCAAATTTTACATGACCACCCTATATAATGAAGTGTACCCATCTTTGGAATTTAGTAATTATTCACTTGACCCCAAGCCAATTTCCCCATACCAATTAAAATAATCTTATTTTTAAATGTCAGCTAATTTCTTATTTTATTTAAAAAAAAATAATTATAAAAACTTTTAGAACATTAATTAATTATATTATACTAGCAAACCCGGCCCGCTTCGCTGGGCACACTAAAATAGAATAGATATGGTTTAGAACAGAAAAGATATGGTTTTCATATTATTTATTTCTTTATTTTTTATTCAAGAGCTTTGGCATAAACAATATTTTTTCTTTTTGTATTTGTTTTTGAGTAAATATAAAATATAAATTGAAAATCAGGAAAAAAGAAGATTGTTTTTAAATTTCAAATCAACGCAAATGAATAATTAAGATGCAAAGACACGGCAGGTCCACGTTTTGGCATATATTTCGAGACCCTAGTCATCAATAGGTATGAAAATTACCTCGTATTAAAACACTTATCAACAGCTTTCATTTGATACCCATACTGTGCATACACAACCAAAGGTTACCCGGGTCTACGTTTTGACCTATATCTCGAGACCCCAGTCACGGTGCGGCATGAAAAATACTCTGTACTAAAGCATTAACCAACAGCTTCCATTTGATATCCATATTGTACAAACACATTCTAGGGTCCACGATTTGGTCTCTATCTCGAGACCCTAGTCACGGAGCGGCATGAAAAATACTCTGAACTAAAGCATTCACCAACAGCTTCCATTTGATACCCATATTGTACATACACATTCGAAGGTTACCCAGGTGTACGTTTTGACCTATATCTCGAGACCCTATCTACCAATAGGTATCCAAACTATACGGAAACCATCTTCAATACCTACTTAACAATGTGTAAGTTTGGTTTAATTCGGTGCAAAGACACGGCGATTCCCCATTTTGGCATATATTTCGAGACCCTAGTTATCAATAGGTATGAAAATTACCCCGTATTAAAGCACTTATCAACAGTTTTCATTTGATACCCATATTGTACATACACAACCAAAGGTTACCTGGGTCCACGTTTTGACCTATATCTCGAGACCCTAGTGACGGAGCGGCATGAAAAATACTCTGAACTAAAGCATTCACCAACAGCTTCCATTTGATACCCATATTGTACATACACATTCGAAGGTTACCCGGGTCTACGTTTTGACCAATATCTCGAACCCTATACACCAATAGGTATCCAAACTATACGGAAACCATCTTCAATACCTTCTTAACATTGTGTGTAAGTTTGGTTTAATTCGGTGTAAAGACACGGCTGGTTAGCGAACACACACAAAAAGTTGACTTTAATTTATATATAAGATTTACTTAGCAACGGCACAAAAGAAATTGAAAGTAAATAAATAAAAATATTGTATAATAATGGCCAAAATCGACCACTTTTTGAAATAAAAGATTTGTATGTTTAATAAAATTGCAAGGAGTAAGTAAGTGTAGCGAGGAAGTAAGTGCAGCGAGAAAGTTTTTAATGAGTTTTCAAATATTCCTCTACTTCAACACAAGTTGAGCAATACGGTTAAAAAAATATTAATATCGAATGAAAACTAAGGGTTTATCAAACGTTGTAGGATAGTGGTTATTGTGTTTGCTGGGAAGTGACAGGTTAATTGTTTGTATGTATTGTGCGGGTATATTTTCTGCAATGACTAATGCGGACTGTATTGCCTGATGTTTTTTCCAAGGCAATTCGCCGTTTTATTTACTTTGGTATTAACTACTTAGCCGATGGAGTAAATTTCGTTTATAGTAATAGCTTCCTTTATTTATTTAATTTTCATAACAGAAAGAACAACCTTTTGAACAAAAAACTTGTTTTGACTCCAATCTATAAAATTCACTTTCATTTACTGAGGTTTGCGCACCACGCATGGTATTCTAGTCAGCCGATACACGTTCGTGCGGGCGTGTTCTATTTTAATTTTTGTCTTATAACCTTTGACGTGGATAAAACGATGCTCAACAATTAAAAAATAACTATTACAAAGCAAAGTTAAAAAAAAAACCTAATCTTTAACATTAAGACGAAGTAAATTAACGAAAAAACTGTGCTGATAACACGTAAACGAAGTACAATGTCTTTGCATGTTTAATTCTTTTACTAATTACCCTCCTCTATGTATTTATACTCGGCCGCCGTAGCCGAATGGGCTGGTGGGTGACTACCATTTGGGAGTGCATAGGTTAAAATCCATGTGCAAGAAACACCAAAATGAAGGAATATTTTTTTCTAATAGCGGCAGGCAATGGCAAATCTCCGAGTGAATTTCTTCCATGAAAAACCCTCTCAAAAAAAAACATTCGCCGTTCGGAGGCGGCTTAAAACTGTATGCCCCTCCATTTGTGAAACGACATCAATACACACGCCACAAACAGGGTGTACTTGCCAATTATATATATACGTTACATTATATATATACATATATATATTGTATTTAAATATTTATATATAAATTTATATAATTTAATATTTATGTATAAATTTATATATATATATGTATATATATAATGTAACGTATATATATAATTGGCAAGTACACCCTGTTTGTGGCGTGTGTATTGATGTCGTTTCACAAATGGAGGGGCATACAGTTTTAAGCCGCCTCCGAACGGCGAATGTTTTTTTTTGAGAGAGTTTTTCATGGAAGAAATTCACTCGGAGATTTGCCATTGCCTGCCACTATTAGAAAAAAATGTTCCTTCATTTTGGTGTTTCTTGCACATGGATTTTAACCTATGCACTCCCAAATGGTAGTCACCCACCAACCCATTCGGCTACGGTGGCCGAGTATAAATACATAGAGGAGGGTAATTAGTAAAAGAATAAAACATGCAAAGCCATTGTACTTCGTTTACGTGTTATCAGCACAGTTTTTTCGTTAATTTACCTCGCCTTAACGTTAAAGATTAATTATATATATATATATAAATCAAATATATATCTATATAATCTTATCTATCTTATACTATAAGAATATTTTTATATTATTAAGGTTTTATAGGGTTTTTAAGGGATTTCCATATGTACGCACATAATATAAGTACAGTTTGTTTGTCTACATTCTTATTCATATTTTTCCGAAAGGTGCAACTTCGGGAACCGACTAACAACAATAGCGAGCGAACGATAAGCCAAAACAAAAACATGAATTAGCCTTAATGGGGACAACAGATGGCGGGTCAGAACTCGCCAGAAGTTATGAGTTGCCACATCTAGAAATTACGGTAGTTGGTTAGCACATTTATATAAGCAGAGGAGCATGCTTTTAAGCGAATAAGGAAAAAGTAGTAGAGTTTGTTTGACTGCATTCGTATTCATATTTTTCCGAACGGTGCAACAACGGGAACCGACTAACAACAATAGCAAGCGAACGATAAGCCAAAGCAAAAACATGAATTAGCCTTGATGGGGACAACAGACGGCGGGTCAAAACACGCTAGAACTTATGAGTTGCCACATATAGAAATTTCGGTAGTTGGTTAGCACATATATAAGCAGTAAAGTAAGTAGTAGAATAATTCAGTCATAAGGAGAACGTGTACATGTGAAGTAAAGCAGTATTGGAAATAAAGTAAAGCAAGTGATGTTGCCATTAGCTTTTGACTTTTATTTGACAATGCAGTAATCGAACTCAGAGGAATTATGGTGAGCGATTTTATTTGGATTTTAACGTATCAATATTTGATGTTTTTGGCTGCGCCTTCGCTCTTTGATGAAAAATCTTAGTTTTAGAAATGTATAACGATTAATTACCAGAAATCTGGTTCAACACACTTAAATATTTTATTTTCCGCAACCCAAGATCGTGGCAAAAAACAGACGGATATTTATCTAGAAGAATTTTACAGAGCTCCATATATTATATCTTAGTTCTTGTCGCATGTTTCTGGATTCTGGTAGAAAAGTCAACATGACCATTTGCGCTCTTATTTTCTTCTTTTGGTCCTGTTCGTGATGGTTAAAATGACACTTTCATACACATACCTTAGTTTATATAAATTTCAGCTTAATTGTGGAAAAACTATCTCCACCAAACACGTAACATAGGATTACACGTACATATATAATGCTGTTTAGAAAGATAAAAAAGTCTTGCGGTATTTCCGCAAGCTTGTCTTTGTAAGCGCGTAGTTCTAGTTGTATTCGTCGCATCGGTTCACGCTAGAGCTTTTTGGAAAGCTCTTTTCACGTGCTAACGCGTGTTTAATTAATTGTTGTTTGCTTTTAGTCGTTCGTGAGTTATAGCGTCGCAAACATGGAGCAAAATAAAGAGAAAATACGGCATATTTTACAGTACTACTACGATAAAGGCAAAAATGCATCTCATGCTGCCAATAAAATTTGTGCAGTTTATGGACCCGATACAGTTTCCATTTCCACCGCACAACGTTGGTTTCAACGTTTTCGTTCTGGTGCAGAGGTGATCGAAGATGCGCCACGGTCCGGAAGGCCTGTCGTCGAAAATTGCGATAAAATCGCTGAATTGATCGAAAGAGACCGGCATAGTAGCAGCCGTAGCATCGGCCAAGAGCTGGGCATGAGTCATTAAACCGTTATAAACCATTTGAGGAAGCTTGGATTCAAAAAGAAGCTCGATGTATGGGTGCCACACGACTTGACGCAAAAAAACATTTTTGTCCGTATGGATGCATGCGAATCGCTTCTGAATCGCAACAAAATCGACCCGTTTTTGAAGCGGATGGTGACTGGCGATGAAAAGTGGGTCACTTACGACAACGTGAAGCGCAAACGGTCGTGGTCGAAAAGCGGTGAAGCTGCCCAGACGGTGGCTAAGCCTGGATTGACGGCCAGGAAGGTTCTTCTGTGTGTTTGGTGGGATTGGCAGGGAATCATCCACTATGAGCTGCTCTCCTATGGCCAAACGCTCAATTCGGACCTGTACTGCCAACAACTGGACCGCTTGAATGCAGCACTCATGCAGAAGAGGCCATCTTTGATCAACAGAGGCCGAATTGTCTTCCATCAGGACAACGCCAGGCCACACACATCTTTGGTGACGCGCCAGAAGCTCCGGGAGCTCGGAAGGGAGGTTCTTTTGCATCCACCGTATAGTCCGAATCTCGCACCAAGTGATTACCACCTATTTCTGTCCATGGCGAACGAGCTTGGTAGTCGAAAGTTGTCCACAAGAGAGTCCTGTGAAAATTGGCTCTCC
The DNA here is from genome assembly GCF_028408465.1 of Anastrepha ludens. Classification (NCBI taxonomy): domain Eukaryota; kingdom Metazoa; phylum Arthropoda; class Insecta; order Diptera; family Tephritidae; genus Anastrepha; species Anastrepha ludens. The sequence continues at coordinate 97,993,708 of NC_071503.1, forward strand.
GAGCTTTTTGACAATAGGGAAGCGAGCTTCTATAAGAGGGGCATTATGAAGTTGGCATCTCGTTGGGAACTCGTCATCGAACAAAACGGCGCATATTTGACTTAAATCGCATTATTATAACCAATTTTATGAACAATTGAAAATTCAATAAAAATACCGCAAGACTTTTTTGACAACCTTTATGCCCATAACTGAGAGAAGTTTTGATTATAGTACTATTGTTCTCCTAAATGAGGCTTTTTCTGCCGTTACGAGTTACTATTTCATGCGGTATTTTATAAATAAAATCGACACATTGGCCGAGTTTAATAATAATCATCACTTCTTTCTGGAAGATTAAAATGATTATGATCACTTAACAAAATATTTTCTACAATTTTCCAAAGAATACGAACTCAAGCAAAAATTTATTACACGATATTCTCCACATCCATCAGCTATTCGTTCTATAATTTCTTCATTCAAGAAATTTGTCGTATCCTTACTGCTTTCACCCATGTTTCACACTTTCTCTGAAATCAAAAATTTAAATCTTTACATTGAGTTTATTGTAGATTATGATTCTCTTGAACTAAATATTAGCAGAAAGATGCCGCATACTTCCTGTCCAATGTCATTTCAATCTTATCAAGAAATGTGAAGGTTTGTTCACCAACCCATCCAGTTACAGCGGCACCGATATATGTATCCTTCGCCTCAAAATTGACCTCAGTCTTAACGATAATCTCTTCATTCGTCCAAAATTTTTTTCGATTATTCGGCGAGCATTTTTTTTCGATCATTTAAAACAATTTTGTAAATTTTGTGGATTTTTGATGTTTCCTGGTGTTACCGCCTCATTTGCACGTCCATTGCGTTGTGCATTGTATCTCTACAACCACGTTTGAAGTCAGCAAACCATCGTGTTTTGTTTTTTTCAGATGGAGCGGAGCCCTATAACTCTTATCAAGCCATTGCTTCACTTAAACAGTATTATTTCCATCAAGAAGCAGTGTAAAATTACAACACGAAATTCTTTTTGAACCATTGCTTTGAAAATAACAACAGTAGCGCCACCCTTAGCGAAATAACTCACGAACTAATGCATAGAGTATCATGAAATTTTAACAGTTGTCTTTTCAAGGTTAGTATTATATTAACTGAAAAAGGGGTGAATGCAATGAAACTACCGTGGCACTAGTTAGGCCTGCGACTTTTCAGCCCATGTGTTAAGACAATGCGATATCAAACAAACGACAGGTGGTTGAAAATATTTTAACTCAAATTGTTTTTATGTTTAGGGATAGGGTTTCCAACTTACGAAACAGTAAAAATAACACGAATGGCATATATTTTGATAGCAAATTTTGCAATTCGACGCGTCGTTTTCTTTCCACAAATTCATATGATTCCGAATGCATTGTGGAATTTTTGATGTTTCCTGGTGTTACCGCCTCATTTGCACGTCCATTGCGTTGTGCATGGTGTCTCTACAACCACGTTTGAAGTCAGCAAACCATCGTTTTTTTGTTTTTTTCAGATGGAGCGGAGCCCTATAACTCTTATCAAGCCATTGCTTCACTTAAACAGTATTATTCCCATCAAGAAGCAGTGTAAAATTAAAACACGAAATTCGTTTTGAACCATTGCTTTGAAAATAACAACAGTAGCGCCACCCTTAGCAAAATAACTCACGAACTAATGCATAGAGTATCATGAAATTTTAACAGTTGTCTTTTCAAGGTTAGTATTATATTAACTGAAAAAGGGGTGAATGCAATGAAACTACCCTGGCACTAGTTAGGCCTGCGACTTTTCAGCCCATGTGTTAAGACAATGCGATATCAAACAAACGACAGGTGGTTGAAAATATTTTAACTCAAATTGTTTTTATGTTTAGGGATAGGGTTTCCACCTTACGAAACAGTAAAAATAACACGAATGGTATATATTTTGATAGCAATTTTTGCAATTCGACGCGTCGTTTTCTTTCCACAAATTCATATGATTCCGAATGCATTCAGCTTTCTGCTCTGTTTCCTTTTGTAGTAACAATCAATAAGACACTAGTTATTGAAGAATTGGAATTTTCCGTAGTTTTCATTAATTAATGTCTTCTTCGTCGTTGTATTGTTCAGTAAGAAAATCCATTTTAGACAAGAAATTTACCGAGCCTACTAGTATGTCATACATCTCAACTAAACTTTTCCTGCCAAAATAAAATGTTTGGTATATCAAAACTGTTTAAAGATTCAACCCTAGGTTAACATTACTCTTCTTTCAATAATAAATTAACAAAACAAAAATTTAAATATAGAGTCATTTAACTCATTCGTTCGTCACAAAAAAACATTTTTTTAATTTTTCAATATACATACATGGCATCCTTCTAGCTCAATACACTTCATTCAACACATTTCCTTTTGTTACAATATAATATTCAAATAATATCAAGAAATAAAAACTTTTTCAATTTTTTTTAATTAGGTATATCTACGTCTTCAAAAATATCTTGAACATGGTTTGATTCAAAATGTATTCAGTGTCGATTTTCAGCTCGACTTACTTCTCGTCCTACACATGGCCTACACATTCACATCCGAGCATGAAGTTTATTCGTTGCATCCCAGATAAAAGAACTGAAAGCTGTAAAGCAATACCCATTTACAAATATGCGTAACCATTATATTCTATAATACACTGTACACCGGGGAGATGTAAAATTTTTTTCAGTTCTTTGAAATCGTTCTATTTTCTATTATTTATTTTAAACTTCAAATATGTTGATTTTTCATAAGCAAATGGTAGATAATGCATTTGATAAATAAAATTAATATAGCGTCTGACATGAATTACCTTCGTTTTCGGTGTGTTGCATACAAAAAATATGTTATCGACGGGCAAATAGAGAGCCATATGTTTTTGAAACCGCTAAGTTAGACTCTGATTATATTTGAACGTATTCCATTTAATTCTGTTGTCTTAAATGCCTTCGTAATGTAGGCACAGATGGGTTATATTTTGCATAGGTATATGCATTTCTGGATAAGATAACGTTAGGAAAATTTGGCATCATTACAAAAAATCGCCAAATGTAGACACTAATTCGACATGTAGACACTTAACAGCAAAAACTAGAATACATATATATACTTGAGGCGGCATAGATTATACATATCTATGTACGTACATATGCAGATGTTTATTTAGACCATCATTCTGGGATTCATATATTATGTTAACTGAATTCCAAAGTATTATATTTTTTAATTCACTTGGAACAAAACAAGTAATTGAGCTTTTGAGTTAACAACGAGATAATATTTTTAATTTGAATTTGTTTAATGAAACAAACACCATTTTTGTAAAATTATTTCAGATTTTTATCGTGCAAACCTGTTCTCTATGGAGATTATAATTTACTTAAGTTTGTCAAATATAAATACGGAATGAAACCAAAACAAATGCCTTCTACACGTTTAAGCCTTCGGATTCTGTTCACCTTTTCGACTATACTAGATACTTACACTCTGATTCATGTGTATGAAGATCAATAGATGCATATTGTATATACATCTGGGCATGTGTATATATGTACATTCATATGTATGAATCCTCAAACGGAAGTGTATACTTACATATGCCTCTCTTATTTGTGCTCGCCTTTCTTCACACTTTAAAGTATCACCTTTTTTGTGCTTTGATGTGCAAGCTGAATTTTCTTACTCAACACTTTTTATTATAACACATGGAAAATTGTCTTGCAATTCTTATGCATTTAAAATTTTTTATCCGGTGGAAGCCAAAAACTCTCTAAAATCATCTCATCGTAGCATCAGTAAATAAGCGAAATTTACACATGTGATCGTCAACTTCAAAAATAAACTGATGCCAGAATAAACATGCCATCATACTAGCACACTAAAAGTATAGTCTTAAGCATAACACATACACATTTTTAGTAAAAACGTGGCTAACCATTCATAAGGTTTTTTATATATGTACATATAATTTACACATAAGTATCTTATTTTTTACACTTTCTACTGTGTTGCTCAGCGCGAAAATTTACAAATATAAAAAATCTGACATTAATTATCATAACTATAAAGCCTATTACGTGAAGAACCTAAATATTAATATACTTTCCTAAGGTACCAAACCGATAACACTAAAATGTATTTCCCTTTTTTGAAATGCGTTTTGGCCGTTTCTATGATTTTCTCCAGAGTAAACAACTAACGGTCGCCGTAGCCGAATGGGTTGGGTTGAGTGATTACCATTCGGAATTCGCAGAGAGAACGTTGGTTCGAATCTCGGTGAAACCAAAATTAATAAAAACATTTTTTTAATAGCGGTCGCCCCTCGGCAGGCAATGGCAAACCTCCGAGTGTATTTCTGCCATGAAAAAGCTCCTCATAAAAATATCTGCCGTTCGGAGTCGGCTTGAAACTGTAGGTCCCTCCATTTGTGGAACAACATCAAGACGCACACCACAAATAGGAGGAGGAGCTCGGCCAAACACCCAAAAAAAAAGGGTGTATATCATATGTCATATATCTTCTATATATATAAAAATGAAATGATGTTCGTTTGTACGCATTTTTTTGGGCCGATACGAGGTCAATTTTATTCCTTCTTTTTTCATATTATAGGGATCCACTAGGGGAAGGTTTTTAGCAAAAAAAAATTTCTTTTAAATATTTTCTTCATATAAAAAAAAGAAAAAATCAAAATATTGTACAAATTGTGTTTTTAGTGAAAATTGCCGCAGAACTTGCTCGATTCTTAGATTAAGTTTCGAATTAACATTCGTTTTATAGGTATGTACAACTTTTTTTGAATAAATATGCGAATTTTTCGTTATTGTGAAACGATTTGTGTCGTGTTGCTAAGTTGCAAATTTTTTTCGACGGAGAGTAAACATAAACAACAACATGTTTATGATACAATCCTGAATAATGTTAGCCATGGACCTGGTGGATTGTATTTCTTGGATGCTCCTGAGGGAACAGGAAAGACCTTTTTGATTTCATTGATATTAGCAACAATTCGATCAGATAATAACGTTGCATTGGCACTCGCTTCTTCCGGAATAGCGGCTACTTTACTGGAAGGCGGTCGCACAGCACATTCTGCATTAAAGTTGCCTTTGAATATGCAGGTAAATGAAACACTAACATGTAATATTTCGAAAACATCTGGAATGGCAAAAGTCCTTAAAGTATGTAAGCTCATCGTATGGGACGAGTGTACTATAGCACACAAAAAACCATTGGAAGCACTTGATAGAACTTTGAAAGATCTACGAGGAAGCCAAACAGTCTTTGGAGGTGCCATGATTTTATTGGCTGGAGATTTCAGGCAAACATTACCTGTGATCCCAAAATCTACGGCTGCAGATGAAATCAATGCATGCTTAAAATCATCGTATTTATGGAGACATGTAAACACGCTTACACTTGCTACAAACGTACGTGTTCAACTACAGAACGATCCGTCAGCAGCTGAATTTTCACACCAATTACTGAAAGTCGGAAATGGCCAAATGTCTGTCGATCCAACAGGAATGATTACATTGCCTAACAATTTCTGCACTTTTGCACAGTCTAAAGAGGTATTGATACAGAGTGTATTTCCAAACATAGTTTAACATTACAAAAGCCATGATGGGCTCAGCGAAAAAGCAATTTTAGCTGGGAAAAATAAGGACATCAATGATATAAAAGAAGCTAATGGGTAACGTTGTCGAAGCAACAATTTTGAAAGGGAAGTACAAAGGAGAAGACGTTTTGATACCCAGAATTCCACTGATTCCGACGGATTTACCATTCGATTTCAAACGTTTGCAGTTCCCTATTCGCCTTGCCTTCGCTATTACAATTAATAAGGCGCAAGGACAGTCTCTACAAATGTGCGGTATTAATTTAGAATACCCAATTTTTTCTCATGGACAAACGTGTATAGCTTGCTCACGAGTAGGCAAACCATCGTCATTATTCATTTACGCGAAAGATGGAAAAACCAAAAACGTTGTCTACCAAAAAGAGTTACAATAAAGTTCGAATGAAATTGTATCAAAGAATTTGCTTTGTTTTGTATTAATTTTATTCTCTTTCAGCAAATCATTGAATTTATCGCCTAGCGAAGCGGGCGAGGCTACGGTAGTATATATAATATACAGTCGAACTTCCACATAGTGAATTCGCACGGGACCTGAAAATCCCTTCACTATATAGAAACTTCATTATAAAGAAACATTGATTTTTTATGTAACTTTATTTAAAATAATCAGTGAGTTTGGTTTGAATTACAGTCTTCCATTTTTCATTTTCAATAAAAGCTTCCAAATCATGTAGAGAGTTGAAAACATTAATCGGCACGTCACTCCTCATTTCCACAAAGGTTCTAATTACGCTAATGGATGAAGCAGCTTGTATCAACGTAGGTAATACCTCCTCAGTTTCTGCCAATTCTTCAACGGTCAAATCGTATTCATCGTTATCTGAAATAATATTTACATATTAAATTTTTGTTTGACTATAAAAAGATAAATGCTTACCAGGTTCAGCTGGAACTCCGCGACTTTCAAAAATGCTGTTGAGAATATCTTCTTCGGATGGGTTTTCCCAAGTTTGCACACCATTATCAACATTTACGTAGTCATCAAACGATGCTTCGATATTTGCTACTTTTTTAAATGAAGACTGTAAAGCAGCCAAATCCGATATTGAAAGAAGGTCCTCTTCATCCCAATGCTCAAATGGAATCTGCATAGAATCTTTTGAAAATCCAGCCTTTTTAAAACAGTTGGCAATTATTTCTGGTTTAACATAGACATTCCATACATTGCTAAGATTTCGAACTGCTTGCAGCAAGTCTATGGCCATAACAGAATTTCCCTCATCCACTTGAGTCAATATATTCGTTAAAATTCGTTTTCTGTAATGTTGTTTCATGTTGTAGATAATGCCTTGGTCCATTGGTTGCAGTAACGAAGTCATGTTGGGAGGAAAATAAGCGAGATGAATGTTTCTCAACTTGTCTCTTACATCTTTAGGGTGGGCAGTGCAGTTATCAACAAAAAACAACACCTTTCTGTTTTGATCACAAAATTTTTTGTCGAGTTTTACAATCCATTTCGTAAAAATCTCACTGGTCATCCATGCTTTTTTGTTAAACTCATAATCGACACCTAAAGATTTTATTCCCTTGAAGCACCTCGGATTTTTGGCCTTTCCGATTACCAGCAATTTTAGCTTTTCTGATCCAGTCATATTGCTTCCCACCAGGACAGTTATTCTCTCCTTGCTTTGCTTCCCACCAAAGCATTTTTCATTTTTGAATGCCAGTGTTTTAGTTGGCAAGCATTTGAAAAACAAAGCAGTCTCGTCGGCATTAAAAATGTAGTTAATGTTGTAATTTTCAATTAATTTCGGTAAGACGTTCGTTACCCATTCATCAAGGTTTTCTATGTTGGCGTCAGCACTTTCCCCACATAATGTCTTTTGAATAACGCCATGCCGACTTTTGAACTTGTCTAACCAACCTGTACTTGCCTCAAATTCGTGGTGTCCTAGTGCTTCCGCAAAATCTTTGGCCTTTTGCTTCAATAATGGTCCAGATAAAGGGAGATTCTTACCACGTGCAACGAGTAACCATTTCAGCATTGTTTCTTCAATATCCTCAAAATGACAAGGTCGAAGTCTTTTGCGTTTGGTATTTACTGCCAAATCCTCCGCATTTTTTAAAATCACTTCCTTATTTTTTAAAATATTTGATAAAGTGCTGGGAAGAACTCCGAATTCATTGGCAATATCTTTTTTTTTTCTTTCCTTCATTAACTTTGTTAATCATTAATAACTTTTTTTCAAGCGAAATGCTGCTTCGATGCGTCATTTTAACTTCAATCACTGAATAAAACTGTAATAGCTCAGCTCGTTCTGTTTTAATTTTGGGATTCCCCTCATTACAGTTTGTCCACATCTAACTGTAATTTTTTGCAACAGAAAACTTTTGAAAAAATTCACTATATGGAGACAAAAACTTAGGACGCTTGAATTTCCAGCTGTAAAATTTGTTCATTATATAGAAAAATTCACTATATAGAAGTTCATTATAAGGAGACAAAAATACAAAAATACACCGAAAGAAGAACGAAAAAGCAGTGTCTTCGAAACCAGTTCATTATAAGGAGAGCTTCATTATATGGAAGTTCACTGTAGAGAAGTTCGACTGTATAAACAACTAACAGTTTGACTCCTTGCTTGAAATTCATAAAGATATGATTGCTATATGTAGAATAAAATTCAAACGAGCATTTAGATATAATTATCTGATTTACATTACAAGAAAATAATAAAATTATAAATCAATAACAACAAAAAAAAATATGTAAAACATTTATAAATATCCATCAAAATTAATAAATTAGAATATATAATTAATAATATATAAATACATATAAAATGGCGTGGATTTGGGCCGAGCTTCTCCTCCAATTGGTATGTCATGACGATGTCCAGGAAATGGAGGGTCTTACAGTTTTATAGCGTCTCCTAACGGCAGAACTGCAATCCGACGTTTCCCGTTCTTTGCAGAAGTGCGACCACTATTAGAAAAAACTTTGCCCGGTTAGAAAGCTACTGCGGCATTTAGTTTGATTTGTCTAAATAATCAGAAATAATATACTATTTTTGATAATAATGTGTGGACTATTTGAACAATGATTTAACACATTTTAAATAAATTCATCGCTGAGTTCTCATGCTGTCTTTCGTAATTTCGTGTTTTGCAGGATACTATAAAGGAGCGATACTATCTAAGGAACGATAATAAAATGATTGGTCTAGAGAACAGTTGACATGTCGAGACTTATTTGAGAAATTCACTGAATCACCGACATTCTATGAAGGTATCAGTGAATATCTTTTAAGGTATGTATTAATCTAATCACTTTTAAAAATTTCCAGCAACCAATTACCACATGAAGGACACTTTGACGCTTTGTACTCAGGCTTTATATGACCTTTTATTATCTAAAATTGGAACTGAGTTTTTGTCACTCTTAATGCCTAAATCTATTAAAAGAGTTCGTTTTGAGGCTCCTTGTAGAAATAAAGAAGAGTATATCTTTTTACTTTCGTTCATACCCACTATAGCAGGCTCTACGAAACAAAATCTCTTGGAGCTTGTATCACCAAAGACAGTTTTTCAGCAATCTTACTTTGATCAATCCAGTAAATTTAGATGAACGCGCTAATGGTGGGCCAGGTCGCATTGCTGAGCGTTCCAAAACCCATATAATTTTAATTGCATTTACTGGAATAACACAGGCCTACGAAATTCGGTCCTCCTTTTGGGTATGAGACAGGTTTCCAAAAGTGCCAATCACGACATGATTTTAAGAAAAACTAAGGGTAAAACCCCATAAAAACGCGTGTACACACTTTATCTCTGGTTTTGTTAGTTGGTTAAAGTGGCGAATCATCCAAAATCCGTGCCATTCGCTACCAACTTCCATATTCCCTCATTCCATGAGGCAAGACATTCACAGAGGAAATGGAAAATCTGCTCCAATGCCAAAGCCTATTTTTGAACCATCTGTGTAGATTGTTGAGCCGAAGTTGTTTGATAAAAATCCATTTTCCCGTATTGCCAGTACTTCCGCCTGGAAGTACTAAGAAGACGCACAGATATTTCAATTCTAAGTCTATGAGAATATACATTCTGTCAAAAACTACTGGGAACTGTTCAATAAAACGCAAACTAATTGTTCAATCATCAAAATTTATTTTGTCAGCTTCAAAATAGGCTCCTTTCGAAGCAATACACAAATGCCAACGATTAGTCCAGTCATCAAAGTACCTTTTAAACGTGTTTGAAGAGATTTTCTTCAACTCCTTCAGCGAATCTTCCTTAATGGCCTCTATCGACTGAATGCGAAGTTTTGGGAAGAGCAAATAGTCACAGGGGGCTAAATCCGGTGAATACGGTGGTTGTTCGATGATTTTCTCGAGTTTCTGGTCAAACAGTGTTCTGAGACAGTGCGTTATCATGGTGAAAGATCCATGAGTTTTCTTTCCACAAATTCTGCGGTTTCCTTCGCACATTCTCTCTCAAACCTCGCATAACTTCCAAATATTATTCTTTATTTACCGTAAAACCATTTGGAACGAATTTCGACTGCACAACACGATGATAATCAAAGAAAACGAGTAGCATGACTTTGGTTTTTTGGGTTTCGGATCATGGATAGCGCCATTCAGATGCCTGTTGACTGCTTTGCATGTCAAACTCATATAGCCACGTCTCATCACCTGTTATGATGCGCTGGATAAATGTTGTGTACGAATTCACTTGCTCAAGCATGTCTTCAGCCACCTTCTTCCGATGAATTTTTTTAAGGAAATTCAACTCTCTTGGAATGAGTCGAGCAGCCACGTGTCTCATACCCAATTGATGGTGTAAAATGCTGCGCTTTAATTCGTGAGACACGCTAAGGTCACGAGCTACCTCCCTTACACTTAAATGATGGTTTGCTGGTTTTCCAGCGCTATTTCGTTAACTTTGGCGACGTTTTCATTCGTGGAAGACGTTGCTGGGCGACCACATCGGCGCAAATCTTCCACGACTTCTCGGCCCTCTGCAAAAGCCTTATACCACTCGTAGATCCGTGTTTTTGATAAAGGATAAACCACACTCGCCATAGGCTTTCTGCAACATTTTCAACGAAATCCCGTTCAACACAAAATTTAAGACCAATTTTTTGTTCAATATTTTTATCCATAGTGAAAATCGCAGAGCGCACCTGTGGTTGACTGACATAATTAAATGCCAAAAACATGTTAATTGACAGATCAAGCTCAAACTCTGCGACACTGTAGAGGACAGTTGTACCAACATTCCAGAAAAAAATGTAGACATATGTGTAACCCGTGATTTTTAAATGAACAATTCCCGATATTTTTTTGACAGAATGCATACCAGCTCCGACCCCACCATCCAGTTTTGAACCATCTGTGTAGACTGTAGGGTCAAAGTTGTTTACTAAAAATCCCTTACTCCATTCTTCCCGAGATGGAAAGTGGGTGGCAAAAATTCCGGTTGAATGCCACCATTGGGAGGATGTAATCAGTCCTCCCCCAGGTGAGCTGAGTTTGATGTATGACCATAAGTTGTTTATCTCCAGCGGCACTTATGGCAGCCATCTTCTTGATATGAAGATCTACCAAAATTACATATATCAAAGCTTGGCTAGCGAAAATCCTCCATTGAAACTTCCCCGTGGGTGCCAGCTGGAAATAAGTACCACAGGTGTCCTATTTTTAGGAGGTACTTAGCTAAGTTAAGGATACTATGGTTTATGGTTGATACTCCTCAATAGTACACCATTATTCAAACTACATTTAATGCGGTCGGGGGTGAAGGGCTGGATTAAGGTGTAATACGTCCTGTGCCGAGAATCTGTCAGACTCGGGCTCTTGGGAGCTATGAACGGGGAGACATCTTTTCTCCGACACTTGTGGGTGCAAAATGCTAAGTCCTGATAATAAAACGAACAAAAGGAGGAGATCGGTCCGCTCCTAACAGACCGACAGGTCTCAATCCGGGCAACGGTCACACCGGGCTCAAAGAAAACTCCATACCTCGGCTTAATAAGTCGTTCAAAACAAATAGTGACAGCTGGAGCGAAAGCCAGGCCAGTAACTACACCAACAACAGTACTGGGCATAGGTCCAAGCACAAGCAGAAGTGCACTAGCCCGCCAGTCAACTGCGATTCAACCCCCAAAAATGGCCCCTACCGGAAACACAGCTACTGCTAGCTCCGGTACCGTAAGATGGCCGCTTGTGGGGATGATCCAGCGAAAGTGAGCTACCAGTATCGCAGAAACGCTCCAACACTCCTAAGGAGGGTGAACGAAACCCAACCGAAAGAACACTTACTCGCACAGGAGTTGAACGAAGCGATTGAAAGAGTGAAAGCAATCATTCCTAACTTCAAGCCCGATTTCAAACCAGTACATTCTGCTCCGACAACGATCCTTGGAAACTAAGCCAAACGCAAAAAGGCACAAAACCATTGGCGTGACGCTCAAAAAATCTTTTGCGGAGGTTGCAAAAGAACGCATTATCAGAGGAGTTTTGGATGAAAGCCATCCTGAAGTTTCGATTCCCAAGGCCCAATGGAAATGGGTTGAGGCCGGGCTAAGGGAAAGGGTTATACTGGAGAACCCCGGCCCACCGCCTGGGTGCGAAGATTAAGGGTCGTACCATGATTCAGTAACGCAGATACTACGACAGTTAGTTGGGAAGTGAGCGGAAGCAACATCTGCTTGATATTACGCTAGCAAGTCACACCCTTTACGGAAAGGTGAGGCAGTGGAGAGTTCTGAATGATCACTCATACTCCGATCTTCGCTATATAGAAATAAAGTTTGCGGGAAGCAGCTCACGAGCCCCTCCTGTCAGCAAGAACTTGAAAAGACCAATTGGCACGTATATAAACGAGGACCTAAGGAAAGACTTCCTAGTCCCCAAAATATCACTATTGAAAATAGAGAGTCAAGGAATGAGGACGTAAAAATCCTTACAAAGGTTTGTAGAACTGAGCTAAATAAGGCCTGCCTTATAATTAAGTATAAGGGGAAGAAAAAACCGCCATGGTGGTCTGAAGACGTGACAACATTAAGAAATGACAGCAGAAGACAGTTTAACAGAGCAAAAGCGACACGAGAGTGTAAAGACTGGGATTGCTATTATAGTAAAATAAGAATTTACAAAAAAGAAGTGAGGAAAGCGAAAAGGTCTGGTTGGAGGACGTTCTGTGGAGAAATCGAAGGAATTGCAGAAGACTCTAGACTGCAAGATCCTTTCAAAAAATCAATATTCTTCCGGATACCTCCAAAAACCGGGTAAGAGTTGGACTATCTCGAGTGATGAAACTTTGAAGTTACTAGTGGACACACACTTTCCCAGCAACGAATCGCCTAATATTTTAATCAACAATCAAGTAGAAAGACCTAATTATGACAATGTACAATCACTGAAACTTAGATAACCTAGGCAGTGAACAATTTAAGCCATTTAAATCACCGGGCCCAGATAGAGTATTCCCTGCCCAAATACAACATTCACTAAACTATATTATGGAGTAGTTAATGACTATATTGAAGGTTGCTCTGAACTTAAAAGTGTTCCGTCAGTATGGAAAGAAGTACAAGTTGTCTTCATTCCTAAGGCAGGAAAAAGTTCACACACAACACCTCTTTCTTGCTAAACACATTAGAAAGCCGAATAGAAGAGTATATTAAAGCTAACATCAATCCTAACAAGCTCAGTATCTCACAACTTGCGTACTGTAAAGGGAAATCTACAGAAATAGCACTTAGCTCACTTGCTACAGAAATCGAGAAGTCAATTTAAAATAAGGAATACTCACTGGTAGCCTTCCTTGATAGCAAGGGCGCGTTTAACAACATCCTACCGGACACCATAATAAAGGCACTGGCTGATTTCGGGATCTCTGGTGCTCTGGTTGAGTTCATCAAAAACATGCCCATGAGCAGATTTGTGATTGCAATCCTAGGAGCCACGAAAATCAGGAAAAGAGTCAGTAGAGGAACACCTCAAGGCAGAGTGCTGTCCCCTCTCCTCTGTGTGCTGGCAATAAACTTCGTGCTTAAGAGCCTAGAACAGAGAGGATAACACGTCGTAGTATATGCGGACGATGTTGCAATGGTTGTGAGAGGGAAATTTTCAAATACGCTTTGTGAAATCATGCAAGATTTACTAAACATGGTTGAAAACTGGTCACAAGCAAATGGGCTAAGCGTCAACAAAACTGAACTTATCTTATTTACAAGGAAACATAGAACTCCAAAAATAACTCCTTAGACTCTAGGGGTGGAAGGGCACTGTCATTTAGCGATGAGGCCCGCTGCTTAGGTCTAATATTAGACAGAAAACTAAAATGGAAGTCATATGTCGAAGATAGAGTAAAAAGAGCGACAATAGGGCTCTATTCTTGTAAACAGCTAATAGTACTAAGTTAGCGTTAAGTCTAAAACCGCTGATAAAGGGGCACATTTTTAGTGTATTGTTTCCTGATTGACATTGGAGTGCCGGAGTAAGTGCTAGTGAAATGATGAGTCGAGAGCAGGACAAAAGAGCTGCGATACTAGAGTCACTTCGCGCCGGAAAAAGCCCTAAAGAGATAATTGAGTGGTTTGGCTTAAAAAAAAAACGCAGCCCTGGATAGACCGCGTGGCTGCTGGAAGGGAATATGTGTTTTAGCAGGACTCCGCACCTGCTCACAAGGCAAAGAAGACTCGGGCTTGGCTCCAGAACAACCTACCCTACCACTGGCCACTAGATTTTTGGCCACTTCAAACCCAGACTGCAATCCTCTTGCTTATTACGTGTGGGGCACAGTTGAAGCAAAAGTTAACGCGAAGCCTCATAACACTAAGGATGCTCTGAAGACAACCATCGAGGAAGTGATGACCACAATGGACAAAGAGGAGGTAGCTCGCGTATATGGGCGCTTCAGGTCCCGGCTGTAGCAGGTAATTGCACGAGATGGAGGTTACATTGAAAAATTTTCAACTATGATATGTGTACTCACATTATACAAAGTTAAGTGCAAATAAAATAATTTTTGAGTAAATATCCAATAGTTTTGTTTTGAAGTTCAACATTCCGGATTTACCTCGACGGCCCTGTATATAAAAAACACCAGTCTGTGCATCTGCGGGGCCCTGAGGACCACACCCACAGAGGCACTAAACATTATGCTTAACCTATTACCAATAAAGCAATTCGGCAAGCAAACAGCTGCCAGGGCAGCTCTCAGATTAAAAGAAATCGGTTTACTCAGAACAAACTAGAGGGGACTTTCTTCAATTTTAGAAAAATTCCCCTTCTTTCTTGTTGCAATGGATTTCTGTAAGACCAAGGATATCAACTTAGATAAATCATTCGTCACATTAAGAATGGGATAACGGGCTTATTGTTGAAGAAAATGATTTAAACCTCTATACACTCCGATTACTCCGATAAACGCGGAGTTAGCGAATCATTTCGCCTACCTTATCATTACAGAGGGACTTACGGTAATGTAAACGAGAGTATTATGTAGAAATGAAGTCTTGATATACTCGGACAGTCAAGCAGCTATAAAAGCGCTAGAATATAAAACGCACTCGTCAAAAACAGTCATAGAATGTTTTAAACTTCTAAATGACGTATCAAAATACTACAAAGTACACCTTGTTTGGGAGCCAGGCCACATGAATATAGCAGGGAACTGCAAGGCAGATGAACATGCTCGAACCGGTACAACTCTCGATTTAGATTGAAGGCCCCATCTTCCCAATCTCACGTTTGTAGGCATACAGAGAAATATCTGCTTTCCTTACCCGTTTTTCAATGTTCAGTTTCCAGCTAAGTTTGAAGTCCAAGATTACCCCTAAGTACTTCACTTTGGGGGAAATTGGGAGAGTTTGTCCATTAATTAGTTGGGAATAAAATTGGATGCCTTGTATTTGGTTTTAAAAACCATGAGTTTTGTTTTACGGGGGTTCAAACTTAAGCCAAAGCCTGTAGCTCAAGAGTTGAGCTCACGTAGCTGGATATGATGATCCCGCTGATCGTGTTAGGTCACAGTCCTGATTCCACATCTATCAAGTTTAACCCTCCGTTGAACACCTTTTTTAAAACCTTCGGTTGAATACCCGGCTCCGGCTTTTTTCGTCCTGTCAAATTTTAGGAAGCTACCTAGAAGCTCAAGTCGTTAGCTAAAATAGAGCATTTTTAAATTGACGTCCAAAGTCAAAAGAAAAGTCTGGCCAGACCCGGTTCCCAACGGATGTTTAATCAAGATTTTTCTTATCACTCATAACCATAGAAGTGGTGAAAACTCCCCTTCTTGTGGAGTTTCCCTATTGACCCTCTTGGCTATGTTGGTATTTCCAATATTAGCTTTGATTATCGTGGTTTCTTGCATGGAGATTACCCAACAACTAATGCAATTTTCCACCCCTAAGCGTATCAACGCCCGTTGGATGGCATCAGTGCTAACGTTATTAAAGGCGACTTCTACGAGTATATCCAAGAATGTCGCCATGGTATATTGTTTGTTTTCTAGAGAGCACCATGGTAGATTCAATAGATGATCGAAAGTCTCACCAGCTCTCTTCCTTGGTGGCCCTAATTGTCTTCTTTTACTGCCTCCGACTTTTCCTGTACAATTCCCAATTGTCTGTTGAGTTGCTGAGGTTAAAGTTCGATCTAGATTCTTCCTTTAATTTTAAGAGCTCACTGCTCCACCAAGGGATGGGAGGATGAGTTTTTTATTTACTATATTTAATAGGACACGACGTTTTGTAGGCCCTACTTAATGCCTTATCAAATGTTGTAACCTTACTCTCAATGCTTTCCATGAGAGTGATTTGGTTGATCGGAATTCTTCCTATCCTATTATTTATGTACAACACCTTTGAACGTTTGCCAATGTGTTCCTAATGAATTTCGATAAGGTAAGGGTGGACCAGATCGATCATGTTGTGATAGATGGAAGACACGCTTCTAGTGTATTAGATGTACGTACGATCCGAGGAGCCAACATCGACTCGGATCATTACCTTGTTGCAGCCAAATTGCGCACACGCCTCTATGCAGCAAAAAACGTACATCTACCTACGCAAAGAATGTTCGACATCGAAAAGCTGCAATCACAACAGACAGCCAGAAGATTCGCCACTCGACTCTCACTCCTGCTCTCGGAGAGCACTGCCCAACACACCGGCATGCGCGAACAATGGAGCAACATTTCTCGTTCCCTACGTACCGCCGCCGAAGAAGAAATCGGATTCCGGCGAGCCCGAAAAAACAACTGGTACGACGAGGAATGTCATGCTGCCGCCGAAAGAAAAGATGCCGCCTATAGAGCCACGCTGCGATCGGGCGCAACGCGAGCCATGTGGGATCGCTACAGAGAGCTGAAAAAGGAAGAGAGACGTATTATCCGACAGAAGAAAGGTGAGGCCGAAATACGTGAGTGCGAGGAGCTTGAGATGCTGGCCAATAGGAACAACGCCCGAAAATTCTACCAGAAAGTTCGGCGGCTTACAGAAGGTTTTAAGACCGGGGCGTTTTCCTGTAAGAACAAAGACCGTGATCTGGTGACTGACGTACAGAGCAATCTTAAATTATGGAGGGAACATTTCTCGAACCTGTTAAACAGTGACAGCTGCGCATGTCATAGAGAAAGTGAAGATCCCGATACCCCAATCGTTGACGACGGAATTATCGTTCCGTTACCCGACCATGACGAGGTGAGAATAGCAATATCACGGCTAAAGAACAACAAAGCCGCGGGCGCCGACGGACTGCCGGCTGAGCTATTCAAACATGGCGGCGAGGAGCTGGTAAGGTGCATGCATCAGCTCCTATGCAAAATATGGTCGGATGAAAGCATGCCTGCCGATTGGAATTTAAGTGTGCTCTGCCCAATCCATAAGAAGGGCGATCCTGCAATTTGTGCCAATTACCGCGGGATTAGTCTTCTAAATATCGCCTATAAGGTTCTAGCGAGCGTATTGTGTGAAAGGCTGAAGCCCACCGTCAACCAACTGATTGGACCTTATCAGTGTGGCTTCAGACCTGGAAAGTCTACCATCGACCAAATATTCACAATACGCCAAATCTTGGAAAAGACCCATGAAAGGAGAATCGACACACACCATCTTTTCGTCGACTTCAAAGCTGCATTCGACAGTACGGAAAGGAGTTACCTGTATGCCGCTATGTCTGAATTTGGTATCCCCGCAAAACTAATACGGCTATGTAAGATGACGTTGCTCAACACCAGCAGCGCCGTCAGAATTGGGAAGGACCTCTCCGAGCCGTTTGATACCAAACGAGGTTTCAGACAGGGTGACTCGCTGTCGTGTGACTTCTTTAACCTGATGTTGGAGAGCATAGTACGAGCCGCAGAACTTAATCGCTCAGGCACAATATTTTATAAGAGCGTACAATTGCTGGCGTATGCCGATGATATTGATATCATCGGCCTTAACAACCGCGCTGTTAGTTCTGCCTTCTCCAAACTGGATAAAGAGGCAAAGCGAATGGGTTTGGTGGTGAACGAGGACAAAACGAAGTACCTCCTGTCTTCAAACAAACAGTCGGCGCACTCGCGTATCGGCACTCACGTCACTGTAGACAGTTATAATTTCGAGGTTGTAAAAGACTTCGTTTATTTAGGAACCAGCATTAACACCGATAACAATGTCAGCCTTGAAATCCAACGTAGAATCTCTCTTGCCAACAAGTGCTACTTTGGACTAAGTAGGCAACTGAGCAGTAAAGTCCTCTCTCGACGAACAAAACTAACACTCTACAAGACTCTCATCATGCCCGTCCTAACGTATGGCGCAGAAGCGTGGACGATGACAACATCCGATGAAGCGACGCTTGGAGTGGTCGAGAGAAAGATTCTGCGTAAGATTTTTGGACCTTTGCACGTTGGCAACGGCGAATATCGCAGGCGATGGAACGATGAGCTGTATGAGCTTTACGACGACATAGACATAGCGCAGCGAATAAAGACCCAGCGGCTTCGTTGGCTGGGTCATGTCGTCCGAATGGATACAGACGCTCCGGCTTTGAAAGTATTCGATGCGGTACCAGCTGGTGGTAGCAGAGGAAGAGGAAGGCCTCCTCTGCGTTGGAAAGATCAGGTGGAGAAGGACTTGGCTTCACTTGGTGTGTCCAACTGGCGCCGGTTAGCACGAGAAAGAAACAACTGGCGCGCTTTGTTAAGCTCGGCCAAAATCGCGTAAGCGGTTATCGCGCCAATTAAGAAAGAGAGAAGAAGGGTGGATCTACCTCAAGATCCTGGTGATAGAGGATCCAGCTGTGATCCGAAAAATAAATTTGGTTGGAGACCCTCTAATCGTCTGCCCTTACAGAACTGTTTTCAGAGAGTAAAGTATCATCACTCACTTCCGCCCATCCCCTAAACTCCTCCGTACTAGGAAAGGAGAAAGTGGGAGTATTACTCCTGTTACATACAGGCAGGTTAGTATTAATAATAAAATAGTAAAAGGGTTCATCTCGATCGTTCATCTCCGAGCGATTGCGCTTTGCGACTCATGTATTTTGTGTGGCCGGGAACGTCCGGAACTCGTCGACCAGTTCTTGTCACTTTGCCTTATAGCCACGCCTTTTGGATGAGTTTTACCTTCGGCCTAATTTTCTCTTATCCTTTTGAGAATTGCGAGAGACCCCTGGTTAAGCTTATACCTGGACGGGCCTTTTCTTCATTCTGACGCATTTGCTACTTTGGCATCAGCGGATGTAGAGGGTTCATTTATAGTAGATGGCGTGCTGTGGCCCTTAGATTTGCCATCAACTGTCTCTTGACTAGAAGCCAAAAGCTCGTCCTCAGAGGGAGTTCTCAACTTTCTCGCAACGAATTCGCAGAACAAAATTCTGTTATTTTTGCTTTTGTTCGTATATGAATGCATATACATTAACTCAGTTTTGTGGCAAATTTCGCTTGTTAACAATGGTGTGGGGAACTTAGAAAAATCGCATTACAGTTGTTGCATTAAATAAGTGAAGTACAAATGCAAGTGAGATTTACGAATTGCTGAAAAAACTTAATATTTCGAGAATGTTTGCAATATCAATATTTGAATGGCCTAATCGTTTGAAAGCATGTGTAAAAGCAAACGGTGACCATTTCAATTGAAAATTACATTTCTGTAAATTTTTTTTTCTTATTGTACAAATATTTCGGAATACACACAGAAAATTTAATATCGTTCTGGTCAATATTTTCGAAGTAACACGCCAATTTGAAAAAGCGTTTCAGAGTGCTTGAAAGTACAAGGCCGGAGCGGCAGCGCATTTTTCTCAAAATGGTGTTCTCAGAGTCGGTGACCAACATTACTCGAAAACGGCCAAACCGATTAGTCTCAAACTTTAGCACCATCTTCTAAATACATTTTTTAGTAATTAATCGAAGATTTTTTCTCACCGATAAATATTTTTTTCATAAACAGTTAAAAGCCGAAATTTTGGTCAAAAATAAATTTTTTTTTAGAAGCCACCATTTTCCGTTTTTAAAGTCGGTGACCAACATTACTCGAAAACGACTAAACCGATTAATCTCAAACTTTAGCACGAGCTTCTAAATATATTTATTATAAATTAATATTAAGATATTTCTCACCGATAAATATTTTTTTCATTTTTGGTCAAAAATCGATTTTTTTTGAGAAGCCGCCATTTTGTCTAAAAAATTTATTTGGTTTTTTTTTTCTTTTCTTTATTAATTTAACATTACTTTAGCGAAATCTTTTTGGTTTTTTAATTTCAAAGGATCCAGTTCAGAGATATATTGGTCACCGCAATCTCTCTGCCCAGCTAATTGATTTCTTATAAGAACAAAGTCTGACATCTCTGTCATTTAGGAGACGCGATGAACCGGGCAAGGCAAGAAAACCATTGGACCTAACCACATCTACCACAGCTGCCATGTAAAGGAGCGCAAATTTGGTGTTGGATTTGTTGTGGGAGAGAGACTTTGCCGTCCAGTACTGTCGTTCATTCCAGTGGACCAGCGTTTCGCAATAATCCGTACCAAAGTGATTTGTTTGTCAAAACTCCAAAAAGTGGTCCTATAGTTTTTGTGGGCCTTTTTGAAATTTTAGGAGATCACAAATCGAAGCTTTCGATTGAAATAAAAAATGTGATTGAATTAGATTTCTCCTATAACTCAGAATCATCATATAAGAATTTTGATGATTTCTTCATTCAAGCAAATTTGAATTCGGCAAAATTAAATCTTCAAAATTACGACCTTGATGTGCGATCCCAGGGTAAATCTATAGTATTCCATTTGAAAATCGCACAGGATGTAATTTTTGCTGGCAGCGCGACTTACTCGCATAAAAAGGAAAAGAGCAAGAGCATTATTGAAGGCCAGGGCCAGGCACAATATAAAGGAAAATTACAGAAGACAAATTTCCGACTCATACATCAAATTTATGACGTTAATGTTGACAAAGAAATGGGGTTCTCATATACCTTGGATGGCACTTTTGGTCCAAAAAAAGGTGTGTCTACTTTGAAAATTACGAACAAGGAAGTTGATGTTAAATTATCAATATGTGAGGAGAAGAAACAATGTACCAATGTGCAGTTGCAGTCTATTGTCTCCCAAAATGGCCAAGAAATAGAGTCGCCGCAACATTCCTTACTTATTGTAATAGATTTGCGGGAACTTGGCTATCCTTACGAATTTGAATTCCAATCAAAGACTATTCCTCAAGGATTGAAGCTTCAATATAGCCTCGAATCACAAATTGTGTCAAATAATAACTTAAAGTATAAGTTTGTCGCCAACATATTGCCAACCAACTCTAATATTCAGGTCACATTACCTCATCGGGAACTTTTACTAGAAGTAAAGCAACTATTCCCCGGGCAAGGAAAAATCTTTGGACATTACGAGAATTCAATCATCTTCTACTTTGATAAAATGAACAAACCAAATGATGTTACTCGTCTAAAGGCTGTTGCTGATATAACTGGTACTGAGCTCTTAGACATAAATGTAAACAGTGAAATGAGGTTTGAACATCCAACTATTCGTCCATTGACAATCTCTGGGAAATTTGATGTTAACCGCCAGCAAAAGATTGTTAACAGCGAAGTTATTTTGGACATATTCCGTTATCCGGAACAACAGATTATCAGTTCCCTGCGCACACAAAGCATCAACCAAGGCAATGGTTTTAATATTACTACTTTGGAAACATTGCATTCCACCGGTCTGGGTTTTAAATACGAATTCAGCGGTCACACAGCGGTTAACGTGGACTCACAAATGTTCAGTGCGGGTGCCATTTTGCATAGTGGTGCATCAGATCTGAAAGCTGTTGCCCACGTTTACGCTACAATGGAGCATACTGATGTGTCCGTGTACGTTCTGAATGAGCCCATTTTACAGGTGGCAGTCGATTTCAATCGCCAAAAATACGCAGTGAAGATAGATAGTAAGCTGCAACTGTTCAGCCAAGCTCCATTTGAACTCGTCAGCGAGTTACAGCCCTCACAGTCAAAATTCACTGTTAAACGCAAGGGTCTTCTCGATCTGAACGCCGCTGTAAAACTTGGCAGGGAATTTAATGTTAGTATTCAAGGCATTGATAAGCAACTATTCAATGGTCGCGTGGCTTTAGATGCTGTCAACTTTTTGCAAACAAGCTACTCGAGCAACCGCGATGACATCACATCATTTCTGGTAGGTTAACTGAAAATGACTTATTAATTATTAAACTATAATATTGTGCAGATGAAATCAATGTATTCTTACAAATACATTTCCTGAATTTCTTACAGACTGTTGCTGAAACCGAAATGAAAAAGGATACAGATGCAACAATTGAAGAAATAAAGAGCAGATTTAAACATCTACGCGAAATGGTCAATAAGCAAACACAATTGTTGAAGGGTAGCACACCCGATCTTTCGAAGCTGAAGGAAAATTATGAGGAAAGTCTCAACGAAATCGTTAACGAACTAGCGAACGACCCGGCCTTAAAGCAGATTAATGAAAGCTAGTAAGTTAACGAGGGTAGTATACATTTTTTAAACATTTTTAATATAAATCTTTATATATATTTCAGTGAGAAGATTTACAGTAGGGCTTTGAAAATTGCTGAGGATGTATCAAAGACTGCTACTGCATTCTTTGAAAACGTGCACAAGTCCATTGCAGAATTTTATGAAAACTTGCAAAATACATTAAAGGAAACCGTGCTACCAGCATGGGAAGACCTGTTGGTTACCGCTTCCAAAGTTCTTGGAGATTTGCGCGTGAAAATAGTAAATATTCTAACTCAACTGGTCCAAGATGCTTGGAACATATTGGAAGAATACGAGCCTGCGTTAAAAAATTATGGCAAAGCCATTAATGATACATTGGAGCCACTGAATGAAGCTATTCAAGAACTTATTAAAGTAGTAGCCGAGATCATTGAGGAGTTCTCCGAGGAATTGAGGGAATATCTTACGAAATTCCCAAACTTGATGCGTTCCAAAGTGAATTGAAGAACCGTTTGAAAAACCTTCGCCTTTTGGATAATACTTTAAAGTTTTTAAGCAATCTCTTTGAACAATTGCAAATTTTACCATTAACTCAAGAAGGTACCGAATTCCAACAAATTTCGTGAATATGCTGAGGCGTAGCTAACTAATAAGCCAATAAATGATGAGCAAGTTTTTCAAGAGCTGACGCAACTCCTAATGCAAGCTGTAGGTTCTGTTTGGACTAATTTGGATGTAAATTTACCATCAAGCATTTCCGGCAAAATGTTTACCTCTTTATTGGGTGCAACATCGGAATCATTTGACATACTTGAGAAACTCCCAAGCGTCTTATCATTCCGCTTTAGCATTTTTAATTTCTTCTTCAATGAGAACTGGGAACATATTTTCAGCGAGGAATATCTAAAATCTTGGATATTCTTCCAAGACTTTAATCTTCATGGTCATATCGCCGATGGCCATCAAGTCTTCACTTTCGATGGTCAACATTACTCCTTCCCGGGAAGCTGCAAGTATATATTGGCTCAAGACAGTGTGGATAATAACTTTACCATCATTGCACAGCTCAACAACGGCAAGCTCAAAGCTATTATATTAACCGATCGTGATGGTAATTTCGCTGAAATCACGGACTCTGGCGTTCTGAAAATTGATGGCAATCAAGCAGAGTTCCCTCACCATGTCAATAGCATTTATGCCTGGCGTTTATTCTACACCATTTGGTTACATTCAGAATATGGTGTTGAAGTTATGTGTACACAGGACTTGAAGGTGTGCAATATTAAAGTAGATGGTTTTTACACCAGCAAGACACACGGTCTACTTGGAAATGGAAACGCTGAGCCATATGATGATTTCGTTCAAATTGACGGCTCAATCGCTCCAGATTACGCTTCACTTGGTAACGGATATGCAATCGGGAAATGTGCATCAATTACCGCCCAACCAGTGGATGAAACTCCACGATCAGATATTTGTACCGAGCTATTTAGTTTGTCTTCACCTTTGGCACCTGGTTATATCTTTGAGAACCCTTCACCCTACCGCGCAAGATGTGATTCCGCAGTCGCTGAAGCACCGGAGAAGGAAAAAGAGCTGGCAGCTTGTATAATAGCTACTTCTTATGGTTCTTCAAATTGCATAAAATTTCCATTAGGTTGCCATCACGTTGCTTAAAATGTCCTGGTGCTGTTGGACAACGAGAACTTGGTCAGGAGTTTACAGTTAAGATACCGAATAACAAAGCAGATATTGTATTCGTCGTCGATATGGACGTGAGTCCCACTTTACTAAGCAACTTGATTGCACCTGTAATAATGGAAGTTCGGGACTCTCTTAAGACACGCGGCTTCACTGATGTGCAGATCGGGGTTATTGCTTACAATGAAGCCCAGCTCTATCCGGCTTTGTTAATCAGTGATGGTGGAAAAATTAACTACCAAGGTAACATAGCCAATGCTCAGCTTAATGGTCCCAAAAACTTCTGCATACACTGTGCCTCGCAGGAGGTGGCTGATCCAAAAGTAGTCGAAATTTTCAAGAGCACTGAGTTATTTTTGAGAAGCATCAATCCACAATCTGATGAAAAAGCGTTCCGTCTTGCTCTCAATTTCCCATTCCGTGCAGGAGCTGCAAAGAGTATTGTTGGAGTTCGTAGCAATACCTTGGAATTCTCCAATTTGGTAAATTTTCTGGCAAAAATTTAAAAATTTCCATAAATATAACCCTATTTTGTAATTTTTAAAGCTCAAATTTTTACGTGCTCATCTAACGGATGCAGCAACCAGCTTCAACGGCGCTTTATTACACATGATCGGCATTGTAAAGGAATTGTTCATGGAAGGCATTTCCAAAGAAAAAATAGTCGGTAAGAGTGACCAAGATTACTAGTCTTTTTTATTATATGGAGCATCTTCTCATCTTTTTCCTTAACAATATCTGATTTTTTAATTATAGGTTTTAATTCGCGTTTAATCGCAACATTAGACGGTAAAGATGCAAAGAAACGACAGAAATTACAATTTCAAAATGATATTGGAATTGATTTTGTTCTCGACAATGGGGGTTGGGTTTTCACCACACAAAACTTTGATCAATTAAAGCCCAACGAACAGAAAAAGACTTTTAATCAAGTGGTAAATACATTAGCTGATACACTTTTCAGAACGGAAATCGTTAACGAATGTGAATGTGAAGCACCCCATGGGCTGCATGCACAGCATCGTTGCGTCATTAAATCTTCTACTTTCTTGCCGAATAAGAAAATTAAGTCGAAATAAATCGAATTATATTTAAGCAATGACTACAAACTAAACATGCCTTTGTTATACAATAAGAATAAAATTAATACGTTAAAAAAAATCGTTTATTTTTATTAAACTCGGATTTTGAAACATTAACATTACTTATTTTAATCAAATTTTGTCAAGCGAAGTGCTTAAAATTAATTAAGGGGAACATTTTTTGTATCGTTTTATATTTCATAACCACAGTAAGTATCGTACCACACAAATTATAGTACAATTGGTTTTTTCACCGCGGACTAGCAATTTCATGAATTCTTTGACACTAGGATACAGGTTTCTAGTAGGTGAAGATTTGAATGCCAAATAAACATTCTGAGGTTTACCCATTGTAAACTCAAAAAGCCGACAGCTTTACACCACTATTGATACTCGAAATCATCAGACATTTGTGCCATCAAGACAGCCCACTTGCTGGTCAACACATTGATTGATTTTGTGATATCTAAAAATATAGACCGATACCTTATTAGTGCTGAAACTTGCGTCGATGTACATTCTGATCACTCATAAGTTGTGGGCGAATTAAATGAACATCTATATGCAACTGTGAATATACACCACTTAACGCCTTATACGAGGTGTGTTCAAAAAATAAGGAGCATTTTCAACATTCGACTTTTGGTTATTTTTTTTATGTTGTTACACTCGTTTACACTAAGGTTCAAAATTAACGGGTTCACGGAAGAATTCTTTTTCGGACCACAGGCTGATCCTTTTTGAAATCGATTTCGTTCGGGAAACCTTGCTACCCCGAAGGAACCCTAAAAGAACTGCTTGGTCTCTTTTTTATAGGGTTTTCAGTAAGAAGTTGAACATTAGTAAGTTTATGGCTACTACTAGGGAACAACTGGACATGCAAGTTAGACACTTAGAGAGGTCGTATCAGAATGCCTTTAAAGAGGCCTGTCCACTATCCTTTAGCAAGAAAGGATTTCCTCCCTGGTGGAGTAAGTCGCTGACTGACTTGAAAGAGAAGGTTAGGAGAGGCTTCAATAAATGTTGTCAAATAAGGAACTTTCAAGATTTCCGAGTAATTTTGAAAGAGTATAAGAAAGTCATTAGAGATGCGAAGCGCAACTCTTGGAAAGAGTACTGCGAATCCTTGAATCCGTAAAAGTCTCGGTCAGACTTAGCAGGGTCCTCTCCAAGGACCATTCATGTAAAACTGAGTGGGCTGAATCTGTAGGTGAATCTTTAAAAATACTTGTTGATGCCTATTTCCCGAAAAATTCTATTGCTTGTCTGTAACGAAGGTGCGAATAGGCAGGAAGTTTACCTGCGATGTACTGACATCTGTCCTGTCAGTCAACAGAGTAAACTGGGCAATCGATAGCTTTTCCCCTTTCAAATCTCCAGGTATTGATGGTATCATGACAGCGATGCTTCAGAAGACTAAAACCTTGGTGGTCCCCGTCCTTCAAAAGGCCTTTTTGGCGTGTATCTCATTAAACCACGTTCCTGCAAGCTGGAAGAAAACCAAGGTGGTCTTCATTCCCAAGGCAGGAAGGAGGGGCCTCCAGCTCAACACGCTTACCTGAAAGGGAAATCTACCGAGACAGCTTTGCATGAGGTAGTAAGAACTGTAGAAAAATATCTCGAGGGAATACACTTTGGCGGCCTTTGTAACCATAGAGGGTACCTTTAATAATGTTACGGCTGAGTCAATTGCCACTGCTCTAAATAGTCTAGGGGTAGAAAGACATATCTTCGGGAGTGGGCTAACGTGAGAAGGCGAAGCATTCAAGGATAGCTGGTTGTGCGCTGAGCTTGGGACCCGCTACTTAAAAATCCCCCCCAATGAAAAGAGCTGCAAAGCCTCGGATGGGAACTGCCTTTACTGATGACGAACCCTGCAAACGAAATAAGGAATATGATTTGAGGGCATGCACCTGGAATGTCCGGTCCCTTAATGGGGAAGGTGCCTCTGCCGGGCTGGTTGATGTCCTCGTGAGAGTAAAGGCTGACATCATTGCCATCCAAGAGATGCGATGGACGGGGCAAGGTAAGAAACCCATAGGACCTTGCGACGTCTACTACAGCTGCCATGTAAAGGAGCGCAAATTCGCTCTCGCAATAATCCGCATCAAAGTGTGGTTTTTTAACATCTCACTAATTTGCGCCCACGCCCCGACGGCGGAGAAGGACGATGCGACCAAAGATTCCTTCCATGAGCGCTTGGAACGTTCCTATGAGCGCTGCCCCCGCCACGACATAAAAATTGTGCTTGGCGACTTCAACGCCAGGGTGGGCAAGGAGGGAATTTTTGGTCCCACAGTCGGAAAATTCAGCCTGCACAACGAAACATCCGGTAACGGACAGAGGCTGATCGACCTCACCGGGGCGCGAATCATGGTAGTCTGCAACACCAGATTTCAGCATAAAGAGATACACCAAGCTACCTGGCTTCCTCCTGATCGAAAAACGCGAAAGCAGATCGATCATGTTGTGATAGATGGAAGACACGCTTCTAGTGTATTAGACATCAACTCGGATCATTACCTCGTTGCAGCCAAACTGCGCACACGCCTCTGTGCAGCAAAAAACGTACATCTACCTACGCAAAGATTGTTCAACATCTAAAGGATGATGAAAGGAGAATCGACACACACCATCTTTTCGTCGATTTCAAAGCTGCATTCGACAGTACGAAAAGGAGTTACTTGTATGCCGCGATGTCTCAGTTTGGTATCCCTGCAACACTAATATGGCTATGCAAGATGACGTTGCTCAAAACCACCATAATTGGAAAGGACCTCTCCGAGCCATGTGATACCAAAGGAGGTTTCGAACAGGGTGATTCGCTGTCGTGTGCCTTCTAAAACCTGATATTGGAGAGCATCGTACGAGCCGCAGAACTTAATTGCTCAGGCACAATTTTTTATAAGAGCGTACAATTGTTGGCGTATGCCGATGATATTGACATCATCGGCCTTTATAATCCCGCTGTTAGTTCTGCCTTCTTCAAACTGGATACAGAGGCAAAGCTAATGGGTCTGGTGGTGAACGAGGACAAAACGAAGTACTTCCTGTCTTCAAACAAACAGTCGACGCACTCGCGTATCCGCACCCACGTCACTGTTGACAGTTATAATATCGAGGTTGTAAAAGACTTCGTTTATTTAGGAACCAGCATTAACACCTATAATAATGTCAGCCTGGAAATCTAACGTAGAATCTCTCTTGCCAACAAGTGCTACTTTGGACTAAGTAGGCAAATGAGTAGTAAAGTCCTCTCTCGACGAACAAAACTAACACTCTACAAGGCTCTCATCATGCCCGTCCTAACGTATGGCGCAGAAGCGTGGGTGATGACTACATCCGATGAAGCGACGCTTAGAGTGTTTGAGAGAAAGATTCTGGGCAAACTTTTTGGACCTTTGCACGTTGGAAGCGGCGAATATCGCAGGCGATGGAACGATGAGCTGTATGAGCTTTACGACGACATAGACATAGCGCAGTGAATAAAGATCCAGCGGCTACGCTGGCTGGATCATGTCGTCCGAATAGGTACAAACGCTCCGGCTCTGAAAGTATTTGATGCGGTATCAGCTGGTGGTATCAGAGGAAGAGGAAGGCCTCTGCGTTGGAAAGATCAGGTGGAGAAGGACTTGGCTTCACCTGGTGTGTCCAATTGGCGCCGGTTAGCACGAGAAAGAAACGACTGGCGCGCTTTGTTGAACTCGGCCAAAATCGCGTAAGCGGTTATCGCGCTAATTAAGAAGAAGAAGAAATAAACAAACCACATAAAAGTACCTCACTTATACAAATCAGTTGTTGTTTTTTTTTCAAAGTTATTCAGTGTTTTCATGCCGACATAAAAGATGGCGCACCCTGCAGTTTGGTCAATAAGTTTTGCTAGAGCGCTGCTACTAGCCTAATTTTTTTTTGTTAGGTTAGAAAATTCTCGATATAATCGTATGTGATGTTTCATTTCGAACTGTCAATTCATCCTTTGTTTGGAATACAATCGAAAAAATCAAGTATCGTGCAAGTAACGATCTCCAAATTTCGAATGGTAGTCACGCACCAATCCATTCGGCTACGGCAAGGTGAGGAACTATTTAATCCAAAATTAACCCATTAGGACCCTTGGAGTAGGTTAACTCTCTATCCAGTAAGACCGTCTACCGACGGTCATCATAAAACTCTCCTGGGTTTTACAGGTAATTTTCTTTTTCATGTGAGCTGGCATGGCTGCCTTGAAACGACTATGACGGAACCATTCCAAATCGTTTATAGTGTTAATTTGTTTCATTTTGATATTTATTATCAGTTTAGTAATGGCCGTCGTTGAAAACAGTCGAAAAAATTAGAGTTGAAAAATTTCATCTTTTCGTTTGTGAAAAAGAGACCAAACATTGCAGAAATTTCTTCAAAAATTCCAAACAGGTATGTTTTTCTGTATATTTTATAACTATTAGTTATAGTGAAACTGAAAAAATAAAAGTGATTTTTGTGAAGTTTTTATTGACCGTCTACAGACGGTTATTCCGCATTACGGCTAATTTTTCATATGCACAAGTGATACTTTTTGTGCACTTTTTGGTACAGTAAAAGTGAATAAAAATGTTCGTACCATTAGCGTACCAAAATTAACGTTATATGAATTTTACATGATTTTTTGACGATTATTTATAGTCTCTGCTCGATAGAGGGTTGAGTTAGGTTTTTGTGGTAGTCGGTATGAATAGTCAAACTCACTTAGACCATGTGCGTTCGTTGTGGTACCACTGTGTAGCACGGGAACCTTACTGTTAGATTTCATGGAGCTAATTAGATTCTCTTATGAAACGTAGAATAGGTTTTGTCCCAACATCGGATCGTTCCGTAAGAGAGTCAAAATGGTATTTTCCCAACAACCTTGATCTACTCCTAGCTGAGGGTGGACAATTGCAAAGGAAGTGTTCCACTGTTTCTTCCCCTTTCTCGTCTCTACAACTTCTGCAGTATTCATGCGAAAAGATTCCTAGCCTGGAAGAGTGCCTACCTAACAGCTAATAACCGGTGACACAAGCCACGACCTTTGAAATGTTCCCTGTTGAGAGGTTGAGCAACTCTCCTGATCTTCTCTTATCTATTTGCGCCTAAATTAGCCTGGTTGTAACACACGTATTTTCTTCTCTCCGTGACATATTGACCTCCTGGAGAATACTATTTTTTATTCTTAACTTTCGTAGGGACTCCAATGTTGCCTCTGTTTTCAATAAGTGCAAGATTAGTACCCTTTTTGGCTAGATCATCGGCTCTGCAATTTCCTTCAATATATCTGTGCCCTGAAATCCATATAAGGGGGACCTGAAATATCTACCTGGCATTCCTGAGCAACCCTTGATCTTAGTATAACTGCCTCCCTTGATTTGATGGCCGTCTGGCTGTCTGGGAAGATATTTATCATAGTTTTTGTTACGGCGTATGCGTT
The DNA here is from genome assembly GCF_028408465.1 of Anastrepha ludens. Classification (NCBI taxonomy): domain Eukaryota; kingdom Metazoa; phylum Arthropoda; class Insecta; order Diptera; family Tephritidae; genus Anastrepha; species Anastrepha ludens. Next base: position 98,024,538 of record NC_071503.1, read on the forward strand.
AAGGTACACATTACCTCCTTTATGGCTAAGACTTCTGTCAGATATACACTACAGTTGTCCGGAAGTTAGATCGATAATTCTAATCCTAATTCTTTTGAAAAAGTTCCATAGCCTACTTTATTTTCTAGCTTGGATCCATCCGTGTAAGAATTTATTTCCGCTTTTCCCCTTAGTCTTTGAGTGTGCCACTCTCTTCTTGACGGGATGTTGGTCTTGAAGAGCCTGTTGATGGTGGGTTTCGGGAAAGAGTAGTCGATTTCTTGGTTATAACTAGTCTTAGTATGTAGCATAGATGGGCACACTGCATTATATATGTATTTACTGCATTACAAATAGAAGTAATCAGTAAAATTTTTCTGATACCGACATTTAATTTGCATTACCAGTAAACTTTTACTGATTACCGAAAAAAATTGCAGTGAAAATATTATTTTACTGATTACTGCATACTTTGATTTGCATTATCAGTAAAATATTACCTCTTTATTGAAAAATTTTACTGGTAGTTACAAATAAATACCCAACCACTAGATTCAATGAATTATTTCAGAAAATGCTAAACTTTTTTAATACTTGTTATTTGCTATTCGTTTTTTTTTAACAAAGCACAAAACCAATTTGCATCGCTGAGTTTTGGCCCTTTAACAGCCTTATGCTTATTTAGACAACTTGTTGTTTCATCCCGTTCGGTCAGTTATAAAAGTGTTATATATATAATATATAATTGGTGCGTACACCCTTTTTGGGTGTTCGGTATAAAAAAACGCCTAAGAATAATTTCCCGAGTCAGTGAGATCAACTCCAAAATCTTCTAGAGCATCCGTTACGGCGCTTGAATTAATATTGTTAAATGCTCCTTCAATATCTACAAAAACTACCAAAGCAAACTTTTTTTGTACCAGGCTCTTTTCCAAGAACCCGACAAGCGAGTGTAAAGCAGTTTCTGTAGATTTGCTTTTTATGTAGGCGTGTTGTGCCGGGGAGAAGCTGCTGATTGCTATGACGCCCCGTAGATACTCATCGACAAACCTTTCTAGAATTTTGAGGAGGAAAGACGTAAGTCTGATAGATCTGAAGTCTTTAGAACTAGAGTGTTAGGACCTACCTGCATTGGGTATGAAAGAGACTTTCGTCTTTCTCCAATTTTGCGGAATGTAGCCCCTATTAAAGCAGCTTCTAAAAATGACATTACGTTCATTACGGAGAGATTACTACCCGTCATTGCTGCAACTCTGCCAGATAAATAGCCCATTTTATTTTTTCATTTCAAACCATATGGAAGATGAGCACAAATAGGAAGATGAGCTCGGCCAATCACCCAAAAAGGGAGTACGTGCCAATTATATACACGAGGTGTGTTCAAAAAGTATCGCGAATTTTGTGTTTTTTTCAAAAATTATTTATTTATTCATTAAAATATATTTTGTTCCCTTCAAAGTAGTCCTCATGAGATATTATGCACTTGTGCCAACGTTTTTTCCAATCTTACAAGCACTTCGAAAAAAAATTTTTTTCTTGTTCAGCTCCTCCTTCGATGCCGTCTTTTTCTCGTCAATCGTAGCGTAGCGTCGTCCTTTCATGGGCCTCTTCAGTTTCGGGAACTAGAAAAAGTCACAGGGGGCCAGATCTTGGGAACACGGTGGCTGTGGCATCATTAGTGTGTTGTTTTTGGTCAAAATGTCGCGCACAAGCATCGATGTGTGAGCAGAGGCGTTATCGTGATGAAAAAGCAAATTTTTGTTATTCCATAAATCCGAGCGTTTCTGGCGGATTGCCTCGCGCAAATTGTGCATAACTTGCAGGTAATATTCCTTATTGACCGTTTTTACCTGTGGCAAGAACTCAAGATGCACAACGCCCCTCCAATCGAAGAAAACGGTAAGCACCAGGAGATCTCTTAACTCCTAAAACACTCAGGCTATAAAGCCCATTGTATTTAAAACTCTGGAAAGCGGGTAGAGAGCCAAGGGGGAAAGGAGAAAAGTATCAGAGAAAGAGAAAGGAAAGAACAGAGACAAACACAGAGGTAGTTAGTCCTGTGGGAATTTTCCACATTCTTTGGCAAATCTGTAAATATCCTCCAGTTTTAGAGAACAAATCTTACTCATTCTCATGACATCGCAACCTAAAACTCGTAGCCGTGCTCTAGTGAAGGCAGGACACTCACAGAGAAAGTGCTCAGCGCTATCCGCCTCCTCCAAGCAAGACAGGCACATTGGGTCCTCAATGATTCCAATGGTGGTCATGTGCTGACCCCACGGGTTGTGTCCTGTAATGATACCGACCATCAACCGAACGTTTTTCCTTCTAAGTTTTAGTAGAAAGTTGGACAGTTTTCTGTTCGGACTTGTCACAAAACACTTTGCAATTCTGCAGCGTTCTAGACCGGACCATCGCTCTTTATGTAGATTGCCTACATAATCGCTGATCTAATTCATGATTCCTGCTGGACTGATTCCGATTATTGGCTTTGGCCCCTGTGGGGGCACCGCTGATCCACGGTTAACCAATTCATCGGCAATTTTGTTTCTTTGAACACCAGAGTGTCCTGGAATCCATATAAGTACAAGCTTGTTTTGTCTTGCGACAGAATTAAGCTTCTTCTTACATTCTTGAACAATCTTTGAGGCTTGCTTCGCGTTCTCCTGGGCCTTCAGTGCAGCCTGACTGTCACTGAAAACTCCAATCTGTTTCCCGCTTCATCTCCTCTCGATTATCTATTCAGCTACTTTCAGGACGGCAAAAACTTCCATTTGGAAAAGAGTTGCCATTTCCCTCATAGCATAGTGATACTTATTACTATCGTTTAAATACCATCCGGCTCCAGACATTATTTCATTCTTGTTGTATCTTAAGATCCAGGGGGAGCAAATCGACCGTAGCATTTAGAGCATCGCCAGAGGTTTTACTCATGGCACCTGTGATGCATAAACATACACTTCTTTGCAGCCTGTATAGTACCCGGATTGTGGACTTAACTATGCTCCGTCACCCCCAGACCACCCAGGTGTAAGTGATGATTGGTCTAATAAGTGCTGTGTATATCCATAAGACCACAGCAGGTTTCAGACCCCAAGTTTTGCCAAAGGCTCTACGGAATTGCTGAAAAATCCTTAATGCGTGATTCACCTTCCGTGAAACGTGTGTCTCCCAAGTAAGCTTCTTATCCAAGATCACTCCTAGATATTTAATTTCATCGGAAAGACCAAGTGCCACAGCCTTCAGTGTTGGAAGACTGAGTCCATCCAATTTCCGTTTTCTTGTAAACAAGACTATGGGTGTTTTGTTCGTATTAACGCAAAGACCTTGTCTCATGCACCAGTCATCGATTTTGTCCAGAAGTCTCTGCACTTTCGTGCAAACTCTCCTTAGGGATTTATCCGATGTTAGCGCACAGACATCATCCGCATATGCTTGGACATGAAAGCCGAGTTCCTGCATCTCCGCTAGTAGAGAGTCTACGACCAAGCATCACAGCAGCGGAGAAAGAAGACCCCCTTGTAAACATCCTTGCTTGGCGCTGACTGTGATTAGTCCGTCACTGTTCTCACCAGCGGTTAACAGCCTCTCAGAGAGCATGAAATATATCAATTTTACAAAGGTTTGATTAACTCCGTGTCGTTCGGCAGAAGAACATATTGAGTCGAAAGTGGCACTATCAAAAGCCCCCTCGATGTCCACGAGCACGCCCATTGTGTATTCGTCAGCTTCTTGCTAACAAGATAGTGTAAGGCTGATTTGCATGATTTTCCACTCTGGTAAGAGTGTTGATTTCTACTAAGTGGACTTCTCGGCAATACCCCGAATATATTTCTCCACCACTCGTTATAGACTTTTCAACACGAACGATGTCAAGCTGATTGGTCTAAAACTTTTTGCTAGGGAATAGTCATCTTTTCCTGGTTTCGGAATTAAAACTACTCTTACGTTTCGCCGTTGGGATGGTATATAACGAAATGCAAGACATGCTGTGAAGATCCTTTTCAGGGCCTCAATCAGCCTGTCTCCTCCTTTTTTAAGCATTGCTGGATATATTCCGTCAAGTCCAGGGGACTTAAAGTTCTCAAAGGAAGACAAGGAAAACCTTATTGATTCCCTTGTCACTATCCGACTAGCAATATACCAGCTGTACCTAGAGGTTCCACCGTTGCTACCGTTATTGTTCATGCCACTCTCAACTTCAGAGAGAGTTCTACTACCCGGAAAATGGGTTTCGAGTAGAGCATTAAACGTTTCCGATTTGGAAATGGTGTATGAACCATCAGGTTTTCGAATGGAATCCAGCCTTACTGAGCGGTCTAAATGAAGGACCTTACAAAGTCTCGCTGTTTCCCTCATTTCTTCGACGTTACTGCAGAAAGTTCTATAGGATTCAAGTTTGGCTTTCCGTACTTTTTTCTTATATTCTCTCTGTGTAAGTCGATGATTGGCCCAGTCCTCTTCTGTTTTGGTCTTCAAGGCCTTATTAAGAAGTTTCCTGGACCGTATAAGAAGCTTCGATAGTTCAGGGTTTCCACCAAGGAACCGCTTTCCCCTGTCTGCTTTGCCTGAGTGGGCACAGTTCCTCAAAGCAATTGATTAAAGTACCTTCTAATTTCTTAGTAGCATCTTCAATCACTTCTGCTGATTTGAGTTTTTTCAGGTTTGGTAATCGCTCTGTTACAAGCTCACCATACCTGTCCCAGTCCACATTTCGAAGATTCCTACCGGAAGGTATTAATATTGTGTCAATTCCCAGCCGGAATTCGATAAGACGATGATCAGAAAGAGAGTTCTCTTCCAAAACTCGCCATCGGTTGATTTGATTTCCAACTCACCTATTGGTAAGTGTTAAATCAATCACCTCTTGTCTCGTTCTGGTCACAACAGTTGGTTTGTTACCAGTGTTTTGAATGACCAAATCGGATGACAGGATAAAATGCAGTAACTTGAGACCTCTGGGGCTGCATTTGCTGCTTCCCCACACAATGTTCTGTGAATTTGCATCACAGCCCACTATTAGCCCCAGATTATTGGATTCTGCATACTTGACCACTTCTCTTAGCTCCCTCGAAGGAGGTGGTTGTAAAGAGTCGTAGGGTAGGTAGGCCGAAACTATGGTAGCTTCGACACTGTTCCCACTTTTCAAGTACTTTATTTTTGCAGCAACGATATCTCCGGAGCATAGCTCTTTTAACATCGTGTGTTTGATCAACCTCGGCTTGATAATACATGCTCGCGGTCTCACATTCCCTTCACAATGAAGTATTTGTCCTCACGACATAGCACCTAGACCGCAGATACGCATGGTTCTTGTATAAGTATTATGTGTGGGTTTGTTTGCAGTTTTGCATGCCTACGGCACAAGAGAGCCGTAGACGCTTTGCTATGCTGCAGATTTATCTGTGTAAATATTACTTCAGTCATGAGACTGAGTATATTTACGCTTTGTCCTCCACCTTATCCTGGACACGGAAGTGGATTCGCCCCTGATGTAGGTGAGGACGGCACCCGTACTTAAGAACCTTGAGGGACCCAAGATCGATACCCAGTACCAGGTGGGAACCCGCCTCCGAAGTGGTAGCGAGTCGTTTCAAGATCCTTATTCTGAACACGGATGCGTTTGAGGAGTTCTGCTGAATTACAGGAAGGACCCGGAATCCAGACACTCGCTCGTACCAGCCTTTCTTTGCTACTCTCAACAAGAATGAACTTGCTGTTTTCGCAGGCTGGAATTTTTGCTATGTCTTTTTCTAGCCATTCTAGGGAAAAAGCATTGGAACAGTGAACCTTTACGATGCCGTCCACCATGCTTTTACCCTCGAAAGTCGGCGCGTCTTTCGACTCACCGATATATTTCCAAAGATAGCTGTCAAGATAGTCTGGTTGCCCTTTGGACAGTAGACGGCCTTGTTTGTCGGAATGCATTTCTACATTTGAGGTCCCTTAGCCTTTGACAAAGCAGGCAAAGGTTTGTCTGCTTTGTATTGGGTCGAGGATGCAGGCATTTCCGAATTCCGTCTCTCGACTTTCCTTTTCTTTGCCTTTCTTCTCGTTTCCGGAAGAGTGCGACGTTTCAGAGGAATCCTCTGTTCTGCCACGCTTTCCCATTTCCATTACAGGTGACGAAGTTGACGGAGCTTGAGTACTTACCTTAGCTAATGCTTTGGCTTTCTTCGTCTTCTGTTTTTTGGTTTGATCTGCTTTGCGGATAGACCAACACCTGTGTGTGAATCTTCAATAACTTCAGTCTTTTGACTGGTGCTTACCTGGTTCGCACCAGGTTTGACCGTTGGCAAAGACTTACTACGCACCAGAGATCCATCTGAGTCTACTGAGTGATTGTCCGCCATCTCCACGGCTTCTACGGCTTGTGTGCCAATGTGCCATGTTTCGCCACTAGTAGATCGCTTCCTCCGGAACCCTGGGTGCCAGTTCCGTTCATAGGGGGGTGTGGGGTTCGGGCCTGCACATCCGATGCCCGAGCCGTCGATTGCTCGACGGGAGGATTTCCCGAAAGTGGGTTACCTCGTGCAGAATGATCCATCGTTAACCTCTACATGTAGAAAAAGAAATCATTTTATACCTACTGCCAGGTTGTCGGTACGGTACTCTCCACATAGTATTTGGGTGGCCACCAATTCCTATATGGAGCTGTCCTCTTAGTTCGTGGTAAGTTAATCTCCATAACATGGGGTTAACTCACTACTTAAGCCTCATCCCCACGACAAGGAGACCGACATGACAAAGCGGTGATACAGGTTCTTTGATCCATCTTTTTGAATAGGTAAAAATCGAAGACGAGCCGAAACACGTGCAAGCAAAGCAGCTGTCATCAATTAACTGAACATTCAAAATGACCGAACTCGTCGACATGAGTGAGAGACATGAGTACCAACATATCGCCACAAAAAAATCCAAATTCGAATATACGTAACCTGAGAAAATTCAAAATTCGCGATACTTTTTGAACACTCCTCGTATATTTATATATATATTTCTTTTGTCCACCAAGGTGGTTTTGTCTTTCCTCTATGGCATACAACCGGACACCCAGCTTTCAAAGAACTATTCATGGCTTTCGTTACCTGATTTACCAATCCGTCCAGTCTCCCGTTTGACGTGGGCATCGTTTGATTGGATATCTTTGGCAATAAAGCTCTTAATTTGTTGTTGTATACTCCCCAATCAATTCTTCGGATGTTCCTAAACTCGTAAACTTGGGGAAGCTTATGATCAAAAACCAATTCTATGTAACGATGATTAGAGTAAGATTTTTCTCTCAAAACTCGCCGTCTTTTAACGTGGGTAGAAAAAATGTCAGACGCCAGAGTTAATTCCAAAACTTCTGACCTCGTTTTCATTGGTTGGCTCTGAGCCTAAATTCAAGACACTATGTACATACGTTATATATATATATTAAGTGCGCCACTAAGTTCTCGCTGTTTGTAAATATATGCCGCCAGCAGTGTGTAGTAATCGATTCTAACAAAACCTAAACGTCATAAACCAAGCTTAGACATATTGAAAACAAACTGCTTCGACATATTAGTAATTTTGTTCTGGTATCACATACTTTTGGTTTTGTGAAAATATCTGATTTTGTGCCGAATAATCATCCTTTGCGGAAGGTGTTTATTTTCCGTTTTCATTCGGCGGCTGAAGCGCATCGAGAGCTACAAAAAGTTTTTGGAGATGCTGCTTTGGTGAAACAACGTGCCGAGATTAGTTCCGTCGCTTCAAAGATGGTGATTTAATGTTGACGACCGTCCGCGTGAAGGAAGGCGAAAAACCTTCGAAGACGCTGAATTGGAGGAATTTCTCAATGAGGATCCGTGTCAAACACAAGAAGAGCTTGCTTCAGTATTAGGAGTTACCCGCCAACCCATTTCCAAGCAATTGCATGGTTTGGGAATGATTCAGAAACAGGGGACTGGTTCCTTATGAGTTAAAACCAAGGGATATTGAACGTCGTTTTTTTCGCTTGTGAGCAACTGCTCCAACGGCAAAAAAGGAAGGATTTTCTTCAGCGCATCGTGACGGGTGATGAAAAATCGTCGCCTTGGCCGAATATTCACACTGCGAAGGTTAGGCTAGGAATTTGGTGGGACCAAGCTGGGGTTATTTATTATGAAATGTTAAAACTAAGCGAAACCAACACAATGGATCGGTATCGACTGCAATTGATGCGATTGAGACGAGCACTGCGCGATAAGCGGCCGCAATACGCGGAAAGGCATGCAAAAGCAATTCTACAGCACGACAACGTTCGGCCTCACGTTGCAAAAAAGGTTAAAACCTCCCTGGAAACACTGAAATGGGAAATCCTACCGCACCCGCCATATTTTCCAGATACTGCACCGTCCGATTATCACATATTCCGATCGATGGCGCATGGTCTAGTTGACCAGCAGTTCCATTCATATGGAGACATCAAAAAATGGCTTGACCCGTGCATAGCCTCAAAAGATGAACAGTTTACCGTAACGGTATACGAGATGTACCAGAAAGATGGGAAAAAGTAGTTGCCAGCGATTGGCAATACTGTCAATGATTCACTTGTAACCATTTTTTCAGAATAAAGTTGTTGGTGAATCGTGAAGCCTTTTTTACGATTTTAAATATTAAGAAAAAAACAAGCGCTTCAAAATTTCATGACGTTTCTTTATTGAGCTCTAACAATAGAATGATTCTTATTACTAAATTAAGCCAAGACGCTTATGGTATATTGGAAAGGTCCTGCTATTTCACCTGTTACAATATGAAGGTCACATATCGTATGATTTTCTGAAATAGCAGAAAAAAAATACAATGACCGAAAATAGTTCGACAAATGTATGCTAATGCTGTAATTTATTGGGCAAAAACATTGCATAAAGAAAGGTGCGAAGATAGTGAAAGTAAGTAAACAAGAGCTCCAGCGAAGACATTTGCGTCGCAGGAGACAACCAGGTGCTTTTTCAAATTAGCTGCTTCCTTAATAAGCACCCTCCTCTCATCTGGTGGCAAGTACTAACCTTACCCTTGTGTTGACTGGACTGACAATCAATTTGAAACCCTTTACTCCCAAACCACAGATTTCGTTACCATCAATCCACGGCTCTTGGATGAGGGCTACGTCATGTCTACCGGCAGCCAAGCAGACAGATCTGCTCGAGATCCTCAGGGATATCCTCAACCTCGGTGTCGTCAGCGAGGAGATCATCTTCGTTAAATAACGGCCTCACACCGGTAAGCCTCTCTGCATCGGTCGAGTACTGGCTGCTGGGCAACCGTTCTTCCTCACCACTGTTCGAAACAGTTCGGCAGGCAAAGACCTCAGGAATTCCAGGACCATATTTCACGCTCACACTTTGGCAAACAAGACGGAACTCTGAGCAGCCCGTGAGATGGACACCAAGAATAATAACCGATTTAAAAAAGTGGGTAGAAAGAAAGCACGGTGAGATTAACTGCTGAAGGATATAATCTCAAAAAAGAGGCGTGAAATGGAAAATTATGTTGAAGAGCATTAAGCATATGTTTTTCAAAACAGGCGACCCTGGACGCAGGGTGAGCAAGTAAGTATCCTTCTTAGGACACCGTCTTGGACCTCTACCTCGAAGCAATGCAGAAGCAGTCCCAGAGTTGAGCGAAAAAACCAAAAGAAGCGGAGGGCTGTTCTTAGTGGAATCATCACAAACGTAGTAACGACGGTGAGCGAAAATTATCTTACAACGCATGTGAAGAGATAAGATGGAATGAATAAGACACTGATTTGTCGGCCTTTTGCAAAGACTTCGTAGATATGTAGTACTCATCATTTCCACACCAACATTTTATGTTGTCGGTCTGAAAGCATTTGGTTGTTTTCAGTCAGAAATGACAATATTCAAGTTCATCTTCTTTGTTCAAAGAAGCTGCAGCTTTGTAACGCTGTCTTACTCGAAAAAGTAATCGGTTTTATTACTGGTCAGACTCGTCTGTACTATAGATCTATCATGGATGCAGGAAGAATCATCCAAGTTTACCGTCCTGAACTCGGCAGACATCTTCAACTAGTGACAAATTGCAAAGAAATATCCAAATACTTCAAGTTTAAATGAAAAAGGACTGTTTAATTAAGTGACTTCTCCTTAAATATTTTTTTGACTTATTACAATAATCATATGTACGTACATACATATACATATGTACATCAGAAAATATAACTTTGGGTTTGTGCTGTAAAACGACGTGATAGCGGTTACATGACCAACTAAATTAACCACATATGTGCGTCTACATGTACATATGTAATGTATTAAAGTATTAAGATGAGTACAAGGTATTTATAAGTAAATATTGCGAGATACAACAGGGGGTACCTAAGGAAATATGGAGTAGCTTAGTAAATATTGAGTGGCGTCAGTGATGTTACTTGTTTATCAATTCATGCCAACGATGTTGAAAGTTATTTTTGTAATTAAACATTATCCGCCTGTTGAAAGTTTTAAGACATTGTCATCGATTGGTAGCAGGCACAGCTTTGACACAGTTCGTTTGTATATACCTATATGCCATTTGTAGTTTTAAGTACAGCAACACGTGCTATATAGTACCATCATTTCCATGAACAGTATACCAAACCGCGACTTGGACGAAAACCCAAAATTACCAGACTGCAACGCGGTAAAATTGATATTTAGTCATTTTGATTGAAGACTTCCAAAGACCGCATAATGGGCAGATATTAGCCTTCATTCAACGCCGTCTCTTAAACACTGCTCACTAATCGCCCTCAAATGTTCTTGGTCGAAAAAATTCCTCTAACCCTCGTAATTCACACTTAGTGTGGTAAATTAGTGGCATTGTCTGACCATATAGTTTGAGGTTTGTGCAAACAACTCGTTTTAGAGCCAATAGAAATGAAGTAGAGCTAGTAGATCTTTAAAAAACTCTAGGTAAACGGCCTTTATTGAAAAACAAATAAATAGACAAATGTAGACGATTTCTTACTCCAATTCCGATGCAGCTTGTTCAGTTGCTTTGTATGGTTTCGACATCAGTACACCGGTATTGAATGACTATCACTTCTGCGGATGGATGATTAACCAATCCCCATATGGAGCTTCCTTCTTAGTTCGTGGTAAGTTAGCCCCACGAAAAATGGTGGCTAAGAAGACCAATCTGATAAGGACCATAGCTCCATACTGGTTCCATCGAAGTTAATAATCAAGTGTCATACCTAGGTACTTCACAGAGTTTGAGAATGGTACCTGTTGATCATCTATGTATGTATAGTGGTATATGTTGTATTTCAGTGTTTGTGAAAATTACGTGAACAGAGCCCTAATCCAAACCCCTTCTTCTTCGATATGATGCCAATGCGAAGCACGCTTTATGGGGAAGCTCCGAAACAGACGACCACGGTGAGACTCTTTATGATTTCGTAATTAACACTAACTTGTCGGTACCTTGTCATGTCGGTCTCCTTGCCGCGGGGATGAGGCTTAAGTGGCGAGTTAACCCCATGCTATGGAGATTAACTTACCACGAACTAAGAGGGCAGCTCCATATAGGAATTCGGTATCCACTCATCGGCGGAATTGGTGGCCACCCAAGTATTATGTGGAGAGTACCGTACCGACAACATGGCAGGAGGTATAAAATGCATTTCAGCACAATGTGGAGGTTAACAAACGATCTCTCTGCACGAGGTAACCCACTTTCGGGAAATCCTCCCGTCGAGCAAGGACCAAATCTGCAGCATAGCAAAGCGTCTACGGCTCTTTTGTGCCGTAGGCATGCAAAACTGCAAACAAACCCACACATAATACTTAAACAAGAACCATGGGTATGTCACAAGCGTATCAGCGGTCTAGGTGCTATGTCGTGGGGACAAATACTTCATTGTGAACGGAATGTGAGACCGCGAGCATGTATTATCATACCGAGGTTGATCGAACACACGGTGTTAAAAGAGCTATGCTCCGGAAATATCGTTGCTGCAAAAATAAAGTACTTGAAAAGTGGGAACAGTGTCGAAGCTATCATAGTTTCGGCCTACCTACCCTACGACTCTTTACAACCACCTCCTTCGAGGGAGCTAAGAGAAGTGGTCAAGTATGCAGAATCCAATAATCTGGGGCTAATAGTGGGCTGTGATGCAAATTCACAGAACATTGTGTGGGGAAGCAGCAAATGCAACCCCAGAGGTCTCAAGTTACTGCATTTTATCCTGTCATCCGATATGGTCCTTCAAAACACTGGTAACAAACCAACTGTTGTGACCAGAACGAGACAAGAGGTGATTGATTTAACACTTACCAATAGGTCAGTTGGAAATCAAATCAACCGATGGCGAGTTTTGGAGGAGGACTCTCTTTCTGTCATCGTCTTATCGAATTCCGACTGGGAATTGACACAATATCAATACCTTCCGGTAGGAATCTTCGAAATGTGGACTGGGACAGGTATGGTGAGCTTGTAACAGAGCGATTACCAAACCTGAAAAAACACAAATCAGCAGAAATGATTGAAGATGCTACTAAGAAATTAGAAGGTACTTTAATCAATTGCTTTGAGGAACTGTGCCCACTCAGGCAAAGCAGACAGGGGAAAGCGGTTCCTTGGTGGAAACCCTGAACTATCGAAGCTTCTTGTACGGTCCAGGAAACTTCTTAATAAGGCCTTGAAGACCAAAACAGAAGAGGACTGGGCCAATCATCGACTTACACAGAGAGAATATAAGAAAAAAGTACGGAAAGCCAAACTTGAATCCTATAGAAATTTCTGCAGTAACGTCGAAGAAATGAGGGAAACAGCGAGACTTTGTAAGGTCCTTCATTTAGACCGCTCAGTAAGGCTGGATTCCATTCGAAAACCTGATGGTTCATACACCATTTCCAAATCGGAAACGTTTAATGCTCTACTCGAAACCCATTTTCCGGGTAGTAGAACTCTCTCTGAAGTTGAGAGTGGCATGAGCAATAACGGTAGCAACGGTGGAGCCTCCAGGTACAGCTGGTATATTGCTAGTCGGATAGTGACAAGGGAATCAATAAGGTTTTCCTTGTCTTCCTTTGAGAACTTTAAGTCCCCTGGACTTGACGGAATATATCCAGCAATGCTTAAAAAAAGAGGAGACAGGCTGATTGAGGCCCTGAAAACTTAATCAAGCCGTTATAAAATTGATATATTCCATGCTCTCTGAGAGGCTGTTAGCCGCTGGTGGGAGCAGTGACGAACAAATCACAGTCAGGGCAAGGATGTCCCCAAGGGGGTGTTCTTTCTCCGCTGCTGTAGTGCTTCGTCGTAGACTCTCTATTAGTGGAGATGCAGGAACTCGGTTTTCACGTCCAAGCATATGCGGACGACGTCTGTGCGCTAACATCGGATAAATCCTTAAGGAGGCTTTGCACGAAAGTGCAGAGAATTCTTGACAAAATCGATGACTGGTGCATGAGACAAGGTCTTTCCGTCAATCCGAACCAAACCACCATAGTCTTGTTTACGAGAAAACGGAAGCGTGAGCAATGGAGCAATCCAGAATGCATGCAGGGAGGTTTGACGGATATTTTCTTTACCGATGGGTCCAAGACTGAAATAGGGTCTGGAGCCGGATGGTACTTAAACGATAGTAATAAGTATTACTATGCTATGGCGAGAATGGCAACTGTTTTCCAAACAGAAGTTTTTGACATCCTAAAAGTAGCCGAATGGATAATCGAGAGGAGATGGAGCGGGAAACAGATTGGAGTTTTCAGTGACAGTCAGGCTGCACTGAAGGCACAGGAGAACGCGAAGCAAACCTCAAAGATTGTTCAAGAATGTAAGAAGAAGCTTAATTCTGTCGCAAGACAAAACAAGCTTGTACTTATATGGGTTCCGGGACACTCCGGTGTTCAAGGAAACGAAATTGCCGACGAATTGGCCAACCGTGGATCAGCGGTGCCCCCACAGGGGCCAGAGCCAATAATCGGAATCAGTCCCGCAGGAATCATGAATTGGATCAGCGATTATGTAGGCAATCTACATAAAGAGCGATGGAACGCTGGAACGCTGCAGAACTCCAAAGTGTTTTATGACAAGTCCAAACAGAAAACTGTCCAACTTTCTACTAAAACTTAGAAGGAAAGACATTCGGTTGATGGTCGGTATCATTACGGCACACAACCCATGGGATCAGCATATGACCACCATTGGAATCATCGAGAACCCGGTATACCTGTCATGCTTGGAGGAGGCGGATAGCGCTGAGCACTTTCTCTGTGAGTGTCCTGCCTTCGCTAGAGCAAGTCATGAGATGAGTAATATTCGTTTTCTAAACTGGAGGATATTTACAGATTTGCCAAAGAATCTGGAAAATTCTCACAGGACTAATTATCTCTATCTCTGTGTCTATTCTTTCCTTTCTCTTTCTCTGATACTTTTCTCCCTCCCTCTTTGACTATCTTTCCAGAGCTTTAAATACAATGGGCTCTTTAGCCTGAGTGTTTTAGGAGCCACCAAATCTCCTGGTGCTCCTTGGCTCGACCTTTTCAAATTCAAAAACAAAAAAACTTGTCGGTATGTAACAGGTGTAACACTCCCAATTTCCCCTTTCTCAGTACGGAGAACTTCAGGGGATGGGAGGAAGTGATCGATTTTACTCTATTGTCTGAAAACAGCTCAGTGAGGTTAGACAATTGGAGGGTCTCTAATAAAAGGTATTTTTTGGATCACAGCTTGATCTTCTACTATCTGGATCTTAATGTTGGTCCGCCCTTACCGTATAGAAATCCAAAAAGAACCAACTGGAAGAGATTCAGAAACGTAGTAAATAAAAAGATAGGAGAGTAGGGTCATAACACTGTAGAAGGCATTAAATAGGGCCTACAAAACGTCTTGCCCCATAAAATTTAGCAAAAAATCTCACCCTCCTTGGTGGACCAGTGAGCTCTTAAAACTAAGGGAAAAATCTAGATTACCGTTTAACCTCAGCTACTCGGCAGGAAATTGGGAATTGCACAATGAGACTCGGAGACAGTACAAGAATAATTGCCTTCCAAGAAAGAGAGCTGGAGGGAATTTTGTTCGTCAATCGAGTCCACCAGAGATTTTGCTAGGCTTAGCCGTGTTCGTCCAAACATAATTCAATCGCTTCTCGGGTCAAGAAGCCTGATGGTAATTGGACAACTACGACAGAAGAATCGTTAGAACTTCTGCTAAACACGCATTTCCCGGGGTGCAGCGACCACGAAAGTGGGAGGGGAAATATCTGGCCGAGCCAATATAATCCACAGCATCAGCATTCGGCCGCCGTAGCCGAATGGGAATTCGGAATTCACAGAGAGAACTTAGGTTCGAATCCCGGTGAAACACCAAAATTAAGAAAAACCTTTTTCTAATAGCGGTCACCCCTCGACAGGCAATGGCAAACCTCCGAGTGTATTTCTGCCATGAAGAAGCTCCTCATAAAAATATCTGCTGTTCAGAGTCGGCTTGAAACTGTAGGTCTTTCCATTTGTAAAACTGCATCAAAAGGCACACCACAAATAAGAGGAGGAGCTTGGCCAAACATCCAAAAAGGGTGCACGCGCCAATTATATTTATATATTTTGCAAAAAAAATAATTACCAAGGAGAAACTTTCTCCTGCAATTGCATGGCAATTAAATCTTTTTCACCTTTTAAATCTCCGGGGCCAGATGGGATCATTCCAAAGATGTCACAGAAAACCTTGGACTGTATCCTACCATGGCTAGAGGAAATGTTTAAAGCGTGTTTAAACCTAGGCCATATTCCAGATAGTTGGAAACTAGTCAAGGTCGTCTTGATTCTAAAAATAGGCAGGAGGGGACATGAATCAGCGAAGGACTACAGGCCAATCAGTCTTTCGTCTTTCCTGTTGAAAACCTTTGAAAGACTTTTGGATATACATATATCTCAGAAGTTCTTTGGAGAGCTCTGGTATATCAACTGCACAACATGCGCACCTTAAAGGTAAATCTACGAAGACAGCGCTTCACGAGGTAATCCGAACAATAGAGGGCTCTCTAGAGAACAAACATTACACCATGGCGGCAGTCTTGGATATAGAAGGCGCCCTTAACAATGTTAGTACAGATGCCATCCAACGGGCGTTGATAGACTTAGATGTGGACAATTGCATCAATAATTGGGTCATCTCTATGCTAGAAACCAGGATCATCAAAGCCAACATGGGTAATATCAGCATGACAAAAAAGGTCCACAAGGGCACTCCAAAGGGGGGAGTATTATCTCCACTTCTCTGGTTATGCGTTATTAGCAAAATCTTAACAAAACTTAATAGGGGGGGGGGGGGGGGGGGGGGGTGGGGGTAAAAGTGGTGGCGTACGCTGATTATGTGGTGCTAATGGCGTCAGGACTGTGTCCTAATACGATCAGTTGGATGATCCAAAGAGCGTTAAGCAAGCTTAACTTTTGGGTCACAGGATGTGGTCTAAGTTTAAAGCCGCGTAAGGCAGAACTTAGGCTTTTCACCACCAGATACAAGGTACCAACTTTTGCCCTAGCAAATTTTAACGGACAAACTCTTTCTCTTTCACTCAGGGCAAAGTACTTACGGGTAATTCTGGACTCTAAACTTAGCTGGAAATTAAACGTCGAAGAACGGGTACGGATGGTAGAAATTGCTTTATATGCCTGTAAACGTATGCTTGGAAGAAGATGGGGTCTTCAACCTTAGCATACATTATGGCTGTATAAGGCGGTTATGCGACCTATTTTATCGTATGGTTCGGTAGTTTGGTGGAAAGCTTTAGGGAGAGAGTACAATACCAAATTATTCGGCAGAATACAAAGATCAGCCCGTGCAAGACGGTCGGTGCAATCAGATCATGTCCCAGAGAGGCTCTCAATGCACTGACACACGTTATTCCAATAGTTCTACATATGAAGAAGACGGCAACTATGAGCGCAAATGAAGTGGGTCGCTGAAAACACAAAAACGTATGGTTATGCCAGTCTATTATTGCGACAAACTCAGTTAACCTCGGTGAGGACTGACTACATCGTACCGACGGTAACATTCAATAGGAATTTTGCCACTCTCTTCTCATCTAAGGAAGAATAGAATCAGGGATTATCTCTAAAGAACTTCGACCTACAGTCTATATGGATGGCAGTACAATGGATTGCGGTGTTGGAGCTGTTACATATTCTAACATCCTTAAAATAGAGAAATCTGTGCGTCTCCTTAATACCAACAGTGTCTTTCAGGCGGACGGAAGTTACCTTAATTTGGGTCCCGGCACCAACCAACCAAAGATAAGATTTGTGATGTCCTTTGGGTATTGTGCAATGACTACGGTGACTTTAATAGTTGGAGTACTTTTCCATGCGGCAAGCTGCACGTTGGACGTAAAATTTTGAGCTTCATTATCTAATTGCTCCTCATTAATTGTTTGTTTTCTTGGAATGCTCGTTGAGAGACAAAAATATTGGTGAGTGATCCGAATTTATATAATCACTATGTTCAATTATAGAATTATTTTTTTGAAATCAGTTGGCTAGTACGTTGGTTTGCATGTTGTGACCGCATCACATCCAGCAAGTTGCAACGCCTTATGTAATTCTCTTCGTTTCGTTGTAGTTAGTGTTGAGCCCCAGTGTACGTTTCTAGCGTTAAAGTCTCCACCCTTAATGAATCTATTTTTACATCTTTTTAATAGTTTATAATATTGCTCACATTTGATCTGGTGTCTTGGGGGTCAAGGTGGCCACTGCTCTAACTTGAAAATTATCAACAGAAACTTTTTCTTCTTCGGAGTGCTTGATGCAGTTTTTTATTATTATGGCACTACCACCTCGGGCACAATTGCTTGGATGAATCACATGATAGGTTTCATAGTTTTTAATTTTTATGTATGATTGTGTTGTGAAAGAATTGCATTTCAGATATCTTACCGACATCAACATTTTCCGAATTGAGTACAATCTCCAACTCCTGTTTGTGCTGTAGTAGACCGTTCGAGTTGGTTGGATTTTGTTGCATCGGGAGCTAAAAGTGTTTTTCTTGTCCAACTCTTCGACTGCGAATTTTTTGTAACTCTTTTGGTACTATACACCCTTTATAACTGGCAGTTACAGCAGTTATAGCATTTTGGTTTCTCTTTTTCGAGCTTATTACAGTTAATGTTTTTATGTTTGCCTGCACATTTACGACATTTTGGCTGTTCACCACAATAGTTTTGTGTGTGGCCGTAGTACTGGCATAGTTTGAATTGTGGTATCAAATGTGATTTTTTTACAGGTTCGATCCTAACAACCGAGTTAAAAAAAAGATTAGTTTCATAGATATTTTTTACATGGCGTCGAATGTTAACAGGAACATATTTAGGGCTTCTTGGTTTTCCATTTTAGTTTATTGCGAGCGCTTAGTGCATTATAAACATGTTTTCTCCAATCTTCTAAGATTGCTTTAGGTTCATAGGATTGGTATACCTAGTCACGGTAACTTTTGGTTTAATTTACCATTTTAAATTTGTTTAATAGTTAATTTATTTATATAAGATACCGAATTTTCAGTTACCATCCATAGATGGAGTAACACTAACTCTATCAAACGAAGCCAAGTACCTTGGCATAATTCTGGATTCAAAACTTTCTTGGAAAAGGAACATCGAGGAAAGGATGAAGAAAGCTTGTAATGCTCTTTTTATTTAATTAGACAAAAAAGGGGTCCTGAAACCGCATACCAACCACTGAGCGTACAATACGATCATCACACCCAGTTTGACTTATAAAGCTTTCGTGTGGTGCGAATCGATGCAGACACAATCCTACCAAAAGAATCTGATAAAAGTAAAGAAATTGGTTAATGTAACTTACAAATTGCGAATTGTATGCGGTACATGTCGGACGTGTTTTTCTAATCGCTTTGTATTTTTGCTAAACAAAAGTTATTTCGATATACAATAATATGAAATGACATTGTAGTGTTAATATCAAAAATTAAAAGACAGTGACTTTAAGCTATACTTGTTACAGTCTGAACTAAATTTAAAATTAGTGTAAATAAAAAACAAGACAAATATGCCGTGTGTATGCGGCCGCCGTAGTCGAATGAGAGCGAACGTCGGTTCGAATCTCGGTGAAAACTCCAAAATTAAGAAAAACATGGTACAACATCAAGGCGCACATCATAAATACGAGGAGGAGCTCGGCCAAACACCCAAAAAGGGTGTACGCGCCAATTATATATATATATATATATATATATATATGTGGACAAAAAGTTGATCGTCCTCAACCGAAAGTGCAGTGTGCGGAATGTCAAGAGTTCTTTCACCTTGACTGTGTTGGTTTACCACAGGCAGATGTGGATTTCTTGCTCTCATCTGATAAACCGCTCTGCTGATAGACGCTCTTCTATTAACTTATCAGTATAGCTCTTCAAACTGTATCAGTACTTTCGGCCGAAACAGAAAATAAAGGGCATGATGATACAAATGTGCACAATTACAAGCAGCAAATGATGTACATTACTTGTTGTTGTTAAAGAAATAGCTGCGCTTAGATTGGAAAATAGTCGCATACTATCTCCTGAAAATGCTCTGCTTGAATAAAAAAGCAAGTAATGCAAAGATCAGATGATCTCCTCGCAAAAATTCGCTCATTGCTCTCTACATTAACCACTGAGGTAACAAATCTCAAAAGCATGTTAGTATTCTCGGCAGTGAAAATTCAAAACATGCGAGCTCCTTGCTGCCTCCTCTTCCTATTCGTTGTCCGCCTATTGACCATGAGAACAATACGCTGAGCTCTGCTCCTACGTCTAATGCTGCAAAGAGTCACCGACGCAAACGCAGTCTCCTGTCAGTTGTTACGATCAAACTAATGAGGGTCCCATGCAAATCAATAATTACTTCCCTTCCGTATCGTAGATTTTACCGCAGGATTTTTGAAAGTTCCCGTAGAACCGTGTCAGCTGAATGCTCTCTCTCCACAAAGTGTTGCCAAACAGTACATTTTGAAATCATTTACAAACTAAACTTGGAAAAATTTTAATTTTTGTTAAAATAAGTTAAAAACAATGTTGAATAATGTTAATTATAGATAAATGAACTATTTGCACTTGTTGTTGTTTTTGGCTTTGGTTTATTAAACAATGAAAAATTGTAACTGATAACGCTGGTGTGTGAAAAAGTGCGTATACAAATATTTCAATGGCAACATTGTGTAGATACAACCAAACACATACACACACAAACCGATGTATTGTGTAAATATGTAACTAAAAGAACGCAGCTGTTCTCTACGGGATGAGTATTGCTCAAGCTTGTGCTCTCTAGTGGCTGCGGTAAGGGACTACGTACGTTGGTCACTGTTTGCAGCATAAGCCTGAGTAGCAAACATCTGCTTTGCATGGTTCTGCGGTCGTTAAGGAAAAGAAAGCTAAGTCTTCATCTAAGACGGCCGCTGCTACAACTACTGCACCTGCAAAAGTTACCTTCGCTTCTGTTGCTGCTTCATCTCAGGTCTCTGCGACTTCTGTTTTCAATGCTGCTACTGAATCTGTGCCCGCAATGCGACAGACATCCCAGTGGGAAATGGTAACAAAAGTAGTAGAAGGAAGTTTAATAAGCTTAATGTGTCTGGTTCCAATAACAATAATGAGCTACAAGTTGTCGCAATATTTAAATGGCTACACTTATCATCATTCTTGCCAAATATCGAAGAAACTGATATCTTGACTTATGTGTCGAAGCATGCTGAATTGAAACTAAGTTTTTGGTATACTACAAACTTGTTAAAAATGATACAGAAATAAATACACTTAGAAACATTAATTTTAAATTGGGGGTATCAGAATGCTCTTTTGAAAAGGTGCTCAATGCGGATATATGGCCAGAGTGTGTAAAAATCCGACCTTTTCATTTTTTTTTTTCATAAAAACGATTCACCAATGTCCTAGCAATAAAAAATTGTACTCTTAATAATGGTCAAAAAATTTAAGAATGTACTTTCACAATGTTTCTGGATTGAGAACTATATCTAATAAACTTTTAGCGTTTAGTTCACTCATGGATTAAGATAAAGGCCGTGATGTCGGGAAAACTGGTCTCTGCAGAAGAGGAGGGGTTTTAATAGCTGTTCAACGGAAGTACCGCTCATCTCGAGTATCTCTGAAAAACAATTATACACTCCTGGATCAGCTGTGCGTCTCTGTGAATGGTGCTTCAAATATTTTGATTTTTGCGTCATATATTCCTCCGTCAAGTATTGATATGGTATAAAGCACATGTGGATAACGTTTTAGCTCTAATCTCAAATAATGGAAACTTTTGTGTTCTTGGGGACTTCAATTTGAGCAATATTGAGTGGTCTAGTTTAGATGATACTGCATTATGTCCAAACAATGTTAGTAGTACATCTGAAATTTATTTGATTGATAATTTTTAAGTTTTGGACTGGTTCAGATAAATAGTTTCTCAAATAGTCTTTCTCGAATTCTCGATGTCATTTTCATTAAAGCGAAATTATATTCTCAAGTTCGAATCGGACATTAAATTAAATCTTAGTTCCTTCTGGCGATACGTTAAATCCAGGAAATCATGCTCAAGTATTCCCTCGATTGTCTTCTATAACGAAACTCAAGCACATATTTCTATAGATGCACCCAATCTTTTTGCAGATTTTTTTTGTTAAAATTTTGAAGTAGACTCTGATTTAATTCATGAGTTTCACTCGAACATGAATTCCTGAATCAATATTGGCTCATTAACTTTTACGCTTTCTGATATTGAAGATGAAGTTCGACAACTCAAAACATCAACAAAATCTGATGTGGATGGGCTATCTTCGTATCTTCTTAAAAACTGCTCTGCAATCGCCTATCCACTTTTGTTAATGTATAACAAATCCCTTGAACGAGGAGCATTCATAGCCTGCGCCTGGAAAGCAACAACCATTAATCCAGTTTTCAAAAGTGGAAATAAAAACAATATTGCTAATTATAGATCAATTGCCAAATTATCCATGGTTTCAAAATTATTTGAATTAATAGTGAAAGAAAAAATTTATTTCGCAGTTAATCGTTATATTTCAGCAGACCAACACGGCTTCATGAAAGGTAGATCTACTGTTTCAAATCTTCCTGTGTTCTCTGAATATTGTATATCATCGTTTGAAAAAACTCAAGTTGATACTTTTTACACAGACTTTTCAAAAGCATTTGATAAGGTTAATCACAGGGTTTTAATTTCCAAATTGAGTGCTATAGGATTCCATTCCACTCTTTTAAAATGGATTAAATCCTATCTCTCTTATCGGAAATGTGTTGTTAATGTTGATGGAGGAAAGTATACTGGGTCCCCTACTACTACTAATAAAATGACATTTCTAGTTGTTTTAATAACGCAAATTTTCTCTTGTATGCCGATGATTTAAAGATATACTCGGGGATTGATTTAGATAACGTTGTTGCTTGGTGTAAGAGAAATAAGTTTGATTTAAATACAAGCAAATGTTTTTATATTTCTTATTCTAAATCTTGTTCTCTTATACGTAGGAAGTGCGTGGTTCTAGTTTATCCAATCGAAGTGAAATTACTGATCTTGGTGTGGTATTTCATTCTAATTTCTCTTTTCAAAAACATTTCAGTCACACCGTTTCAAAGTCTTACTCCGTACGTGCGTTTATTCGACGTTTTAGTTCGGACTTTGTTGTTCCATATACTCTAAAGTTGTTATATACGACTCTGGTGCGATCGAAGTTGGAATACGCCGACTTTATTTCGAGACCATATTTATTGCAGGCGCTAAAGGACATTGAGTATGCAAAATGTGAGGACCGGCAACAATGCTGAAATTCTTTTACCTGAGACCCTACACAAAAAAAAAACATGTTGCCGGCAGCTGTGATGGTCCCTTATCTCTTCCCCGCCCTTCACCTTGTCCAAGCGTTATTGCGTCATAGCACTCGTATTAGTCAGTGGAAAATTTTTTATTTTATTAGTTTTTTGTTTAAATAAACACATGGACAATGACTTTACGGGTAATTTAGTGATGAATCCAAAACCACAATCATTTATAAATATTCAGAGAGCAGCAGATCGGAGAAAAGATGACATTAGTGAGAAAATTAAAAATAATGCAGACTTTACTGATTACAAATGTACTTTTCATCGAACTTATATGGCAAGTTACATTAGCGAAGAGAAGATAACACGTCGAGAATTGGCCCTACAAAAGCAGGAGAATGTTTCTATTTCTACCTGCTCTGCAGAAGCTAGTGTGTCAGGTACTCAAGGCACTCGAAGGTCATCAAGAACAAATTTAAAATTTAATAAAGATCTAAAATGTTTAATCTGTGGTAAACAAACAAGAAATAAAAACAAAACACTTTATTTGTGCTCCGAAATGTCAGCAGCGAAACAAATCCTAAATACTGCCCGAAAAACACAAGATGATGTTTTTACACAAATTGACACTTGCGAACATCCAGCCGATTTCTTTGCAATGGAAGTAAAGTATCATAAACACTGTTATCGTGATTATCTACGACTACCAAGAAACTCAGCAACTCCAGCAGGTTGACCTCCAAATAAAATACCAAATGACATTCTTATAGAGACATTTGAGAAGCTGATTAATGAAATAAAACATGAATTAACAACTCACTCTTTTGAAGTGTCATGATTAGCTAAGCGACTAGCTGAACTCACTGACATAGAAGATGCAGTTGTAGAAAATCGTGATATTAAATCACTACTAATAGATAAGTATGGTGAAAACGTTTTATTTTCATATCCAAATGATCGATCGAAATCATCATTAGTGTTTATGGGCAACATACCACTGGATGAAGTCATTGAACATATTCGTACCATAACTTCAACAAACTCCATTGTTCAAGTGGCAAAACAACTTCGTAAAAAAATTACTGAAGTAATACCAAATGGGTTTTTATGTGATGAAATTTTAATTGAACAATGTTTAAAGAAAAATCATTTACCGAATAATTGGCAAATTTTTATGCAAGCTTTGTTCAGTGCTAAAAATAAAAAATTAAGTGAAAATTACAATCGACGAGCGTTATCAGTGTTTCATGATATATACCTCACGATTACTGAGAAACCGACTCCAAAGCATATTGCTTTAGCTCAATCTATTCATCATTTGACTCGATCGAAAAATATAATCAATTTGATGAATAAATTTGGTCATTGCATTAATTACAAAGCATTAAAAAACATCGATAAAGAAGTACTAACGTCAATTGTGTGTGAAGATATATACAGAAAATTACTTATTCCTAAAAATATAGATCGAGATTCGTCGTTATTTCTTCATGAAGCTATAGATAATAATGATTTCAATGAAGAAAGGTCTATGGTTTGAAGGTTCTTATAAGAAAAAATACATTTCAGGGTGTCATTTAGCTGCTCAATCCCTTGGCGAAAACATTTCTCGTATTTTGCCAGCATTACACTCTCTAAGTGGTTGCGATTCGACCAGCAGATTGGGCTCCAAAATAAAAAAAAATAGTTTAAAAGCTGCATCGTTGGATTTTGTGCAAAATGGTCTAAGGCATTTAGGAAATCCATACCTAACAGTCGAACAGTCGGAATTAGAAACCATTTGCACCTATCTTTTCTCAAAAAAACATTAACTGCTGGTGAACTTCGCTATAAATTAATTTGTCAAAATATCGGCTTCGGCTTAAATTTATTAAAAGTAATTTGCATATCAGATGCTCTACATTTACATTTGTTAAGAGCTTCAGCAAAAACATAAATATGGATAAATTCTGACCAAACAGTACTACAGCCTATTGATTACACCTTATTAGGCTATGAAAAAATTGACGAAGCGACCATTACCGGAATTGTTAATTCCACCCTGCAAATGTACATCTAGTTGTCAAACAAAGGCTTGTTCTTGCAAAAAGTTACAACTAAATTGTATTTCGTTGTGCACATGTATTAATAATAACTGCCAAAATAAAAAAGATTAATTATTTGTATTTTTTTGTATGACTTATGTTAAAATGTTCATTTCCCTATTAAATCATTTTTTATCAAAAATATGTGTTTTATTTTTTACTGTTTTTTATTGACTAACTAAAATTATCTTTAATCATAAGAAATAATTGCATTTTATCACTAAAACAATCATTGAAATGGTTTCAAATCACTTGTTCAGTCCATTTACTTGAATACTAAGGGGGTGGGGTAAAAAAAAATGGGCCATCAAATCTCCCGGCAACATCCAGAATCATAATCTGCAAGCTTTTCTGAGTTCAAAACTATTTATAGAATGCGGTCCTCACATTTTGCACAATCAACTCCATACAGCCCCCGCTCGAATTATGCTTGTCATATTAGTAGTCTTGAACGTATCCAGAAAGCTTTTGTGCGTTATACTTTGCGTTCTTTAAATTTTACTGATCCAAATCCGTCCTATAAAAGGCGGTGCTTGCTCAGAAATCTAAAATCACTAGATATTAGAAGGACTATTCTCTCCGCTACTTTCCTTCTCGATTTCATAAATGGGGTTATTGACTCCCCATCGCTACTCGAGAAAATGAATTTCAATATTTCTCAGCGAAGTTTACGGAATCATGATTTTTTCTGGTTAGGGATGGTAAGAACTAATTATGCTTCCAATGCTCCGATATCTAAAACTCTGGGTCATTCTAATTCGCTTTCAAATCAAAGAATCACTTCAAATTGATTCTTAATGAATTGTTGAACTAAATTTTTAGTATTATCTAATAATCTTCCTCTGTAAATTATAAGAAATGTTATATTTTTCTTTCACTCATTACAATTGAAACTATAAGTTGAATTTTACTTTGATTAATTTATTTATCATTCATCTGTCTCCATAGTCTGTAAGAAATACTGTATTTTTTAGAGCATTAATTAATAAAATAAACAAATCAATAAGTAGTACGTCAGAAGGGCGTTGTGAGTATATTATTACTCAATCGTCTGTTATTGTCATTCAGTTCTGTACATTAAGTTAAGGAGCTCTTTCTAGAGACCTACGTGCATATTCCGCGTATTGAAGGTTCTTCATGATATTTGCGGCCACTACACATGTAATTTTCCAGTTCTTCGTTTTCGCTCATATGTGGGATAAGATTTTCCTCACTTATGTTTTCACCAAACGTTTTCTCAAGCATATTTCGCTCATTAATGAACCGCGGGCATTGGAACAAGACACGGCGTTTCTTGTTCTTCAGGGCACTCCTGGCAGTATGGGTCGTTTTCAAGATGGAACTTGTGTAGGTATTCTTTGAAGCAACCGTGTCTAGTAAGCAACTGTTTGATACAAAAATCAAATTCTCCATGCCTCTGCTCAATCCACTTCGCAATATTTGGAATCAATTCAAAGATCCTCCTACCTTTCTCGGAGCTCCCACCGTGCCAGCCATTATTCAATTGTTCGCAGCATTTCTTCTTTTTTAGCCATGTTCGACGGTTTCTGCCCAATGGTGTTATGTAACCTATACTTCTCAACCGCGAGAAGGTCGATAGGCACCATTCCCGCTATCACATGGATTGAGTCGTCTGAGACAGTGCAAGAGGCATTGGCTATTCGCAGGGCGCAAAGTCTGTATATGGCTCTTATGTGTTGGAGGTACGATGGCTTCGTGTTGGCCCAGATTGGTGCTGCGTACAGAATCACTGAGCTCGTGACTGTTAGCAGGAGTTTCCGTATAATTGCGCGAGGGCTGCCAATATTAAGCATTAGTCCAGTTAATGCGTTATTTATTCTTACGGCTTTTTCACTGACTGAGGTAAATTATGCTTAAAAGTAATTTTCGAGTCAATGAGTACTCCCAGATATTTTATATATGGCTGCGACCTTATGTCATGGTCAGCTGCCGTAATCACTAATTCTTCACGTACCCGCCGTGTTGTCAGTAATATGGCTTCTGTTTTTTAATCTGCAAGTTCTAACTTCACATTTCCAAGCCATCTTCTAATTCTTACAATTGTATCGTTGAATAACGCTTGCAGCACGTCCAGATACTTTCCCACTACCCCCAACGCAATGTCGTCGCATACAATGAGGGTGGAATCTTCAGGAAGCTCAAGTTTGAGGATACCGTCATACTTAGCATTCCAAAATGTTGGGCCAAGCTCCAAGATTTGTGGAACACCCTCGGTTACTTTATATGTGCCTATTCCGTTATCAGTATCATAAAGCAAGAGACTTTTTTCAAAGTAGCTTGATATGATTTTTTGCAGGTATATCGGCACCGCGAATCCTCTCAGTTCAATGGTAATCTGGGGCCAGCTTGCGGAGTTGAACGCATTATTTATGTCTAAGGTAAAAACAGCGCAGTATTTCTTCGTGCCAATACTTCGATCAATACTCACTACAGCTTGTATTGCGTCCACGGTTGAACACCTTTTCTTATAGCCGTATGGGTTTGGGGAAAACCCTATTGGTTTCTCTAGAAACTCTTGCATTATGTTACATATGATGCGTTCTAGTACTTTAACGAGTGCATCAAGCATACACAGTGGACGATATGACGATGGATGGTCCGGCGGCTTTCCTGGTTTGAGTAGAAATACCAACCTCTGTTTCTTCCACACTTTAAAAAAAAATTCCTTCGTTGGGACATGTGTTGTACAGTTTTGCAGAAACCTCGGGCGTTGATTTAATTGCTACTTTGACAGCTATATTTGACAAGCCATCTAAGCCCGGAGCTTTGTTATAAGCAATGCGCTGTACTGTGGAAAGCACTTCTTGTGTGGTGACTTCTGGAATGTTCACCGCCATTACCCGTTGTGTCTGTCGTAGATTAGACTCCACCTGATATGGAAATAATGAGCAAACCACTGCTAGCAATAGGGCTGGGCACGTCGGCTGTGGTCCTCTTGGATTCTTAAGGGTTCTCATAACAAACTTATATCCCATTCCTCAGGGGACTACGTTCACGCTGTCGCAACGGTCAATAAAACAGCGATTTTTGCTAGCCTGTATAGCTTTTTTAAGCGCAGCTTTATAGGTTTTATATTGCGCTAACAATGCGTGTACCACGCGCTCGCTTCAGCTTTCTGCGCACCCGATTGCAGTCTCGTCTTGTTTTTGCGATGTGACTATTCCACCAATTCACTGCTTTTCTGTGTGGCCTTCCCGATAACATAGGCATGGTCGCGACGCAGGCCTGCTGAGACAGTTGCTTATGACCGCCGTCATTCCTTCTGCTTTCATTTCCCCAGCGCTATCTAGAGTTAGGCAAGCGTTTAAGCACATGTTGAAAACTTCGTGATCAAAAGATTGTCGTTTCCACCCTTTTCGCTGTGCTCTTTGAAGGCGAAACTCATTATTTTCTACACCTATTAGTATATCGATGGTTATTGCCTTATGATCGCTGTACGTATAGATGGAATTTACAGTTCATGTTGCGTTGCGCGCTATAGTACTATGGGCGAAGGCGAGGTCCACTATTGGGCATCCTCTTTCGGTTTGAAAAGTGAATTTACCAGGTACATTGATCAATTCCAAGTCAAATGGTGCCAGGCTTTCCAAAAGCACTCTGCCACATCTGTTAGTACGCGTACTTCCCCAGGTAGTAGACCAGGCATTGAAATCGCCAGCTATAAGTACTGGATGCTTGCCAAATGTCAAGGCTATCAGCATTCGTTCATATTTTTCTGCGGTGAGGCTCGGTGGAGCATAACAACTGAAGAAATAGATGCCTTTCGTCCTAACCCATGTAAGCCGCGTTTAGTAGTCATCATTTTGCTCTGCGGCTTAATATGTCCCATTGCCCAAATCGCCGACTTGTTTGAACCATCCGACGTCCCGGAATAATCATCAATGTTTTTTTATTGCTCGGATATAAGTGCAGTATCTATTTTGTGCTCTTGCATGGTCTACTCCAAGATTTCTTGGGCAGTTTGACAGTGGTTGAGATTAAGCTGTAAACCCCTCATTGGATAGCTTCTCTTCGCACCTTTTTGGCTAATGGACATTTGTAGCAGTCAGCTGCATGGTTCCTCTTGCACAGTGCACATTGTTCAGGATTTTTGCACGTAAGTGCCTTATGGCCTTCCTGACCACATTTTCTACAGAGTCCCGATCTGTCTATTTGATCCTTGCAATTTTAAGCGACATGATCGTATCCCCAACACTTGAAGCAACGCTTAGGATCGACCCTCTGTACCCGGTATGACACCCATCCAATTCGCACACGTTGAACCTCTAACACCTTTTTCGCTACCCCGGCTGGGAGGACAATGAAGGCCGTCTGAGTACCATTGTAGACTGTTCTCAGGCTTCTTACTGCCGCTGTATCTGGGCGTTTAATGTTGCATTGGGCATGAAGCGCGTCACTCATTTCTTCCGCAAAGGTTACCTCATCCAGGTCTCTGCACTGTACTGTTACAGTGTGGGTTTTAACCGTCACTTTTGCTGCGGTTTTCAGAACATCTTCAATCGCTGCTTGATATTCTGATGTTTTTCCGTACGGTGTCCTTTAAGCTCCATAATCAATTTCCGTTTAGCCGTTCTACGGATTGAAGAAAAGGCAGTAACACTGCAGACAATTACGCAGAAATATTTTTAAGCTCTACAACTCCGAATACCTTCCCCCGTTTGCATCAGAGCGAACTCATATTCAAGATTATAAATTGAGACCGGTGACTACACGAGAAATCCAAAAAATAATGATTGAAATTTTTTGTTTTTGTTTCACTTAGTAATTTTTATAACAATTATGGAAATATATGCGTAACATTAAATCATTATTTAAATAACATTTCTTTGTACAACATAAGAGGGATAATGAAATAAGAATTATATGACATAAAACTTAGAACAGGTTGATATTTATTTTAGTGGTGTAGCATCTGCTAGGGCTGTCGGAGATTTTCGTTTTAGTCTTCGTTTTCGCAGTTCTGAATGTGGAATTTTCAGCATATCTTCGTTTGTGTGTGTTAGTAATCTGTGAATATGCTTTGTGCTGCATTCTCGAATGACGTCTTCCATAAATTTAATTTTGAGGTCCCTGTATACACAGCGTCATTGGTTATGTACCAGGCTGCGTTTGTGATAGTCCTTTGGAGTTTTGATTGTAGTCGTTGCATTATTTTAAGGTTTGATTTGTTTGCTGTTCCCCATAGTTGAATGCCATATTTCCAGATCGGAGTTATAATGGTTTTGTAGATTAACAATTTAGGTATTACCAAGTGAGAGTCGCGAGCCGTTTCGTAGTAGCCAGTAGAGTGGTCTGAATCTGCTTTTAACTTCGTTTCTCTTTTGAAGTATATGCTCCTTCCAGGTCAGTTTTGCATCAATTATTATGCCTAAATATTTGGCTTTTGTATCATATTTAATGACTTTATTATTTATAGTCAATATTTGTGGATCATACTTTCTGTTTGTGTATATTACTTGGATAGTTTTATCTGTGTTAATTTCGATTTCCCATGTATTGAACCAGGCCAGCGTTGTTTTAAGTAGCTGTTGTAGTTTATTTGTGGCAACATTTATGTTTTTGTTAGAGGTCATTAAAACGGTGTCATCAGCAAAAGTTGCAATCATGATATCGTCACTTGGGCAGGGTATATCATGTGTATAGATATTGTATAACGCTTCCTTGGGGAACACCTGCTCCCATACGTAGTACATCACAGCATTCGTCCTGATATTTAACATAAAAATGTCTTTCATTGAGTTAACTTCGCAAAAGTAGATAATAGGCAGTTGGAAGTATTTTCTTTAATTTGTGCAATAGTCCGGGATGCCATACACTGTCAAAGGCCTTAGCCACGTCAAGATAGACTGCGACGCAATAATTTTGTGGTCAATTTCCCTTTGTATTTTGTTTGTTACTCGGTGTACCTGTTGTATCGTTGAATGTTTTCGCTGAAAGCCAAATTGATGAGAAGAAATGTGTCGTTAGATTGCATTAGAGTAGTGATGGGCAAACTCAGCACATTTGCACTGTGCAGCAGCGTGTGCTTCTGCGTGCGTAAAAGTGCTAGGTGAAGGGGGATAACAAAGCACAGGGAAGAAGCAGAAAAATTGAGCGAGCTATGTCTGTGTTTGTACTCTGAATGAGAGAGCAATTACACTGTGTGACAAAAAAAAAATTAAATATACTTTTATGGAGACCTAGCACAACTTGTGGCTATAGAAAAACTAAACAAAATGGTATAGGAGAAATTTCCAATACGCCCCCAAAATCTCATTTTATGGCCATAAAACCGTTTTTCAGTAGGTTGATGTGAAGAATCACTCTTAACTTCGCCAATTTCCAACCGATTTCGAATTTGTTTTTTTAGTTCGAAAGAACAAAAACAAGCCTTTTTGACAGTGTGTTGACAATTTTTCTGAAATGACAACTGACGACACTGTAGGCGGAAGTATTTGGAATTTTTTTATTTTTTCTCTATTTTTTCAACTTTGACATAATTTTTACGATATTATCCGATATTGAGGATTTTTTTTAGTACACTACTGTTATAGTAAATTTAATTTTGCGTCGAATGAGCTATATTTGACTGTAATTGAATTAAAATTAATAGAGTTGGGTGAGTTTTAAGATTTAATTTTTTTTTTTACTAATTTGGTATGTAGGCATCGAAGCATGAAAATTATAACAAGTGTCATTATAAACACATAATATTTATTGGAGTATTGTGCAGTGCAGCACTGTACGGTATGGTACGGTGCAGTACACAACGGAACTGGTTCCAAACTTAAAAATGCATTGGAAACGACCCTTTGGAGTTTAGTATGGTACGGAACATTTGTCATTCTCTTCATCAGTTTTGAATACTTCTCTGTAAGAAATTCGATAATCATCATTCTTCTGAAGTCGTCATCAACTAAATTCCATTGTTCCAATCGAGAAGCGAGCGTTTCAGGTTGTCTTCCCGATAGAAGTAATATAAATCACGAGAAAGATCCTGAAAATCTGAATTTGATACAATGTGTCATTCTGAAGACTTAGAACCAGACGGAAAGTACTCTTCATCATCAGGTTTATTGTTATCAGTTTGATCATCATCAGCAATGAGTTGAACTTCCTTCAGTTCCTGCAGTTGAGTCAATCATATCGTCCAAGACTACGGGGTTCTTAACAGTTGCAACATCAGCATACTTTATGTGCTTTTGAACTTTATAATGATGACCGTTTACGTCCGTTTTATAAAAATAACAATCATCTGGTTTATGATAAGGCTGATGATGCCACATCATCGGAGAATATTGAGAAATTCGACTTTTCTGGCAACGTTTTGATTTATATCGAATTTCAATGAAACAAACAATAAAACTTTGACGTTTTAATAAGGTTAAATTATAATAACAAATTTCTTTTGTTAATCAATGTACAGTGTGAACTTTGGTACACTTGGGAGCTTTTTCATATTTCCATTGAAAAAAAAAAGTGCTATAATGTGTCAGATATTTTCGTAAGTTCTAACCAGTTCTGTTGTATGCAGTACAGTGTACTCTTATGTATTCATATATACTTCAATAAATATATCGCATCTATAATAACGCATCAAAACACGTCCTTATTCCCATTTAGCGTAAGTTATACCTACATACCAAATAAGTAAAAAAAAAAAAAAAATCTTAAAACTCACACAACTCTATTAATTTTAATTCAATTACAGTCAAATATAGCTCATTCGACGCAAAATTAAATTTACTATAACAGTAGTGTACTAAAAAAAATCCTCAATATCGGATAATATCGTAAAAATTATGTCAAAGCTGAAAAAAATAGAGCAAAAATAAAAAAATTCCAAATACTTCCGCCTACAGTGTCGTCAGTTGTCATTTCAGAAAAATTGTCAACACACTGTCAAAAAGGCTTGTTTTTGTTCTTTCGAACTAAAAAAACAAATTCGAAATCGGATGGAAATTGGCGAAGTTAAGAGTGATTCTTCACATCAACCTACTGAAAAACGGTTTTATGGCCATAAAACGAGATTTTGGGGGTGTATTGGAAATTTCTCCTATACCATTTTTCTTAGTTTTACTATATCTACAAGTTGTACTAGGTCTCCATAAAAGTATAAAATCACTGTCGCACAGTGTTATTCATGAATTCTTACCAGGGATGCCAACTTTTAACTTCATATCAACAAATTTCTAAAAAAATAGGTTTTTTGGTACATTTTTCTTCAATAACTAAATTTAATATATTACATATTACACTTTCTACTATAATAATGAATTAAGATAATGAACAACAATAAACAAGCAATTAAACATTTCAAAAGTTCGCGTAATACTGTTTTTTAATTGCTAGATGTAAAGACGATTAAGGCCTCTGAAAATATTTAATTTGAGATTAAATTAAAATCTTACATATTGGAAAGCAATGTCAGTTAAATCTTCAATAATATTGATCACTGTATTTACTGACGAATCTGTAAATTATTGACACCTATCTTATGATTACTTAAGTGGTTTTTGAGATCCGATATATTTTTTTAAATTGAGCTAAGAAATCCAGAAAATCAATTTTTTTAGCAAATTACTTTATAAAACTGCAAACTCTCTTCAGCTACCGAAGTTTGTCGAATGTTTCAGAATTTTTAGCTACTGAATGATACCATTTTTTCTTTTATTTTTCATAAAAAGTGGACGTGATTGATAACTAATTTTGCCCATCTAAATCCAATACACTCTGATATGCACAACTGCAAATAAAAATAAACAACCAAGAGTATATACTTATGTATATAAATTATGAATAATAAAATCAACAATGCCCAAAATTGATTCCCACATTTAACAACTGCGGCAACTCTTACTCATAAGTTTTGACATTTCATAAATAAAATCAGTTTTTTCGTGATTTCTTCATTTTTCGACGATGTTTTTTGAGACCATAAGTTACATATTATTGTCGCATAAAAAAACACTAATATTAAGTGGATTTGTATGGTGTGGATGCAGTAAAAGTGCTGAAAATTCTATTTAAAAATTTGAAACGGCGAACGTCAAAACAAAGTGCACAGTGTTCAACTGCCGACAAAAACATAAATTTATTTCTAATGTGTAATATATTACTCTGTTTTAACTTTTAATTTAGATAAACAAAGTTAAATAAAATATTAAATATAAGACTTTTGGTTCAGCATGGCCCCAAATAAAAGAACATTGTTAAATTTGAATCCGAAGTGGAGTGTAACTTTTTTATGCAAGTATGTAGACGGAGAATCACAATGCCTTGTATGTGAAAAACGTGTGGTATGTAAGCTTTTTAACATAAAGAGACATTATGAGCTGCACAGAAGTGATTATGATGAATATGTAGGAAAAGAAAGGAAAAGTATATACAAATCCTTAAGTCTAAACGAAGAGCTCGATTCGATGTGCCAAATTACAGAAGGTCGGAAAAATTCAAATCATTAACATTTTTTTTATTTCTTAGGAAAGCGAAGATTACGTTGTAGATGATGCAAAGCGTGCAACTTATGAAATCGCGTTAAATCTTGTTCGTGAGAATGCATGCATTTTCGGATGGCGAATTGGTGAAGTCTTGTATATTAAAAGCAGTAGGAATTTTGTCCCCTTATCTCGTAGAACTATAAGCAGACGAGTAGATGAAATGGCGGAAATTACAGAATCGCAGATAAAAGAGCGTATAAAATCATTCACAGCGATTTCATTGGCAATCGACAAAAGTACAGATATATCCGACATAGCCCAATTAGCGATTTTTATCCGAGGAGTTGATGCCCACCTAAATATATGTGAAGAACTTTTGGACATTATTCCAATGACAGGGACGACTAAAGGTGAAGATTTATTTCAATGTGTTAATGAATGTACTGAACGTATGGGTGTATCATGGCGAAAAGTGGTTTGCGTTGCCACCGATGGTGCGAAATCCATGAGCGGATGCAAACAAACATTGCCATATGCGTGTGATTTGAATTTGAGAGCAACTAAGTACTCACCAAGAATACCCACTCTGCTATGATAATTTCCTCAATGTTTTTTGAAAAAATCCTCTATTTTTTTAATGGAAACATGTATAAATTGTCCTTTTTAACAAAATAAAATGTATAAAATCCATTGTTTAAATAAAACATGGCTGGTTGAGATTACTGTTCGCTGTTGTGACCAGCATTCTTTAAAAAAATGCACTAACATAAAAACATACGATATACATACATACTTATATTTAAACGAAGACAATTTTTTCATTCAGAAAAATATACACCGATTTGTCAGTACAAATTTATCTCCACATAGTTTAGCAACTATGAAAGTTTGACATGCGAATGTTCAAACTTCTTGATTATAAAATCGCCTATGCTTCTTGGTTACAAAAATTATAAAAGTAAATAAAATAGAAATTTGCACAGATGATGTTAATATTCAAAGAAGCGTTTCCAATAAAAAAAAAAACCAAAAGCATTTTATTATTGTATTTAATATGAACGATCAACACTTCGAAATCCCTTAACATGGAATGAAGTCCCCTTATCTGGTAACTTTGCTATTGGCAAAGCTTCACTCTCTTTTTTACAAACACATATGCGTTGCTCAGAAGTGATTAATATACGTACACGCCTATTGCTTACCCTTTTGATGTAAGTTTGCCGCCCCCCCATCTAGCACTTTGCTAGCCCGTCCCTATATTAGAGGATCAAGGTGGTCATAAATCAGTTGTTCAAATATATATATATACTAGTTTTAACCCGCGGCCCCGCTCGCGTAGGTGTAGTTTTGAGGTATTTAGGATATGTACATAAAAGAATTACAAGCAATAATTTCATAAAAAATATTTTTTTATTAATAACCATTATATTACAATACCCGGCGTCCGTTGCTATGCCTTGTTGAATAAAATCAAAACAACCAATCAGAAAAAATCAAGCAAATTTATTTTTATTAATTTTCTATCTCAAACCGTTTTTGAACTTTGCATTTGGGTCATAGTTGAACAGCTTATGCGGAGTATGAAGTCTAGATTGTGCTATAAATAGTGAGAAATAGGAAAAACTAAGATTTTTTAGATCAAATTTAAGCATATGTTTGATTATTAGTAACGAATGAGAGTGGGGGCGCGGCCTGGGGACTGTGGGAAGGGAGTTCCACCATAAAAACATGCCTATAACCGTCAGTGGTAACACTGCAAGTTTGACATTTGATACTTCTTATACAATTTTTGACAATTTGCAAATACGTTTGTTTGCATTTTTGAACGCGTATAATACTAAAATGGAAATTTTGCTGAATCTAACACTAGACGAAATTTGTGAGCAAAGAAAAGATAGATTTTCTTTAAATTTAAGAAAACGGAGGCTAATGAAGTCAAAGAGAAAAATGTTTAGGTACAAAACTTCGTCGAAGTCCTCAAAATACCTCCAGGATGTTGCTTCTCTACCGGAAGAATTATTTCTTTTCTTAATGCGCTTGTACGTTACCGAGAGATTTAAGAATTTTCTCTGCGCTGTGGTGCTGTCCTGTCTTATATTGGGATTTACATTTTTAACTTCGTTCACAACTTTCTTCCACAATAAATTTTTTTTCCTTCTACCCGATTTAAACTCGACCTCCATATTCAACCGCACTCTCAGTAATAACTGTGTCTCCGCATTACTGAGATTTTCATTAAAAATTTAAAAATAATAATTTATACAATTATTATTAACATAATTTAACTAAATTTCAATACAAAAATTAAAATAAAACAGTTTTGCACTTACTTTTCATCAGACATCGCAGTTAAATGCAGTAAACAATTTTTTGATAGAAATTATGAGTGACAACTGATAGAATTGTTGTCTTTTTGAACGCTTGATTATTGCAGTGCTGCCATATTGGCATTTCTGAACGTTCTGTTTGTTATGCAATTGTAGTTTGCGCGTCATGTTGCATTTACGAACACAGCCACCTTCATTGGGTGCAAATATAAGTGTATAAAAATGTTTACGTCACTTGGTGTTGTCGTGATGCGCGGACAACGTACCTTTATAGTATAGATAATTGGCGCGTACACCGTTTTTGTGTGTTTGGCCGAAGCTCCTCCTCCTATTTGTGGTGTGCGTCTTGATGTTGTTCCACAAATGGAATTGTTCAAATAGCTTCGACAAAATAGGCAAGAATATTATCAGCCTGTATGATGCAGGCTTGTTGGCATCTTTATTTGATTTTGGCAGAGCATTATTTCAAAAACTTTCCAAGGCAAAGGGAGATATTTGAGTCTTATTGACGAGTTAAATACATTCCTTAGGTACTTAATTCCATTGCCGGGCAGATTCTTAATAATTTTTTCCATTAATTCTGTCGAAGCCTGGAGATTTTTTATTGTTTATATTCTTAACTTTTGTCAGGATTTCATGTATGGCCACTTTTCTGATTTTTCCATCTTTGGATTCAAATGTATCAGGTAAGTTATTTTGTTGCCTATTTTTTGGATTGTAGAAGATATTTTTTAAGTGTTTCGCAAGTGTGAAAGTTTTTCCCAAATGTGTTTTAGCCCACGTGTTATTTTCCGTAAGAATTGCATGTTGGTGAAGTGTTGTTTTGTTAATGTTCTTCGTCGCTTTCCATAGTGAGAATTTGTCATTTATTGTAGGGTCTAAATTTTATTTATTTATTTATTTATTTATTATTTGCCAGATAATTTTGTAGCTTTTTATTTTCCAATTCCTTTAACATCTGTTTAATATCTTTAGTCATATTGTTTAAGATTGTTTTATCGCCTGGATGTCTTGTTGTTCGCCATTGTTTCCTTAGTTTTCTTTTAAGTTTTATCTTCTGCCTAATATAGTCCGGAATATATTTTCTTTTGGTTGTGTACTTGACTGTTGGTGTTGATAAGGTTATTGCGTGAATGTTTGCATTGGTGAAAAACGCAATAGTGCCGTCGATTTGTTCTTCAGTTTTAAGTGGTACATTACGCCTATAATAGTTTCTCGGAAAGTTTTCCAGTCTGTGTTTTTATTGTATAATTTTGAGAAATGTACCATAAAAATATTGGTGAATGATCTGATGAGAAATCGAAGTTAGGTTTAATTGTGAGTTGATTTCTAACGGGTGATTTTTTAGCTATTATCTTTTTAAACAGTTGGTTTAAACAGCTGGCGTACGTTTCGTGTTTTGTTTCACTGTCAAACATCTTCAGTTTGGTCTATAACTTAACCATGAACCCTTTCACAAACGAACAACGCTTGCAAATTATTGAATTTTATTATAAAAATGTGTGTTCGGTTAAGAAAGTTGTTTGCGCGCATCTTCCATTTTATGGTCAGTTTAATCGACCCACTGAAGCGGCTATTCGAGCTATTGTGACTAAATTTAGAACCAAGTTTACATTATTGGACATCGAACCACCAACACGCTTACGTAGAGTGCGAACTGAAGAAAATATCGCAGCTGTATCGGCCAATGTTAATTATGACCATCAATTATCGATTCTTTTGTCTTAAAACCTTCACTTCATATTTTACATGTTTGATGCAATTTAGTGCTTTGGTGATATTGTTGATATTTTCAACATTTTGAATATATAATATATGGGGGTTAGTTTAGGTGCACGATTTTTCTCCGTTAAAGTTGGCATTGTCCCACTGTCCCACTGTCACAATCTGAGTGATCCGTATCAGCGGAAGGAGCGAATCGGTTTGAGTCACTCAACCAATATGATGTGAGAGACGTTTGCTTTGTTTGCGATTGTGCTTGTGATTTTTGTTTTTTACTTGTTCTGCCACCTTCCAATGCTGTGACGGGAGAATTTCGCGTGGGCTTTGGTGTAGAGTTTACAGTATTTGCTTGGCTTTGCAATGTTGAATTACCTGTGGGCATTATTGGTATTCCTGATGAAATTACAAAGTTTGTTATTGTGGTTATGGTGTTAGATGCAATTGTTGTAACTGGAGTATTTGTTATTGTTATAGTATAACTGATTGGAGTAGTTTTGTTGGTTTTTGGCGTTGTGCATTGGTTGCTCCAGCTGAGCGTAGCTGAAGGTGTTGGGGTAACAATTGGTGGTACAGGTCGAGCAGATTTTTGCGTGCACAATGCATGCAAATTTGAGAGAGATGAGCTCCCATTTTTTTAGGTTTTGGCGCGAAAACTAGCGGGTCACTTCACTAGCTCGGCGGAGAGCGCTCTACAGGCATTATGCGAGTGTTTTTTTTTTTTTATTTATTTAGTTATTTTAGTGTTGATGAACAAAATATGCTGCTAAGATTGACTTAGCAAGTTAAAGTGTCTACTTCGCTGAGTTTATTTGCTTTGTTTTGATTTTTGCAATGCACTTTGTTGGTATTTATGATTACTATTGAAAAACGCGTCTGCACAGTTCGATAGTTGACGATGGACTGATATAAAACCAAAAAAATTCCCTGGATTTGACCAAATCACAGGACTTACCTATATTAAAACAACTAACATCTCGCGTAATAACCTACATGCGAAATATATTTAACGCTTTGTTTAGGCTTTTATATATTTTCCGAAGGTTTGAAAAATAGCGAAAATAATAGCTATTTCCAAACCTGGCAAGGATCCAGCAATAGCATCATCATGTAGACCAATTAGCCTACTTCCTATAATGAGTAAGATATTCGAAAAGCTGCTCATTGTGAGAATAAGGCCAATTATTGACCAACACAAAGTGATCCCTGACCATCAATTTGGTTTCAGATAAAAACACTCGACAATACAACAAATACACCGAGTATCACATAAAATATTAAGTGAGCTAGACGCAAAGAAATTCTGTGTTGGCATTTATTTTGCATTGAAAAAGCATTTGACAAGGTTTGGCACAAAGGACTGATTACTAATTAACAATATATGCAAACTACTGGAAAGTTCCATAACGGATCAACGTTTCTATGTTAAATTTAACGACAATACCTCATCACTCCAAAATTCCACAGGTTAGCGTACTCGGACCACTGCTTTTTATCTGACATACCTGTGCCCACTGACGTAAATGTCATGTTGGCTACATTCGTAGATGACACAGTTTTACTTTACGGGCATACTAGCTTAGCGAAAGCTACGAAGAAGATGCAACAAGTATTTTACAAAAACCAAAGAATGGTTCGACTCGTGGAATATTAAAATAAATGCTCTGAAAACGCAGCAGGTTATATACACAACAAAAAGAAACTTCATACCAAGAAACGTCACCATAAATGGAACTCCTATTCTTGCATCCTTAGCTGCGAAATACCTAGGTATACATCTGGACAGCAGACTACTTTGGAGGCATCACTTTAAAAACAGGAAGGACAAATCAAAAATAGATTCAAACAACTCTACTGGCTGCTAAACAAAAACTCAACTTTGTCCTTGTACAATACAGTTTTAATCTACAAAACAATTATAAATCCCATCGGGACTTACGGAATACAGCTATGAGGAACAACCAAAAAATCTAACACTAATATTATAAAAACAAAGCAGCAATCTAAAATCCTAAGAATAATAACTGATGCGCCCCGATATATCTGAAACCACGGCTTACACAGTGAACTGGACATTACCACAATCAAAGAAGAAATAACAACAACAAATAAAATCTCAACTCAACCTACGTGGCCACCAAAGGTGACAACAGGCATAGAACGTATCGTGAGACTTACCAAGTTGCAGTAGGACGGAGAGGCAGCGAACCCTTCTGTGAGTCGTTTCAGTTGGATTCCACTCCACTTACTAAGATCACAGAGATTCAATACCCCAGCCCAATCGCAATCTGCTTCAACTCCAGTATGTCGTAATCAAGATCTTACTGTCAACCAGACGCTGACCAGGTAGCCGCCCACTATGAGTCAATCGCTCCTGGATTTTTCTATTGTTCACCATGATCGTGCATGGAGATGGGGGCACTTTTTTCTTTTTATTGAAGGCGATGTCGAATCGCCATTAACACAGAAACCTCATTGAGATAGCTTTTATACGCGCGTTTTCTTATGCTGCGTTCTCCGTTTTTGACGCTTAAGGTAAGAGCGAACTCTGAGAGTTTCTGTTCCTCTTGATACTGAGATTAAGTTTTTGGTCAGACCTTGCACCCGAAGACACTACCAATTGAGCTCCCCAACTCAGGGACTGGTCACCCTAGATTTTAGTCGCCTTTATGACAGGCATGCCTTACCTCGGGCAAATCGAGGTAGAGATGAAGAAGGAAGAAGAAATTGTGTCCGTACAACACCTCTTCTGTGAATGTCCTACACTTTAAAGAAACCATACCAAATATCTTGGCGACTTTTTCTTTGAGGACCTGGGAAATTTGCAAAATGTCTCACTTGTGGTACTAGTTATATAAATACACATATATATATATATATGTATATATATATATGCCAATATATTTATATATATATGCCTATATCTATATATGTAATTGGCGCTTACACCCTTTTTGGGTGTTTGGCTGAGCTCCTCCTGAGAAG
The DNA here is from genome assembly GCF_028408465.1 of Anastrepha ludens. Lineage (NCBI taxonomy): Eukaryota > Metazoa > Arthropoda > Insecta > Diptera > Tephritidae > Anastrepha > Anastrepha ludens. Next base: position 98,065,860 of record NC_071503.1, read on the forward strand.
GTAGTTTAGATTTAATTGGCCGGTAGAGCAGATGAACGCGAAGCTGGGGAGAAGATCAGATATGAGGTCGCAGTTTGGGAGTACGAAACCGTAGCACCAGGAAAACAACCGACTTTGAATCACACAAAAATCCTCCGAACCAACCAGCGGCTAAGCGTAACCGATCACAAGATGTGAGCGGGCATGCTGCCAAGCAAACAAAAAATGTCTCGACTCAGGGCGCTGGAGGCCCTACAACAAGGTCTGTGGCAGCGGCTGCGAGAGTTGCGTATAGCGTGGTGGCCCATTGCGTCGAATACCTCGTAGGAAACCAAGGACAGGCACCTCTTTTCGGCTCGGGAGATATCTGCTGCGGCTGTTGGGGCGATGAGTTCTCTAAGGGGTTCCTGAAGAAGTGCGTTGCTAACTCTGCAATGCCTGAAGCTCCTATGGACAATTAGTCTGTGATTAAGTTGGAGGAACTTCAGAACAACTGCTCTGCAGCCCTGCTGCTTATTTCTGATATCTTTCAGCAAGAAGGAGTTCCCTCGCTGGTAGAGCAATACGCTAACCGACTTGAAAGAAAAGCTTTGGAGGGTTTTTTACAAATGCTACCAAGCTAAAAACTTTCAAACTTTCCATGTAATGATGAATAAATACAAAAAAGCCATGTTATAGAGATTAACTCACTTCCCCTTATGACCGGAACTGACACCCAGGGTTCGGGGGAAGCATACTACTAGTGGTGAAAAATGGCACATTGGCTATGTCAATGGAGGGCCGAGTGGGTGTGAGTGATACACCGTCGTCGAAACGATCCGAAGCAACTGAACAAGTTGTGGAGGATGTGGAGATGGCTGAAAATCTCTCAGTAACCTCAGATGGATTTCTGGTACCGAGTAAGTCTTTGATAACGGTCAACCCTGGCGTGAGTCAGGTAAGTACCGGTAAAAACACTGAAGTTATAGGAGATTTGAACGCAGGTGCTGGTCTATCCGCAAGACGGATCAAACTAAAAAATCAGAAGGCGAAGAAAGCCGAAGCATTAGCTAAGGCAAGTACTCAAGCTCTGTCAACTTCGACACCTGTAACGGAAATGGGAAAGCTTAACAGAAAAGAGGATTCCTCTGTAACGTTGCCCTCTTCCGGAAACGAAACGGCGTCTGTGCCAAAAGACGGGAAGAGAAGAAAGCCAAAGAAGAATAAAGTCGAGAGACGGAATTCGGAAATGCCTGCATCCTCGACCCAATTCAAGGCAGATAAACGTTTTCCCGTTTTGTTCATGTTGGTTTTTTTTGTGGAGGAGGAGAAGCATCAAAAGACTATGGCCGAAGCCGTGGTGTGGTACTTTAACCCAACTAAACCCCCCCTCATGTCCTACGATATGTCCTCCTGGAACTTCACCGTTACGTAGTACGTCAGGAGGCCATTGTAAGTATTTAACGGGTGATTTTTTAGCTATTATTTTTTTAAACAGTTGGTTTAAACAGCTGACGCACGTTTCGTGTTTTGTTTCACTGTCAAACATCTTCAGTTTGGTCTATAATTTAACCATGAGTCGTCCTACAAACGAACAATGCTTGCAAATCTTTGAATTAAGTTTTGCTTTGAATTTGTTAAGAAAATTTAAGATCCACCTTTTTATCGAAAAATTGTGTTCAGCGACGAAGCTCATTTTAGGATCAATGGGTACGTAAATAAGCAGAATTGTCGATTTTGGAGTGAAGATCAGCCAGAAGAGTTGCAAGAGCTACCAATTTAATCAGAAAAGGTCCAGTTTGGTGCGGTTTATGGGCAGGAGGTATCGTTGGACCGTACTTCTTTAAAGATGCTGCGAATCGTAACGTAACTGTGAATGGTGAGCGCTACCGTGAAATGATATCCAACTTTTTTTTGCCCAAAATGCAAGAGCTTGACTTGCACGACATGTGGTTTCAGCAGGACGGTGCCACATGCCACACAGCACGCATAACAATGGACTTGTTGAGAGAAAAGTTCGGTGAATATTTTATTTCACGTTCGTGACCTGTAAATTGACCACCCAGATCGTGCGATATAAGGCCTTTAGATTATTTTTTGTGGGGCTTTGTTAAAGCTCATGTCTATTCAGACAAGCCTGCTTCAATTCACGTCTTGGAAGACAACATTAAAGCATTTATATGTGAGATACCGGCCGAAACAATGGAAAGAATAGGAAACATTTGTTAAAAAATTTCCGATCAGGGCTACACCCCAAGGTGGGGTAATTTCTCCACTTCTGTGGAACCTAACTGTCAACAATCTTCTACAAGAACTGGAAAAAAATGGAGGTAAAATAATATCATATGCCGATGATAGTGTAATAGCAATCTCGGGGAAACACCTTCCAACATTATGTGACCTCCAACAAAGATCTCTCAACAGACTATCACTTTGGCGTAAAAGTCGAGGACTAGAGGTAAATCCGGAAAAAACGGATCTGATACTTTTTAGTAGGAAACACAAAACACCTACTCTTCAACAAATATTCCTAGGAGGGAAACCACTTAGAGTAATAGAAAGGGCAAAATATCTAGGGGGCTTCCCGGACTGGTGGACTATGCACTCCCGCCTATACTTGCCATTACATCGTTTACGACCCTCCTACCCTCAAGGGAAGAGTGGGAACGGGACGACGTGAGACAGGGCGAGTCCATCCATGTTTACACAGATGGCTCAAAGCTCGATGGCAGGATGGGCGGAGGTGTATATTCTGAACATCTGGGGATCTACTTCAGTTTTCGGCTCCCCGACTACTGTAATGTCTTTCAGGCTGAGCTGATGACAATAAGAAAAGCCGCGACACTGATACAGTGTGATGCGATATCCGGAAATGATATCTACATTTTCACTGATAGCCAAGCGGCGATAAAATCCCTCACAAAACAGTCGACAACCTCCAAGGTAGCCATCAAATGCCGTACATCTCTTAACGAGATGGCTGAGTCATTTCACCTAAAGGTAACATGGGTTCCTGGCCATCGCGGCATTGAGGGTAAATGTAGAGCCGATGAACTAGCAAGACTCTGCACTAAATTGTCTGACGAGCACATAGATTATGACATAGGGATACCCTTACAAACATGTAAGCTACGCATCCTTGAGGAAATTGTAAAGAAAGCAAACGAAAGATGGCGAAATGAAGCAACCGGCAAAATCGCCCGTCAACTTTGGCCGACTCTAAATGCTAAACGCACAGAATCTCTGCTAAGCCAAAATAAACGCAGTCTTAGCACATTGATCTCAGTCATAACGGGGCACTGCCTAATAGGCAGACACGCCCAAAGGATGGGTGTGCAAACACATGACTTCTGTAGAAGTTGTCTAGATGAGGACGAGGAAGAGACAATCTCGCACCTACTGTGCCACTGCCCTGCTCTATCCAGACGCAGGTTTACTATTCTGGGTAGACAATTTTTTCATGAGCTAGAAGACCTCAGTACTATAGAAATCAGAGATATTTTAAAATTTTTGAAAAACACACACTGGAGATAGGGACAAGCTCCCCACGCGGCATCACAATGGGCTATGAGCCTGAGTGTGTCCCACAGGACAACCGCTTCAACTTAACCAAACCTCACCATTTAATGCGTTATTTATTCTTACGGCTTTTTCACTGACTGAGGTAAATGATGCTTAAAAGTAGGGTTAGGTTAGGTTAGTATGGTTGCCCAGGGAGTGAGCACACTTGGACGAAGAAAGATTCGTCCTTTGTGATACCATTGTCAAGGAACTGAGGAGAGGGGAAGGACCGATGAGGTGCAGGGAGAGGGCGGGGAGAGGTGGTGATGGGAAGGTTAGGAGCGTGCGGATTATGAACGATGACTATGTTTGCGTCAACCGCTTAATGCTGCTGATGAAACTCATCAGATTTTTAATGTCAGCGCCAGCTATATCAGCAGGCGTGGCAAAGAAGTAAGAGCCAAGATGCCTGAATCTTAGCCCCGCCAGGGCAGGGCAGCTAAGGAGAAGGTGCTGAGATGATTCCACCTCATCCTCCATACATACAGCACAGAAAGGACTCGAGGTGATTCCAAGTCTCACAGCATGCACTCCTCGCGCATTGTGTCCTGTGAGAGAACCCACTAGATTGAAGAGCTGATATTTTGTTAGCCTCAGAAGCTCACCCGAGCGCCTTCGGTCCACACGTGGCCAGAAGGATTTCGCGACTTTGCACGTTTGTGCATTTGCCCAGCGCTCGCTGAGTTTGCGCGATGTCCATCTTTCCAGGAGCAGACCGCAGGTAGTCAGCGGGATTCCAATTTTCTCCCTCCGCGGGGAAATCACCTCACATGTCCCTTGTCTGGCCAGCTCATCCGCCTCACAGTTTCCCGCAATGTCGCTGTGACCGGGAACCCAGATGAGGCTGATGTTAAAGAATTCGGACGCAGTCGAAAGTGAGGTCAAGCATTCCTTGACCAATTCTGAATGCACCGTCATAGGCCCGAGGGCCCTTATTGCCGCTTGGCTATCGGAGTAAATATTTACCTTTTTGACTGTTAGTACACATTTGAGCAGCCAATCAGCTGCCTCCTTGATTGCGGCTACCTCTGCCTGGAACACACTGCAGTGGTCCGGTAGCCTGAATTTTAGTCTGATGGGAAGCCCTTCGAAAAAGACTCCTCCGTCAACCTTTCCTTCCAACTTCGATCCATCCGTGAACAAGTTCACCAGGCCCTGCCCCCAAGTGTAGCCCCCCGTCCACTCTTCCCTTGACGGGATGTGAGGGGAGAATGTTCCGGTTGGACTAAACGAGGGTATACACTGGTCTGTTGACAGAGGTATGAACTCAAAGTTTCTAAGGATGCTTGAGTGCCCATAAGGGAGGTTGAGCTTATAGCCCCTCAGTCTGATTGCGGTACGTGTAGCGGCAGTTCTGCCTGCGATATCTACGGGTACCACATTTAACATTGCGTTGAGCGCCAGAGTAGGAGTAGTTCGAAGCGCCCCACTGATTCCAATGAGTGCAGACCTCTGGACTCTCTCTAGCTTTTTAACTGAGGTCGTCTTCTCTAGTGAGTTCCACCAGACTATGACTCCATATAACAAGATAGGCTTTACAATAGTATTATACAGCCAGAAAACAACTCAAGGCGAGAGGCCCCATCTTTTGCCAATTGCGCCCTTGCACCCATACAAGGCGGTTGTTGTCTTCCTCACCCTTTCCTCAATATTGGGCTTCCATGTAAGTTTGCTGTCAAGGATAATACCTAGGTACTTCACCTTGTCAGAAAGCATCAGAGGAGCGCCCCTTAGTGAGGGAAGTTGAGCTCTGGGTATTTTATATTTCCTCGTAAATAGGACGAGCTCCGTCTTAAGAGGATTCACCGACAGGCCACAATCCGTTGCCCATCTAACAACTGCTTTCAGATATCCCTGCATCAAGTTGTACAGAGTATCCAAAAAATTTTCCTCTAACAATTAGTGCCACGTCATCCGCGTAGGCAATTACCCTGCAGCCCCCCTTCACCAGCTCCTCCAACAGATAATTTAGAACAACAACCCAGAGGAATGGTGAGAGAATCCCACCTTGCGGAGTGCCTCTACTCACCTGCCGGTGGATGGAGATACCGCCGCACTCTGCCGTGACAGTTCTGTCGCTAAGCATTTTGTGGATAAATCTTATAAGGTCGGTTTCGACCCCTAGTTTACCTAGAGACCTGGTAATTGCCTCCGGGAGGACGTTGTATGTAGGGCAGATTCCACCGATGTACCCTTGCAATAAGCATGTTGAGTATGCGACAGTCGACGCCGAGGAATTTCGCTTCTTATGTGCAGGTCAATCAGTCTCTCAAGGGTTTTCAGTAGGAAAGATGAGAGACTAATTGGTCTGAAGTCCTTAGGGGAGACGTGCGAACTCTTACCTGCCTTGGGTATAAAGACAACCCTCACGGCCCTCCATGATCTTGGTATATAGCCCCTGGCTACGCAGCTCGCATAGATGGGGCTCAACCAACGGCATGATACCTCCACAGATTTCTGCAGTTGGGCAGGAATGATGCTGTCAGGACCAGGAGACCTGAAGGGCCTAAAGGAGTCAATGGCCCAAGCCAGGCGACGCTCATCCAGCAACCAGCCCCGGTCCGGAACGCAAGTTGAAATGCTATCCAGGCCGGTGCTGCTAGGTGCTGGGCTCATCGGGAAATGGGCGTCGAGAAGTAACTTCAGTGACTCCTCGCCGCTCATCGCCCAACGCCCCGATTCGTCTCTTAGGTACCCCAAGGGAGCGGAACTCTTCGTGAGTACTCGTCTAAACCTGGAGGACTCATGGCAGCCCTCTACGCTCTCGCAGAAGCTTCTCCAGGAGTCCTTCTTAGCCTTTCTAATTTCGGACTTGTATATTCCTAGTCCTGCTTTATACAGTTCCCATCCCGAGGGAGACCTAATTCTTTTAGCCCTGTTAAAAAGGCGTCTGCATGAGGCCCTAAGCTCAGATAGCTCCGTTGTCCACCAGGGCGGTTTTTCGTTCCTGGGAAAAGCTGTTATTGGACAAGAGGTTTCCAAGGCCTTGTTGCAAGCTGAGGTGAAAGTTTCCACCAGTTCGTCGATCGCTTCTTCCGATAGATCTAGATTTCCTCCCGGTGCTTTGGGGAGTAAGCTCAGCGAATTTCTATAATATGCATCCCAGTCCGTCCTCCTCAGGTTCCTGTAGGGGGATCTTATTGGACGAGTTTGAGTGAGAGAGAACTGAATGTACCTATGGTCCGAGAAGGAATGAGTGTTTAGCACCCTCCAATCGGAGATTCGGTTTATCAGTGAGGAAGAAGCCAGAGTAAGGTCAAGCACCTCTTATCTGGCTGCGGTAATAAAAGTGGGGTCCTTACCCCTGTTACATATAAACAAGTCCTCGTTTAAAACATAATCAAAAAGTGACTCACCTCGTGCATTGATGTTAGAACTTCCCCAGCAGGTGTGATGGGAGTTCGCGTCAGTGCCTATGATAACGCCGATTTTCCTGCGTTTTGCTTCAGCCAGGGTTTTCCTTAGCAGCGCCGGAGGTGGTTCCACCTCGTCATCGTGTGCCATATATACGGACATCAGCCATAGCTTTCCAGCCGGGCCCTCCAGGCTCACCGTCACAATGTCTTCATTGCTGAAATTAGGCAAAATAAATGCGTTAAGTTCCCTCCTGATGAGTATACAGGATCTTGGTTTACCTGTCTTGCTATACGCCACCAGTTTGTAGCTTTTCGTCCTGAGCCCAGAAATGTCGTTGCTGCTCAGCCACGGCTCCTGAATCAGGACTATATCAGCTCCACCTTGCTCAAGGTGGATAAGTAGGTTGGCGGACGCCGCCTTAGAGTGCTGAAGATTTATCTGAAGAATATTCATCCCCCAGGATCCTCTCCATCACCTCCAGGACGGCGTCCTCGCTCTCCGAGGCCATAAGCCTCTCCTCCTCCGCCCTGTCGAAGAACGACCAGATGCTTATGACGGACCCCGGTAAAGAGCTTGCGTCATCAGCATTATCACTCTCCGACGTGACGGAATCTACCTCCATGTCCACAGGAGCTTCCTCTACTGTGGGCCTTGCTTCTCCCAGCACTTCCGGATGTGCGGGGGCATCTCCTCCGGCATCGGTTTGCTAGACCTTAAGGACTACCTTCTCGAAGCCATAGTTGATGACCCCCTTTGCTTCAGCAAGAGGACTGAGAGACTCTGCATTCAGCAGAATCAGCGCTTGCCGGTAGGATAACTCAGTTTTCTCCACCTTAACCTGCTTAAAAGTAATTTTCGAGTCAATGAGTACTCCCAGATATTTTATATATGGCTGCGACCTTATGTCATGGTCAGCTGCCGTAATCACTAATTCCTCACGTACCCGCCGTGTTGTCAGTAATATGGCTTCTGTTTTTTATCTGCAAGTTCTAACTTCACATTTCCAAGCCATCTTCTAATTCTTACAATTGTATCGTTGCAAAACGCTTGCAACACGTCCAGATACTTTCCCACTACCACCAACGCAACGTCGTCTGCGTATCCAATGAGGGTAACATATTCAGGAAGCTCAAGCGGGAGGATACCGTCATACGTAGCATTCCAAAATGTTGGGCCAAGCCCCGAGCCTTGTGGGACACCGCCAGTTACTTTATATGTGCCTATTCTGTTGTCAGTATCATAAAGCAAGAGACTGTTTTCAAAGTAGCTTGATATGACTTTTTGCAGATATTTCGGCAACGCGAATCCTCTCAGTGCACTCATAATCTGGGGCCAGCTTGCGGAGTTGAACGCATTTTTTATGTCTAAGGTAACAAGAGCGCAGTATTTCTTCGTTCCACCTTTCCATTTCCTGCCGCTACACAGTGTGACTTTTTTTACTTTTAGGATGCCAAAATTAATAACAGCCAAACCAATAGAACAATTCATTTCAAATTTTGCAGTGTGGTTGCAGATACCTAAATCTGATTTGAGAATAAAAATGGGCGTGATACGCCCACTTTTTCTCCTTGCCCACATATAAGATAAAATTTCACATAATCATATTTTCTACTTTAAAAGCATTTTCCAGTGCCAATTTAAATACAAATGGTTTAGATTTCTTAACTTTAGCTTAGAGGCTTATGATATTTAAAAGATTTCATTCAGCCCCTGGGTACCTTTTTATACTACATTATACTGCTCAATGAAGGAGATAATCACAAATTGTTTCAATGATAAATATGTCACTAATCTTTATTTTATTAATAGTAAGCCAATAAACAGTTTCTAAAGATTAAACATAACAAAACATAAACATTTATTCGAAAGCAATTATTCATAATACTTCTTCCTGGGCCAGCAATGCAATTACATCTTGAGGCAAAGTCCCGCGCTTGGTTTTCGATGGCTTACGTAAGCTGCAAATGTAGGGATCGGATGATATTAGAAGCCTGTGCAATAAATCCTCATTGGTTTGAGTTCGTGAACTTTTCATTGTATACCATTCGCGATTATTTCTGACATCTTTATTTCTCGATTCTTGAACTTCTTCGGAAAGCTGACCAATAGGAACCATGCATGACGATATTATATGTCTTGAATGGAACAGTATTTTATGCAGACTGACTGGCATATTGTACCACTCATATTCCCTCAAATAAAGATCGCGTGTGTCTTTCACGTATACCTCAAAGGCCTCAGCATTTATCTCAAATTCACACCCTAAGCAAGACAATATAGTGAAAAGCCTTTTTAAGAGACATAAGTTAATGCCTGTAATGTCTGCAGTAACTTCTGTATTACTAAAAAAACGACGTGCTGTGTTTCCGTCATTTGTATTGCCAGATTTCTCTTTTGGCATATCAATTTAGATCCCAGTTTCGTTTCTAAATCTGCTTTGAATGCTTTCCTTCCTCTGTTTCAGTTTTTCCTTATTTTCAGCGCCTCTTACACACCATGTCCTTAGTTCCAACCGATATGCAATGTGCAACATACACTCCATGCACCGTATCCATGAGTGAAGTGGTGAAATGCCGAATCTTAGCATGTTTGCATCAACTTTCCGTCCGACAAAGCGCTAAAATTATTCATATCCTTCGCTGAAGCACCACATATATAACACGCTTGAGATGAGGTATATGCTGAAAGTGCTACATACTTTACCGTCAATCATACACAAAATTAGTGTACTAGTAACTTTAAAGTTTAAATTTTCCATCTTAATTATTGTAGGAAGAAGATTAGAAATTTGGTCTTCCACAATCTTTACTTCTCTCACAATAGCATCTCGCGTTTCTTTTTCAAACAAAAATTTAATGGGACAGCAATATCTGGTTGATGATGGAACAGGGTTCCTCCATATAACAACTCTACGTTCATTAACTAGAGTATACATTTGGAGAAGTACGAGTGAAACAAAAAACATGCTGCTATCAGATTGATTTTCTTCGCTGAACTTTTGCTTATACCGTTTTTGCTCCGAGCCATCGCAACCCCATTTGAAAGTCACGAAAACTTCTTGAATACTGGGAATCGACAGCAGTACTTATTTTTGTGCGTTACACAACCTTTTTATACTATGATCAATAAGCGCTTGCAACTCAATTTCAGCATACGTTTCGGTTACTGTGATTTTTTCTTTGTAACATAAAGCTTTGGACTTTTTTATGCGGTTATACGACGGATATAATTTGGGATTTATTTCTGCTGTATGCTGTCTATGCATATTATAGTCATGTGTTGAATCATTTGCATCTATTATCAGCGCAAGTGCTTGGTCTGGCGACAAACTTTTGTTGCGCTCTTTCGAAAGTCGAGATTTTTTCAACACAGTACCTCTTGACGGTGAAGACAAACACAGCTCTTTAAATAATATTGCGGAATTTCTCTTACCGTTTGATCTAAGTCCCATTTCTGCCGCCATTAACACTTGTTCGCTATTTGATACTGCTAAAAGACTTTTTCCTTTTCTGTGCGAAGAGAAGAATCGGAAAACGAAACATGTGGTCTACCTACATTGGATCTAACAGAGGATGAAGTTGATGGCCCAACATCAAGACGGTATTTTCCAAAGTCTTCACTCTTGGAAAACCAACTATAATTACGGGCTAGAACACGGGCCTTAACTCGGCAAGACCCCTCCCACTTTGAAGGAAATTGATAACACAGTTTTTTTATACGCTCTCCTAGCTTTTTAGTATCCACGTCTCTTCCGATCACCGCAAAAATTTTCTCTAACACCGCATCACGACGCGTTTCTTTTGAGCTCGTCAGCCAAATTTCAAAAAGTTCTTTCCGAGGAATCGCCATGAAAACTTCTTTTAAAGCTGTGGTGGCAAATTGTAGCAAAATTTTATTCCAGTATCTGAAACACAGAATCCTAAAGGTCGTTTCGCTGTTAAAGAATGGACGGAACTCGATGGACCAATATAAGTTTTTCTCAGTAAAATATCAAAAATAATATTAAGCTATGGTTGTTTTAGTGATATTTTACTGAGCGGATTTGTATCGATAGTAAAAACTTTATAATCCTCTTACTTACCCCTGAAGTACAAAATTGTTGAAATTTAATCAGCAAATACTCAATTTTATGAAATTGATACTTATTCGTATTATATCTTTTGACAAACTTCACAGCGATGTTCGGATAATAAATAAAAATTATTCAATTGACGCACCGACTTGTGTTTGTAAACGGTTATCTTTCTTAAAACTATTGTTTTGATAAATTTTGAGCACACTGTCGTAAAATTTGGTCATTTTTACACAACATACCGAAAGAAAATCATTTTCGCAGAACTTTTTTTTTTTAATTTTGGCATCCTAAAACGATAAAAAGTCACAGTGTGCGCTAGTGGCTTGACGAGCAATACTCATTACAGCTTGTATTGCGTCCACGGTTGAACGGCCTTTTCTAAAGCCGTATTGGTGTGGGGAAAGCCCTGTTGGTTTCTCTAGAAACTCTTGCATTATGCGTTCTAGTACTTTAACGAGTGTGTCTAGCATACACAGTGGACGATATGACGATGGATGGTCCGGCGGCTTTCCTGGTTTGAGCAGCAGTACCAACCTCTGTTTCTTCCACACTTTTGGAAAAACGCCTTCGTTGAGACATGTATTGTACAATTTAGCAAATATCTCGGGTGTTGATTTAATTGCTGCTTTCACAGCTACATTTGGCAAGCCATCTAAGCCCGGAGCTTTGTTATAAGCAATGCGCTGTACTGTAGAAAGCACTTCTTGTGTGATGACTTCTGGAATATCCACCGCCATCACCCGTTGTGTCTGTCGGGGGTTTGACTCCGCCTGATATGGAAATAATGTTGAAACCACTGCTCGCAATGGGGCTGGGCACGTTGGCTGTGGATTCTTAATAGTTCTCATTGCAACCTTATATCCTATTCCCCAGGGGTTGTTGTAACAGCATAAACATTCCCCATATTTAAATACGGGGAGTGCTGCTGGAGTGACAGTCCTTGGCCGGATATAAATCCGGGTCGTTTCGGTAACGTAGAACCGATTGTCGTGGAAACGACAGGGTCGACGTTCACGCTGTCGCAAAGCTATTTAAAACAGCGATTTTTGCTAGCCTGTATATCTTTTTCAAGCGCACCTTTACAGGTTTTATGTTGTGCTAATAACGCGTCGACGGCTGGTGTACCACGAGCTTGCTTCAGCTTTCTGCGCACCCGTCTCCTCTTATTTTTGCGATGTGACTATTCCACCAATATACTGCTTTTCTGTGTGGCCTTCCCGATAACCTAGGCATAGTCGCTTCGCACTCCTTGCTGAGACAGTTGCTTATGACCGCCGTCATTCCTTCTGTTTTCATTTCCCCAGCGCTATCTAGAGTTAGGCAAGCGTTCCAGCACATGTTGAAAACTTCGTGATCAAAAGATTGTCGTTTCCACCCTTTTCGCTGTGCTCTTTGAAGGCGAAAATCACTATTTTCTACACCTATTAGTATATCGATGGTTATTGCCTTATGATCGCTGTACGTATAGATGGAATTTACAGTTCATGTTGCGTTGCGCGCTATAGTACTATGGGCGAAGGCGAGGTCCACTATTGGGCATCCTCTTTCGGTTTGAAAAGTGAATTTACCAGGTACATTGATCAATTCCAAGTCAAATGGTGCCAGGCTTTCCAAAAGCACTCTGCCACATCTGTTAGTACGCGTACTTCCCCAGGTAGTAGACCAGGCATTGAAATCGCCAGCTATAAGTACTGGATGCTTGCCAAATGTCAAGGCTATCAGCATTCGTTCATATTTTTCTGCGGTGAGGCTCGGTGGAGCATAACAACTGAAGAAATAGATGCCTTTCGTCCTAACCCATGTAAGCCGCGTTTAGTAGTCATCATTTTGCTCTGCGGCTTAATATGTCCCATTGCCCAAATCGCCGACTTGTTTGAACCATCCGACGTCCCGGAATAATCATCAATGTTTTTTTATTGCTCGGATATAAGTGCAGTATCTATTTTGTGCTCTTGCATGGTCTACTTCAAGATTTCTTGGGCAGTTTGACAGTGGTTGAGATTAAGCTGTAAACCCCTCATTGGATAGCTTCTCTTCGCACCTTTTTGGCTAATGGACATTTGTAGCAGTCAGCTGCATGGTTCCTCTTGCACAGTGCACATTGTTCAGGATTTTTGCACGTAAGTGCCTTATGGCCTTCCTGACCACATTTTCTACAGAGTCCCGATCTGTCTATTTGATCCTTGCAATTTTAAGCGACATGATCGTATCCCCAACACTTGAAGCAACGCTTAGGAATCGACCCTCTGTACCCGGTATGACACCCATCCAATTCGCACACGTTGAACCTCTAACACCTTTTTCGCTACCCCGGCTGGGAGGACAATGAAGGCCGTCTGAGTACCATTGTAGACTGTTCTCAGGCTTCTTACTGCCGCTGTATCTGGGCGTTTAATGTTGCATTGGGCATGAAGCGCGTCACTCATTTCTTCCGCAAAGGTTACCTCATCCAGGTCTCTGCACTGTACTGTTACAGTGTGGGTTTTAACCGTCACTTTTGCTGCGGTTTTCAGAACATCTTCAATCGCTGCTTGATATTCTGATGTTTTTCCGTACGGTGTCCTTTAAGCTCCATAATCAATTTCCGTTTAGCCGTTCTACGGATTGAAGAAAAGGCAGTAACACTGCAGACAATTACGCAGAAATATTTTTAAGCTCTACAACTCCGAATACCTTCCCCCGTTTGCATCAGAGCGAACTCATATTCAAGATTATAAATTGAGACCGGTGACTACACGAGAAATCCAAAAAATAATGATTGATATTTTTTGTTTTTGTTTCACTTAGTAATTTTTATAACAATTATGGAAATATATGCGTAACATTAAATCATTATTTAAATAACATTTCTTTGTACAACATAAGAGGGATAATGAAATAAGAATTATATGACATAAAACTTAGAACAGGTTGATATTTATTTTAGTGGTGTAGCATCTGCTAGGGCTGTCGGAGATTTTCGTTTTAGTCTTCGTTTTCGCAGTTCTGAATGTGGAATTTTCAGCATATCTTCGTTTGTGTGTGTTAGTAATCTGTGAATATGCTTTGTGCTGCATTCTCGAATGACGTCTTCCATAAATTTAATTTTGAGGTCCCTGTATACACAGCGTCATTGGTTATGTACCAGGCTGCGTTTGTGATAGTCCTTTGGAGTTTTGATTGTAGTCGTTGCATTATTTTAAGGTTTGATTTGTTTGCTGTTCCCCATAGTTGAATGCCATATTTCCAGATCGGAGTTATAATGGTTTTGTAGATTAACAATTTAGGTATTACCAAGTGAGAGTCGCGAGCCGTTTCGTAGTAGCCAGTAGAGTGGTCTGAATCTGCTTTTAACTTCGTTTCTCTTTTGAAGTATATGCTCCTTCCAGGTCAGTTTTGCATCAATTATTATGCCTAAATATTTGGCTTTTGTATCATATTTAATGACTTTATTATTTATAGTCAATATTTGTGGATCATACTTTCTGTTTGTGTATATTACTTGGATAGTTTTATCTGTGTTAATTTCGATTTCCCATGTATTGAACCAGGCCAGCGTTGTTTTAAGTAGCTGTTGTAGTTTATTTGTGGCAACATTTATGTTTTTGTTAGAGGTCATTAAAACGGTGTCATCAGCAAAAGTTGCAATCATGATATCGTCACTTGGGCAGGGTATATCATGTGTATAGATATTGTATAAGAGTAGCCCCAAAACGCTTCCTTGGGGAACATCTGCTCCCATACGTAGTACATCACAGCATTCGTCCTGATATTTAACATAAAAATGTCTTTCATTGAGTTAACTTCGCAAAAGTAGATAATAGGCAGTTGGAAGTATTTTCTTTAATTTGTGCAATAGTCCGGGATGCCATACACTGTCAAAGGCCTTAGCCACGTCAAGATAGACTGCGACGCAATAATTTTGTGGTCAATTTCCCTTTGTATTTTGTTTGTTACTCGGTGTACCTGTTGTATCGTTGAATGTTTTCGCTGAAAGCCAAATTGATGAGAAGAAATGTGTCGTTAGATTGCATTAGAGTAGTGATGGGCAAACTCAGCACATTTGCACTGTGCAGCAGCGTGTGCTTCTGCGTGCGTAAAAGTGCTAGGTGAAGGGGGATAACAAAGCACAGGGAAGAAGCAGAAAAATTGAGCGAGCTATGTCTGTGTTTGTACCCTGAATGAGAGAGCAATTACACTGTGTGACAAAAAAAAAAATTAAATATACTTTTATGGAGACCTAGCACAACTTGTGGCTATAGAAAAACTAAACAAAATGGTATAGGAGAAATTTCCAATACGCCCCCAAAATCTCATTTTATGGCCATAAAACCGTTTTTCAGTAGGTTGATGTGAAGAATCACTCTTAACTTCGCCAATTTCCATCCGATTTCGAATTTGTTTTTTTAGTTCGAAAGAACAAAAACAAGCCTTTTTGACAGTGTGTTGACAATTTTTCTGAAATGACAACTGACGACACTGTAGGCGGAAGTATTTGGAATTTTTTTATTTTTTCTCTATTTTTTCAACTTTGACATAATTTTTACGATATTATCCGATATTGAGGATTTTTTTTAGTACACTACTGTTATAGTAAATTTAATTTTGCGTCGAATGAGCTATATTTGACTGTAATTGAATTAAAATTAATAGAGTTGGGTGAGTTTTAAGATTTAATTTTTTTTTTTACTAATTTGGTATGTAGGCATCGAAGCATGAAAATTATAACAAGTGTCATTATAAACACATAATATTTATTGGAGTATTGTGCAGTGCAGCACTGTACGGTATGGTACGGTGCAGTACACAACGGAACTGGTTCCAAACTTAAAAATGCATTGGAAACGACCCTTTGGAGTTTAGTATGGTACGGAACATTTGTCATTCTCTTCATCAGTTTTGAATACTTCTCTGTAAGAAATTCGATAATCATCATTCTTCTGAAGTCGTCATCAACTAAATTCCATTGTTCCAATCGAGAAGCGAGCGTTTCAGGTTGTCTTCCCGATAGAAGTAATATAAATCACGAGAAAGATCCTGAAAATCTGAATTTGATACAATGTGTCATTCTGAAGACTTAGAACCAGACGGAAAGTACTCTTCATCATCAGGTTTATTGTTATCAGTTTGATCATCATCAGCAATGAGTTGAACTTCCTTCAGTTCCTGCAGTTGAGTCAATCATATCGTCCAAGACTACGGGGTTCTTAACAGTTGCAACATCAGCATACTTTATGTGCTTTTGAACTTTATAATGATGACCGTTTACGTCCGTTTTATAAAAATAACAATCATCTGGTTTATGATAAGGCTGATGATGCCACATCATCGGAGAATATTGAGAAATTCGACTTTTCTGGCAACGTTTTGATTTATATCGAATTTCAATGAAACAAACAATAAAACTTTGACGTTTTAATAAGGTTAAATTATAATAACAAATTTCTTTTGTTAATCAATGTACAGTGTGAACTTTGGTACACTTGGGAGCTTTTTCATATTTCCATTGAAAAAAAAAAGTGCTATAATGTGTCAGATATTTTCGTAAGTTCTAACCAGTTCTGTTGTATGCAGTACAGTGTACTCTTATGTATTCATATATACTTCAATAAATATATCGCATCTATAATAACGCATCAAAACACGTCCTTATTCCCATTTAGCGTAAGTTATACCTACATACCAAATAAGTAAAAAAAAAAATAAAATCTTAAAACTCACACAACTCTATTAATTTTAATTCAATTACAGTCAAATATAGCTCATTCGACGCAAAATTAAATTTACTATAACAGTAGTGTACTAAAAAAAATCCTCAATATCGGATAATATCGTAAAAATTATGTCAAAGCTGAAAAAAATAGAGCAAAAATAAAAAAATTCCAAATACTTCCGCCTACAGTGTCGTCAGTTGTCATTTCAGAAAAATTGTCAACACACTGTCAAAAAGGCTTGTTTTTGTTCTTTCGAACTAAAAAAACAAATTCGAAATCGGATGGAAATTGGCGAAGTTAAGAGTGATTCTTCACATCAACCTACTGAAAAACGGTTTTATGGCCATAAAACGAGATTTTGGGGGTGTATTGGAAATTTCTCCTATACCATTTTTCTTAGTTTTACTATATCTACAAGTTGTACTAGGTCTCCATAAAAGTATAAAATCACTGTCGCACAGTGTTATTCATGAATTCTTACCAGGGATGCCAACTTTTAACTTCATATCAACAAATTTCTAAAAAAATAGGTTTTTTGGTACATTTTTCTTCAATAACTAAATTTAATACATATTACACTTTCTACTATAATAATGAATTAAGATAATGAACAACAATAAACAAGCAATTAAACATTTCAAAAGTTCGCGTAATACTGTTTTTTAATTGCTAGATGTAAAGACGATTAAGGCCTCTGAAAATATTTAATTTGAGATTAAATTAAAATCTTACATATTGGAAAGCAATGCCAGTTAAATCTTCAATAATATTGATCACTGCATTTACTGACGAATCTGTAAATTATTGACACCTATCTTATGATTACTTAAGTGGTTTTTGAGATCCGATATATTTTTTTAAATTGAGCTAAGAAATCCAGAAAATCAATTTTTTTAGCAAATTACTTTATAAAACTGCAAACTCTCTTCAGCTACCGAAGTTTGTCGAATGTTTCAGAATTTTTAGCTACTGAATGATACCATTTTTTCTTTTATTTTTCATAAAAAGTGGACGTGATTGATAACTAATTTTGCCCATCTAAATCCAATACACTCTGATATGCACAACTGCAAATAAAAATAAACAACCAAGAGTATATACTTATGTATATAAATTATGAATAATAAAATCAACAATGCCCAAAATTGATTCCCACATTTAACAACTGCGGCAACTCTTACTCATAAGTTTTGACATTTCATAAATAAAATCAGTTTTTTCGTGATTTCTTCATTTTTCGACGATGTTTTTTGAGACCATAAGTTACATATTATTGTCGCATAAAAAAACACTAATATTAAGTGGATTTGTATGGTGTGGATGCAGTAAAAGTGCTGAAAATTCTATTTAAAAATTTGAAACGGCGAACGTCAAAACAAAGTGCACAGTGTTCAACTGCCGACAAAAACATAAATTTATTTCTAATGTGTAATATATTACTCTGTTTTAACTTTTAATTTAGATAAACAAAGTTAAATAAAATATTAAATATAAGACTTTTGGTTCAGCATGGCCCCAAATAAAAGAACATTGTTAAATTTGAATCCGAAGTGGAGTGTAACTTTTTTATGCAAATATGTAGACGGAGAATTACAATGCCTTGTATGTGAAAAACGTGTGGTATGTAAGCTTTTTAACATAAAGAGACATTATGAGCTGCACAGAAGTGATTATGATGAATATGTAGGAAAAGAAAGGAAAAGTATATACAAATCCTTAAGTCTAAACGAAGAGCTCGATTCGATGTGCCAAATTACAGAAGGTCGGAAAAATTCAAATCATTAACATTTTTTTTATTTCTTAGGAAAGCGAAGATTACGTTGTAGATGATGCAAAGCGTGCAACTTATGAAATCGCGTTAAATCTTGTTCGTGAGAATGCATGCATTTTCGGATGGCGAATTGGTGAAGTCTTGTATATTAAAAGCAGTAGGAATTTTGTCCCCTTATCTCGTAGAACTATAAGCAGACGAGTAGATGAAATGGCGGAAATTACAGAATCGCAGATGAAAGAGCGTATAAAATCATTCACAGCGATTTCATTGGCAATTGACAAAAGTACAGATATATCCGACATAGCCCAATTAGCGATTTTTATCCGAGGAGTTGATGCCCACCTAAATATATGTGAAGAACTTTTGGACATTATTCCAATGACAGGGACGACTAAAGGTGAAGATTTATTTCAATGTGTTAATGAATGTACTGAACGTATGGGTGTATCATGGCGAAAAGTGGTTTGCGTTGCCACCGATGGTGCGAAATCCATGAGCGGATGCAAACAAACATTGCCATATGCGTGTGATTTGAATTTGAGAGCAACTAAGTACTCACCAAGAATACCCACTCTGCTATGATAATTTCCTCAATGTTTTTTGAAAAAATCCTCTATTTTTTTAATGGAAACATGTATAAATTGTCCTTTTTAACAAAATAAAATGTATAAAATCCATTGTTTAAATAAAACATGGCTGGTTGAGATTACTGTTCGCTGTTGTGACCAGCATTCTTTAAAAAAATGCACTAACATAAAAACATACGATATACATACATACTTATATTTAAACGAAGACAATTTTTTCATTCAGAAAAATATACACCGATTTGTCAGTACAAATTTATCTCCACATAGTTTAGCAACTATGAAAGTTTGACATGCGAATGTTCAAACTTCTTGATTATAAAATCGCCTATGCTTCTTGGTTACAAAAATTATAAAAGTAAATAAAATAGAGATTTGCACAGATGATGTTAATATTCAAAGAAGCGTTTCCAATAAAAAAAAAACCAAAAGCATTTTATTATTGTATTTAATATGAACGATCAACACTTCGAAATCCCTTAACATGGAATGAAGTCCCCTTATCTGGTAACTTTGCTATTGGCAAAGCTTCACTCTCTTTTTTACAAACACATATGCGTTGCTCAGAAGTGATTAATATACGTACACGCCTATTGCTTACCCTTCTGATGTAAGTTTGCCGCCCCCCCCCATCTAGCACTTTGCTAGCCCGTCCCTATATTAGAGGATCAAGGTGGTCATAAATCAGTTGTTCAAATATATATATATACTAGTTTTAACCCGCGGCCCCGCTCGCGTAGGTGTAGTTTTGAGGTATTTAGGATATGTACATAAAAGAATTACAAGCAATAATTTCATAAAAAATATTTTTTTATTAATAACCATTATATTACAATACCCGGCGTCCGTTGCTATGCCTTGTTGAATAAAATCAAAACAACCAATCAGAAAAAATCAAGCAAAATTATTTTTATTAATTTTCTATCTCAAACCGTTTTTGAACTTTGCATTTGGGTCATAGTTGAACAGCTTATGCGGAGTATGAAGTCTAGATTGTGCTATAAATAGTGAGAAATAGGAAAAACTAAGATTTTTTAGATCAAATTTAAGCATATGTTTGATTATTAGTAACGAATGAGAGTGGGGGCGCGGCCTGGGGACTGTGGGAAGGGAGTTCCACCATAAAAACATGCCTATAACCGTCAGTGGTAACACTGCAAGTTTGACATTTGATACTTCTTATACAATTTTTGACAATTTGCAAATACGTTTGTTTGCATTTTTGAACGCGTATAATACTAAAATGGAAATTTTGCTGAATCTAACACTAGACGAAATTTGTGAGCAAAGAAAAGATAGATTTTCTTTAAATTTAAGAAAACGGAGGCTAATGAAGTCAAAGAGAAAAATGTTTAGGTACAAAACTTCGTCGAAGTCCTCAAAATACCTCCAGGATGTTGCTTCTCTACCGGAAGAATTATTTCTTTTCTTAATGCGCTTGTACGTTACCGAGAGATTTAAGAATTTTCTCTGCGCTGTGGTGCTGTCCTGTCTTATATTGGGATTTACATTTTTAACTTCGTTCACAACTTTCTTCCACAATAAATTTTTTTTCCTTCTACCCGATTTAAACTCGACCTCCATATTCAACCGCACTCTCAGTAATAACTGTGTCTCCGCATTACTGAGATTTTCATTAAAAATTTAAAAATAATAATTTATACAATTATTATTAACATAATTTAACTAAATTTCAATACAAAAATTAAAATAAAACAGTTTTGCACTTACTTTTCATCAGACATCGCAGTTAAATGCAGTAAACAATTTTTTGATAGAAATTATGAGTGACAACTGATAGAATTGTTGTCTTTTTGAACGCTTGATTATTGCAGTGCTGCCATATTGGCATTTCCGAACGTTCTGTTTGTTATGCAATTGTAGTTTGCGCGTCATGTTGCATTTACGAACACAGCCACCTTCATTGGGTGCAAATATAAGTGTATAAAAATGTTTACGTCACTTGGTGTTGTCGTGATGCGCGGACAACGTACCTTTATAGTATAGATAATTGGCGCGTACACCGTTTTTGTGTGTTTGGCCGAAGCTCCTCCTCCTATTTGTGGTGTGCGTCTTGATGTTGTTCCACAAATGGAATTGTTCAAATAGCTTCGACAAAATAGGCAAGAATATTATCAGCCTGTATGATGCAGGCTTGTTGGCATCTTTATTTGATTTTGGCAGAGCATTATTTCAAAAACTTTCCAAGGCAAAGGGAGATATTTGAGTCTTATTGACGAGTTAAATACATTCCTTAGGTACTTAATTCCATTGCCGGGCAGATTCTTAATAATTTTTTCCATTAATTCTGTCGAAGCCTGGAGATTTTTTATTGTTTATATTCTTAACTTTTGTCAGGATTTCATGTATGGCCACTTTTCTGATTTTTCCATCTTTGGATTCAAATGTATCAGGTAAGTTATTTTGTTGCCTATTTTTTGGATTGTAGAAGATATTTTTTAAGTGTTTCGCAAGTGTGAAAGTTTTTCCCAAATGTGTTTTAGCCCACGTGTTATTTTCCGTAAGAATTGCATGTTGGTGAAGTGTTGTTTTGTTAATGTTCTTCGTCGCTTTCCATAGTGAGAATTTGTCATTTATTGTAGGGTCTAAATTTTATTTATTTATTTATTTATTTATTATTTGCCAGATAATTTTGTAGCTTTTTATTTTCCAATTCCTTTAACATCTGTTTAATATCTTTAGTCATATTGTTTAAGATTGTTTTATCGCCTGGATGTCTTGTTGTTCGCCATTGTTTCCTTAGTTTTCTTTTAAGTTTTATCTTCTGCCTAATATAGTCCGGAATATATTTTCTTTTGGTTGTGTACTTGACTGTTGGTGTTGATAAGGTTATTGCGTGAATGTTTGCATTGGTGAAAAACGCAATAGTGCCGTCGATTTGTTCTTCAGTTTTAAGTGGTACATTACGCCTATAATAGTTTCTCGGAAAGTTTTCCAGTCTGTGTTTTTATTGTATAATTTTGAGAAATGTACCATAAAAATATTGGTGAATGATCTGATGAGAAATCGAAGTTAGGTTTAATTGTGAGTTGATTTCTAACGGGTGATTTTTTAGCTATTATCTTTTTAAACAGTTGGTTTAAACAGCTGGCGTACGTTTCGTGTTTTGTTTCACTGTCAAACATCTTCAGTTTGGTCTATAACTTAACCATGAACCCTTTCACAAACGAACAACGCTTGCAAATTATTGAATTTTATTATAAAAATGTGTGTTCGGTTAAGAAAGTTGTTTGCGCGCTTCTTCCATTTTATGGTCAGTTTAATCGACCCACTGAAGCGGCTATTCGAGCTATTGTGACTAAATTTAGAACCAAGTTTACATTATTGGACATCGAACCACCAACACGCTTACGTAGAGTGCGAACTGAAGAAAATATCGCAGCTGTATCGGCCAATGTTAATTATGACCATCAATTATCGATTCTTTTGTCTTAAAACCTTCACTTCATATTTTACATGTTTGATGCAATTTAGTGCTTTGGTGATATTGTTGATATTTTCAACATTTTGAATATATAATATATGGGGGTTAGTTTAGGTGCACGATTTTTCTCCGTTAAAGTTGGCATTGTCCCACTGTCCCACTGTCACAATCTGAGTGATCCGTATCAGCGGAAGGAGCGAATCGGTTTGAGTCACTCAACCAATATGATGTGAGAGACGTTTGCTTTGTTTGCGATTGTGCTTGTGATTTTTGTTTTTTACTTGTTCTGCCACCTTCCAATGCTGTGACGGGAGAATTTCGCGTGGGCTTTGGTGTAGAGTTTACAGTATTTGCTTGGCTTTGCAATGTTGAATTACCTGTGGACATTATTGGTATTCCTGATGAAATTACAAAGTTTGTTATTGTGGTTATGGTGTTAGATGCAATTGTTGTAACTGGAGTATTTGTTATTGTTATAGTATAACTGATTGGAGTAGTTTTGTTGGTTTTTGGCGTTGTGCATTGGTTGCTCCAGCTGAGCGTAGCTGAAGGTGTTGGGGTAACAATTGGTGGTACAGGTCGAGCAGATTTTTGCGTGCACAATGCATGCAAATTTGAGAGAGATGAGCTCCCATTTTTTAGGTTTTGGCGCGAAAACTAGCGGGTCACTTCACTAGCTCGGCGGAGAGCGCTCTACAGGCATTATGCGAGTGTTTTTTTTTTTTTTTTTATTTAGTTATTTTAGTGTTGTATGTGCAAAACGTGTGGTATGTAAGCTTTTTAACATAAAGAGACATTATGAGCTGCACAGAAGTGATTATGATGAATATGTAGGAAAAGAAAGGAAAAGTATATACAAATCCTTAAGTCTAAACGAAGAGCTCGATTCGATGTGCCAAATTACAGAAGGTCGGAAAAATTCAAATCATTAACATTTTTTTTATTTCTTAGGAAAGCGAAGATTACGTTGTAGATGATGCAAAGCGTGCAACTTATGAAATCGCGTTAAATCTTGTTCGTGAGAATGCATGCATTTTCGGATGGCGAATTGGTGAAGTCTTGTATATTAAAAGCAGTAGGAATTTTGTCCCCTTATCTCGTAGAACTATAAGCAGACGAGTAGATGAAATGGCGGAAATTACAGAATCGCAGATGAAAGAGCGTATAAAATCATTCACAGCGATTTCATTGGCAATTGACAAAAGTACAGATATATCCGACATAGCCCAATTAGCGATTTTTATCCGAGGAGTTGATGCCCACCTAAATATATGTGAAGAACTTTTGGACATTATTCCAATGACAGGGACGACTAAAGGTGAAGATTTATTTCAATGTGTTAATGAATGTACTGAACGTATGGGTGTATCATGGCGAAAAGTGGTTTGCGTTGCCACCGATGGTGCGAAATCCATGAGCGGATGCAAACAAACATTGCCATATGCGTGTGATTTGAATTTGAGAGCAACTAAGTACTCACCAAGAATACCCACTCTGCTATGATAATTTCCTCAATGTTTTTTGAAAAAATCCTCTATTTTTTTAATGGAAACATGTATAAATTGTCCTTTTTAACAAAATAAAATGTATAAAATCCATTGTTTAAATAAAACATGGCTGGTTGAGATTACTGTTCGCTGTTGTGACCAGCATTCTTTAAAAAAATGCACTAACATAAAAACATACGATATACATACATACTTATATTTAAACGAAGACAATTTTTTCATTCAGAAAAATATACACCGATTTGTCAGTACAAATTTATCTCCACATAGTTTAGCAACTATGAAAGTTTGACATGCGAATGTTCAAACTTCTTGATTATAAAATCGCCTATGCTTCTTGGTTACAAAAATTATAAAAGTAAATAAAATAGAGATTTGCACAGATGATGTTAATATTCAAAGAAGCGTTTCCAATAAAAAAAAAACCAAAAGCATTTTATTATTGTATTTAATATGAACGATCAACACTTCGAAATCCCTTAACATGGAATGAAGTCCCCTTATCTGGTAACTTTGCTATTGGCAAAGCTTCACTCTCTTTTTTACAAACACATATGCGTTGCTCAGAAGTGATTAATATACGTACACGCCTATTGCTTACCCTTCTGATGTAAGTTTGCCGCCCCCCCCATCTAGCACTTTGCTAGCCCGTCCCTATATTAGAGGATCAAGGTGGTCATAAATCAGTTGTTCAAATATATATATATACTAGTTTTAACCCGCGGCCCCGCTCGCGTAGGTGTAGTTTTGAGGTATTTAGGATATGTACATAAAAGAATTACAAGCAATAATTTCATAAAAAATATTTTTGTATTAATAACCATTATATTACAATACCCGGCGTCCGTTGCTATGCCTTGTTAAATAAAATCCAAACAACCAATCAGAAAAAATCAAGCAAAATTATTTTTATTAATTTTCTATCTCAAACCGTTTTTGAACTTTGCATTTGGGTCATAGCTGAACAGCTTATGCGGAGTATGAAGTCTAGATTGTGCTATAAATAGTGAGAAATAGGAAAAACTAAGATTTTTTAGATCAAATTTAAGCATATGTTTGATTATTAGTAACGAATGAGAGTGGGGGCGCGGCCTGGGGACTGTGGGAAGGGAGTTCCACCATAAAAACATGCCTATAACCGTCAGTGGTAACACTGCAAGTTTGACATTTGATACTTCTTATACAATTTTTGACAATTTGCAAATACGTTTGTTTGCATTTTTGAACGCGTATAATACTAAAATGGAAATTTTGCTGAATCTAACACTAGACGAAATTTGTGAGCAAAGAAAAGATAGATTTTCTTTAAATTTAAGAAAACGGAGGCTAATGAAGTCAAAGAGAAAAATGTTTAGGTACAAAACTTCGTCGAAGTCCTCAAAATACCTCCAGGATGTTGCTTCTCTACCGGAAGAATTATTTCTTTTCTTAATGCGCTTGTACGTTACCGAGAGATTTAAGAATTTTCTCTGCGCTGTGGTGCTGTCCTGTCTTATATTGGGATTTACATTTTTAACTTCGTTCACAACTTTCTTCCACAATAAATTTTTTTTCCTTCTACCCGATTTAAACTCGACCTCCATATTCAACCGCACTCTCAGTAATAACTGTGTCTCCGCATTACTGAGATTTTCATTAAAAATTTAAAAATAATAATTTATACAATTATTATTAACATAATTTAACTAAATTTCAATACAAAAATTAAAATAAAACAGTTTTGCACTTACTTTTCATCAGACATCGCAGTTAAATGCAGTAAACAATTTTTTGATAGAAATTATGAGTGACAACTGATAGAATTGTTGTCTTTTTGAACGCTTGATTATTGCAGTGCTGCCATATTGGCATTTCTGAACGTTCTGTTTGTTATGCAATTGTAGTTTGCGCGTCATGTTGCATTTACGAACACAGCCACCTTCATTGGGTGCAAATATAAGTGTATAAAAATGTTTACGTCACTTGGTGTTGTCGTGATGCGCGGACAACGTACCTTTATAGTATAGATAATTGGCGCGTACACCGTTTTTGTGTGTTTGGCCGAAGCTCCTCCTCCTATTTGTGGTGTGCGTCTTGATGTTGTTCCACAAATGGAATTGTTCAAATAGCTTCGACAAAATAGGCAAGAATATTATCAGCCTGTATGATGCAGGCTTGTTGGCATCTTTATTTGATTTTGGCAGAGCATTATTTCAAAAACTTTCCAAGGCAAAGGGAGATATTTGAGTCTTATTGACGAGTTAAATACATTCCTTAGGTACTTAATTCCATTGCCGGGCAGATTCTTAATAATTTTTTCCATTAATTCTGTCGAAGCCTGGAGATTTTTTATTGTTTATATTCTTAACTTTTGTCAGGATTTCATGTATGGCCACTTTTCTGATTTTTCCATCTTTGGATTCAAATGTATCAGGTAAGTTATTTTGTTGCCTATTTTTTGGATTGTAGAAGATATTTTTTAAGTGTTTCGCAAGTGTGAAAGTTTTTCCCAAATGTGTTTTAGCCCACGTGTTATTTTCCGTAAGAATTGCATGTTGGTGAAGTGTTGTTTTGTTAATGTTCTTCGTCGCTTTCCATAGTGAGAATTTGTCATTTATTGTAGGGTCTAAATTTTATTTATTTATTTATTTATTTATTATTTGCCAGATAATTTTGTAGCTTTTTATTTTCCAATTCCTTTAACATCTGTTTAATATCTTTAGTCATATTGTTTAAGATTGTTTTATCGCCTGGATGTCTTGTTGTTCGCCATTGTTTCCTTAGTTTTCTTTTAAGTTTTATCTTCTGCCTAATATAGTCCGGAATATATTTTCTTTTGGTTGTGTACTTGACTGTTGGTGTTGATAAGGTTATTGCGTGAATGTTTGCATTGGTGAAAAACGCAATAGTGCCGTCGATTTGTTCTTCAGTTTTAAGTGGTACATTACGCCTATAATAGTTTCTCGGAAAGTTTTCCAGTCTGTGTTTTTATTGTATAATTTTGAGAAATGTACCATAAAAATATTGGTGAATGATCTGATGAGAAATCGAAGTTAGGTTTAATTGTGAGTTGATTTCTAACGGGTGATTTTTTAGCTATTATCTTTTTAAACAGTTGGTTTAAACAGCTGGCGTACGTTTCGTGTTTTGTTTCACTGTCAAACATCTTCAGTTTGGTCTATAACTTAACCATGAACCCTTTCACAAACGAACAACGCTTGCAAATTATTGAATTTTATTATAAAAATGTGTGTTCGGTTAAGAAAGTTGTTTGCGCGCTTCTTCCATTTTATGGTCAGTTTAATCGACCCACTGAAGCGGCTATTCGAGCTATTGTGACTAAATTTAGAACCAAGTTTACATTATTGGACATCGAACCACCAACACGCTTACGTAGAGTGCGAACTGAAGAAAATATCGCAGCTGTATCGGCCAATGTTAATTATGACCATCAATTATCGATTCTTTTGTCTTAAAACCTTCACTTCATATTTTACATGTTTGATGCAATTTAGTGCTTTGGTGATATTGTTGATATTTTCAACATTTTGAGTATATAATATATGGGGGTTAGTTTAGGTGCACGATTTTTCTCCGTTAAAGTTGGCATTGTCCCACTGTCCCACTGTCACAATCTGAGTGATCCGTATCAGCGGAAGGAGCGAATCGGTTTGAGTCACTCAACCAATATGATGTGAGAGACGTTTGCTTTGTTTGCGATTGTGCTTGTGATTTTTGTTTTTTACTTGTTCTGCCAC
Organism: Anastrepha ludens; assembly: GCF_028408465.1. Classification (NCBI taxonomy): domain Eukaryota; kingdom Metazoa; phylum Arthropoda; class Insecta; order Diptera; family Tephritidae; genus Anastrepha; species Anastrepha ludens. The sequence continues at coordinate 98,093,555 of NC_071503.1, forward strand.
CTTCCAATGCTGTGACGGGAGAATTTCGCGTGGGCTTTGGTGTAGAGTTTACAGTATTTGCTTGGCTTTGCAATGTTGAATTACCTGTGGACATTATTGGTATTCCTGATGAAATTACAAAGTTTGTTATTGTGGTTATGGTGTTAGATGCAATTGTTGTAACTGGAGTATTTGTTATTGTTATAGTATAACTGATTGGAGTAGTTTTGTTGGTTTTTGGCGTTGTGCATTGGTTGCTCCAGCTGAGCGTAGCTAAAGGTGTTGGGGTAACAATTGGTGGTACAGGTCGAGCAGATTTTTGCGTGCACAATGCATGCAAATTTGAGAGAGATGAGCTCCCATTTTTTTAGGTTTTGGCGCGAAAACTAGCGGGTCACTTCACTAGCTCGGCGGAGAGCGCTCTACAGGCATTATGCGAGTGTTTTTTTTTTTTTTATTTATTTAGTTATTTTAGTGTTGATAAACAAAATATGCTGCTAAGATTGACTTAGCAAGTTAAAGCGTCTACTTCGCTGAGTTTATTTGCTTTGTTTTGATTTTTGCAATGCACTTTGTTGGTATTTATGATTACTATTGAAAAACACGTCTGCACAGTTCGATAGTTGACGATAGACTGATATAAAACCAAAAAAATTCCCTGGATTTGACCAAATCACAGGACTTACCTATATTAAAACAACTAACATCTCGCGTAATAACCTACATGCAAAATATATTTAACGCTTTGTTTAGGCTTTTATATATTTTCCGAAGGTTTGAAAAATAGCGAAAATAATAGCTATTTCCAAACCTGGCAAGGATCCAGCAATAGCATCATCATGTAGACCAATTAGCCTACTTCCTATGATGAGTAAGATATTCGAAAAGCTGCTCATTGTGAGAATAAGGCCAATTATTGACCAACACAAAGTGATCCCTGACCATCAATTTGGTTTCAGACAAAAACACTCGACAATACAACAAATGCACCGAGTATCACATAAAATATTAAGTGAGCTAGACGCAAAGAAATTCTGTGTTGGCATTTATTTCGCATTGAAAAAGCATTTGACAAGGTTTGGCACAAAAGACTGATCACTAATTAACAATATATGCAAACTACTGGAAAGTTCCATAACGGATCAACGTTTCTATGTTAAATTTAACGACAATACCTCATCACTCCAAAATTCCACAGGTTAGCGTACTCGGACCACTGATTTTTATCTGACATACCTGTGCCCACTGACGTAAATGTCATGTTGGCTACATTCGTAGATGACACAGTTTTACTTTACGGGCATACTAGCTTAGCGAAAGCTACGAAGAAGATGCAACAAGTATTTTACAAAAACCAAAGAATGGTTCGACTCGTGGAATATTAAAATAAATGCTCTGAAAACGCAGCAGGTTATATACACAACAAAAAGAAACTTCATACCAAGAAACGTCACCATAAATGGAACTCCTATTCTTGCATCCTTAGCTGCGAAATACCTAGGTATACATCTGGACAGCAGACTACTTTGGAGGCATCACTTTAAAAACAGGAAGGACAAATCAAAAATAGATTCAAACAACTCTACTGGCTGCTAAACAAAAACTCAACTTTGTCCTTGTACAATACAGTTTTAATCTACAAAACAATTATAAATCCCATCGGGACTTACGGAATACAGCTATGAGGAACAACCAAAAAATCTAACACTAATATTATAAAAACAAAGCAGCAATCTAAAATCCTAAGAATAATAACTGATGCGCCCCGATATATCTGAAACCACGGCTTACACAGTGAACTGGACATTACCACAATCAAAGAAGAAATAACAACAACAAATAAAATCTCAACTCAACCTACGTGGCCACCAAAGGTGACAACAGGCATAGAACGTATCGTGAGACTTACCAAGTTGCAGTAGGACGGAGAGGCAGCGAACCCTTCTGTGAGTCGTTTCAGTTGGATTCCACTCCACTTACTAAGATCACAGAGATTCAATACCCCAGCCCAATCGCAATCTGCTTCAACTCCAGTATGTCGTAATCAAGATCTTACTGTCAACCAGACGCTGACCAGGTAGCCGCCCACTATGAGTCAATCGCTCCTGGATTTTTCTATTGTTCACCATGATCGTGCATGGAGATGGGGGCACTTTTTTCTTTTTATTGAAGGCGATGTCGAATCGCCATTAACACAGAAACCTCATTGAGATAGCTTTTATACGCGCGTTTTCTTATGCTGCGTTCTCCGTTTTTGACGCTTAAGGTAAGAGCGAACTCTGAGAGTTTCTGTTCCTCTTGATACTGAGATTAAGTTTTTGGTCAGACCTTGCACCCGAAGACACTACCAATTGAGCTCCCCAACTCAGGGACTGGTCACCCCAGATTTTAGTCGCCTTTATGACAGGCATGCCTTACCTCGGGCAAATCGAGGTAGAGATGAAGAAGGAAGAAGAAATTGTGTCCGTACAACACCTCCTCTGTGAATGTCCTACACTTTAAAGAAACCATACCAAATATCTTGGCGACTTTTTCTTTGAGGACCTGGGAAATTTGCAAAATGTCTCACTTGTGGTACTAGTTATATAAATACCTATATATATATATAATATATATATATATAATATATATATATATGCCAATATATTTATATATATATGCCTATATCTATATATGTAATTGGCGCTTACACCCTTTTTGGGTGTTTGGCTGAGCTCCTCCTGAGAAGGTAGTTTAGATTTAATTGGCCGGTAGAGCAGATGAACGCGAAGCTGGGGAGAAGATCAGATATGAGGTCGCAGTTTGGGAGTACGAAACCGTAGCACCAGGAAAACAACCGACTTTGAATCACACAAAAATCCTCCGAACCAACCAGCGGCTAAGCGTAACCGATCACAAGATGTGAGCGGGCATGCTGCCAAGCAAACAAAAAATGTCTCGACTCAGGGCGCTGGAGGCCCTACAACAAGGTCTGTGGCAGCGGCTGCGAGAGTTGCGTATAGCGTGGTGGCCCATTGCGTCGAATACCTCGTAGGAAACCAAGGACAGGCACCTCTTTTCGGCTCGGGAGATATCTGCTGCGGCTGTTGGGGCGATGAGTTCTCTAAGGGGTTCCTGAAGAAGTGCGTTGCTAACTCTGCAATGCCTGAAGCTCCTATGGACAATTAGTCTGTGATTAAGTTGGAGGAACTTCAGAACAACTGCTCTGCAGCCCTGCTGCTTATTTCTGATATCTTTCAGCAAGAAGGAGTTCCCTCGCTGGTAGAGCAATACGCTAACCGACTTGAAAGAAAAGCTTTGGAGGGTTTTTTACAAATGCTACCAAGCTAAAAACTTTCAAACTTTCCATGTAATGATGAATAAATACAAAAAAGCCATGTTATAGAGATTAACTCACTTCCCCTTATGACCGGAACTGACACCCAGGGTTCGGGGGAAGCATACTACTAGTGGTGAAAAATGGCACATTGGCTATGTCAATGGAGGGCCGAGTGGGTGTGAGTGATACACCGTCGTCGAAACGATCCGAAGCAACTGAACAAGTTGTGGAGGATGTGGAGATGGCTGAAAATCTCTCAGTAACCTCAGATGGATTTCTGGTACCGAGTAAGTCTTTGATAACGGTCAACCCTGGCGTGAGTCAGGTAAGTACCGGTAAAAACACTGAAGTTATAGGAGATTTGAACGCAGGTGCTGGTCTATCCGCAAGACGGATCAAACTAAAAAATCAGAAGGCGAAGAAAGCCGAAGCATTAGCTAAGGCAAGTACTCAAGCTCTGTCAACTTCGACACCTGTAACGGAAATGGGAAAGCTTAACAGAAAAGAGGATTCCTCTGTAACGTTGCCCTCTTCCGGAAACGAAACGGCGTCTGTGCCAAAAGACGGGAAGAGAAGAAAGCCAAAGAAGAATAAAGTCGAGAGACGGAATTCGGAAATGCCTGCATCCTCGACCCAATTCAAGGCAGATAAACGTTTTCCCGTTTTGTTCATGTTGGTTTTTTTTGTGGAGGAGGAGAAGCATCAAAAGACTATGGCCGAAGCCGTGGTGTGGTACTTTAACCCAACTAAACCCCCCCTCATGTCCTACGATATGTCCTCCTGGAACTTCACCGTTACGTAGTACGTCAGGAGGCCATTGTAAGTATTTAACGGGTGATTTTTTAGCTATTATTTTTTTAAACAGTTGGTTTAAACAGCTGACGCACGTTTCGTGTTTTGTTTCACTGTCAAACATCTTCAGTTTGGTCTATAATTTAACCATGAGTCGTCCTACAAACGAACAATGCTTGCAAATCTTTGAATTAAGTTTTGCTTTGAATTTGTTAAGAAAATTTAAGATCCACCTTTTTATCGAAAAATTGTGTTCAGCGACGAAGCTCATTTTAGGATCAATGGGTACGTAAATAAGCAGAATTGTCGATTTTGGAGTGAAGATCAGCCAGAAGAGTTGCAAGAGCTACCAATTTAATCAGAAAAGGTCCAGTTTGGTGCGGTTTATGGGCAGGAGGTATCGTTGGACCGTACTTCTTTAAAGATGCTGCGAATCGTAACGTAACTGTGAATGGTGAGCGCTACCGTGAAATGATATCCAACTTTTTTTTGCCCAAAATGCAAGACCTTTTTATCGAAAAATTGTGTTCAGCGACGAAGCTCATTTTAGGATCAATGGGTACGTAAATAAGCAGAATTGTCGATTTTGGAGTGAAGATCAGCCAGAAGAGTTGCAAGAGCTACCAATGTAATCAGAAAAGGTCCAGTTTGGTGCGGTTTATGGGCAGGAGGTATCGTTGGACCGTACTTCTTTAAAGATGCTGCGAATCGTAACGTAACTGTGAATGGTGAGCGCTACCGTGAAATGATATCCAACTTTTTTTTGCCCAAAATGCAAGAGCTTGACTTGCATGACATGTGGTTTCAGCAGGACGGTGCCACATGCCACACAGCACGCATAACAATGGACTTGTTGAGAGAAAAGTTCGGTGAATATTTTATTTCACGTTCGTGACCTGTAAATTGACCACCCAGATCGTGCGATATAAGGCCTTTAGATTATTTTTTGTGGGGCTTTGTTAAAGCTCATGTCTATTCAGACAAGCCTGCTTCAATTCACGTCTTGGAAGACAACATTAAAGCATTTATATGTGAGATACCGGCCGAAACAATGGAAAGAATAGGAAACATTTGTTAAAAAATTTCCGATCAGGGCTACACCCCAAGGTGGGGTAATTTCTCCACTTCTGTGGAACCTAACTGTCAACAATCTTCTACAAGAACTGGAAAAAAATGGAGGTAAAATAATATCATATGCCGATGATAGTGTAATAGCAATCTCGGGGAAACACCTTCCAACATTATGTGACCTCCAACAAAGATCTCTCAACAGACTATCACTTTGGTGTAAAAGTCGAGGACTAGAGGTAAATCCGGAAAAAACGGATCTGATACTTTTTAGTAGGAAACACAAAACACCTACTCTTCAACAAATATTCCTAGGAGGGAAACCACTTAGAGTAATAGAAAGGGCAAAATATCTAGGGGGCTTCCCGGACTGGTGGACTATGCACTCCCGCCTATACTTGCCATTACATCGTTTACGACCCTCCTACCCTCAAGGGAAGAGTGGGAACGGGACGACGTGAGACAGGGCGAGTCCATCCATGTTTACACAGATGGCTCAAAGCTCGATGGCAGGATGGGCGGAGGTGTATATTCTGAACATCTGGGGATCTACTTCAGTTTTCGGCTCCCCGACTACTGTAATGTCTTTCAGGCTGAGCTGATGACAATAATAAAAGCCGCGACACTGATACAGTGTGATGCGATATCCGGAAATGATATCTACATTTTCACTGATAGCCAAGCGGCGATAAAATCCCTCACAAAACAGTCGACAACCTCCAAGGTAGCCATGAAATGCCGTACATCTCTTAACGAGATGGCTGAGTCATTTCACCTAAAGGTAACATGGGTTCCTGGCCATCGCGGCATTGAGGGTAAATGTAGAGCCGATGAACTAGCAAGACTCTGCACTAAATTGTCTGACGAGCACATAGATTACGACATAGGGATACCCTTACAAACATGTAAGCTACACATCCTTGAGGAAATTATAAAGAAAGCAAACGAAAGATGGCGAAATGAAGCAACCTGCAAAATCGCCCGTCAACTTTGGCCGACTCTAAATGCTAAACGCACAGAATCTCTGCTAAGCCAAAATAAACACAGTCTTAGCACATTGATCTCAGTCATAACGGGGCACTGCCTAATAGGCAGACACGCCCAAAGGATGGGTGTGCAAACACATGACTTCTGTAGAAGTTGTCTAGATGAGGAGGAGGAAGAGACAATCTCGCACCTACTGTGCCACTGCCCTGCTCTATCCAGACGCAGGTTTACTATTCTGGGTAGACAATTTTTTCATGAGCTAGAAGACCTCAGTACTATAGAAATCAGAGATATTTTAAAATTTTTGAAAAACACACACTGGAGATAGGGACAAGCTCCCCACGCGGCATCACAATGGGCTATGAGCCTGAGTGTGTCCCACAGGACAACCGCTTCAACTTAACCAAACCTCACCATTTAATGCGTTATTTATTCTTACGGCTTTTTCACTGACTGAGGTAAATGATGCTTAAAAGTAGGGTTAGGTTAGGTTAGTATGGTTGCCCAGGGAGTGAGCACACTTGGACGAAGAAAGATTCGTCCTTTGTGATACCATTGTCAAGGAACTGAGGAGAGGGGAAGGACCGATGAGGTGCAGGGAGAGGGCGGGGAGAGGTGGTGATGGGAAGGTTAGGAGCGTGCGGATTATGAACGATGACTATGTTTGCGTCAACCGCTTAATGCTGCTGATGAAACTCATCAGATTTCTAATGTCAGCGCTAGCTATATCAGCAGGCGTGGCAAAGAAGTAAGAGCCAAGATGCCTGAATCTTTGCCCCGCCAGGGCAGGGCAGCTAAGGAGAAGGTGCTGAGATGATTCCACCTCATCCTCCATACATACAGCACAGAAAGGACTCGAGGTGATTCCAAGTCTCACAGCATGCACTCCTCGCGCATTGTGTCCTGTGAGAGAACCCACTAGATTGAAGAGCTGATATTTTGTTAGCCTCAGAAGCTCACCCGAGCGCCTTCGGTCCACACGTGGCCAGAAGGATTTCGCGACTTTGCACGTTTGTGCATTTGCCCAGCGCTCGCTGAGTTTGCGCGATGTCCATCTTTCCAGGAGCAGACCGCAGGTAGTCAGCGGGATTCCAATTTTCTCCCTCCGCGGGGAAATCACCTCACATGTCCCTTGTCTGGCCAGCTCATCCGCCTCACAGTTTCCCGCAATGTCGCTGTGACCGGGAACCCAGATGAGGCTGATGTTAAAGAATTCGGACGCAGTCGAAAGTGAGGTCAAGCATTCCTTGACCAATTCTGAATGCACCGTCATAGGCCCGAGGGCCCTTATTGCCGCTTGGCTATCGGAGTAAATATTTACCTTTTTGACTGTTAGTACACATTTGAGCAGCCAATCAGCTGCCTCCTTGATTGCGGCTACCTCTGCCTGGAACACACTGCAGTGGTCCGGTAGCCTGAATTTTAGTCTGATGGGAAGCCCTTCGAAAAAGACTCCTCCGTCAACCTTTCCTTCCAACTTCGATCCATCCGTGAACAAGTTCACCAGGCCCTGCCCCCAAGTGTAGCCCCCCGTCCACTCTTCCCTTGACGGGATGTGAGGGGAGAATGTTCCGGTTGGACTAAACGAGGGTATACACTGGTCTGTTGACAGAGGTATGAACTCAAAGTTTCTAAGGATGCTTGAGTGCCCATAAGGGAGGTTGAGCTTATAGCCCCTCAGTCTGATTGCGGTACGTGTAGCGGCAGTTCTGCCTGCGATATCTACGGGTACCACATTTAACATTGCGTTGAGCGCCAGAGTAGGAGTAGTTCGAAGCGCCCCACTGATTCCAATGAGTGCAGACCTCTGGACTCTCTCTAGCTTTTTAACTGAGGTCGTCTTCTCTAGTGAGTTCCACCAGACTATGACTCCATATAACAAGATAGGCTTTACAATAGTATTATACAGCCAGAAAACAACTCAAGGCGAGAGGCCCCATCTTTTGCCAATTGCGCCCTTGCACCCATACAAGGCGGTTGTTGTCTTCCTCACCCTTTCCTCAATATTGGGCTTCCATGTAAGTTTGCTGTCAAGGATAATACCTAGGTACTTCACCTTGTCAGAAAGCATCAGAGGAGCGCCCCTTAGTGAGGGAAGTTGAGCTCTGGGTATTTTATATTTCCTCGTAAATAGGACGAGCTCCGTCTTAAGAGGATTCACCGACAGGCCACAATCCGTTGCCCATCTAACAACTGCTTTCAGATATCCCTGCATCAAGTTGTACAGAGTATCCAAAAAATTTTCCTCTAACAATTAGTGCCACGTCATCCGCGTAGGCAATTACCCTGCAGCCCCCCTTCACCAGCTCCTCCAACAGATAATTTAGAACAACAACCCAGAGGAATGGTGAGAGAATCCCACCTTGCGGAGTGCCTCTACTCACCTGCCGGTGGATGGAGATACCGCCGCACTCTGCCGTGACAGTTCTGTCGCTAAGCATTTTGTGGATAAATCTTATAAGGTCGGTTTCGACCCCTAGTTTACCTAGAGACCTGGTAATTGCCTCCGGGAGGACGTTGTATGTAGGGCAGATTCCACCGATGTACCCTTGCAATAAGCATGTTGAGTATGCGACAGTCGACGCCGAGGAATTTCGCTTCTTATGTGCAGGTCAATCAGTCTCTCAAGGGTTTTCAGTAGGAAAGATGAGAGACTAATTGGTCTGAAGTCCTTAGGGGAGACGTGCGAACTCTTACCTGCCTTGGGTATAAAGACAACCCTCACGGCCCTCCATGATCTTGGTATATAGCCCCTGGCTACGCAGCTCGCATAGATGGGGCTCAACCAACGGCATGATACCTCCACAGATTTCTGCAGTTGGGCAGGAATGATGCTGTCAGGACCAGGAGACCTGAAGGGCCTAAAGGAGTCAATGGCCCAAGCCAGGCGACGCTCATCCAGCAACCAGCCCCGGTCCGGAACGCAAGTTGAAATGCTATCCAGGCCGGTGCTGCTAGGTGCTGGGCTCATCGGAAAATGGGCGTCGAGAAGTAACTTCCGTGACTCCTCGCCGCTCATCGCCCAACGCCCCGATTCGTCTCTTAGGTACCCCAAGGGAGCGGAACTCTTCGTGAGTACTCGTCTAAACCTGGAGGACTCATGGCAGCCCTCTACGCTCTCGCAGAAGCTTCTCCAGGAGTCCTTCTTAGCCTTTCTAATTTCGGACTTGTATATTCCTAGTCCTGCTTTATACAGTTCCCATCCCGAGGGAGACCTAATTCTTTTAGCCCTGTTAAAAAGGCGTCTGCATGAGGCCCTAAGCTCAGATAGCTCCGTTGTCCACCAGGGCGGTTTTTCGTTCCTGGGAAAAGCTGTTATTGGACAAGAGGTTTCCAAGGCCTTGTTGCAAGCTGAGGTGAAAGTTTCCACCAGTTCGTCGATCGCTTCTTCCGATAGATCTAGATTTCCTCCCGGTGCTTTGGGGAGTAAGCTCAGCGAATTTCTATAATATGCATCCCAGTCCGTCCTCCTCAGGTTCCTGTAGGGGGATCTTATTGGACGAGTTTGAGTGAGAGAGAACTGAATGTACCTATGGTCCGAGAAGGAATGAGTGTTTAGCACCCTCCAATCGGAGATTCGGTTTATCAGTGAGGAAGAAGCCAGAGTAAGGTCAAGCACCTCTTATCTGGTTGCGGTAATAAAAGTGGGGTCCTTACCCCTGTTACATATAAACAAGTCCTCGTTTAAAACATAATCAAAAAGTGACTCACCTCGTGCATTGATGTTAGAACTTCCCCAGCAGGTGTGATGGGAGTTCGCGTCAGTGCCTATGATAACGCCGATTTTCCTGCGTTTTGCTTCAGCCAGGGTTTTCCTTAGCAGCGCCGGAGGTGGTTCCACCTCGTCATCGTGTGCCATATATACGGACATCAGCCATAGCTTTCCAGCCGGGCCCTCCAGGCTCACCGTCACAATGTCTTCATTGCTGAAATTAGGCAAAATAAATGCGTTAAGTTCCCTCCTGATGAGTATACAGGATCTTGGTTTACCTGTCTTGCTATACGCCACCAGTTTGTAGCTTTTCGTCCTGAGCCCAGAAATGTCGTTGCTGCTCAGCCACGGCTCCTGAATCAGGACTATATCAGCTCCACCTTGCTCAAGGTGGATAAGTAGGTTGGCGGACGCCGCCTTAGAGTGCTGAAGATTTATCTGAAGAATATTCATCCCCCAGGATCCTCTCCATCACCTCCAGGACGGCGTCCTCGCTCTCCGAGGCCATAAGCCTCTCCTCCTCCGCCCTGTCGAAGAACGACCAGATGCTTATGACGGACCCCGGTAAAGAGCTTGCGTCATCAGCATTATCACTCTCCGACGTGACGGAATCTACCTCCATGTCCACAGGAGCTTCCTCTACTGTGGGCCTTGCTTCTCCCAGCACTTCCGGATGTGCGGGGGCATCTCCTCCGGCATCGGTTTGCTAGACCTTAAGGACTACCTTCTCGAAGCCATAGTTGATGACCCCCTTTGCTTCAGCAAGAGGACTGAGAGACTCTGCATTCAGCAGAATCAGCGCTTGCCGGTAGGATAACTCAGTTTTCTCCACCTTAACCTGCTTAAAAGTAATTTTCGAGTCAATGAGTACTCCCAGATATTTTATATATGGCTGCGACCTTATGTCATGGTCAGCTGCCGTAATCACTAATTCCTCACGTACCCGCCGTGTTGTCAGTAATATGGCTTCTGTTTTTTATCTGCTAGTTCTAACTTCACATTTCCAAGCCATCTTCTAATTCTTACAATTGTATCGTTGCAAAACGCTTGCAACACGTCCAGATACTTTCCCACTACCACCAACGCAACGTCGTCTGCGTATCCAATGAGGGTAACATATTCAGGAAGCTTAAGCGGGAGGATACCGTCATACGTAGCATTCCAAAATGTTGGGCCAAGCACCGAGCCTTGTGGGTCACCGCCAGTTACTTTATATGTGCCTATTCTGTTGTCAGTATCATAAAGCAAGAGACTGTTTTCAAAGTAGCTTGATATGACTTTTTGCAGATATTTCGGCAACGCGAATCCTCTCAGTGCACTCATAATCTGGGGCCAGCTTGCGGAGTTGAACGCATTTTTTATGTCTAAGGTAACAAGAGCGCAGTATTTCTTCGTTCCACCTTTCCATTTCCTGCCGCTACACAGTGTGACTTTTTTTACTTTTAGGATGCCAAAATTAATAACAGCCAAACCAATAGAACAATTCATTTCAAATTTTGCAGTGTGGTTGCAGATACCTAAATCTGATTTGAGAATAAAAATGGGCGTGATACGCCCACTTTTTCTCCTTGCCCACATATAAGATAAAATTTCACATAATCATATTTTCTACTTTAAAAGCATTTTCCAGTGCCAATTTAAATACAAATGGTTTAGATTTCTTAACTTTAGCTTAGAGGCTTATGATATTTAAAAGATTTCATTCAGCCCCTGGGTACCTTTTTATACTACATTATACTGCTCAATGAAGGAGATAATCACAAATTGTTTCAATGATAAATATGTCACTAATCTTTATTTTATTAATAGTAAGCCAATAAACAGTTTCTAAAGATTAAACATAACAAAACATAAACATTTATTCGAAAGCAATTATTCATAATACTTCTTCCTGGGCCAGCAATGCAATTACATCTTGAGGCAAAGTCCCGCGCTTGGTTTTCGATGGCTTACGTAAGCTGCAAATGTAGGGATCGGATGATATTAGAAGCCTGTGCAATAAATCCTCATTGGTTTGAGTTCGTGAACTTTTCATTGTATACCATTCGCGATTATTTCTGACATCTTTATTTCTCGATTCTTGAACTTCTTCGGAAAGCTGACCAATAGGAACCATGCATGACGATATTATATGTCTTGAATGGAACAGTATTTTATGCAGACTGACTGGCATATTGTACCACTCATATTCCCTCAAATAAAGATCGCGTGTGTCTTTCACGTATACCTCAAAGGCCTCAGCATTTATCTCAAATTCACACCCTAAGCAAGACAATATAGTGAAAAGCCTTTTTAAGAGACATAAGTTAATGCCTGTAATGTCCGCAGTAACTTCTGCATTACTAAAAAAACGTCGTGCTGTGTTTCCGTCATTTGTATTGCCAGATTTCTCTTTTGGCATATCAATTTAGATCCCAGTTTCGTTTCTAAATCTGCTTTGAATGCTTTCCTTCCTCTGTTTCAGTTTTTCCTTATTTTCAGCGCCTCTTACACACCATGTCCTTAGTTCCAACCGATATGCAATGTGCAACATACACTCCATGCACCGTATCCATGAGTGAAGTGGTGAAATGCCGAATCTTAGCATGTTTGCATCAACTTTCCGTCCGACAAAGCGCTAAAATTATTCATATCCTTCGCTGAAGCACCACATATATAACACGCTTGAGATGAGGTATATGCTGAAAGTGCTACATACTTTACCGTCAATCATACACAAAATTAGTGTACTAGTAACTTTAAAGTTTAAATTTTCCATCTTAATTATTGTAGGAAGAAGATTAGAAATTTGGTCTTCCACAATCTTTACTTCTCTCACAATAGCATCTCGCGTTTCTTTTTCAAACAAAAATTTAATGGGACAGCAATATCTGGTTGATGATGGAACAGGGTTCCTCCATATAACAACTCTACGTTCATTAACTAGAGTATACATTTGGAGAAGTACGAGTGAAACAAAAAACATGCTGCTATCAGATTGATTTTCTTCGCTGAACTTTTGCTTATACCGTTTTTGCTTCGAGCCATCGCAACCCCATTTGAAAGTCACGAAAACTTCTTGAATACTGGGAATCGACAGCAGTACTTATTTTTGTGCGTTACACAACCTTTTTATACTATGATCAATAAGCGCTTGCAACTCAATTTCAGCATACGTTTCGGTTACTGTGATTTTTTCTGGGTAACATAAAGCTTTGGACTTTTTTATGCGGTTATACGACGGATATAATTTGGGATTTATTTCTGCTGTATGCTGTCTATGCATATTATAGTCATGTGTTGAATCATTTACATCTATTATCAGCGCAAGTGCTTGGTCTGGCGACAAACTTTTGTTGCGCTCTTTCGAAAGTCGAGATTTTTTCAACACAGTACCTCTTGACGGTGAAGACAAACACAGCTCTTTAAATAATATTGCGGAATTTCTCTTACCGTTTGATCTAAGTCCCATTTCTGCCGCCATTAACACTTGTTCGCTATTTGATACTGCTAAAAGACTTTTTCCTTTTCTTTTCTTTGTGCGAAGAGAAGAATCGGAAAACGAAACATGTGGTCTACCTACATTGGATCTAACAGAGGATGAAGTTGATGGCCCAACATCAAGACGGTATTTTCCAAAGTCTTCACTCTTGGAAAACCAACTATAATTACGGGCTAGAACACGGGCCTTAACTCGGCAAGACCCCTCCCACTTTGAAGGAAATTGATAACACAGTTTTTTTATACGCTCTCCTAGCTTTTTAGTATCCACGTCTCTTCCGATCACCGCAAAAATTTTCTCTAACACCGCATCACGACGCGTTTCTTTTGAGCTCGTCAGCCAAATTTCAAAAAGTTCTTTCCGAGGAATCGCCATGAAAACTTCTTTTAAAGCTGTGGTGGCAAATTGTAGCAAAATTTTATTCCAGTATCTGAAACACAGAATCCTAAAGGTCGTTTCGCTGTTAAAGAATGGACGGAACTCGATGGACCAATATAAGTTTTTCTCAGTAAAATATCAAAAATAATATTAAGCTATGGTTGTTTTAGTGATATTTTACTGAGCGGATTTGTATCGATAGTAAAAACTTTATAATCCTCTTACTTACCCCTGAAGTACAAAATTGTTGAAATTTAATCAGCAAATACTCAATTTTATGAAATTGATACTTATTCGTATTATATCTTTTGACAAACTTCACAGCGATGTTCGGATAATAAATAAAAATTATTCAATTGACGCACCGACTTGTGTTTGTAAACGGTTATCTTTCTTAAAACTATTGTTTTGATAAATTTTGAGCACACTGTCGTAAAATTTGGTCATTTTTACACAACATACCGAAAGAAAATCATTTTCGCAGAACTTTTTTTTTTTTAATTTTGGCATCCTAAAACGATAAAAAGTCACAGTGTGCGCTAGTGGCTTGACGAGCAATACTCATTACAGCTTGTATTGCGTCCACGGTTGAACGGCCTTTTCTAAAGCCGTATTGGTGTGGGGAAAGCCCTGTTGGTTTCTCTAGAAACTCTTGCATTATGCGTTCTAGTACTTTAACGAGTGTGTCTAGCATACACAGTGGACGATATGACGATGGATGGTCCGGCGGCTTTCCTGGTTTGAGCAGCAGTACCAACCTCTGTTTCTTCCACACTTTTGGAAAAACGCCTTCGTTGAGACATGTATTGTACAATTTAGCAAATATCTCGGGTGTTGATTTAATTGCTGCTTTCACAGCTACATTTGGCAAGCCATCTAAGCCCGGAGCTTTGTTATAAGCAATGCGCTGTACTGTAGAAAGCACTTCTTGTGTGATGACTTCTGGAATATCCACCGCCATCACCCGTTGTGTCTGTCGGGGGTTTGACTCCGCCTGATATGGAAATAATGTTGAAACCACTGCTCGCAATGGGGCTGGGCACGTTGGCTGTGGATTCTTAATAGTTCTCATTGCAACCTTATATCCTATTCCCCAGGGGTTGTTGTAACAGCATAAACATTCCCCATATTTAAATACGGGGAGTGCTGCTGGAGTGACAGTCCTTGGCCGGATATAAATCCGGGTCGTTTCGGTAACGTAGAACCGATTGTCGTGGAAACGACAGGGTCGACGTTCACGCTGTCGCAAAGCTATTTAAAACAGCGATTTTTGCTAGCCTGTATATCTTTTTCAAGCGCACCTTTACAGGTTTTATGTTGTGCTAATAACGCGTCGACGGCTGGTGTACCACGAGCTTGCTTCAGCTTTCTGCGCACCCGTCTCCTCTTATTTTTGCGATGTGACTATTCCACCAATATACTGCTTTTCTGTGTGGCCTTCCCGATAACCTAGGCATAGTCGCTTCGCACTCCTTGCTGAGACAGTTGCTTATGACCGCCGTCATTCCTTCTGTTTTCATTTCCCCAGCGCTATCTAGAGTTAGGCAAGCGTTCCAGCACATGTTGAAAACTTCGTGATCAAAAGATTGTCGTTTCCACCCTTTTCGCTGTGCTCTTTGAAGGCGAAAATCACTATTTTCTACACCTATTAGTATATCGATGGTTATTGCCTTATGATCGCTGTACGTATAGATGGAATTTACAGTTCATGTTGCGTTGCGCGCTATAGTACTATGGGCGAAGGCGAGGTCCACTATTGGGCATCCTCTTTCGGTTTGAAAAGTGAATTTACCAGGTACATTGATCAATTCCAAGTCAAATGGTGCCAGGCTTTCCAAAAGCACTCTGCCACATCTGTTAGTACGCGTACTTCCCCAGGTAGTAGACCAGGCATTGAAATCGCCAGCTATAAGTACTGGATGCTTGCCAAATGTCAAGGCTATCAGCATTCGTTCATATTTTTCTGCGGTGAGGCTCGGTGGAGCATAACAACTGAAGAAATAGATGCCTTTCGTCCTAACCCATGTAAGCCGCGTTTAGTAGTCATCATTTTGCTCTGCGGCTTAATATGTCCCATTGCCCAAATCGCCGACTTGTTTGAACCATCCGACGTCCCGGAATAATCATCAATGTTTTTTTATTGCTCGGATATAAGTGCAGTATCTATTTTGTGCTCTTGCATGGTCTACTTCAAGATTTCTTGGGCAGTTTGACAGTGGTTGAGATTAAGCTGTAAACCCCTCATTGGATAGCTTCTCTTCGCACCTTTTTGGCTAATGGACATTTGTAGCAGTCAGCTGCATGGTTCCTCTTGCACAGTGCACATTGTTCAGGATTTTTGCACGTAAGTGCCTTATGGCCTTCCTGACCACATTTTCTACAGAGTCCCGATCTGTCTATTTGATCCTTGCAATTTTAAGCGACATGATCGTATCCCCAACACTTGAAGCAACGCTTAGGAATCGACCCTCTGTACCCGGTATGACACCCATCCAATTCGCACACGTTGAACCTCTAACACCTTTTTCGCTACCCCGGCTGGGAGGACAATGAAGGCCGTCTGAGTACCATTGTAGACTGTTCTCAGGCTTCTTACTGCCGCTGTATCTGGGCGTTTAATGTTGCATTGGGCATGAAGCGCGTCACTCATTTCTTCCGCAAAGGTTACCTCATCCAGGTCTCTGCACTGTACTGTTACAGTGTGGGTTTTAACCGTCACTTTTGCTGCGGTTTTCAGAACATCTTCAATCGCTGCTTGATATTCTGATGTTTTTCCGTACGGTGTCCTTTAAGCTCCATAATCAATTTCCGTTTAGCCGTTCTACGGATTGAAGAAAAGGCAGTAACACTGCAGACAATTACGCAGAAATATTTTTAAGCTCTACAACTCCGAATACCTTCCCCCGTTTGCATCAGAGCGAACTCATATTCAAGATTATAAATTGAGACCGGTGACTACACGAGAAATCCAAAAAATAATGATTGATATTTTTTGTTTTTGTTTCACTTAGTAATTTTTATAACAATTATGGAAATATATGCGTAACATTAAATCATTATTTAAATAACATTTCTTTGTACAACATAAGAGGGATAATGAAATAAGAATTATATGACATAAAACTTAGAACAGGTTGATATTTATTTTAGTGGTGTAGCATCTGCTAGGGCTGTCGGAGATTTTCGTTTTAGTCTTCGTTTTCGCAGTTCTGAATGTGGAATTTTCAGCATATCTTCGTTTGTGTGTGTTAGTAATCTGTGAATATGCTTTGTGCTGCATTCTCGAATGACGTCTTCCATAAATTTAATTTTGAGGTCCCTGTATACACAGCGTCATTGGTTATGTACCAGGCTGCGTTTGTGATAGTCCTTTGGAGTTTTGATTGTAGTCGTTGCATTATTTTAAGGTTTGATTTGTTTGCTGTTCCCCATAGTTGAATGCCATATTTCCAGATCGGAGTTATAATGGTTTTGTAGATTAACAATTGAGGTATTACCAAGTGAGAGTCGCGAGCCGTTTCGTAGTAGCCAGTAGAGTGGTCTGAATCTGCTTTTAACTTCGTTTCTCTTTTGAAGTATATGCTCCTTCCAGGTCAGTTTTGCATCAATTATTATGCCTAAATATTTGGCTTTTGTATCATATTTAATGACTTTATTATTTATAGTCAATATTTGTGGATCATACTTTCTGTTTGTGTATATTACTTGGATAGTTTTATCTGTGTTAATTTCGATTTCCCACGTATTGAACCAGGCCAGCGTTGTTTTAAGTAGCTGTTGTAGTTTATTTGTGGCAACATTTATGTTTTTGTTAGAGGTCATTAAAACGGTGTCATCAGCAAAAGTTGCAATCATGATATCGTCACTTGGGCAGGGTATATCATGTGTATAGATAATGTATGGCGTTTTTCAATAGGTGCGCTTCAACTTTTTCCCGATAGGGAGGGCGAACGACGCAATATTTTTTATTTTTCGCTTGTCATTTGTAAACTTCATTAGTATACATTTCATCATGGAACGCTACACACTTGAGCAACGATTGCAAATTGTGCAAATTTTTTATGAAAATAATCGTTCTGTTGCTGCTACTTTAAGAGCATTACGGCCATTTTACGGTCTTCAGTGATGAAGCTCACTTGTGGCTCAATGGCTTTGTCAACAAGCAAAATATGCGTTACTAGGCAGAAAGCAATCCACACGAGATTCATGAGGCACCGTTTCATCCCGAAAAAATCACTGTTTGGTGCGGTTTACATGCCGGCGGCGTAATTAGCCCATATTTTTTCGTTGACGAGAACGATCGCCAGGTTACTGTGAATGGAAATCGATACCGCGACATGATAAACCATTATTTTTGGCCGCAATTGAATGGTATGGACTTAGACGACATGTGGTTTCAACAGGACAGGGCCACAAGCCACAAAGCAAACGCTACAATTGATTTGTTGAAGAGTAAGTTCGATGAGCGCATTATTTCCAGAAATGGACCGGTCGAATGGCCGCCGCGCTCGTGTGATTTTACGCCTCTAGACTATTTTCTTTGGGGTTATGTGAAGTCATTGGTCTACAGTAACAAGCCGGCGACGATTTGTGAGCTCAGAGCCAATATTGAACGCGAAATTGCTGGAATTTCGGCCGATTTATGCAAAAGAGTGGTCGAAAATTGGGTTCAACGATTGGATTTCGTAAAACGTGCACGCGGTGGTCACGCAAAAGAAATTTCATACTTAAATGTATATGTTCAAACTCGATAATAAAAAAAAAATTAGTTAAAAAAGTCAAACTGTTTGTGTTTTATTAAAAAACAAAAAAGCTAAGCGCTCTTACTGAAAAACGCTTTATAAGAGTAGCCCCAAAACGCTTCCTTGGGGAACACCTGCTCCCATACGTAGTACATCAGAGCATTCGTCCTGATATTTAACATAAAAATTTCTTTCATTAAGGTAACTTCGCCAAAGTAGATAATAGGCAGTTGGAAGAATTTTCTTTAATTTGTGCAATAGTCCGGGATGCCATACACTGTTAAAGGCCTTAGCCACGTCAAAATAGACTGCGACGCAACAATTTTGTGGTCAATTTCCCTTTGTATTTTGTTTGTTACTCGGTGTACCTGTTGTATCGTTGAATGTTTTCGCCGAAAGCCAAATTGATGAGAAAAAATGTGTCGTTAGATTGTATTAGAGGATCAAGGTGTTCATAAATCAGTTGTTGAAATATATATATATATACTAGTTTTAACCCGCGGCCCCGCTCGCGTAGGTGTAGTTTTGAGGTATTTAGGATATGTACATAAAAGAATTACAAGCAATAATTTCATAAAAAATATTTTTGTATTAATAACCATTATATTACAATACCCGGCGTCCGTTGCTATGCCTTGTTAAATAAAATCCAAACAACCAATCAGAAAAAATCAAGCAAAATTATTTTTATTAATTTTCTATCTCAAACCGTTTTTGAACTTTGCATTTGGGTCATAGCTGAACAGCTTATGCGGAGTATGAAGTCTAGATTGTGCTATAAATAGTGAGAAATAGGAAAAACTAAGATTTTTTAGATCAAATTTAAGCATATGTTTGATTATTAGTAACGAATGAGAGTGGGGGCGCGGCCTGGGGACTGTGGGAAGGGAGTTCCACCATAAAAACATGCCTATAACCGTCAGTGGTAACACTGCAAGTTTGACATTTGATACTTCTTATACAATTTTTGACAATTTGCAAATACGTTTGTTTGCATTTTTGAACGCGTATAATACTAAAATGGAAATTTTGCTGAATCTAACACTAGACGAAATTTGTGAGCAAAGAAAAGATAGATTTTCTTTAAATTTAAGAAAACGGAGGCTAATGAAGTCAAAGAGAAAAATGTTTAGGTACAAAACTTCGTCGAAGTCCTCAAAATACCTCCAGGATGTTGCTTCTCTACCGGAAGAATTATTTCTTTTCTTAATGCGCTTGTACGTTACCAAGAGATTTAAGAATTTTCTCTGCGCTGTGGTGCTGTCCTGTCTTATATTGGGATTAACATTTTTAACTTCGTTCACAACTTTCTTCCACAATAAATTTTTTTTCCTTCTACCCGATTTAAACTCGACCTCCATATTCAACCGCACTCTCAGTAATAACTGTGTCTCCGCATTACTGAGATTTTCATTAAAAATTTAAAAATAATAATTTATACAATTATTATTAACATAATTTAACTAAATTTCAATACAAAAATTAAAATAAAACAGTTTTGCACTTACTTTTCATCAGACATCGCAGTTAAATGCAGTAAACAATTTTTTGATAGAAATTATGAGTGACAACTGATAGAATTGTTGTCTTTTTGAACGCTTGATTATTGCAGTGCTGCCATATTGGCATTTCTGAACGTTCTGTTTGTTATGCAATTGTAGTTTGCGCGTCATGTTGCATTTACGAACACAGCCACCTTCATTGGGTGCAAATATGAGTGTATAAAAATGTTTACGTCACTTGGTGTTGTCGTGATGCGCGGACAACGTACCTTTATAGTATAGATAATTGGCGCGTACACCGTTTTTGTGTGTTTGGCCGAAGCTCCTCCTCCTATTTGTGGTGTGCGTCTTGATGTTGTTCCACAAATGGAATTGTTCAAATAGCTTCGACAAAATAGGCAAGAATATTATCAGCCTGTATGATGCAGGCTTGTTGGCATCTTTATTTGATTTTGGCAGAGCATTATTTCAAAAACTTTCCAAGGCAAAGGGAGATATTTGAGTCTTATTGACGAGTTAAATACATTCCTTAGGTACTTAATTCCATTGCCGGGCAGATTCTTTATAATTTTTTTCATTAATTCTGTCGAAGCCTGGAGATTTTTTATTGTTTATATTCTTAACTTTTGTCAGGATTTCATGTATGGCCACTTTTCTGATTTTTCCATCTTTGGATTCAAATGTATCAGGTAAGTTATTTTGTTGCCTATTTTTTGGATTGTAGAAGATATTTTTTAAGTGTTTCGCAAGTGTGAAAGTTTTTCCCAAATGTGTTTTAGCCCACGTGTTATTTTCCGTAAGAATTGCATGTTGGTGAAGTGCTGTTTTGTTAATGTTCTTCGTCGCTTTCCATAGTGAGAATTTGTCATTTATTGTAGGGTCTAAATTTTATTTATTTATTTATTTATTTATTATTTGCCAGATAATTTTGTAGCTTTTTATTTTCCAATTCCTTTAACATCTGTTTAATATCTTTAGTCATATTGTTTAAGATTGTTTTATCGCCTGGATGTCTTATTGTTCGCCATTGTTTCCTTAGTTTTCTTTTAAGTTTTATCTTCTGCCTAATATAGTCCGGAATATATTTTCTTTTGGTTGTGTACTTGACTGTTGGTGTTGATAAGGTTATTGCGTGAATGTTTGCATTGGTGAAAAACGCAATAGTGCCGTCGATTTGTTCTTCAGTTTTAAGTGGTACATTACGCCTATAATAGTTTCTCGGAAAGTTTTCCAGTCTGTGTTTTTATTGTATAATTTTGAGATATGTACTTGGGACTCAAGAGTTGTTTGATACCATAAAAATATTGGTGAATGATCTGATGAGAAGTCGAAGTTAGGTTTAATTGTGAGTTGATTTCTAACGGGTGATTTTTTAGCTATTATCTTTTTAAACAGTTGGTTTAAACAGTTGGCGTACGTTTCGTGTTTTGTTTCACTGTCAAACATCTTCAGTTTGGTCTATAACTTAACCATGAACCCTTTCACAAACGAACAACGCTTGCAAATTATTGAATTTTATTATAAAAATGTGTGTTCGGTTAAGAAAGTTGTTTGCGCGCTTCTTCCATTTTATGGTCAGTTTAATCGACCCACTGAAGCGGCTATTCGAGCTATTGTGACTAAATTTAGAACCAAGTTTACATTATTGGACATCGAACCACCAACACGCTTACGTAGAGTGCGAACTGAAGAAAATATCGCAGCTGTATCGGCCAATGTTAATTATGACCATCAATTATCGATTCTTTTGTCTTAAAACCTTCACTTCATATTTTACATGTTTGATGCAATTTAGTGCTTTGGTGATATTGTTGATATTTTCAACATTTTGAGTATATAATATATGGGGGTTAGTTTAGGTGCACGATTTTTCTCCGTTAAAGTTGGCATTGTCCCACTGTCCCACTGTCACAATCTGAGTGATCCGTATCAGCGGAAGGAGCGAATCGGTTTGAGTCACTCAACCAATATGATGTGAGAGACGTTTGCTTTGTTTGCGATTGTGCTTGTGATTTTTGTTTTTTACTTGTTCTGCCACCTTCCAATGCTGTGACGGGAGAATTTCGCGTGGGCTTTGGTGTAGAGTTTACAGTATTTGCTTGGCTTTGCAATGTTGAATTACCTGTGGACATTATTGGTATTCCTGATGAAATTACAAAGTTTGTTATTGTGGTTATGGTGTTAGATGCAATTGTTGTAACTGGAGTATTTGTTATTGTTATAGTATAACTGATTGGAGTAGTTTTGTTGGTTTTTGGCGTTGTGCATTGGTTGCTCCAGCTGAGCGTAGCTAAAGGTGTTGGGGTAACAATTGGTGGTACAGGTCGAGCAGATTTTTGCGTGCACAATGCATGCAAATTTGAGAGAGATGAGCTCCCATTTTTTTAGGTTTTGGCGCGAAAACTAGCGGGTCACTTCACTAGCTCGGCGGAGAGCGCTCTACAGGCATTATGCGAGTGTTTTTTTTTTTTTTATTTATTTAGTTATTTTAGTGTTGATAAACAAAATATGCTGCTAAGATTGACTTAGCAAGTTAAAGCGTCTACTTCGCTGAGTTTATTTGCTTTGTTTTGATTTTTGCAATGCACTTTGTTGGTATTTATGATTACTATTGAAAAACACGTCTGCACAGTTCGATAGTTGACGATAGACTGATATAAAACCAAAAAAATTCCCTGGATTTGACCAAATCACAGGACTTACCTATATTAAAACAACTAACATCTCGCGTAATAACCTACATGCAAAATATATTTAACGCTTTGTTTAGGCTTTTATATATTTTCCGAAGGTTTGAAAAATAGCGAAAATAATAGCTATTTCCAAACCTGGCAAGGATCCAGCAATAGCATCATCATGTAGACCAATTAGCCTACTTCCTATGATGAGTAAGATATTCGAAAAGCTGCTCATTGTGAGAATAAGGCCAATTATTGACCAACACAAAGTGATCCCTGACCATCAATTTGGTTTCAGACAAAAACACTCGACAATACAACAAATGCACCGAGTATCACATAAAATATTAAGTGAGCTAGACGCAAAGAAATTCTGTGTTGGCATTTATTTCGCATTGAAAAAGCATTTGACAAGGTTTGGCACAAAAGACTGATCACTAATTAACAATATATGCAAACTACTGGAAAGTTCCATAACGGATCAACGTTTCTATGTTAAATTTAACGACAATACCTCATCACTCCAAAATTCCACAGGTTAGCGTACTCGGACCACTGATTTTTATCTGACATACCTGTGCCCACTGACGTAAATGTCATGTTGGCTACATTCGTAGATGACACAGTTTTACTTTACGGGCATACTAGCTTAGCGAAAGCTACGAAGAAGATGCAACAAGTATTTTACAAAAACCAAAGAATGGTTCGACTCGTGGAATATTAAAATAAATGCTCTGAAAACGCAGCAGGTTATATACATAACAAAAAGAAACTTCATACCAAGAAACGTCACCATAAATGGAACTCCTATTCTTGCATCCTTAGCTGCGAAATACCTAGGTATACATCTGGACAGCAGACTACTTTGAAGGCATCACTTTAAAAACAGGAAGGACAAATCAAAAATAGATTCAAACAACTCTACTGGCTGCTAAACAAAAACTCAACTTTGTCCTTGTAAATACAATACAGTTTTAATCTACAAAACAATTATAAAACCCATCGGGACTTACGGAATACAGCTATGAGGAACAACCAAAAAATCTAACACTAATATTATAAATACAAAGCAGCAATCTAAAATTCTAAGAATAATAAGTGATGCGCCCCGATATATCTGAAACCACGGCTTACACAGTGAACTGGACATTACCACAATCAAAGAAGAAATAACAACAACAAATAAAATCTCGACTCAACCTATGTGGCCACCAAAGGTGACAACAGGCATAGAACGTATCGTGAGACTTACCAAGTTGCAGTAGGACGGAGAGGCAGCGAACCCTTCTGTGAGTCGTTTCAGTTGGATTCCACTCCACTTACTAAGATCACAGAGATTCAATACCCCAGCCCAATCGCAATCTGCTTCAACTCCAGTATGTCGTAATCAAGATCTTACTGTCAACCAGACGCTGACCAGGTAGCCGCCCACTATGAGTCAATCGCTCCTGGATTTTTCTATTGTTCACCATGATCGTGCATGGAGATGGGGACACTTTTTTCTTTTTATTGAAGGCGATGTCGAATCGCCATTAACACAGAAACCTCATTGAGATAGCTTTTATACGCGCGTTTTCTTATGCTGCGTTCTCCGTTTTTGACGCTTAAGGTAAGAGCGAACTCTGAGAGCTTCTGTTCCTCTTGATACTGAGATTAAGTTTTTGGTCAGACCTTGCACCCGAAGACACTACCAATTGAGCTCCCCAACTCAGGGACTGGTCACCCTAGATTTTAGTCGCCTTTATGACAGGCATGCCTTACCTCGGGCAAATCGAGGTAGAGAGGAAGAAGGAAGAAGAAATTGTGTCCGTATAACACCTCCTCTGTGAATGTCCTACACTTTAAAGAAACCATACCAAATATCTTGGCGACTTTTTCTTTGAGGACCTGGGAAATTTGCAAAATGTCTCAGTTGTGGTACTAGTTATATATGCATATATATTTATATATATATGCCTATATTTTTTTAGAAGGGTGTTTTTATTAAAAATCAATTTCGTGAATAAAATATGGCATTATTCGCGCTGCATGTCGTGACTAGCCGATGAAAAAACTAATAGCTCTAGATATCTTGTAAAAAAGATTCTAAAAATAGTAAAGGACTTTGATTCAAAATTACAAGAATAATTGGCGGTTTTTATACATCGTGGGACACCTTCATAAATAATTACGCCTATTTAAGATACAATATATTATAACATGTGTTGGAGCCAACTTGCAATTCAACCATGTATAGTTTAAGTACGAAAAAAATATCAACCCTGTTTGTAACTTCTTTACTTCTTCTTCTTGTATTAATGCTTACTGTGACTCAATTCACTCCAATAAAGTTCTTCAAACGAAACGGTCGTGTTTATATATAATATTATATATTTAATTGCGCTTTTCTCTAACAACATGTGTTGCTATATAACGGCAAGAAAGTTACCATGAAAGAGCCGTTGCAGCTTTTCCTTATCGTAACGGCGACACCCTGTGTACTGTTAACTCGAAATTTTAAATAGCGCGCCAACGAAATCGCGATGACGGCGCCGAGTGATTTTTCCCTAAGTTTTTTTGGTGAATAACTAGGCTATCTTTAAACATGCATGAACATGCTTCTATTCTTTTGTTTCTTTCAACGAGCAGAATACATTGTGTCGAGCATTTGTTGACAAGTAGTTAATGTGATTGTTAATACGCCTCCTAACATGAAGAGAACATTATTTTCTTATTTCGAGCGCCTTGATCCAGAATCAGAACCAAAAATAAAAAAGAAGGAAAAACAGGTAAAGTTAAAAATTTGTATCCAAGAACAGTCAGTGTACAGTTGGTGCTCAAATTAATAGAATCACTATGAAAAATTCAAGTTTCAGCCATTTAACTGATAATAATCAAAGAATAGTCTATTTTTAATATGTTGTTTATTAAATTCCTATAATACGACAAAAACAATATTCAAACCAGTCTTTTATTAAAAAAATATCAAAAAAAAAATCAAAAAATCAATATTTTGCGTGAGCAATTAAAACCGGAATCCTTTTGGGTATGCTTTCAACGCATTTTAAGCAGTTTGTTTTTATTTGGTCGTAATTTTTCCAAATATTTTGCAGTCTTTCGCTCAGTTGTTCTTTATTTGTAATATTATCTTTCGATATTTCTGTCTTTGTTGACTCTTAAAGGTTCTCAATTGGATTGAGGTCTGGTGAGTTTCCTGGCCAATTAAGAACCTGAATTTTTTGCTCTTCCAAAAAGCTGCTCACAAAAAGCCAAATATATCGAACGGTAATTTCGACAAAGCAATGATTGCTACAATGTTTCACATTATACAAAAAAGTAGCATTTCCTAACATTTTTGCAAACTACACGTCATTAAACTCGGCAATTTGTTCCTCTACAGTATGATTCTAATAATTTGAGCACCCACTGTAATTTGAATTTTAAAAAACTAACATCAGATTTGTAATCATCGACACCAATGTCGAACATACATAGTTTTCTAAGAATCTGTTGCGCCATTAAAGAGGGCGTTAAGAAAATGAATTTGCATGTCTAAAAGTCTTAAATTCAAAATAGTATAACTTTTTTTTCATTCATCCTAGAAGTCTTTTAAAAAATGGATTTTAAAGCTACAGAGTATTACTTTGCGATTCCGTTGTGGAAAATAAAAAAAAAAATTTACCTTACTCAAAAAAAATTCATAAAGATGTCCAAAATCGGCATTTCTTGACTATTTAACCACAAATTGCCAAAAGTCCTGACGTGCTGGAGCATTTTCAAGATCAAATTCGTTTTCAGCACAAAAAAAACTTCAAGAGACACTCGTAGCCGTTTTAAAAATTGGACAAAAATGAAATTACGCAGGCCTGTGTAATTATTCAAAATTTTGAATTGCGTCCGTCGTATTATAATTGTTTTTATTATAAAATAAATTAAAACTGGAAGAAAAATCTAATAAACTGCTAATGCATATAAAAAAATATTGTTTTTTTTAACTTGACTCATACAGAATTGAAACATAAAATTTTAGAGCATGATTCCAATGGGGGTGGGGGGGGGTAGGGGTTGTCCGGACCCGAAAACCCCCCCCGTGGATCCGCCACTGTACAAAGTCTATTGGCCATTGGTTTGAACTTACGTGTTTGTGTTTGTATGACGGGAAAACGATTAAAAACAGCTTCAGCTGCAAGCAGGCACAGGAAAAGGCTCAAATCAGCACGGAAATAACCTTATGAATGTAAAATTATAATTTATTTATTAAATAATATGAATTTTCTAAAATACTTACTCAAATTCACGAATTCAAAAATTCCAATGTCAGCGAATTCGAAGAAATCAAATAGCAATGATGCCAACGATTATGTTTGTTCTACAAATTTTACTTTTGCTCCACTTTTACTTACAATTTCTTGAGTTAGCAACACAGTTTCTTGCTAAGGGAGCCGATTTGTCAAGAGGGAACGAGAAAGCTGATTACTGAGCAAACCTTTAATAATTGAATCATGCCTATAAATGCATTTTGCTCTTGTAGTCGCTAGGCATAAAATTCTAGCTTTGGACGACATACGCATTTACAGGAATAAAATGAGTGGCTTGTGTGTGCGGCTGTATGTATAGGGTTGTTCAATAGGTGCGCTTCAATTTTTTTCCGATAGGGAGGGCGAACGACGCAATATTTTTTATTTTTCGCTTGTCATTTGTAAACTTCATTAGTATACATTTCATCATGGAACGCTACACACTTGAGCAACGATTGCAAATCGTGCAAATTTTTTAGGAAAATAATCGTTCTGTTGCTGCTACTTTAAGAGCATTACGGCCATTTTACGGTCCATTTAACAAGCCGTCCCGTTTTGGGGTTGTGTGAAGTCATTGGTCTACAGTAACAAGCCGGCGACGATTTGTGAGCTCAGACCCAATATTGAACGCAAAATTGCTGGAATTTCGGCCGATTTATGCAAAAGAGTGGTCGAAAATTGGGTTCAACGACTGGACTTCGTAAAACGTGCACGCGGTGGTCATGCAAAAGAAATCGAATTTCATACTTAAATGTATATGTTCAAACTCGATAATAAAAAAAAAAATTAGTTAAAAAAGTCAAACCGTTTGTGTTTTATTCAAAAAAGTTCAAAAGTTGAAGCGCTCTTACTGAAAAACCCTATACATGCATTTGTATGTGTATACTAATGAGCATTGTTTTGCTGGAAGTTCAGAACACAAATATGTACGTGGCTATGCCATGATTCTAGTTGCCATAGCATAGCATATGTATAAAAAATTCACATATTTAAAATTGCATATGCCATCTTCCTGCGTGCCTGGTAATGAAGCGTTTTCTATAAAGAAGTTTTTGATTTGATCAATAGGCAAAACACATAATATATGTATGTACAGTACTATCTCGATAATCCGGACACCCTTAATGTTAGGGGTCGTCCGGATTATGGGGTGCCCGGATTATAGATGATTTTTTTTTATCAACTAAACGTTTTTTTTTTAAATGAACATAACGCAATTCAGATATATGTATGTACATAAATAGTTTTATTAAATACAGTACAATCATACTTACATAATAATATGTACATCTGTACATAATCAAACATTTTTTTTATTTAGTATGTATATTACTATTTCAAAAAAATTATTAATTTTGGTCTGCTGCGAGTTCGCCTGCAACATTTTATCTGCAGTTTCTTTAAATCGTCTTAAAACTAAAATATCCATAGCCGAAGCGTCAATTTGTTCTGCCCATTGTATAGCCTTGGAAAAAATATTTTTTGCTTCACCGCTACTTATAGTATTTACCGCTTCAACTATGGTGCAATCAGAATCAGCTTCTTCTATATTATTATTTTCCACCGCAGACTGTACAATTTCCTGATCAGAAAAATCGTAGTCGAATTCATCTATTCCTTTCGCCCAATTATTTATGAATTCAATGTCATTCTGTGAGTCTGGATTAATTGATGCGATGATAGTTTGAATTTCATTCAAATCTGGATTATTGACTGTAAGTTGAGCCAAAGGTATCGAATCTTCCTCGGTCCATTCTTCGTTGTGACTCCCCAACAACTCCTTCCAACTGTGTACAATATTTTGTTGTGATATACAATACCTAACCACGCATTGTTTAAAAATGTAACAGCATTTCGCAGCGTAAAGTTTTTTAATGCAATTCCAAGATCTGTATTGTCCGTAATGAGATGATTTAAAAGCTGTTTTCGGTAAGTGTCCGGATTATAGAGTAAAAAATGTTAAACTGTCCGAATTATAGCAGTTGTCCGGATTATAGATGTACATAGAGAGAGTACTGTACGTACATAGGCTAGGGCATCAAGTGTGCATACGCACATGCAAATACGTAGATGCATATGCAGAAGAGAATTGTTTTAGCATTTGTTAGGCAGGAATTTGATCATGAGGATATTTACTCCCTAATTTCACGGCGATGCGCGTGAGGTAGGTCAAAGTTACTTCAGTACATACATATGCGTGCAACACTATATTTAACAAGTTCCCTGTCCCCATATAATGACGTCACTGAAACGCTCCACGCTCACGGATTTTTTTCAATATTCTTTGTTTAGTTGGAACTAATATTGCAGATATGGGCTTTTGAAAGATGTTAGAAAAAACAATTTATACAAAAACGACAACAAGAAATTGCTCACATGTGATTCACCAATGTACCCGACCAAGTTCAACGCTATACGTTTTATGAATCATATATGCGTCAAAGAAAATGTGCTCACATGTGATTCATGTGAGCGTACCCGAACAGTTTCCGCGTTTAAGTTTTATCACATAACATGTATAGGATGTACATTACATGAACTTACAAACCAATTGATATCAGATCAGGACCAGGTATTGTAGAATTTTGCCTTGTAACTTTCCTTGGCTAAGTTTTGCTAGAAAATTAAACTGGATTGAGGCTTATCTAGTTCATACTTTACAACTAAAAATAGTCAGTCTGGCAGCATAGTAAAACAGACTTTAGCGAGAGGTCCGTTAGAAATATTTTTCATAGTACAACTGATATCGATGGTACAAAACCGAACGGTACAGAAATTCTGTAAACAAAGTTGTAGAAAAATTAAAATAAATTGACCTCAACTTAGCGTGTATTTTAGTTCAAGTTCTTGGTTAATTAAATACAAAAATATGGCTTCAGGCTCCAAATTTTCGGCAGAAGAAATCGCAAAAATGCTAATATAGAAGAAAGTGATAGTGATTGGGATTTCTCCAAACACCTCTGGAAGAGAGTCAGAAAACATAAGTTGGAACGAAAATGAAGAGGAAATTTTGCAGGAAGACGAAAATTCAGATGGAGTAGAAGCTACGGCAGAACCCGAACCTAGGGCAGAACCTGAATTATTGTGGTTGGAAGATGTTCTGGCTATTGGACGAGAAAAATTTACCGGAAGATCAGGTGGTCAGGACATTTAGTCCATTACTGATGAAAAAGGAGATATTAGTATCTAATGACATTATCGAACTCATGGTGAACAAAACTAACAATTACACTGTGTGACAAAAAAAAAAAATTAAATATACTCTTATGGAGACCTAGCACAACTTATGGCTATAGAAAAACTAAACAAAATGGTATAGCAGAAATTTCCAATACACCCCCAAAATCTCATTTTATGGCCATAAAACCGTTTTTCAGTAGGTTGATGTGAAGAGTCACTCCTAACTTCGCAAATTTCCATCCGATTTCGAATTTGTTTTTTTAGTTCGAAAGAACAAGAACAAGCCTTTTTGACAGTGTGTTGACAATTTTTCTGAAATGACAACTGACGAGACTGTAGACGGAAGTATTTGGAATTTTTTTATTTTTTCTCTATTTTTTCAACTTTGACATAATTTTTACGATATTATCCGATATTGAGGATTTTTTTTTCGTACAATACTGTTATAGTAAATTTAATTTTGCGTCGAATGAGCTATATTTGACTGTAATTGAATTAAAATTAATAGAGTTGTGTGAGTTTTAAGATTTTTTTTTTTTTTACTAATTTGGTATGTAGGCATCGAAGCATGAAAATTATAACAAGTGTCATTATAAACACATAATATTTATTGTAGTATTGTGCAGTGCAGCATTGTACGGTATGGTACGGTGCGGTACGGTGCAGTAAACAACGGAACTGGTTCCAAACTTAAAAATGCATTGGAAACGGCCCTTTGGAGTTTAGTATGGTACGGTACATTTGTCATTCTCTTCATCAGTTTTGAATACTTCTCTGTAAGAAATTCGATCATCATCATTCATCTGAAGTCGTCATCAACTAACTTCCATTGTATGAATCGAGAAGCCAGCGTTTCAGATTGTCTTCCCGATAGAAGTAAATCACGAGAAAGATCCTGAAAATCTGAATTTGATACAATGTGTCGTTCTGAAGACTTAGAACCAGACGGAAAGTACTCTTCATCATCAGGTTTATTGTTATCAGTTTGATCATCATCAGCAATGAGTTGAACTTCCTTCAGTTCCTGCAGTTGAGTCAATCATATCGTCCAAGACTACGGGGTTCTTAACAGTTGCAACATCAGCATTCTTTATGTGCTTTCGAGCTTTATAATGATGATCGTTTACGTCCGTTTTATAAAAATAACAATCATCTGGTTTATGATAAGGCTGATGATGCCACATCATCGGAGAATATTGAGAAATTCGACTTTTCTGGCAACGTTTTGATTTATATCTCTTGAATTTCAATGAAACAAACAATAAAACTTTGACGTTTTAATAAGGTTAAATTATAATAAGAAACTTCTTTTTTTAATCAATGTACAGTGTGAAGTTTGGTACACTTGGGAGCTTTTCCATATTTCTATTGAAAAAAATGTGCTATAATATGTCAGATATTTTCGTAAGTTCTAACCAGTTCTGTTGTATGGAGTACAATGTACTCTTATGTATACATATATACTCCAATAAATATTACGTGTCTATAATAACGCATCAAAACACGTCCTTATTCCCATTTAGCGTAAGTTATACCTACATACCAAATTAGTAAAAAAAAAACAAATAAAATCTTAAAACTCACACAACTCTTTTAGTTTTAATTCAATTACAGTCAAATATAGCTCATTCGACGCAAAATTAAATTTACTATAACAGTATTGTACGAAAAAAAAATCCTCAATATCGGATAATATCGTAAAAATTATGTCAAAGTTGAAAAAATAGAGAAAAAATAAAAAAATTCCAAATACTTCCGTCTACAGTCTCGTCAGTTGTCATTTCAGAAAAATTGTCAACACACTGTCAAAAAGGCTTGTTTTTGTTCTTTCGAACTAAAAAAACAAATTCGAAATCGGATGGAAATTGGCGAAGCTAGGAGTGATTCTTCACATCAACCTACTGAAAAACGGTTTTATGGCCATAAAATGAGATTTTGGGGGTGTATTGGAAATTTCTGCTATACCATTTTTCTTAGTTTTTCTATACCCATAAGTTGTGCTAGGTCTCCATAAAAGTATAAAATCACTGTCGCACAGTGTTATGCATTGGTATTACTAATGGGAATTGATAAGAAACCATCCATCGAACATTATTGGAAAATGAAGGCGTTGTACTATAATCCACTATTTCATGAAGTATCTATGTCATATAATATGTTTTCATAAATTTTACGTTGTTGGCACTTTTAGGATAATCAGCCTCATAATCAAAATATTTTATATAAAATTCAACAATTTATTGACATCATTACGGCAAAATTTCGATCTCTGTATATGCCAGGTGATACGATCGTCGTTGACGAATCTCTGGTAAGTCATCAAGGACGATTGCGAATAAAAACGTATATTCCATCTAAGGCCAGCAAATATGGGATCAAAATTTATAAAATGTGTTCGGTAAATCGTTACAGAGCCAGGTTCAGTCGTTGTTAAATTATGTCTACCCCTTCTAAATGAAGCAAGACTAATAATTGCTGACAACTTTTACACCAGTCTTAGTTTGGTCAAATATCTAAAAGATCGTCATACTGATTTTGTGGCACGCTCAGTAAGAATAAGACGGGCTTACCGCAAGAAGTTTTGTTGAAAAAACTGAGAACAGTTGAATAGTTATGTCACAGTTCTCAAATGGCACGATAAGCGTGATGTTCTTATGATATCTAGCGGCCACGATAACGAAATGGTATCTACGTTTAACTGGTGTGGGGCCGAAACATTAAAATCTAAGATGACAGTTGACTACAATAAACGCTAGGAAAGACAAAGATGTAGCAAATCAGATTAGTTCTTATTATTCCCCGTTAAGGAAAAGTATGACGTGATATAAAAAAATTTCATATAACCTCATTTTTCAGGCTGCTATTGTTAACACACGCGTAATATACAATGAAATTACACAAAAAACACTCACTATACTACAAATTCAAGAAATAATTATTCGGTCCTGGCTCGGCGAACCAGCTAACAAACAATATCGTGCAAGGCCTGCAACACAAGCAAGTTCTTCCACCAGTAGCCATCGACTAACAGCAATTCCCCGAAATGATGAAAAACTTGTTCTGCATGCTATAGGGGATATAAGAGCTGATGGAGGCAATCCCCTTCTAGCCAAACAAGTAAATACTGAGTGCAAGATTTGTAATAAAGCTTTTTATCTTACTTGTTTCAATGAAAATCATTAAAACAATACTTTAATAAACTCATTTATTTGTAAGATCGAGTCTTTGATTTTTGCATTTTATAGCTAAGGTTACAAGCGCATATTTAGGTAAGTCTTTGCAAATCACCAAATATTTTTTTATACATATATTATATATGCATTGTACAGAGTACTCGCTGCCACGTCCCATTCAAAAAGCGCGAATATCCTACTGCGTTCAAAAAATTTGCATGTTATAAAACAAGTAAAAAATTGCTCATATAGGTATACATATTATATAATATATGATACATGAGCGTATAAGACACGGTACAAAGTTGGTGATATGAATCATATATGATTCATGGGACAGGGAACCTGTTAATAAAGATGCAATTGAACTTAGTTGTCCCATATATGCAAATGCGTTTATTTAAAGTTTTCCTTTATTTATTTAAAAGTTTTATATTATCTAGAAAATGCATGCATACATACATACATATGTATGTATATTATTCCCTGTAATAAAAAGTAAATTTCGTTTACCAAAGGCACAAATAAATGCATTTTCAAA
Source organism: Anastrepha ludens (assembly GCF_028408465.1). Lineage (NCBI taxonomy): Eukaryota > Metazoa > Arthropoda > Insecta > Diptera > Tephritidae > Anastrepha > Anastrepha ludens. Next base: position 98,127,364 of record NC_071503.1, read on the forward strand.
TGTTAATATGATAAGACGATGCGTCCTGAGATAGGTCATGGTTCCTGCAATACGTATGCACATATGTAGGGGAGGGGGCCCAGTTGTGACGCAGGCCCAGTTGTGACGCAGCTAAATATTTTTGACATGCGGTATGAAAATGACAGTTTGAGCCCTGCCAATCATGTTCGTTTGACGTTCAGCAGTTTTTGTGCAGACACCAACGTTAGTAGTCGCATTGTGTATACACGCACCAAACATCGTGTTGAAAATCGTGCGAAAAAGTTATTTTGATTTTTTTCAAAGTACCAAAATTTTGTGAAATTAACAGTGAAAAGGCGAGTGTAATGCATCAAAATATTGTATTTGCCGTATATTTTGTGATTCTATATGGATTTATGTGATTATGTGGTGTCTATAAAAAACTTGCTTGTCATACACAAAATAGCATCGTGACCCGGTTGTGACTCAGCGGGTGGCCCAGTTATGACGCACCTTTTTTTTGCACTACGATCATATAGAACTACCGAATTCCTACATTTTTGTTGTTGTTTAAAAAAAACCAACTGCCAACTCGATCAATTGCAAGGTATGCAAGCGTCCAGTTCATTTGAAGTGCGCCAACATGCAGGCAAGTTATTTCACTTGCAAACACTGCGAAAGTGACGTGGACGACGACTAGGAATATTTAGATGACGATGATGAATAAAAATCGTTGTCATTTATGGCCATTGAAGGACATTTTCTTTTGTATTTTTCATTATTTTTGCCATTGAAAGCCTTCAAAATAAATAAATCATTAAATCACAACAATTGGTGTGACATTCCTTTCATATTTTCTCATTTCCAGTAAATTTCTTGAGGTGCGTCACAACTGGGCCACTTTTTTTTTGTCCTAAAAAAAGTTATCCTGAAAAAATTTGTTCCAAAATTTTTTGAGTAACTCAAATAAACATACTTTCTTTGGAGAAAAGTTGCGTTTGGTTAATAGTTAAATGTTAAACTTCTTCATTTTTCAATTTGCGGAACTGAGGAAAAAATTTTAATTTTTTTCAAAACCCGCGTCACAACTGGGCCCCCTCCCCTACATACATATGTAACACTATAAGAAATGAAGATCCAATTGAACTTTTGCACAAACATAACTAACATAATATATGCACATATGTATATATTGATATACATATCCATACATACATATGTCAATATACCAAAACACTAGTATGCTCTATGAATTAATTTCGAATCAAAAAATTAGTAAAAATTTTCATAAAATTTGTATAGTTTTAAATTTACTAAAACACACATACCAAATTGTGAGAGGTCGTTTTATAATGTTTTTTTTTTAATTAAATCAAAACAATAAAGTTACTTTGATTTGAAATGTTGGCGCATATAATCAATTCAAATAATTTCTTCATTTATCAATCCTTTAAGTTTGTTTGAAAAAACAAATTGAATAAATTTTCTTTTATTAAGGGAACATACAAAAGCACAAGTAAAAGTTGTATGCCTAGCGACTACAAGAACAAAATGCATTTATAGGCGCAGGCGTAGCGGCCATGATTCTAATTGCCATAGCGCTGAACAGTCTGAAATAGTCGTGGCGGCACCGAACAGTTTCAACTATTGTACTGTACAATAAAAACTCATCATCAAAATGTTCATTGATAAATTCGAGCTCATAGTTCTAAGAGCAAAGTACTTTCATTCATAAAACGAGCCGCCCATATGCCAATTTTCTCGACCATTCGAAAATAGTCAATATTGGAATATTTACCGTCGAATTGAAATTGTTTACCAATATTTGGTAAATCTTGAATTTTTGTCAAGTCGAATGCTCACGGCTCCGTACATATGTATGCATCATATATGTATGTAAATATGTCTTTCTAAATGCTCGACAACCGCAGCTGCTGTGCGTCAAGTGCGTGCATGAGCATACAGTAACTTGCAGAAACAACATAAGTAGCTTATAAAAAAGTTACATGTCGGACATTTCAATGCTAGAAGTAAATTTCGAAACACTTATTTTATGTTATCTGATAGTACGTAAATAGTTAATTAGTATACAGTCCAATCGTGATAGTCCGACACATACGGGACCAACTCGTTGTCGGATTATCAAATATTCCGGACTACCGAAGGTTCCATTTAATGATACGAAAAGACAGAAAAAAATCACATCAACACCGTCAGAAATCGCGAGAGAACTGGCGTCGTTCAAATTTAATGACAAATACGTTGTGACCGGGAAACAAAACAATCCCCCTCTGCTGCTTTGCTACGACAGATCAAAATAAAATAATGCCAATTGCATCCATAGACGTTATGAGGTTGTCGGATTACCGAACGTGTCGGATTAAGAAATGTCGGACTATCACGATTGTACTGTATTACTTTACGTATGTAGTTCTTCCATTGATAAACAGTGCACAAAACATATGCATATATCTGCAAAGTTAGAAACTTACTCTGAAATCAGAGTATTTCAAGGTGCCTGTACACATTTCAAGGTTACCGTACATACAATGCTGTGCCTATGAATATGCGCTGCGCCTATGCGCGCTGGATTTCTTGAGAAGTTTTACCGTAATATGTACATCAGAGAACGTTAAATATAGAGAAGTCTCAATGACTGAAATGGCAGCACCTTTCAGGGGTACTCGTTTTGCGCGCGTGGTACACAACAGCGACATTTTTCACAGCACGTTAACAGAAATATGCTCAACTGCAGAAAAACAGCTTTTGAGAATTAAGAGCTTTTTTTTGGAAACTTTCCGTTTTGTGCCAAAGTTAGGTTACAGGTGCTTTTTGTCTCTTTATTTGCATGAAAATTCATTTTTGAATTTGAATTGATTTTGCGTAATTTGCGCCAAAATTTCCATGTCAAACCAAAAGAGTCTAATGAACTTTAGTTTGAGAAAAACTTTTGATTGACGTCGCGCAATTTTCAAACGCTTTCGATTTTCCGAATTTTTTTAAACTTTTTCGATTTAAAAATGAGCAGAACGTGTCGTGTGCGCGGGTGTTATTTAAAAAACAGTGAAGTGAAATTATTTTCTTTCCCACAGGACCCCATATTAGCAGACAAATGGAGGGAGAATTTACATATTGCCAGGACGGAACATCTTCCACCCCACAACTCATTTGTGTGTGTAAAACACTTTGAGGCATGTGTTGTGGGGGGACAATGTTTGAAAAAGGGTGCCATCCCCACCCTTCGTTTAGGTAAGTTTTTGCGCAATACATAAGTAGGTATGTGTGTTTTTATATTTCGCTAAAGCGAACCTACAAGAATATCAAACACACATACCTACATATGTATTGCATGCATTTGATATAATATTAGGGTGGATAGGTTTTATTGCATACATTTGATATAATATTAGGGTGGATAGGTTTTATTGAGGGTGAGGTTTGCTAACTGGTAGCATTAGAGTTTTGAGGCAGGAAAGTGGAGGAAGTTAAGAAATTTAAATTATTTTTGAATGTGTATGTGCATATATTTCATAGAAAATAATTTTTTATTAATAACCATAATATTACAATACCCGGCATCCGTTACTATGCCTTGTTGAATAAAATCAAAACAACCAATCAGAAAAATATCAAGCAAAATTATTTTTATTAATTTTCTATCTCAAACCGTTTTTGAACTTTGCATTTGAACAGCTTATGCGGATTGTGAAGTCTAGAGTGTGCTATAAATAGTGGGAAACAGGGAAAACTAAGAGTTTTTAGATTAAATTAAAGCAAATATTATTTATTTATTATTATTTATTATTACTAAGTCAAAACATACAACCATAGGTTATTTTTACAATGATTGACCTTAAGAATAGTTTACATAAAAAGATAAACAGTAAAATCAAAATTAAAATTAAAATTACAGATAGTAGTAAAGATAAAGTATTAAAAGGAAAGTAAGGTAAAAATAGTAGTAGTAGGAGTAGGGACTAATAGGAAGAGATTTAAAGTACATTCAGCAATATTCGATTATTAGTGATGAATGAGAGTGGTGGCGCGGCCTGGGGGCTGTGGGAAGGGAGTTCCATCATAAAAACATGCCTATAACATTCTTTGAATTATTATACGTTTATATTATATTATAAAATAAATTTTCTTAATAGGGTACGACGATGACCCTACATACAGCTGTACAATTCCAAAAAAGCAACGGAGCTGTTGCGTGGTAGGATGCGTGGTGGAAAAGGGTCATACGTTGTACGAATTTCCTCGACGAGGAGAGGCTCGAATTAGTTGGGCCCTGGCTTGCAACGTGCAACCAGCAGATTCTGACAGGCTATATGTTTGTAAGCGCCACTTTAGTCCAGAGCAAGTAACTCGTTATAAAGTTTTAGATGGGGCTGTTCCATCTTTAAGATTAGAGCCAGTTACTAGAAGTCGCTCACCTAGTACTGGCTCTGATTGGGTTTGCCCGCCCGTTACTAAAGTGTACGTAAATCGTACAGTAGGTGTAGGTGTAGCAAATGATCTCACGTTAGAAGAATTCGAAAAATATTCTATGCTAGAGGAAACAAGGCAGGTACCCAAAAACAAAAACATCTGTGAGGACTTAGAAATCGCAAGCAGTAGCGAACGATTTGCTCAGGCTGCTCGTTATTATCGGAGCAATGAAATAAAATTAAAAAAAAGAATTCAAGAGTTAGAAGCAGAAAATGAGAAGCTACTGCAAAAATATAAATATTTGTGTACTCGTGCAGTTCTTGCGGAAGAAACTTCAAGCAGTGATGCTGTAACTTTCGCAAGAATGATCGTCAGTGGCCAAAATCGTTATAGCGAGGAGGAAAAGACATTGGCTCAAAACATCAATTATATGTCCTCCAAAGCATATACGTTTATGCGTGACGATCTAGGTTTTGCTTTGCCCCATAAATCATCCCTTTCGCGTTGGCGCCCCATCAAATATGCTGTTCCGGGGTTCGATGCCAATGTCTGTGATAATTTAGAAAAAATTGTTTCAAATATGTCCGACACCGAACGCATAAGCGTTCTATTATTCGATGAAATTATCATCAAGTCGGACTTGAGCTATAATAAAGCTAGAGATGTTATCGATGGGTTTGTAGACCACGGGGAAGGTCAACGCGAAAACAAAATTGGGAATAAATGTTTATTTTTTATGGTTAAGGGATTGTGCTCCAAATGGAAATACGTGTTTTCGTATTATATCTCCAGTGGTGGTATACGTACGGAGACATTGATGTCCATTTTGGACAAAAATGTCGCACAACTAAAAAAAATGGGGTTAAATTTGAAAGGTATAGTTTGCGATCAAGGGCCCTCCAACAGTAGTATCTTTAAATCTTTGGGGATTTATGAGGATAGCCCCTTTTACGTGCACGAAGGCACAAAAATTTTTTGCATGTTCGATTACTGTCACTTGATAAAGTCCGTCCGAAATACCTTGATGAAATATGACATCTTAACATCAGATGGAGTGACAAGCTTCAAGGTGATTGAAAAATTGTTTGATATAGATCAAATGAATCCCCATTTTAAAATTTGTCCGAAACTAACGGAGGCCCATATATATACCAATTTTATGGATAAAATGAGCGTTTCACGCGCGACTCAGGTCCTGAGCAATTCGGTAGCCTCTGGTATCGACATGGTCTTGTCCCAAAATTTATTAGGCAGTGACGACTACGTGATAAAATGCGCTAAACCCACACAGATGTTCGTTAAAAAAATGAATGATCTGTTCGATGAATTGGATGCAAAAAGATTCCAGTCGAAAAATCCTTCAAAATGTCCGATTAGGCGGGGTGACAGCAAAAAAATTGATAGATTGAATGAACATCTAGATTTTTTGCGGTCATTCCAGTTGCCGGAAAACGCACGCGTGCAGTGTATCGAAGGTTTCCGCATAACGATTTCAGCGATGCAAATGTTATGCGAGGAACTTTTCATTGAGCACAGCTCCCTCAAATTTATTTTCACCGGGAAAATGAATCAAGATGCGTTAGAAAACTTTTTCTATCGCATACGAGCTAGTCAGGGTATGAATACCCATCCCTCAGCTCACGAAATTCAATACATAGTTGCGCGACTGATCTCAATGAAAATTTTACGCCAGAGATTTGAGAAGAAAGGTTCTAATTGTGCAGATGATGACGATGTAAATTTAGATTGGTATATAGGCCCCGAGGATCGTCATCTTGAGACAGAGGTAGGAGACCAGCGGAATGAGGATCTCGTTTTAGAAGAGATTGATGTGGAAGACATACATTTTGCTGAAGAAAGTAATGAAGCTGAGGTACAAGTGCAGCGTTACTTCACAGGCTATGGTATTTACCAGAAAATGCTGTGCAAGTTAAAATGTGAAAAGTGCACCCACGCCATGACGAAAACAAAAGGGGAGCTGAAGTTGCATTCAGAAGCCCTGATAAGATCAAAAAACTTACTTCACGGATGACAGCGATTTAAGGCTTGTCAATCCTGAAGACAGGGTTTTCGAAGTGTGTCGACTCCAAATGGCGTGGTACCGTCAGCTCTTCGCAAAATATGCCCACATTGCAGGTCTTAGGTGTTTAATATTGTCCGCTCTAAAAGAAAAAACACAAAAAGTGTTTCCCGACTGGTTTGTAGGATCTGGCGAGTGTAGAGATCATCGCGAGAAGCTATTAGATTTTCTCTTAACTGTCCTTTTATTCAAGAATGCAAAGTGGCTCTTGCGAAATGAGGTCAATAAAGTCAAAGAAAGAAAACTACAAAATAAATTAAAAAAGCTGTAGGTTGTAAGTAGGTTGTAAGCCAGGGCCCCACGAAAAGAGATTCGCCGTTCACACAGGTAATTAATAATCTATTAGCTATCTTTTGCATATGATGATACCTATTCTTTTATTTCAGGGTTTTCCACTTTTCTATATTTCAGGTTTTTTTTTATTTATATATTTTACAGGTATTTTCCGTTTCAGGTTTTCTCTATTTTTTAGTCTATTTAACAGGTTTCTTTTTTATTTTTTCTTCTCTTTCAGCTAGCACCCGAGCCTAGATTTTTAAGCACTACAATTTTTTCTTAATCATGATGGATTGAGAGTAGTGTTTTAAAAATCAGGTAAATCGCAATGACTTAATCGATGTCAATATCGAAGTCGTGTGCGAAATTGTTATAGTATGAGAACAATTTCGTAATTCGTGCTTTCTCAATTTTATATTTTTTTTTTCATTTCAGGAAATGTAAATACCTATTATTTATAGCATTGTAATATATATACATGTACATATAAGATTACTTAAATTACTTGTGAATAAAAATAAAAAATTAAAATTAAAAAAAATAGTATTTCATTTTCTTAAGGATAACAATATTTATTTGGTAAGAGGATCTTAAAGAAACATATACCAAAAATATAATTGACAGGATTTCATTACAATATCAATATATTCGTTCAGCTCAATAAAATATCTGCATATGAAAAATCGTTCCTATGGACATGCAAAAGCAAACGCGCATATATAGTACATAAATACATGCATACAAACTGCCATAGCCATACATACATATGAAGCTGCGAGCACTTGCGACAGAAAAAATATTTCGATTTGCTATTGCTGTCGAGAATTTAGAACACATATTTACATACATATATTGATGCATACATATGTACGGAGCCGCGGCCACTCGACTTGACAAAAATTGAAGATTTACCAAATATTGGCAAATAATTCAACGCGAAATATTACAATATTGACTATTTTCGAATTGGCGAGAAAATTGGCATATGGGCATATGAGCATATGAGCTCGAACTTAGTGTTATAGAATATTTTGGATTTTTCAGCGTCGTTGCGACTAAAAAAATCTGACCGCTGCGACTGCGCCTATGAATGTATTTTGTTCTTGCAGTCGCTCGGCTTATAATTTTAGCTTTGGAAACATACGCGTGCAGAGGCATAAAGCCAGTGCTTTGTGTGTGCTGTTGTATGTACATACATATGTATGTATATACTAATAAGCATAGTTTTGCTGGGAGTCGAGAATGTATGTATATGTATGTACGGACATACATACAATAGGGCATCAATATGCCAATACGTGAGGTAGGTCATGGTTGCTTCAGTACATTGAACTTTTGCTTAATTGTTTCTTACATGTGTATGCATACATGTACATACATATGTTTGTAGTAAGAAACAGTTTAAACAGATTTTGTTACTAATCCAAATATACATACTTACGGTAACATACGAATATGCTTTTTTATCCTATAAAATATGTAAATATGGAGGATATCTTGGGTTTGTTAAAATTATTCTTTCATTTATTTTGAATATCAAAACTTGTATACAAACCATGCTTGTATACCTCCTGCAATAGGATGTGGATGAAAAATTACAGAACAGAAATAAAAACGTAATGCCTCAAATGCCTTGCAAAATGCTGTCGGTCAATTTTATTTCAAACAAATGTATGTATAACAATGCCCAATTTCTTTTTGTATATGCAAATACATACGTTTCTTTGAAGTTTTCTTTTATTTATTTTAAATTTCAAAGTTTTATACTATCTATAAAATGCATACATATATTATTCCAAGTAATAAATCTAAATTGAAAAAAATTTCGTTTGCAAAGGAACAAATGAATGCATATTCAAATGTAAATATGATATATACATACATATGTAACACTATAAGAATTGAAGATCCAATTGAACTTTTGCACAAACATAGCTAACATAATACATATACATATGTATGTATATATTGATATACATATATTTACATACATATGTCAAAATACCAAAGCACTTGTATGTAAAAATTTTCATCAAATTTTTATAGTTTTCAATTTACTAAAATGCGCATACCAAGATGTGAGAGGTCGTTTTATAATGCATTTTTTTAAATTAAATCAAAATATTAAAGTTACTTTGATTTGAAATGTTGGCGCATATAACACAGTGCGACATCAAAAATCAAACCGCACCGGACCTTTTTTTTCTGAAAATATACCTATTCAATAGCAAAACCTTCGCTGGGATTTTAAAAGTTAGCTCGATTTTTTTTTTTATTGCGTTTTGAAGTTTTCTATTTTCATGAGATTTTGGAGTTTTACCTGTACGCTAAATTTGACTTATAAATCGACCTTTGTTTGATTTAATCGATTTATTTTGCCATAGCTTGATGCAGAAATGTCGTACATGTACAAATAAACTTATTTTGAGAACAACCTATATCTCAATACGCAATTTTGAATACCAAAATTTCGAAAAATTGTATGTTTTTACCATTTTATACTGTAATTATGAAAATAATTATTATTATGGAATTCTTTACTGATGAATCCGATTACTCTGATAATGATGATGTTGAAATTCAATCATTGTCGAAAAGAGCTCGTCTTTAAGGTTTTAGTACGTAAAAATTCTTTATTTTAATAAAAAAAAAAAAAAAATTATAAGAATTCAAGTCTATATTCTTTTTACTTAATCTATTTAATATTTTTACCTACAGATTTTTTAGATATTTAAAAAAAAATTTAGAGCAGAGTATAAAAAAATTATTTTTATGAAGAAAAATCTTGTTAAAAATTTATTTTTTTAGAAAATAACAAACTTAAAGTTCAGTTTTATGTTTTTATCTTATAAATGACTTTTTTAGTACATTTTGCAACATTTTTGCTAGAAGAAATAGTGAGAAATTTTAATTATTTTCATAATTACAGTAAAAAATGGTAAAAACATACAATTTTTCGAAATTTTGGTATTCAAAATTGCGTATTGGCATGTACGAAATTTCTGCATCAAGCTATGACAAAATAAATCGATTAAATCAAACAAAGGTCGATTTATAAGTCAAATTTAGCGTACAGGTAAAACTCCAAAATCTCATGAAAATAGAAAACTTCAAAACGCTATAAAAAAAAAAAATCGAGCTAACTTTTAAAAACACAGCGAGGGTTTTGCTACTGAATAGGTATATTTTCAGAAAAAAAAGGTCCGGTGTGGTTTGATTTTGATGACCCCAAAATTGTCGCACAGTGTAATAAATATTCAAATTATTCATCAATAATCATTTAGTTGAATAAATTTTCATTCATCAAGGGAACATATGTAGAAATGAACAAGCAAATTCTTTGCAAAATGCCGTCGGCTAATCGTCAATTTGATTTTCTACAGAAGCAAAAGCAGAGAACGTTATGATATACAGAGAACGTTCTCTGTGTGCAGAGCCAATATAGGAAGAGAGAATTCACTGCAATCATCTCTGTTAAACCCCGGCCGCGGTTAGACTTCATTTTTGACAATTCACACCATTCGTAGCTCGTGAGACTTCTCTATATTTAACGTTCTCTGATGTACATACACACAGCATATATACATGCGCATATGTATAAAAATTTACAAATATAAAATTTACATACATATGCCATCTTCTTGTGTGACTGGTAATGAAGTGTTTTCTATAGAGGATTTTGATTCAGTTGAAGGGAATTCAACAAAGTTTTACAGAGCACCAGACAGACAGACATAATATCTATATAGTATATAAATATTCAGCCGTTTTTTGCGTTGTGATGAACTTTACGAAGAATGGCTCAACTGATTTTAACCAAACTTTTAGGTTTTGATTGGACTATTCAGTAGATGGTTTGCGTTTTGAAATTTTAAGAATCGGATACCAGGGTCTCGAGAAATAGGCCAAAACGTGGATCCGGGTAACCCTAGGATGTGTTTGTACAATATGGGTAGCAAATAGAAGCTGTTGATGATTTCTATTGTATAGAGTATTTTTCTTACTGTTCCGTGCCTAGAGTCTCGAGATATATTCCAAAACGTGAACCCGGGTAACCCTAGGATGTGTTTATACAATATGCGTAGCAAATGGACCCTGCTGGTGATTGCTATAGTATAGAGTATTTTTCATACCGTTCCGTGACTAGGGTACTCGAGATATAGGCCAAAACGTGGACACGGGTAACCATATGATGTGTTTGTACAATAGTGGTAGCAAATGGAACCTGCTGATGATTGCTATAGTATAGAGTACTTTTCATACCGTTCCGTGACTAGGGTACACGAGATATAGGCCAAAACGTGGACACGGGTAACTCTAGGATGTGTTTGTACAATATGGGTAGCAAATGGAAGCTGCTGATGATTGCTATAGTATAGAGTATTTTTCATACCGTTCCGTGACTAGGGTAGTCGAGATATAGGCCAAAACGTGGACCCGGGTAACCCTAGGATGTGTTTGTACAATATGGGTAGCAAATGGAAGCTGTTAATGATTTCTATAGTATAGAGTATTTTTCATACCGTTCCGTGCCTAGAGTCTCGAGATATAGGCCAAAACGTGAACCCGGGTAACCCTAGGATGTGTTTGTACAATATGCGTAGCAAATGGAAGCTGCTGATGATTGCTATAGTATAGAGTATTTTTCATACCGTTCCGTGACTTGGGTACTCGAGATATAGGCCAAAACGTGGACACGGGTAACTCTAGGATGTGTTTGTACAATAGTGGTAGCAAATGGAACCTGCTGATGATTGCTATAGTATAAAGCATTTTTCATACCGTTCCGTGACTAGGGTACACGAGATATAGGCCAAAACGTGGACACGGGTAACTCTAGGATGTGTTTGTACAATATGCGTAGCAAATGGAAGCTGCTGATGATTGCTATAGTATAGAGTATTTTTCATACCGTTCCGTGACTTGGGTACTCGAGATATAGGCCAAAACGTGGACACGGGTAACTCTAGGATGTGTTTGTACAATAGTGGTAGCAAATGGAACCTGCTGATGATTGCTATAGTATAAAGCATTTTTCATACCGTTCCGTGACTAGGGTACACGAGATATAGGCCAAAACGTGGACCCGGGTAACCCTAGGATGTGTTTGTACAATATGGGTAGCAAATGGAAGCTGTTGATGATTTCTATAGTATAGAGTATTTTTCATACCGTTCCGTGCCTAGAGTCTCGAGATATAGGCCAAAACGTGAACCCGGGTAACCCTAGGATGTGTTTGTACAATATGCGTAGCAAATGGAAGCTGCTGATGATTGCTATAGTATAGAGTATTTTTCATACCGTTCCGTGACTTGGGTACTCGAGATATAGGCCAAAACGTGGACACGGGTAACTCTAGGATGTGTTTGTACAATAGTGGTAGCAAATGGAAGCTGCTGATGATTGCTATAGTATAAAGTATTTTTCATACCGTTCCGTGACTAGGGTACTCGAGATATAGGCCAAAACGTGGACACGGGTAACTCTAGGATGTGTTTGTACAATATGGGTAGCAAATGGAAACTGCTGATGATTGCTATAGTATAGAGTATCTTTGATGCTGCTCCGTGACTAGGGCCTCGAGATATCGGCCAAAATGGGGACCCCGATAACTTAAGGGTTTGTTTGTACAATATGGGTAGCAAATGGGAGCTGTTGATGATTGCCATAGTATAGAGTATTTTTAATGCCCCTCCGTAACTAGGGTCTCGAGATATAGACCAAAACGCGGACCTGGATAACCCTGGGATGTGTTTGAACCACATGAGTATCCATTGTAAGTGGTTAATAAATGCTAATGAAAAGAGGACTTTTCTTTTCGCTGGGTAACTAAGGACTCCAGATATAGATCAATTGGGAACTCGCCTTCAGATTAAGAGATTGCATTCTTATGTGCTACAACCAGTTAAAATGGTAGGTATACTCAATCACATCTATATATATAAAAATTCAGCCGTTTTTCGCGTTGTGATGAACTTTGCGGAGAATGGCTCAACCGATTTTAACCAAACTTTGCCACATTGAAGAGACACATGTGGAGAAGGTTTGTAGCTATATTTGGTTCAAATCTCTTTTACCTCTTCGTCAACATACAGTATACACGAGGCAGCGTTCTTTTTTCGCGTGTGGTTGTTATTGTAAACGGTTGCATGGAGCGTACATTTTACTCACGTATGTACAAGTTAACGCAGCAGTATTTATGCCTAAATTTTATTCCATTACATGCATTTCAATGGAATGCAAACATACATACATATACATATATTCATACAGCAGTGGCTGCACGCCTGCATTCGCATAGAATAGAAACATACAAATTAGCAGGCACAGCTGTAGCTGACCGCCTGCAATAATTAATCGTAACACAATGCTGCTGTGACTAACTTAACACATTGCTTAAATACTTCTTCTTTACACCCACACTTCGGGATAACCGAAGCAAAACCATTAGCTCAACGAACCTGAACAGGTCGTCGCTTAAAAAGTACTTAAGCAAGGCCGTTTTCTTAGAAGATTACCAAAGGTTATCAGTAATAGTGCATAGTGAAAGTAAGTGTTAAAACTAACAAGAAAGTGTTTTATTTGGTAAAGTGTTCAAGTGAAGCAGTTTCCAGGCATCAACCAAAGAGATAAAAAAAGTGCGTCAGAAATATTTAAGAGAAGAGATTGTTTTCACATTTTCCAAAGATATTTTCACGAAAAATTTACAAAATATATATTAATTTTGCAAATGATTGACAACAAGTGAAACAGTGAATAAATGATGTGAAAAATACACACAACAGAAATCGGCAAAAATAATTAATATTTTAGAAGTTTTTACTTAAGATATTTAAGAAAAGAGATTGCTTTCACACTTTCCGTAGATATTTTCAAGAAAAATTTCAAAAATATATATTATTTTTGCTGATCATTTCCCATTTCTGTTCTGTGTAATTTTCATTTCAACGGTGCTCACAGTTCAATTATATTTTTAAAAGATGGCGCTAACAGTATGTCAATTTGAATTCCAGTTTAAAAACAAGAAAAGGAACAATCAAGAGCTCAGAGTGACATAAAGAAGACCACTTTGATTCGGTAAAAGAAATGCCAAGAGGTAGAAGACATGCTAACATCGGACGTAATACACGTCACAATAGAAATATGCAAAATCATAGACAAAATGAAAGTGAGGAAAATCATGCTGATAGATTAAGTCAACAAAGAGATCGTACTAGGGCACGTTCTCAAAATCGACCAATAAATATCAATTCTGTAAATTTGAATGGTGCAGCATTTGAATATAATCCACAACTTGATTATTCATCTCACAAATACGTTGTCATTGGAAGTATGGATAAAATTTGCGGATTTTGTCAAGCATTGAATTTCAAAACTGAAACACCAGGCATGTGTTGCGCTTCAGGAAAAGTTCGTTTACCAGACATACAATATCCGCCCGAACCATTAGCTACATTATTATCGGGAGCATCACCCGATTCCAAACATTTTCTTGAAAAAATTTCCACATATAATTCATGTTTTCAAATTACATATTTTGGTGCTGGAAAAATTATAACCGATAACTTCATGCCAACGTTCAAGGTAATACATAAACTTCAACGTTCAACAACATTCGCTGACACATCTAATGAATCATTAGATTTTATTGACACAAATTATGGCTTTTTTCAGATTCAAGGGCAAGCATATCACTTAATAGGTTCATTACTACCACTACCCGATCAAGAGACAAAATTTTTGCAAATTTATTTCATTAATGACAACGATGATGAACTTGAAGCACGGTGTGCATTTTCCAGAAATATAAACAGAGTCATTATGAGAGAGTTATTAGATTTATTACACACACACAATGTTTTGGTGCAAAGTTTTAAAACAACAATCGAAATATTGTCATTTGATAATCATAAAATTAAAATTGATGCAAATAAAACGCCTGCCGGCGAACATCGTGGAAGATACAATCAACCAACTTCAAGCAACGAGGTTGCAATTGTTATATCTGGAGATGAATTTCAACCAAGAGACATTGTTTTGCAAAAAAGAAATGATACACTGGAACGTGTTAATGAAACGCATCGAAAATATGATGCATTACAATATCATCTTATGTTCTGCCGTAGTGAAGATGGTTATTCGATTGATATAAAACAAATAAATCCAGCAAATGGTGAAGAAACAAATAAAACTGTAAGCGCAATGAATTATTATGCATACAGAATCATGATAAGAGAAAATTAAGAGAATCACAATTTAAAATGTCGTAAATTATTTCATCAGTATATTGTTGGCATGTATGCGAAAATAGAAACAGAACGATTGAATTACATTAGATTCAACCAAAGAAAATTACGCTGTGACGAATACATACATTTACGAGATGCAATTAACAACGATACCAACGTTAATAACATTGGTCAAATGATAATATTACCTTCATCGTATACAGTCAGTCCAAGGCATTTGCATGAATACGCCCAAGATGCAATGTGTTATGTCGACCCGACTTATTCATAACTTTCACATGCAATCCGAAATGGGATGATATTAAGAATCATTTATATACTGGGCGATCAGCTACTGATAGGCATGACATTACTGCAAGGGTGTTTAGACGGAAGCTACAGTCTCTAATGGATTTCATTGTAAAACATAAAGTTTACGGAGATGTACAATGTTTCATGTATTCTGTGGAATGGCAAAAAAGAGGCTTGCCTCAGCGCATATTTTGATTTGGTTAAAACAAAAACTAACCACAGATAAAATTGATCATATTATATGTGCTGAAATTCCAGATATAAATGAAGATCCAGAGTTACATACTACTGTAACCAAAAACATGATTCATGGACCGTGTGGTACGTTAAATCAAAATTCTCCATGTATGGTTGATGGTAAATGTTCAAAAAACTACCCAAGGCAATTAATTGCTGAAACAATGACTGGAAGTGATGGATATCCATTGTACCGTAGAAGATCACCAGAAGATAATGGAAAAACAGTCACTGTGAAAATAAATAACCGTAGGATAATTCCGTATTCCAAATTATTATCGAAAACATTTAACGCACATATAAATGTTGAATATTGTAACTCCGTAAAATCCATCAAATACATATGCAAATATATCAATAAAGGAAGTGTATTTGGTATTTGGAGTTGTAAATCGAAATGATGAAATTACTAATTACCAAGTGGGAAGATACATTAGTAGCAACGAAGCAGTTTGGAGAATATTATCATTTCCGATTCATGATCGCCATCCAGCTGTTATTCATTTGTCAGTCCATTTAGAAAATGAACAAAGTGTTTATTTCACTGAAAATACTGCTCAACAAATGGCCGAACGACCACCAGCAACAACACTAACTGCATTTTTCAACTTATGTGAAACAGATTCATTTGCAAGAACATTGCTTTATTCAAATGTTCCTAAATATTATACTTGGAATGCATCATCAAGGTCCTGGGTACGAAGGCAACGAGGAATACCTGTAGATGGATATCCAGGTGTTCATTTGGGTGATGCAATCGGACGATAGTTGATATTCCCGGCCCAAGATCATTCGAAAGTTTGAAACGAGTTAATCGTCATCTTTGTTGTACTTATCAGCAAGCATGCAAAGAATTGAATTTTCTTGAAAATGATAATCAGTGGGATGCAACTCTTATGGTTGCATGTGCAACAAGTTCTCCACACCAAATAAGAACACTATTTGCCATCATTATTGCTACATGTTTCCCAGCAAACCCAAAAGAATTGTGGAGTACTTACCAAGAATACATGACAGAAGATATCCTACATCAAGTACGTCCATTACTGCAAATCCAAATTTGAATTATACAGATGAATTACAGGTATAATGAGGTATTAATTAAAATCGAAGACTTTTGCCTGATGACTACAAATAAAACTCTGAGTGAGTTAGGTATGATCGTACCAAATCGCCCGATGCATGTTGCATACAATGCAGAATTAAAACGTGAAAAAGAATATGATCGAAATGATCTGGACACATTTGTAACAACAAACCTACCAAAATTAAACACAGAACAAAGGCAGGCTTATGACACAATTATAGACAATGTTGCAAATGAAAGAGGAGGAATATTCTTCTTAGATGCACCAGGTGGGACTGGAAAAACGTTTTTGTTGTCGTTAATTTTGGCCACCATTCGATCACAGAATAATATTGCATTGGCTTTGGCAGGCATATGACACAATTATAGACAATGTTGCAAATGAAAGAGGAGGAATATTCTTCTTAGATGCACCAGGTGGGACTGGAAAAACGTTTTTGTTGTCGTTAATTTTGGCCACCATTCGATCACAGAATAATATTGCATTGGCTTTGGGATCATCTGGAATAGCGGCAACTTTATTGGACGGCGGTCGCACTGCACATTCTGCATTAAAGTTACCATTAAATATGCAGGTAAATGAAGAACCAACTTGCAACATTTCTAAAAATTCTGGAATGGGAAAGGTTTTACAAACATGTAAAATTATTGTAGGAGATGAATGTACGATTGCTCATAAAAAATCACTGGAAGCCTTAAATAGAACACTAAAAGATTTTCGAAATAACATAAACATATTTGGTGGTGCACTAATTCTATTGGCCGGTGATTTTCGACAAACTTTGCCTGTTATTCCCAAATCAACAGCAGCTGATGAATTAAGAGCGTGCCTTAAATCTTCTAATCTGTGGAGATATGTTCAAAAACTCACATTAACTACTAATGTTCGTGTACAGTTACAGAATGATCCAACAGCTGAGTAAAGCCATGTCAAGTGATCCTCGAAAATTTCACTAAGTCACGGATTTTAGGGCAAGATGTCTCGTTGTGTAGTCAAAGTCATGTTAACCAGTGGCGGCGCTAGACCAAATGTGTACGTCGGCGACATCAACTTCGCGAGGCCTCTTTACTTCGCAGTGAAAGAAAACGAAAAATTAAGGGAACCAAATTATAAAATAAATTATGAGTATACGGAGTTTTATTGTTAATAAAATGATGACAAAAAATTATTACACACAGAAATTAAAATAGTCGAAGTTTTCGTCTTTTAGCCTCACTTAATTTTTTCAGGATTGTGTCGTAGTTAAGTCTTGCCGCTATTTCAGCTTCGATTGACAGAACTGATAACGCGGGTAGTCTGTCTTCGCTCATTGTGCTTCTCAAATGGGTTTTTATCAATTTCAACTTTGAGAAGCTTCTCTCAGCGGAAGCTGTGCTGACCGAAACTGTGAGCATGATTCTAATTGTAATATAAACATTTGGATATATCTCCTCTAAATTATTTTCTAAAATGTATTGGATGAGTTGTTTCGCGTCGTTGATAGAGTCTGGTGAATTAGTTTTAAAAAGCTAAAGTTCTTCATATAGTTCGAAAGGCTGTATGTCACTGTTTTCGCCTTCCCTAAGTCTTGTACCTAAATTAGTACAATGTTTGAGAAGATCCTCTTTTGGCATAGATTTCAAATAATTGATATCATAAATAAAACCAAATTGTTCAAAATATTCATTGAGCGCTGTAAATCGACATTCGGTATAGACTATTATAGCATATTATACCATTGTGTTAAAATAAATAACTCTGAACTGTATTTCAGGAGATTCAAATGGTTCATCAGTATGTTCGTAACTAAGCATTCGTTTTTTCCTGGCTATTCTTTTTTCCTTAAATTGAGACTGAATTTCATAAGTACTTTTCTCCACAAATAATCTAGCTTCTGTTACGCTTTTTTCAAATCCTGTATTTTGGAATTCGTGAATCCAGCTACAAAATGAGCGGAAAGTATCAATAGCAAGTTGACTTGAACCGATTGCCATAGTTTACTTATAATATATTGTTTACACGTAGCAAAACCTCATACCACACGTGTAATGCAACAATAAACTCAAAAGTTAGCATTTCCTTAAGACTGCTTCACTGTCGCTTAGAGTTTTGGAATCATCAGTTTTATTTTTCAGTTCATTCTCATATTCGATGACATCATCAAGTTGTAAAAATATTGCTTTTACTGCTCCGATTCTACTCTCCCATCTCGTTTCAGACAGAGTTTGTAAAGTCAATTTTAATTTATTTTTTACTATCTCCCAACGCTTGCTTGACTTTGAAAACAGCACATAGATTTTATTGATACGAGTAAAGCCGAAAAATGTTTTGGCTGTCGTTGAAGAGTTTGCTGCATCTATCAATAGTAAATTCCAACTGTGGCATCCGCATGGTGTAAAGAATGTTCTTGGATTTATATTGAGTATTCTTGTTCTGATACCTTTGTTAATTCCGACCATATTGGCGCCATTATCATATCCCTATCCTCGACAGTTTTGGATATCTAGATCATTTCTTTCCAGTTCTTGTAATATTGATTTTGTTAAAATAATAATAATGTTATTTTATTAACAATTTTCTTTTTCGGAGTTATTGATATGCGCCCCGACCAGTAAATACCCCGGCTACGTCTCGGCGCCGCCCCCTCCCTTTGACTTTAAAGTCGTTAAAAATTTGAAGTTAAAAGTTGGCTTACCTGAACAGTAGGTATGAAATTAATAACAAATAACGTAAAACTTTTATCCACTAGAACTGTGCACTAGAACGTCGGGGTGAAAACTTTACAATACAATAAAAAGAAACTTTGCGTTTGCGAGTCTGCAAGTTGCCGTATGAAAAAAATTACTCTCACAGACAAATGAAATATAGATAAATAAATTAAACAACACGGGGATTCCCCGTCCAGAGTCTCGTGCGCCGTGCGCGAAATCGAACGTTTTCGCACTACCCGATTATACGATATTGGTATCGGACGCTCATAATGAAGAGCACACACACACATTATGTTTCTATATATGCTAAATTAAGATCTTTTGCACATAAAACTAATTTATTTATTGCATTCATAGGTTTACCTACACCCATGAATTCAATAAATAAATAAATGATAAATGCCACACACATTACTTACAAACATTTTCACCCAATACAGATATCGTGTCGGGTAGTGTGTGTGAGAACGCTCATTAGGGCGAAGCCAGGATGATTGGCGAAACGAAAATAAATAGGTAATTCGTTTTTCTGCGAGGGCCCCTCAGACGCGAGGCCGTCGGCGGTGGCCGACGTCGCCGACGCCTAGCGCCGCCACTGATGTTAACGCTGTTCTATAAATATTTCGCGCAAATTCCAATTTTAGCAATTGTTATTAACAATCAAAATTTTAAGCAAGATTAAATTGAAAAATTAATTACTCCAAAACTACAATAAATAATGACGTGGAATTTTGCATACCATTCAAGTATTGTCTGTGCTATTTTTCAAGTGTTAATAACTCTTTTTATTTTGACAAAAAGATAAATAAATAATAACTTTTTGTAATCAGTTGCATTTTTTCATGTTTTCTTCACGCTGTTAAACAATCGGACTTACGCATAATTGTGCGGAAAACGCTTACCTTTAATAATCTGAAAATAGAATTTTGTACTTTTACTCCATTTCCGAGATATTGACTGTTTTCTAACTTGATGCGCTCGACGATAGCATTGCTGCCATCGGCTGATCGGTCGCGCGGCGGCTTGAGGGTCCGCACAAACTGAAGCAGTGTACAACTAATTTCATTAAAAAAATTATATTCTTTAAAAGTCCGAAAGATTCCAACTATAGTACATTTTTACCATAATATGACAGTTTTATTTACGTTTCATTCTTTTATTTGCTGATAGTATTTTCAAACAAAGAATCGTGTTTTGAAAAAATTCGACTTTGAATTTTTTTTCCAATCGTAGGTTGAAACTGGTGATATTGCCGCGTATTTTTTATCGCTACACCTCCTTTGATGCAGCTTTGATATTTTTTTTCATGAGCATCATGCTCAAGTTGAGAGCAAAAATCAAAATCGATTGTTTTGAAAGCATTTTCGCCCATTCATAGAGAGCTTCAAGGTTACTTATATGATCCCCGCTTACACGTTGCATACTTGCTTTATGTGCTAATCTCTTCACAGCTCCTCCAACTCCATCGCACGCTCCTTTTCCATAAGACGTTGCGAAAAAATTCCATTCAGCGTCGATCGCAAAATCATTCTTAAGATGATATAAATTTAAAACATTAAATTTGTTTTTGTACTGTGAACCTGCCCCATCGGAGAAGTAAAAAATTTTTTTCACATTTCTACATCCAAATTTCTTTTTCAAATACTTCGCATGTCGTGCATTGAATAAATGGACAGAATTCGCGTCATGAGTCAATTTTCCAAATATTATCATAAAACTAAGATGATAAGCTACTCCATCTTTGCGATAATATATAACATAAGGATGGAGAGTAGCTTGAGTATTAGACCAATGATGGGATTGGATTGCAACTTGAATCTGGAAAGTGTAATTTTCTTAACTGACAACATATTCTTCATCGGATACAGTATTTATTTTTCAAGAAAATACGCCACTTGAATTTTCGATAAGAAATCATGTTTACGGACTGCAGATAAATCGGCACCAAGCGTTTCTACAAACTTTGCTGCTTTCTCTGTTTCTTGCACAATATCGCATCTGTAATGGAAATATTCTTAATCATGCATGATGTACTATAATGAAAATGCAGATTTTTTTATTTAGCCACTTCCCACAAAGTGCTTTTGAACGCCTCTTAAAGGTTTACAAAACGCCCTTCATGGACCCGTGGAAGTTTTTGAATTACGCAGTTACCGGTCAGTGTTCACCCATTGACTGTATGTGATTTCTTTAACTTCATTTTCGGTCAAAGTTTGTTTAATGTGTTCCATGACTGCTGATACTCCAGGACATGCTTTGCAATCACGCAAAAAAAAGTCGAATTTTCGCAGACACACTGTTTTATCAAATCGCCCATATTCTCCTGAAAATTTACTTTACATTTTTTTAATTCATGCCTGATTCCATACATTTTCAAAGCCACATTCTGATGCGTTTTACACACGCAAACTTTGTGCGTCAAAAGAATCTATAGAGCTATCCGACGTCTCACTTTCTGCACTTTGAGTAGGACTGAAAAAAGAAACGTGCACGCTGCTTCAGTTTGCGCGGTCTCTCAAGCCGCCGCGCGACCGATCAGCCGATGGCAGCAATGCTATCGTCGAGCGCATCAAGTTACAAAACAGTCAATATCTCGGAAATGGAGTAAAAGTACAAAGTTCTATTTTCAGATTATTAAAGGTAAGCGTTTTCCGCACAATTATGCGTAAGTCCGATTGTTTAACAGCGTGAAGAAAACATGAAAAAATGCAACTGATTACAAAAAGTTATTATTTATTTATTTTTTGTCAAAATAAAAAGAGTTATTAACACTTGAAAAATAGTACAGACAATACTTGAATGGTATGCAAAATTTCACGTCATTATTTATTGTAGTTTTGGAGTAATTAATTTTTCAATTTAATCGTGCTTAAAATTTTGATTGTTAATAACAATTGCTAAAATTGGAATTTGCGCGAAATATTTATAGAACAGCGTTAACATGACTTTGACTACACAACGAGACAGCTTGCCCTAAAATCCGTGACTGAGTGAAATTTTCGAGGATCACTTGACATGGCTTTACTCAGCTGCTGAATTTTCCGAACATTTGTTGCAAATTGGAAATGGGCGAAAACCAATTGATAAGAATACAGGCATGATCACACTTCCAACTAATTTTTGTACCGTAACAGAATCAAGAGTACAATTAGTGCAAAATGTATTCCCAAATATTGCACGAAACTATCGAAATCAAGATTGGCTAAGCGAGAGAGCTATATTAGCTGCCAAAAATGTCGATGTCAACGAAATCAATGCCAGTATTTTGACTCAAATTCCAGGTGAAGTTGTCACCTATAAATCAATTGATTCAATCACTAATCCCGACGATGTAGTGAACTATCCAATTGAATTTTTGAATTCACTTAATTTGCCTGGCTTGCCACCACATCGTTTGCAATTGAAAGTCGGCGCAGTGATCATTATGTTGCGAAATATCAATCAGCCGAAACTATGCAATGGGATAAGATTAACAGTGAAACGGACAATGAACAATGTAATTGATTTCAACAGATTTGCCTTTTGATTTTAAGCGACTTCAATTTCTCATTCGCCTTGCTTTTGCTATTACAATCAATAAGTCTCAAGGTCAAACACTTCAATTATGTGGAATTGACCTAACTTATCCATGCTTTGGACATGGGCAACTGTATGTAGGATGCTCTCGAGTAGGGAAACCATCGTTACTTTATATTTATACACCGCATGAAAATAAAACCAAAAATTTTGTGTATCAGAAGGTTTTAGAATAAGTTGTTAGTCTACAATCATTAGAGTAAGTCACTAAAATAAATAAAACATTGTTATTAGAATAAGTCACAAAATAATGGCCGAGCATGAATTAAATGATGAAACAAGAAAAAAACAAAGAACACTTTTCATTTATATTTTTCTTTCACCCAGCGAAGCGGGTGAGGGTCCGCTAGTATGTATATATCTTTGGATAGTTTGACAGACATAATATATGTATAAATTAGTATTCTCCAGTCCTGTTGCGGGTGAAGATTAGGTTGAGAGGCGAACTGTGCCTCTTATTGCTGGCCTCGGGCTCAGACAATAAAACAAATTGTTTAACGGCCAAGTGCCGGAGTGAATATTTATTTAAGCGACTTATTAGAAGAGCGCTGTATTCTAAACTAATTTCTTAATACATAGAATATTTCACTTAAGCTAAGTCAAAACTCGCATCACGCCACAATGTCATGGTCGGCAAGCCGACTCAGCAAAATCTTTGGCGATAACGGAAACTCTTGCAGCAAAACAAAAGTGTCCGGTTACCGTCGCTGACCATTGCAGCTATAGCGCGCTGATACAACTTATGTAATGTCGCAATTGCGAGGGCTGTTTCTTAACTTATGAAGCACGCGATAGCGAGGGTTGATTATAAACTTATGAAATATTTTATATTAAGTGTTATTTGTTAACTACTCCCCCTTCAAGTATAAGGCCGTCCTCGGCCGACCCAATCCCGGCGTCGACCGATGATTCGACAAAGAGTGAGGCCAATGCAGATTAAAGCACAGCATATGGCTCCAATGATGAATGCCACACGATAAGCTTGATCAGTTCCTGCGTTTTTCTCGAATTGCTCTATCACCTCCAGATTACGTTCATTCAAACGATGAAGGTAAGGGAGGCTGAGGACATCTTGGGAGGCAGTGATGTTTAGCAAGGGAAAATTGGCAATACCCGGGACTCTATTGCGTACGTTGTTGTGATTGTAAAACAGAGTCCTGTTAATTGCGACTCGGTCTCCGAACGTGATGAGATGCGTGCCTTGTACCTGGATCTCAGTGCCGTTGTCCACCTGAATCCTTGCGGACCCGTCGTTGAGGATGATGATTCCGTCATCTACATGGGTGATTATTTCCAGGTTGCTCGGCTGGATCTCGCAGTGTGCCGTGCCACCTGCATGGAGCTCTTTGGCACATGAACTTTCCAAAGCCAGACGACAAAATGTGGCTCCAGGTGAAGCGGCGCAACTCTGCAGTGTGTGGGTTTCTCCATCGCATTCGGCTATGACGTTGTCAAGCAATCGCACTATGAAGTTCTTGTGGACGACAGGATAAATCGTGATCTTTCTGCAAGCTCTTTTAATCTTGGGGAATTGAATTATAAAGTGTATGGTGTTAATGGATTGAAGAACTTTTACGGACGCAACGGACATAAGATCTCCTATGGGAGTGTTGGTGGGTTCCTCTT
This sequence comes from Anastrepha ludens, assembly GCF_028408465.1. Taxonomy (NCBI): domain Eukaryota; kingdom Metazoa; phylum Arthropoda; class Insecta; order Diptera; family Tephritidae; genus Anastrepha; species Anastrepha ludens. Next base: position 98,151,866 of record NC_071503.1, read on the forward strand.
TCAAATCTGAGTGGTCCAAAATGTTTGGGCTAACAATGTTAGCCTTTGCAAGAGTAATAGCAAGCATTAAATTTTGCAACTCCATCATTAGCATTCTGTTTCTAGACAGTAGTGTTTCAAATAACTGGCTAGTGTCAACTTGTGAGTTTTTGGCTATCTTGAGAATTTTGTTGACAGTGATTGTTAACTGGTTAAGCTGGTCCTGAACTCTAGTGTTTATTTCTATCGGTCTATTATTGGCATTTATTAATTGCATTTCAGTAAACCTAGTCTGCTCTAAATCATCGGCATCGGGTGTACCCGCCACAACCTTCAGTATGGATCCTAGGAAATCTAAGCTCCTGGCGACTCTATGGTGTGTGCCTAACGCCTCCAATAGGTCTTGTAGATGTGCCGTGTCCACACTTAGAAGTTTTTTTTTTTTAAGGCCCACCACCAAGAAAGTTTTATAAAAACTATGCCAAGTGGCTAAAAGTAAGTTGAACAACTATATCTAACTTATACGAGTTTGCCTAGTGGCTTAAAAAAAGGTGTAAAAAAAAACAAGGGAGTCACCTTAGGTTGTCCTTGTGGACCACCCTCCCTCTAATGAGGACCTCGGTCCCCAGGTCTGCTTCCACGGCCTTCTCATCACATAAAGGTGTGAGTTTGTTTCCGAGTCGTCGGTTGGACTTGACAAAAACTTTGTCACCAACGTCGAAGACCCTATTCTGCCGATTTGCGTTCTCCCTAGCTCTGAGCATCGTCTGACCGTTTCTGATCTTTTCTTGTATTTTTTCTTGTGGCTCATCTGGGTGCGCCTGAACCACATCAACTGGTCTCTGGTCGATGACCGAATGGATCGACTTATTGTACTCAGTTGTAGCCAGTAAAATGACTTCTACGGTGTCATTTATGCCTTTATCGATCTTTAGGCATCTGGCTAGCTCTAACAGAGTGCTGTGAATGCGCTCAACCTGTCCATTCGAGATGCTATGCAATGGTGGTGCATTTGAAATGCTGACCCCATAGTTGTTTGCGAGCATAGTCACTATGGTCTCTGAATTCAATGACGGTTCATTGTCACAGTAAATGGATTCGGCTTTAGGAAAAAAATTCATTAGTTGCATTAAAGCTGGCTTCAGATCCACAATGGTTCTTGAGGGGATCGGTTGGACAATAGCAAACTTAGAGAACTTGTCGATGCAAGTTAGAAAGTATTTCCTGTCAGTGGAGAAAATGTCTATGTGTAACATCTCACCTACATGTGAGGGGATCGGTGTCTCCCCAAGCTCTTGTTTTTTGGTGTGTCTATCATATTTAGCCCTAGCACATGTTTTGCAATTTTGTACTATTTCCTTGGCCATTCTTGCCATCTTTGGAAAGTAGTACTCCGAGAGTACCTGCTTAATATTTTCCTGTGCAGACCTATGGGCCCTATTATGCCCGGCTGTGAGGATTTCCCTTCTATCTCCCACCGCAAATACGTCCACTATGCGATTTTTGCAATGCCAGAACTTTGTGGCCGGGTATCTACGAACCAATGAATCTTGTATCATTGCAAGCGTGTGTAAATTACAGTGGAGAGCATTTACGCATTTGTGTGAAACTACATCTTCGAGCTCGTCTAGCAGCGATTCGATGCAAGTATAGCTGATCAAGTAGCGTTTCTTATTTCCAAAAAGAATAAAACTTCGTTTTAAGGGTAAACGCGCCTCTTCTAGCACTATTTGGTTTTGAAAACAATTCAAGGGTTTGTCTGTTGTCTCAATGGTGTTGGTGAGAGATACCTCACTGTGGATCGTTGCTGCGCAGGACTCAATTTCTTGTTCATTCACAGCGTTGAGCTGCTGTCTTGACAAGGCATCCGCAACCAGATTGTCCTTGCCGGGTTTATAGAAGATACGTGCATTAGACTCGTGAATGCGCACTTTCCACCTTTTGATCTTCGCATTTGGATTGGATTCCGAAACTGCGAAGGTCAAGGGTTGATGGTCAGTGAAGATATTAATGTCTTTCACCCCATACAAATAGTGCCTTAACTTGGCAAGTGACCATACGATGGCCAATAACTCTCTCTCATTTGTTGCATAGTTTACCTCGCTGTCCTTCAATGTTCTTGAAATCATTGTTATAGGACGACCCTCTTGAGACTAAACTGCACCTATGCCGGGAGCCGAAGCATCGGTCGTTAGATCGAATGGCTTCTTAAAATCGGGGTACCTGAGCATTACATTCTCAGATGACAAAATGTCGCGCAACTTCTGAAACGCCCTTTGCTGCACTTCAGAGAATTGAACCTTTATATTTCTGGACCTATGCTTACTGACTGTTCCATTTTCAACCTTCAAAATATTGGAGATGGGTCTTGCTATTGCGGCGAAGTCCCTAATGAAACATCTGTAATAACTTGCGAGGCCTAGAAATGATCTGACCTCGAACAGTGTTTTAGGTTCTGGATACTCCTGTATTGCCTTAACCTTTTCAGGATCCGTCGTGGCGCCAGTGCTGGTGACTATGAAACCAAGAAAGTTCACGCTTTTCTTAAAAAATCGTGACTTTTCGACGGAGACCCTCATGTTTGCTTCGTGTAAGCTTTTTAGGACCCAATCCACGTGTTTAATGTGGGAGTCCTCATCTTCTGAAAAGATGATTACGTCATCGACATAAACATAGCAAAATTTGCCAATCTGCTCTCGCAGTATGTCGTCGATGGTTCTTTGGAAGATGCTTGCTGCATTCTTTAATCCAAAGGGGAGCCTTTTGAACTCGTATTTCCCCCGTTTACAGAGAAAGAGGTTTTTTCACGGTCGCGTTCAGCGCGTATGATCTGGTGATAACCAGTCTTGAGGTCTAATGTTGAGAAGCATTTGGCTCTCCCCAAATTCCCCAATATCATTGATATATTTGGCATAGACAATAAAACAAATTGTTTAACGGCCAAGTGCCGGAGTGAATATTTATTTAAGCGACTTATTGGAAGAGCGCTGTATTCTAAACTAATTTCTTAATACATAGAATATTTCACTTAAGCTAAGCCAAAACTCGCATCACGCCACAATGTCATGGTCGGCAAGCCGACTCAGCAAAATCTTTGGCGATAACGGAAACTCTTGCAGCAAAACAAAAGTGTCCGGTTACCGTCGCTGACCATTGCAGCTATAGCGCGCTGATACAACTTATGTAATGTCGCAATTGCGAGGGCTGTTTCTTAACTTATGAAGCACGCGATAGCGAGGGTTGATTATAAACTTATGAAATATCCTATATTAAGTGTTATTTGTTAACTTATATATTTTTGGATAGTTTGCCCTTTCTAAGTCACTATTGAACTTAGCATATGTATTTGTTTTCTATGATAAAGTGCCTGTAGCTAGCCTACAGCGTTAACATTCTTTCTTCATTCATACAAACGAATTTTACTCAACTGCTGTTTAATTTGACCAGTTGAGTATATTTCTGTTATTTTGTTGGTGGAAAATATGTCTGTGGCGCGCGCAAAACGAGTACCCCCCAAAATTCCATGCGTTCCTGTCATTGAGACATCTCTATACAATAACGTTCTCTGCTTCACCAGAGAACGTTAATGTATAAAGAAGTCTCACGAGCTACAAATAGTGTGAATTGTCAAAAATGAAGTCTAACCACCGTCGGGGTGTGGTGAAACTGTTAACAGAGCTGATTACAGCGAATTTGCTCTTTAGTATATTAGCTCTGGTAATGTCAGAGAACGTTAATGTATAGAGAAGTCTCACGAGCTACGAATAGTGTGAATTGTCAAAAAATGAAGTCTAACCACCGCCGGGGTGTGGTGAAACTTTTAACAGAGCTGATTACAGCGAATTCTCCCTTTAGTATATTGGCTCTGCACAGTTTTTGGCTTCTGTAGGAAATCAAATTGACGAAAAGCCGCCGGCATGATTAACGAAAATGATGAAAATTGTTACTAATTTTTTGAGTCGAAATTAATTTTAGACGAGAATTCATAGAACATGCAAGTGTTTTAATATATGGATATATGTGTACATACATACTTCTGCTCAAATATGAACGAGACTTTATCAATAAAACGGTCCGCGGATGACATATGGCAAAAATAAATTCTTTGTTGGATGGTAGGTCTGTTATAAGCTTACATGCCAAATTTTAGCGTGATATGTCGCATAGTTTGTTTTCTGTGCTACTGTAAACAAGTCAAGCTCGAGTGTGTTTTTCGAATTTAACGATGGAAATTCAAGTTAAACAAAGAATTTGTTTGAAATTTTGTTATTCCAACAAAATTTCGGCTTCAGACGCCTTAAAAATGTTGCAGACAACCTATGGGGACTCTGCTCTATCGCGTGCACGTGTTTTCCAGTGGTACAAAAGTGGCTCCCCGGAGGAGCCGAAACCCAAAAAACCACGCCAAAGTCGCTCAAAAATTAAGGTTATGCTGACTGTTTTTAAGCTCAAGTTGCTGCTCCGTGGAAAACATTTTGAGACAATTGAAGTCATAAAAGAGAATTCGAAGAAGGAACTGAAATCCATACCGAAATCGGCCTTCCAGAAATGCTATGATGATTGGAAAAAACGTTGGAATATGTGTATCGCCTCCAATGATGATTACTTTGAAGGAGATAAAAAAAAAATTGAACAATAATTAACCGTTTGTGTTTTATTAAATCAGTCTCGTTCATATTTGAGCAGAAGTATATCAATATATCTATATATATAAAAATTCAGCCGTTTTTCACGTTGTGATGAACTTTACTGAGAATGGCTCAACCGATTTTAACCAAACTTTGCCACATTGAAGATACACATGTGGAGAAGGTTTGTAACTATGTTTGGTTAAAATCTCCTTTACTTCTTCGTCAACACGCAGTATACACGAGGCAGCGTTCTTTTTTCGCGTGTGGTTGTTATTGTAAACGGTTGCATGGAGCGTACATTTTACTCACATATGTAAGTTTACCGATATTGGTTATATTAAACACTTTTTATACAGTTTCAATTAACTTTTATTCCTCCTATTACTAGGAGTTGCCGAGTTGTGATGTTACAAGTTGCCAGTCTGCCAACAAGTGATCTTAAAAGCAAATTCAATAAATCAGCTAACCAAATCAACGAAATAATATTCTTTTTAATTGTCTATACTGCACCTACTCTAGCTTAATGCTACCCTATCTTCCGTCGTCGCTACACTGTTATCATTGGCGCAGCCAACGCCTCCGCTTCTGCCGCAGATGTTTGTTGCAATTCAATACTTGCGCAGCAAACTTATGTTCAGCATCTCCTATGAGAAAGGAATGTTTGGGCAGCTGCGCTTTTTGTAGATTCAACACAAAAACAGGTGCGGTTTCTATCACTTTAAATTTAGTTGGAAAAACAAGTGTAAGCTTCCTCTGGAATTTGCAAGCTTTCGTGGATGAACACGTAGCCGGTGTTAACTATCGTAATATTGTATTAATCTTCGGCTAGCTGTGCTTGTTGTTGATTTCAATTTAGTTGGAAAAACAAGTGTTAGCTTCCTCAGGAATTTGCAAGCTTTCGTGGATGAGCATGTAGCCGGTGTTAACTTCTACAAGTTAACGCAGGAGTATTTATGCCTAAATTTTCATTCCATTACATACATTTCAATGGAATGCAAACATACATACATATACATATATTCATACAGCAGTGGCTGCACGCCTGCATTCGCATAGAATAGAAACATACAAATTAGCAGGCACAGCTGTAGCTGACCGCCTGCAATAATTAATCGTAACACAATGCTGCTGTGACTAACTTAACACATTGCTTAAATACTTCTTCTTTACACCCACACTTCGGGATAACCGAAGCAAAACCATTAGCTCAACGAACCTGAACAGGTCGTCGCTTAAAAAGTACTTAAGCAAGGCCGTTTTCTTAGAAGATTACCAAAGGTTATCAGTAATAGTGCATAGTGAAAGTAAGTGTTAAAACTAACAAGAAAGTGTTTTATTTGGTAAAGTGTTCAAGTGAAGCAGTTTCCAGGCATCAACCAAAGAGATAAAAAAAGTGCGTCAGAAATATTTAAGAGAAGAGATTGTTTTCACATTTTCCAAAGATATTTTCACGAAAAATTTACAAAATATATATTAATTTTGCAAATGATTGACAACAAGTGAAACAGTGAATAAATGATGTGAAATTTAAGATATTTAAGAAAAGAGATTGCTTTCACACTTTCCGTAGATATTTTCAAGAAAAATTTCAAAAATATATATTATTTTTGCTGATCATTTCCCATTTCTGTTCTGTGTAATTTTCATTTCAACGGTGCTCACAGTTCAATTATATTTTTAAAAGATGGCGCTAACAGTATGTCAATTTGAATTCCAGTTTAAAAACAAGAAAAGGAACAATCAAGAGCTCAGAGTGACATAAAGAAGACCACTTTGATTCGGTAAAAGAAATGCCAAGAGGTAGAAGACATGCTCACATCGGACGTAATACACGTCACAATAGAAATATGCAAAATCACAGACAAAATGAAAGTGAGGAAAATCATGCTGATAGATTAAGTCAACAAAGAGATCGTACTAGGTCACGTTCTCAAAATCGACCAATAAATATCAATTCTGTAAATTTGAATGGTGCAGCATTTGAATATTATCCACAACTTGATTATTCATCTCACAAATACGTTGTCATTAGAAGTATGGGTAAAATTTGCGGATTTTGTCAAGCATTGAATTTCAAAACTGAAACACCAGGCATGTGTTGCGCTTCAGGAAAAGTTCGTTTACCAGACATACAATATCCGCCCGAACCATTAGCTACTTATTATCGGGAGCATCACCCGATTCCAAACATTTTCTTGAAAAAATTTCCACATATAATTCATGTTTTCAAATGACATCTTTTGGTGCTGGAAAAATTATAACCGATAACTTCATGCCAACGTTCAAGGTAATACATAAACTGCAACGTTCAACAACATTCGCTGACACATCTAATGAATCATTAGATTTTATTGACACAAATTATGGCTTTTTTCAGATTCAAGGGCAAGCATATCACTTAATAGGTTCATTACTACCACTACCCGATCAAGAGACAAAATGTTTGCAAATTTATTTCATTAATGACAACGATGATGAACTTGAAGCACGGTGTGCATTTTCCAGAAATATAAACAGAGTCATTATGAGAGAGTTATTAGATTTATTACACACACACAATGTTTCGGTGCAAAGTTTTAAAACAACAATCGAAATATTGTCATCTGACAATCATAAAATTAAAATTGATGCAAATAAAACGCCTGCCGGCGAACATCGTGGAAGATACAATCAACCAACTTCAAGCAACGAGGTTGCAATTGTTATATCTGGAGATGAATTTCAACCAAGAGACATTGTTTTGCAAAAAAGAAATGATACACTGGAACGTGTTAATGAAACGCATCGAAAATATGATGCATTACAATATCATCTTATGTTCTGCCGTAGTGAAGATGGTTATTCGATTGATATAAAACAAATAAATCCAGCAAATGGTGAAGAAACAAATAAAACTGTAAGCGCAATGAATTATTATGCATACAGAATCATGATAAGAGAAAATCAAGAGAATCACAATTTAAAATGTCGTAAATTATTTCATCAGTATATTGTTGACATGTATGCGAAAATAGAAACAGAACGATTGAATTACATTAGATTCAACCAAAGAAAATTACGCTGTGACGAATACATACATTTACGAGATGCAATTAACAACGATACCAACGTTAATAACATTGGTCAAATGATAATATTACCTTCATCGTATACAGTCAGTCAAAGGCATACGCATGAATACGCCCAAGATGCAATGTGTTATGTCGACCCGACTTATTCATAACTTTCACATGCAATCCGAAATGGGATGATATTAAGAATCATTTATAAACTGGGCAATCAGCTACTGATAGGCATGACATTACTGCAAGGGTGTTTAGACGGAAGCTACAGTCTCTAATGGATTTCATTGTAAAACATAAAGTTTACGGAGATGTACAATGTTTCATGTATTCTGTGGAATGGCAAAAAAGAGGCTTGCCTCATGCGCATATTTTGATTTGGTTAAAACAAAAACTAACCACAGATAAAATTGATCATATTATATGTGCTGAAATTCCAGATATAAATGAAGATCCAGAATTACATACTACTGTAACCAAAAACATGATTCATGGACCGTGTGGTACGTTAAATCAAAATTCTCCATGTATGGTTGATGGTATATGTTCAAAAAACTACCCAAGGCAATTAATTGCTGAAACAATGACTGGAAATGATGGATATCCATTGTACCGTAGAAGATCACCAGAAGATAATGGAAAAACAATCACTGTGAAAATAAATAACCGTAGGATAGTTCCGTATTCCAAATTATTATCGAAAACATTTAACGCACATATAAATGTTGAATATTGTAACTCCGTAAAATCCATCAAATACATATGCAAATATATCAATAAAGGAAGTGTATTTGGTATTTGGAGTTGTAAATCGAAATGATGAAATTACTACCAAGTGGGAAGATACATTAGTAGCAACGAAGCAGTTTGGAGAATATTATCATTTCCGATTCATGATCGCCATCCAGCTGTTATTCATTTGTCAGTCCATTTAGAAAATGAACAAAGTGTTTATTTCACTGAAAATACTGCTCAACAAATGGCCGAACGACCACCAGCAACAACACTAACTGCATTTTTCAACTTATGTGAAACAGATTCATTTGCAAGAACATTGCTTTATTCAAATGTTCCTAAATATTATACTTGGAATGCATCATCAAGGTCCTGGGTACGAAGGCAACGAGGAATACCTGTAGATGGATATCCAGGTGTTCATTTGGGTTATGCAATCGGACGACTTTACACTGTGCATCCAAGTAAAGTGGAATGTTTTTATTTACGTTTACTCTTAGTTGATATTCCCGGCCCAAGATCATTCGAAAGTTTGAAACGAGTTAATCGTCATCTTTGTTGTACTTATCAGCAAGCATGCAAAGAATTGAATTTTCTTGAAAATGATAATCAGTGGGATGCAACTCTTATGGTTGCATATGCAACAAGTTCTCCACACCAAATAAGAACACTATTTGCCATCATTATTGCTACATGTTTCCCAGCAAACCCAAAAGAATTGTGGAGTACTTACCAAGAATACATGACAGAAGATATCCTACATCAAGTACGTCCATTACTGCAAATCCAAATTTGAATTATACAGATGAATTATAGGTATAATGAGGTATTAATTAAAATCGAAGACTTTTGCCTGATGACTACAAATAAAACTCTGAGTGAGTTAGGTATGATCGTACCAAATCGCCCGATGCATGATGCATACAATGCAGAATTAAGACGTGAAAAAGAATATGATCGAAATGATCTGGACACATTTGTAACAACAAACCTACCAAAATTAAACACAGAACAAAGGCAGGCATATGACACAATTATAGACAATGTTGCAAATGAAAGAGGAGGAATATTCTTCTTAGATGCACCAGATGGGACTGGAAAAACGTTTTTGTTGTCGTTAATTTTGGCCACCATTCGATCACAGAATAATATTGCATTGGCTTTGGGATCATCTGGAATAGCGGCAACTTTATTGGACGGCGGTCGCACTGCACATTCTGCATTAAAGTTACCATTAAATATGCAGGTAAATGAAGAACCAACTTGCAACATTTCTAAAAATTCTGGAATGGGAAAGGTTTTACAAACATGTAAAATTATTGTAGGAGATGAATGTACGATTGCTCATAAAAAATCACTGGAAGCCTTAAATAGAACACTAAAAGATTTTCGAAATAACATAAACATATTTGGTGGTGCACTAATTCTATTGGCCGGTGATTTTCGACAAACTTTGCCTGTTATTCCCAAATCAACAGCAGCTGATGAATTAAGAGCGTGCCTTAAATCTTCTAATCTGTGGAGATATGTTCAAAAACTCACATTAACTACTAATGTTCGTGTACAGTTACAGAATGATCCAACAGCTGCTGAATTTTCCGAACATTTGTTGCAAATTGGAAATGGGCGAAAACCAATTGATAAGAATACAGGCATGATCGCACTTCCAACTAATTTGTGTACCGTAACAGAATCAAGAGTACAATTAGTGCCAAATGTATTCCCAAATATTGCACAAAACTATCGAAATCAAGATTGGCTAAGCGAGAGAGCTATATTGGCTGCCAAAAATGTCGATGTCAACGAAATCAATGCCAGTATTTTGACTCAAATTCCAGGTGAAGTTGTCACCTATAAATCAATTGATTCAATCACTAATCCCGACGATGTAGTAAACTATCCAACTGAATTTTTGAATTCACTTAATTTGCCTGGCCTGCCACCACATCGTTTGCAATTGAAAGTCGGCGCAGTGATCATTATGTTGCGAAATATCAATCAGCCGAAACTATGCAATGGGACAAGATTAGCAGTGAAACGGACAATGAACAAAGTAATTGATTTCAACAGATTTGCCTTTTGATTTTAAGCGACTTCAATTTCCCATTCGCCTTGCTTTTGCTATTACAATCAATAAGTCTCAAGGTCAAACACTTCAATTATGTGGAATTGACCTAACTTATCCATGCTTTGGACATGGGCAAATGTATGTAGGATGTTCTCGAGTAGGGAAACCATCGTTACTTTATATTTATACACCGCATGAAAATAAAACCAAAAATTTTGTGTATCAGCAGGCTTTAGAATAAGTTGTTAGTCTATAATCATTAGAGTAAGTCACTAAAATAAATAAAACATTGTTATTAGAATAAGTCACAAAATAATGGCCGAGCATGAATTAAATGATGAAACAAGAAAAAAACAAAGAACACTTTTCATTTATATTTTTCTTTCACCCAGCGAAGCGGGTGAGGGTCCGCTAGTAACTTAAAAAAAGACTTATTAATTCCTTTTTTTTTGTAAAGAGAGCACTATGTCCTCTATGTCTTTAATATAATTTTTATTTTTGCCGGAAGACTAGGTCTTTTTAGTCGGACCGTTTTTATTAGTATTTTGTTTCTTACTAGCACGTAATTCAAAATGTCGAGCAGCAATCATCACATTGAATGCAACGTTAGCTGTTTGAGGTTCATTCAATGCAAACATGTCGTCAGCACTTTAAGTAAATATCGTGAGAAAGGTAAATGATTAAATTTGGCTCAAACGGAAATGTGTCAGCAATTGAATTGCGACAGGGGGAATTGAACTTTATTACAATAGATTTATTAACTTTATTAACTACGGAAATGTGTTAGCAATTAAATTGCGACAAGGGGGATTGAACTTTATTAAAATAAAAAAGAGGTTGTCTGTAAAGTCGATTTACTGACGATAGTTTAACGTGATAACGTCATAAGAAAATACTGATTGAATGGTTGCATTTTTCAAAAGAAAATTTTAATTTTATTTGTTTGATAGATATTTTGTATGGATATAGAGAATGAGTTAAAATTAACATAACATAATATACTTTTACATAACATAACATAACGTAACATAACATAACATAACATAACATAACATAACAAATAACATAACATAACATAACATAACATAACATAACATAACATAACATAACATAACATAACATAACATAACATAACATAACATAACATAACATAACATAACATAACATAACATAACATAACATAACATAACATAACATAACATAACATAACATAACATAACATAACATAACATACCATAACATAACATAACATAACATAACATAACATAACATAACATAACATAATATAACATAACATAACATAACAAAACATAACATAACATAACATAACATAACATAACATAACATAACATAACATAACATAACATAACATAACGTAACATAACATAACATAACATAACATAACATAACATAACATAACATAACATAACATAATATAACATAACATAACATAACATAACATAACATAACATAACATAAAATACCGGTCTCACAATTATGTTTTCATAGGTTTCCTTTTTTGTTAAGGGAATCTTAACCAAATAAAATATTTTTTTATTAGTATTGTATAAGACAGATACTTTGGCAAATTGGAGTGCCTCTTCGGGGTTCACAAAAACAATATTTTCTTCTCCAATTTTACTGGTAGCAGTTTCAATTTCTTTTTATCTAATATTTATGGGTTGACAATTCCAAGCTTCGCCCATTCGATTCCATTTTGAGTATTTATTAACTCTTCCTTAACTAGTCTTACTCTATTTTGTAGATTTATAACTATTTCGATTTCTAATAATACATCTTTTCTTATTACATTAGAAATTTTATTTACTATATCTGTTAGATTTTTTAATCTTTTATTAAAAATTTCGTTAACGTACACTTGTTTATTATTATTTTTGTTTAGATCATTTATATTACTAGCTATTATTTCGAAGTCGTCGTGATCTGGAGATCCTGCGACATATTTCCAAATAGTACCTATGGCATTTATTGCTCTTTTATTTTTTATAGTGGGTGTTTTATTTTCTAAAATATTTTCGGTAAGGCTTAATTCGTGGATAAGGATGGGATACAGGTTATGGTGATTTGGGATGTTTTGTTGGATAAATGTATGGGTATTGGATATGGATATTGCGTACTGTGTCAGATCTATTGAATGTAAAATAGTAAAAGTTCCTTGCCGAATTTTCGCTGTACCTCTATTAATTGTCACAACATAATGAAGAATGTAATCCAAAATTTGAACTTCAGTTTTTACAAAGGTTAAATACAATCTGTAAAGATAATTTGTTTTCTTTTAATATTATTTTTATAGACAATGCTGCCTGTCATTGTAAGAACAGTAGAGTTTCTACATTCTTTGGCTATTTCCTTTTTATTCCTTCGAGTTAGTTTTGATCCTAGTCTCTTGTTAACTTTGACAAAAATTTCTTCTCCTGGTAAATAAATTTTTATTTCGTGCCTATTTTGATTATGGTAGTTTAGGGTCGAGTGAAATCTTTCCATTAACAGAGCTAGAGTAGGATGGTGTAGAGGAGATTTCGATGCCAAATTGATCTTTAAGAAGAAAATTTATTGATACGGAATTTAGGGATTTTTCATTGTCTACGACTATGGACTTGGGGATGCCAAAAGCTAAAACTATTTCTTTTAATGGTTCTTTAATATCTTCTATTGCCCTAGACTTAAGAATTTTGACTAAAGCGTATTTCGGAAATTTGTCTATTGCTCTTAGAACGATATTTCCTTCGGTGGAGTAAATATCAATGTGGACACTTTCTCCAGGATTTTGTGGAATTGGTATGGGTTGGAATTGTGGTTTGTTTGGGCGATGGCCGTGTTTTTGTTTTTTGCAAACTTGACAATTTTTAACAATTCTATTGGATTTTTCCGTCATTTTTGGGAAATACAATTTTTTGTTTATCTGCTCTCTATTTTCCCTAGTATCTCTGTGGGCTCTTCTGTGTTCTTTGATTAAGACCTCTTCTTGTTCTACATCATTAGTTATTTCTTTAACCTGTGACTGTGTCAATCTTATTTTGTAATTTATGAAATATTCGGAATAAAATTCTTGAATTATTCCCACCATTGGCTTAGTAGTTAGGCGTGTACACCCTTTTTGGGTGTTTGGCCGAGTTCCTCCTTCTATTTGTGGTGTGCGTCTTGATGTTGTTCCACAAATGGAGGGACCTACAGCCGACTCCGAACGGAAGATATTTTTATGAGGAGCTTTTTCATGGCAGAAATACCCTCGGAGGTTTGCTTTACCGTTTGTTTTACCGGGTTGATATCTGAGTTTATAATCGTATTCTCCTAAGATGGCTTTCTATCTCTTCATTTTGCTGTTAGTGTTTTTACTACTAAGAGCATATGTTAAAGGTTGGTGTTCTGTGAATATGATTACCTTTCGGGATCCGTACAGATAGTTTCTCAGTGAATTTAATAACCAAATTATAGCCAACATTCCTCATCATGTTGGTCTCCTTGACGCGGGGATGAGGCTTAAGTGGTGGTCAGACCCCCATACCCAACACGAACTAAGAGGGAAGCTCCATATGGGGATTGGCTAGCCATCCATCCGCTTTACGGCTTACTTGGTGGCCATCCACTCACCATGTGAAGATCACCGTACCGATGAACAACCCTGTGTCATCCCCAAACCCCTTACATCCCGTTATTTCCTTTCCCAGCTCACCCCCTAATCCAGGGTGTTATGCGACACCGTGCCCATTGGATGGTTTGCAGCCAGGGGGTTCAACAGACCGGCTGTATTTCAACGGCGCCTTCCTAACACCGGGCCGCCTTAGGAAGTAACTGTGCATTGCCACGGCATGGGGCGCTGCCGTGGTGGACCGTTTTGAATTCCCCATTATATAAATAGACCACTGCGCTCGCCTCGTCGAGCAGGTGGTCGTAAGAAAAATATGAATATGAATACAAACAAAAATTCAAGCAACAAAACTTCCATTGTAGTCGTAATTCTACTGTCAAACACACACATAACGCTCTTCAGCGCGGAGGTGCCGTTGTCCAGGAAGACTCGGACCACGAAAGCTTCGGGAGCACTAGCACAGCTGAGGAAGAGGCTCTTCTGCGTTCTCCGACTGTGTCCAATGTTGCTCCTTCGGATAGCAAGAACAGGCCAAGGATCAAGCCTGATAAAGAGAAGCTGAAGGCCAAGGCCGCGGTCAAAGTTTGTAACCGATTTGGCAGCAAGTCCAACCTGACGAAGCAAGAGGAGGAACGGTTGGCTTGGGGCAGAGAGGAGATCAAACATGGCCGGGCCTTCTACGCAGCAAAGCCAATGTTCGCAGCCTCCAATCCGAAGTATGCGAACAAAATCGAAGAAGAGCTAGCCATCAAGAGGTAGCGTTCTGCGGATAGTGAGGCCTCAGGGCCATCGAAAAAGCAGAAGCACAGACACGAGACGGCTAAACCGAAAAACGGAGACGAAAGACCTACGACGTCGAAAGCAGCGGCAGCGGCCAGTGAAATTGCCAAGAGGCACCTCATAGTGGCACTCACTGACCGTAGCGACCAGCTGGGGCGAATGTCGCAGGAACGGTGGAAGGTAGTGGAAATGAAGCTACTGGAAACCATATTTACGAAAATAGACGCAGAGCCGAATGCACCCATGGCAGCATTCGACGGAGCAGGGTGGTTCAGCGGCGTCAAAATCATAAAATGTAAGGATGACCCCACGCTCACATGGCTAAAGGAAGCGGTAAAAACGCTTCAAGGCCTGTGGGAGGGGGCATCACTGGAAATTATTGATCGCAGCTGCATTCCCTCAATACCGGAGGCAAAGGTTTTCATTCCGCGAGTGGTAAAACCGGAATATGCGCTGCGACTACTACAAAGACAGAACACAGACGTGCCGACAGACGATTGCAAAGTGTTGAGCGTGGAGGTAGTATCCAACCCCGAGAAGGTACTGAGGCCAGATGCTGAAAGTCCTTCAGATAAACCTCCACAACAGTAAGAACGCCTCAGCCGAGCTCCTGCTCAACATAGAGGGAGTCGGCTACGATGTGGCTCTAGTCCAGGAACCATGGATAGCTTCGGGCAACATAGTCTCCGGTCTAAAGTCACACAACTACAACACATACATCCCGATTGTAAAAAATAAGGTAAGAACCGCGATAATGGTCAAAAAAGGGTATATGTTCTTATATTGATCATAATCTCTCTTCAGACGATCTGACAGGGCTGGAGGGCTGCAAGGATTAGACGTTACTCTCACCTTACCGAGGTGAGTCACTATTTACCTATATTCTTCAGAGTAGCCTAGAAATAGCTAATAGAGGTGAAGAACCAACATATGTGGGACCAACCTCGAAGAATGTACTTGATTTAACACTCTACACAAGCAGGCATGGTACAGGAATGGGAAGTGTTGAGTAGGCCCTCATTCTCTGATCACAGACACATAAGCTTTCAGTTTATACTCCGCTCCAAAAACATGCTTATATCCTTTAGAAATCCTAAGAATTCGAACTGGGACTTGTATAGGGATATACTATCAAAAAGACCAATGATACCCCGGAAATACCAGTCACACGTCGCGCTTGAGAAAGGAGTTGAATTATTTGCAACTACTCTTGTCAAAGTCTTTAAAAGATCCTGCCCTCCAACATTTAATAGACGCAAGGTGAAGCCTCCTTGGTGGAACAGGGAATTAGGAGCACAAAGGCGTAGAGTAAATGAATTCTATAGGTTAGCCAAAGTTGCTGACAATGAGTTCTGTTGGAAAGAGTAAAAGGATCTACTAAAAGTATACAAGAAAGAGATACGTAAAGCCAAGAGAGAATCTTGGAAGAACTTCTGTAGCAGTATGGAAGACACTAATGATGTGGCTAGACTTAGGAAACTGTTATCCAAGAATCCGTCTATGCCACGAACAATACGAAAAATTAACGGGGAGGGGGCTGACAGCTGTGAGGACTCTCTAGAAGACCTAGTCAGCACACGTTTTCCCGGGTGTGCGGACACTGCAGATTTCGAACCCAGAGCAGATATTGTGCACGAAATCCCGACGAACGTAATTACAACCAACAAAATGGAATGGGCTATACAAAGCTTCGACCCATAAAAATCGCCAGGACTGGATGGAATCTTTCCAGCCATGCTCCAAAAGGTAAGCTATCTTGTAGTACCAAGGTTAAGAACGATATTCAGGGGATGCCTGAGGTTCAGCTACGTTCCTGTACTGTGGGGAGAAGCGAGAGTTGTGTTTATTCCAAAAGCAGGAAAAAGCAACTCTCTATACTCAAAGGCAGTGGTCGCCAACCCGTCGATCGCGAGCTACCGGTAGCTCGCAAAGGCAATTCTGGTAGCTCGCGCTGCTCACGTTGCAAAAAATCCGAAAGTCTGAAAATCATACCAGTATTAGCAAATTTCAGAAATTTTCATAATAAATAGATAAACAGCGGCAACACTGCGGTAAGCGATTTCGCGCCGTCAAACACGACGCGAAGTCGCGTCTCCGTTCTAGGATTGGCTGGAACCGATTAGCGTGTTCGAGAATTTTTTGGCTTTATATATACGCAATGCACGTCGACATTGCGCTCAGTTTAATACTGAACGGCATTATCAACGTTCTGCGTGCAGCGGTTGGGTTAGAGTTCGAAACATTATGGCAAGCAGTAGTAAGAAGGCGAAGACATACCTTTTCCATTCGGAATGGGAAGAACAATACTTCTTCACAGAAGTTAAAGGCAAAAGTGTTTGTTTGTTATGTAATACATCTGTGTCAGTTCCTAAAAACGGAAATATTCAGAGGCATCATAAAACTGTACATTCGAAATTTGAGAAGGCAAGTAGAAGTAATGAGCAATGAAATTTTTTTACAGTTAAGAAGTGACTTAGATAACAGTATTTATTTTTCACTGCAACTGGATGAATCAACAGATGTAGTTGACACCTCACAGATGGCCATATTTGTCAGGATGGTTTTTAGTGATTTTACAATTAAAGAAGATCTTTTGAAGTTTATTCCACTCAAAGGACATACAACTGGGCTAGAGCTGTTTTCTCATTTAAAAAATCTCATATCTTCTGAGAAAATTCCGTTATCAAAAATGGTAGGCCTGACAACTGACGGTGCTCCAGCTATGGTGGGTTGTGATAAGGGGCTCGTGGCGCTATGTCATAAGGATGAAAGTTTTCCACAATTTCTTAGTTACCACTGTATTATACATCAGCAAGCATTATGTGGAAATTTTCTACACTTGAACAACGTTATGAAACTGGTGGTGAAAATTGTGAACAAGATTAGAGCTCAAGCGTTACAAAGAAGATTATTTAAAACCTTGGCTGATGAAATTGACTGCCAATACGGAGAGCTACTTCTTCACTCTGAAGTGCGATGGTTAAGCAGAGGACGAGTGCTCAAACGTTTCAATGATGTCCTGCCTGCTATACTCCAATTTTTCAAAGAACGCGATGAACCGATTCCTGAACTGGAAAATTCGACTTGGCTCAGAGATTTTGGTTTTCTTGTGGACATTACAGAGAAATTAAATGAGCTTGACTTGCAGCTTCAAGGCAGGGATAAAGAATTAGCGGAAATGATTTCTGATATAAATGCATTTATTACAAAACTTGAATTTTGGGAACAAAACCTAAAAAACCGCGATACTAAGCATTTTCCTATTCTTTCGAAAAGATATCCAAAAATCTATTAGAGCCCTATGACAGTAAATATCATATGGAAATAGTTTCTAACTTGAAGGAAAACTTCAAAAATCGTTTCAAGGATTTCAGCAAAATTGCTTTAGTGACGCAATTTGTTGTTTCACCCTTCATGGACATTGATATACAACTAGGGACACGAAAAAAATATCGATACTTATGGTATCGAGTATATTCGTTATTGATACCGATATTTTATACTTGATACTTTTGTTTCGATATTTGTACTTAACAAGTATCACTGGAGCGGTATCGAGTAAAAAATTACTACTCACTCAATTTGCGACGCCACTTCATAAACGACAGGGAAAAAGTGAATTATCTTTAAGTAAATTTGATCTAAAGTTAAAGTAAGTATTAAAGCTATTATTATGTGCACTTTATTGAAATTTGTGTCGTTAGAAGAATGCCGCCAAGCCGAAGCAATGTTTGGGGATATTTTACCAAACTATCCAACGGCGAGGTAAGGTGTAAGACTTGCTTCAAACTATCAAGTCATCAGGAAACACCTCAAACATGCATAAGCATATAAAGAGCCACCCCGATGCGATGTATGTATATTGTTGCCTCATGGTACATATGTGCACAAAACAAATTATGTTATGTTTTATATTTTTTTAGTGCAACAGTAACTGGAAAACAAAAAACCACTTTTACAAGAGATCTTGATCTGCTGAGTCCATCAAGACATGAAACTGAGCCGCAACCATCAATTTGTAAAAGCTCATACACCACTTGATGCCGAAAATGACATCTATGCGGAAAATATATGTGAGTCACCTAAAAAAAAGGCAACTGTCCATTACACTGTCAATGGAACGCAAATTTTCGTATTCGGATGGCGGAAAAGATCATTCAAAACTCTGCAAGTTGTGGCTTTACTTTATTTGCGCCGACAAAAGACCATTTGATATCGTAAAAGGGCGTGGATTTAACAATTTGATGAAGAAAGCCTGCCCATCATTTAAAATTCCAAGTGTTGATATGCTAAAAGCTCAATTGGATGATTTGTATACTATAATGCATTCTAAAATTCAAAGCACATTTAAAAATGTAGCTCACGTGGCACTAACATGTGATGTTTGGACCGAGATGATGACTGTTACCAGTTATTTAGGAGTTACTGCTCATTTTTTGCATAATGATAGTCTTATGTCTCGTTGCATAGCCACCGTTGCTCTAGGTGAAAGGCATACTGGTGAATACATAGCTGCAAAATTGAATGAAATTTGTACAAGCATGCACATCAATACAGAAAAAATATCTGCGATAGTGACAGACAACGGCGCGAACATAACAGCAACTACAACAATTTTTCTTGGGAAAAACCATCACTTGCCTTGCTTTGCCCATACACTAAATCTCATCGCTGAATCTGCAATGTCAGTTAATGACTTCAATTTATTACAATAATAAGCAAAGTGCGTGACATTGTAAAATACTTCAAGAGCAGTGTAATTGCCAGCGATGCGTTACGAGAAAAGCAAGCTCGCCCTCAATCTCTTAAACTGATTTTGGATGTAAAGACACGGTGGAATTCCGTTTATTATATGCTCCAGAGATTTATTGAGCTAACGCCTATAGTATATCAAGTCTTAATGTTGAATGTTAAAGCGCCGCCCACACTCTCAGCTTTAGAAATTCAAAATATTAAAACATTGATGAGTATTTTGAAACCACTAGAATATGTAACCAAAGAGCTGTCGGGTGAACGATATGTGACTATAAGCAAAATTATACCGATTGTGAATTGCCTGAAGGCGCAGATTAATGATGTATATGTGCCTGTAGGTGAGGACTACGATGATATGACAGTACTACATGCGGTAAAAAAAGAAATGATTAAACAAATAGAACGCCGATTCGGATGCATTGAAGAAAACTACTTAATTTCAATTTCTTGTTTACTGGATCCGAGATTCAAAATTATCCCTTTTAAAGACAAGTTAGCTTGTGCGAAATCAATTAAGTTACTAAGACAATATATAACATCCAGTTCAAGTGTTCACTCGAGTGAAAATGAAAGTGATTCTTCCATAGAATCAGCATACGGTTTTTGGAGTCACTATAAGAAGTTGGCGCACACAGAGAAGCTGCATAAAAAATCATGTTCTGCAATGAACGTTACAAATAATGACGAATTAAGTCGGTACCTTTCTGCCCAGGTTTCGCCGCTCTCTATCGACCCTTTAATACAATGGGATGACATGAAAGTGGTATATCCAAAACTATACAACATGGCAAAGAAGTATTTGGGAATTCCTGCGACATCTGTGCCCTCTGAACGTTTGTTCTCTAAAGCTGGGAGTACTGTGACAAAAACTCGCAACCGACTTTTACCGAAAAGGCTTGACAAGCTGCTGCTCCTAGGGGATTGTACGGAGGAGGAGTGGGATATTTAAAAATAATGTAAAAAAATAGATTTGGCGCAAATAAACAAATACTCGATACCTTGCAACATCGATACTTAAGTTCCGATATTTTAATAAGTACGATGCTTTTCTTCTGATACTACTCATGAGTACATGATCGATACTTTACATTCGATATCGTGTCCCTATATACAACAGTTTGCAACTTGTGTTATGAACAACTTTGGTGAAGACATTGCTGTGACAGAAATGGAACTGATTGCTTTTCAAAGTGACTTGACTTTAAAATCGTGTTGCGTTGAAAGTGAAAGCGTTATTCAGTTCAACTTATTTGTGTGAATCTTCTTTTTCCAATATGAAATTTATTAAAAATAAATACCGCAATCGGCTTACAGATATACATTTGGATAACTGTATTCGAATGACTGTATCAAATTATACTGCAAATATTAAAAAAATTATCGATGAGTCAGAATGTCAACCTTCTCATTAAATATGCTCTTTTTGTCTGCCCATATTTTATTTATATAATAATGTACTATTACTGTTTTGTTGTTTTTTTAAGTCGCTTGTGATTTGCCATTATGACTGCAAAAAATTTTGTTACGATTGATAGGTGTGAACATGGATGTAGTTATGCATAAGTATAAGCACTATAAGTCATAAGTTTATTATATATAGAACGCATATTAGTAAAATAAATACATGTATTGTATGTCGAATATAACTGTGTATTATTTAATTTATGTTGGCTTGTGCAAGTAGCTCGCTGTTTATTTCAAAGTCTTGAAAGTAGCTCAACACATTGAAAAGGTTGGCGACCACTGCTCAAAGGAATACAGGCCCATTAGTCTGACCTCATTTCTCCTGAAAACGTTAGAGAAGATTCTAGACACTTACATTAGAGACACAATTGCGCCGGACGAATTATCCAAGGCGCAGCAAGCTTACACTAAAGGCAGATCTACTGAACTACACTTCACTCACTTGTACTAAACATAGAAAAGGCGTTAGAATATAAGGAGTATGCTCCAGGAGTATTTCTAGGTATATCAGGGGCCTTTAACAACGTGACAAAGGATGCTATTTTAAATAGCATAGAGTCATTTAATGTGCAACCCGCGGTTTATCTATGGATAAGGCAGCTATTTGCTAGCAGAAAGATAAGAGCGGAGTGGAACGATGCAAGCGTCACCAAATATGCATGCAGAGGTACTCCGCAAGGTGGGGTACTATCGTCGCTATTATGGTTACTTGTAGCAAATGAAATGCTTAAGAAACTTGACGGAGGGGCACCAAAACTAGTGGCATATGCCGATCACATAGCTATAATAGTTACGGGAAAGTACCTAGACACCATCAGTAATGTGATGAACAACACTCTCAAAACGGTACACCAATGGGCATCTCGCGCAGGGCTAGGAATAAACGCGGGAAAAACGGACATGGTACTTTTTACCAGGAAGTACAAAGTTCAGGCATGGATCCTTAATACTGGACAGAGAACGTTAATGTATACCAGAGAACGTTAATGTATAGAGAAGTCTCACGAGCTACGAATAGTGTGAATTGTCAAAAAATGAAGTCTAACCACCGTCGGGGTGTGGTGAAACTTTTAACAGAGCTGATTACAGCGAATTCTCCCTTTAGTATTTTGGCTCTGCACAGTTTTTGGCTTCTGTAGGAAATCAAATTGACGAAAAGCCGAAGGCATTTTGCAAGGAATTTGCTTGTGCATTTCTATTTTCCTTTGATTAACGAAAATGTATTCAATTTCTATTTTCGAACAAACTTAAATGATTGAAATGATTTGAATATTTATTATATGCGCCAACATTTAAAATCAAAGTAACTTTAACGCTTGTTGATTTAATTTACAAAAGAAGAATTTAATGAAAATACATTATAAAATGACTTTATACAAATTTGATGAAAATTGTTACTAATTTTTTGAGTCGAAATTAATTTTAGACGAGAATTCATAGAACATACAAGTGTTTTAATATATTGATATATATGTACATACATATATCAATATATAACTTAATAAAAGACTTATTAATTCCTTTTTTTTTGTAAAGAGAGGACTATGTCCTCTATGTCTTTATTATAATTTTTATTTTTTGCCGGAAGACTATGTCTTCTTAGTCGGACTGTTGATTTGTTAATAATTTTTATTTTTTGCCGGAAGACTATGTCTTCTTAGTCGGACTGTTGATTTGTTAATAATTTTTATCTTTTTGCCGGAAGACTATGTCTTCTTAGTCGGACTGTTGATTTATTAATAATTTTGTTTCTTACTAGCTACTTAATATTCAATGTCGAACAGCAATCATCACATTGAATGCAACGTTAGCTGTTTGAGGTGCATTCAATGCAAACATGTCGTCAGCACTTCAAGTAAATATCGTGAGAAAGGTAAATGATTAAATTTGGCACAAACGGAAATGTGTCAGCAACAGCGACAGGGGGAATTGAACTTTATTACAATAAATTTATTAACTTTATTAACTACGGAAATGTGTCAGCAATAAATTGCGACAAGGGGGATTGAACTTTATTAAAATAAATATGTTAGTTATTAACTCCTCCCTTCTTAAATTGATTGTCCTCAATCATTAAAAAAAACGGAATATTATTCAATCTTGGTGGTTTGATAGGAGTTTCTAATGCTATTGGTTTACGGGATTCAGCACAATGTTGCACACTAATTGTCGCATGAGGCTCGTTATTCGTGTGTGGAATTTGAGATTCCCAAACAATTATTTTTTGTGTATTTTTAAACAAAAATCGTAAGCATACTATGGAAATGATAATTATATTAAGGACTAGTATGTAACCCCCGAAAATCGGGTGGGCTTTTTTCCCACGGAAAGTAAACAGCATATGTGACACTTTTATATATTAAAAGTTATGATGATTAGAAAAGCGTATATTTTTATTCATATGTAATATGTAAGAACTTATGCATATAACATTTTTGTTTTTAAATTACTTCATTATAAACTACATTCAACGTCAAGTTTTCGGTATTGCCCATTTGAACTCGTATATTTTTCCAGGATCTAACCCGGCTTAACGCAACATAAAGTTGGCCGTGAGCAAAGCAATCCTCCTTTAAATGAAGGCTCACCTTTGATAATGTTTGCCCCTGGGCCTTATTTATTGTTATGGCGAAGGCTATTGTAGTGGGAAATTGGCGGCGCTTCAACCTAACAGGAAGTGTGGTTTCGCTCGGCTGCAAATTTATACTATTGCCTCGTCTTCCCTAAGCCTCTCCGCATAACACTTCCGCGTGCAAACCATTCGGATGCATTTGTTTTATGATAAGTCGTGTGCCATTCACCAACACAATTATACACTTTTTTTTTTTGCCATTCGTAAAATTTCTTGGATTTGCAAAAGTAAAAATTTTTTTTCCACAGATCTTTACGTTTTAAAAATTTTTAAGAAGAATGGTAAAAAAAATTTTCAAAGTTCATATTCATATATGATTTTATAATGGCTGCATACAAAAAAATATACATGTACACACATAGAATACAATACAAAGAAAAAAAAATCACTTAAAAATGTATATCTGTGTCAAAAAGTTCGTTGATTTGATGGGTAATAGTGTTCTTTTAAATGGCGTTGGGCATCGTCTATTACTATAAAATTTGTCTGAGAATAGCCCAAATACAGTTTACCTTTGAAATAGTATCAAATAAATAACTAATTTGTCTCTCTCTCCTCATTTTTTAAAACTATTTAAAATTCTGAGTTTTGCAAAAAGGATCAAACGCACACAAAATTTTTAAATACATACATACGTTTATATATTGTAGTTCAATTGTACCATATATGAACGAAAACAAAAGTGGATGCTTCTACCAATCATATCCAATACGTGACGTTTCAAACATTTATCACTTACTTACCTGCTCTATTCCTCCACTTAAAGTAGGAACTCTTCTACGAACTCTTCTTGGTCGTCCTCTAGGCATATTTTAAAATTAAATATGGATGTACTTTTTTCTTAAAATAAATTCTATTTTGCGTCTGTCCAAAACTCTTTCTAATTTGCACTGTTACCGTTGTTTTAAGTGAATTGACAAATTTCAAGTCAATTGGCAATTCATACCAATTATTGCCATCACAACAAAATTTTGAAGAAAAATTCGCAGCACCCGTTGGGACTATGTTCATGAATACATATTTATTAGTAAAGAGAACAAAACAAAACAATTATTGAGAATCCAAATGTATACAATGCTGTGCTCATTAGAAAGAGATCTAAACAAAGCAATCGTACTCATATATATGCGTATATTTGTGTGTCATCCCGCTTTGCATAGACATCGCTGTTATCAATATGAAAATTTTGATAACTTTACACGCAAATATTTCATGAACAAATTAACCAATTTTAATTTTTATAATTTTCCGGAAATATGCTCATCAAACCCTTTCTTTTGCTATATATTTCATATCTGTACATATTGTAGTTTAGTCAGAATAAGCGCCATGTTTTAAAATAATACTATAGAAGAAGAAGAAGATAACAGAGATTGACCATCCTCCACTTTTCAAATGTTTCTGAATAGTTGAAATTACTTCCGTATTATTAATCTGTAATTCGTTAAGAGCTTCAAGTGATAAGAAATTAATATGGTCGCGTTCAAAAGGAACGGGCTGCATTAATGCGGGAATGATTTGTAAAGGTGAGGCATCTGTATTACTAAAGGTCCTATTGTTAATTTTAATAGTGCTGTTATGAAATTTAATAAGAAGTGTTCCAGATATATTTCTCCGCGTTTTATCAACATAAATAGCTGTGTAGCAATCATTTACCAGGATAACCTCTGACTCGATCTCTTCGATTAATGGGATATAATGATTGTTGCTCGTCACGCATGTAGAATTTTGACTGCTTATAAGATTAGGAATACATTTGGTATTTGAAATGTTCCTTATTTGGTTTTCTTTACAAATTATTATATCATTATATTTTTCACAATCATTTATTATACCATATATAGTGTTGCCGTTTTTTAAAATCTGCTTAAATTCAAAATTAATTACAGAGTTTTTTCTTTTTACTAGTCTTAAAATTATGTTTTCATAGGTTTCCTTTTTTGTGAAGGGAATCTTAACCAAATAAAATATTTTTTTATTAGTATTGTATAAGACAGATACTTTGGCAAATTGGAGTGCCTCTTCGGGGCTCATAAAAACAATATTTTCTTCTCCAATTTTACTTGTAGCAGTTTTAATTTCTTTTTTATATAATATTAATGGGTTAACAATTCCAAGCTTCGCCCATTCGATCCCATTTTGAATATTTATTAACTCTTCCTTAACTAGTCTTACTCTGTTTTGTAGATTTATAACTACAGTAGACTCGGGGTTGAGGGAACTAATTCGTGCAAGGGCTATTTCCCTCAACCCAGACTTTCCCTTCAATTGAGATTGAAATTATACATGTACAGAAGTGTTGGGATTATAAATATTTTATTAATACTGTTGTATGTAAGGTAGAGGTACATAGTTTGTGCAGTGAGTGTATTTATTTCATATAATATTAACATATTATTTAAAGAAGTCCAATATTGTACTTTGTTTTTTCTTAGCTTCCAGTGATTTTTTCACTGCAATATCCTTGATATAGTTAAGAAAAATGATGCGTTCGAGCGAGTTGGTATTGTGTTCGGTCCAATGGATTGCTTTGTCAAAAATTTTAATGGTTTCAGTTGCCTCTATTGTACACTTGTCGCCGGTTATTGCACCATGCTCATCCTCATCAGATGCCTCAACAGGTTGATTAACATCATCGATAACGCCCTCAGTACCATTAGCGCAATTGTCATCTATTCCTGTCCATATTCTTAGTTCGTTGACACTTAGGTTTGACTGAAATAAAAAAATTATGGCATGTTAAGTGCACGTGTAGCTGTAATTATTGTGTTTTTTACCTGTGGAAATGCAGTTTCAGTTAAATTGAGTAATTCTTCAAATTCGGAATGTTGTTGTGCAACTATCTGCTGTCTTAACACACTGAGAGGTCCATTTGGCTGGAGATGGGGCGTTACATTTGGTGGCATATATATTATAAAACGAAAATTGAGCCACATTCTGTTTTTAATAACTTTTGTTCTGGATGGCACGGTGCATTATCTAAGATGTGGTAACCTAAAAAACAAAAAAAATGTATTTAGTTCAATTTATTATTTACTTATGTTATGATTTAATAATTGTATTTTGTTGTCCTTGGTTGATCGCGTGTAAACACAAGTCCCATAAGCTTCAAGGCTTGCATCGCAAAATGCATGGATTTCTCTAATAGCTTCAGACTGAAAAACGTAACGAGGAAATGATAGATACTGCATGTCTGCAAATCCAGTGCAAAAAGCAGACCAAGCAGTGTCTAAAGATTGTGGCAGACTCTCATCCCACTCGAGCTTATCTCTCCACATTCGTTGCAGAAGAATCTTCGCCTTGGTCAGCGTGGGCCCCATTAGTCCAAGGGGATCGTAACATCTAGTTAGTGTAGATAAAGCAGAGCGTTTGGAGTTTTTTCCGAATTCTCTTTGTGGTACAAATGAAAATAGCAATTTGTCCTTGTGCGGGAACCAGACAAGCCCCTGTGCTATGGTGATGTCACTGCCATCGTCAAACTTAAGAAACTTTTCCTTGTCTACGGCAGTAATATCTCAAAGGATTTCGGGACTATTAGAGCACCATTTGCGTAACTTGAAGCTTCCTCGGGTAAGGAGGCTAGTTGTTTGCAGTTTAATGTTGAGTACTTCTGCCATTGAATCGCCCCCAGTTATCAGGTCATCTACATAGAAGTCCCGAAGTACCGTTTCTGCTCCAATGGGATAAGTCGCGGATTCGTCTGCTGCGAGTTGGTGCATGGCGCGGATGGCTAGAAACGCTGCAGGCTTAGTTCCATACGTCACCGTGTCGAGCTTATAGAAGCGAAAGTCTTCTTGTGGAGATTCTCGCCACAAAATACATTGGAGCATGTTGTCCGGTGGAGTGACGCGAACACACCTATACATCTTACAGATGTCTGCAGTAAGTGCTATAGGAAAAGTACGAAATCTAATAAGAATATGAAAAAGCTTCGGTTGAATAGTTGGGCCTGCAATGAGTAGGTCATTTAACGAAAAACCTGAGGTAGTGGTTGCAGATCCATCAAAAACCACCATCAATTTTGTTGTACTACTGTCATCCTTGATAACGCAATGATGTGGCAGGAAGTAATTGCATTGTTGTACAACCTCGTTGGAAACCAGCGACATGTGGTTGAGATCCAGATATTCCTGAATAAACCTACTGTATTCTGCCTTTAGATCAGGGTTACGGGCGATTTTTCGTTCCAGACCTTGAAAGCGTTGACGAGCTTGTAAATAGGAGTCTCCTAGGGCATCCATGCTGCGTTTTATGGGCAGACGAACAGAGTATTCACCTGATGGCAATCGAAAATAATTTCCCTGGAAGTGGGCCTCGCAGCCGAGATCTTCTTGGGAGGCCTTAGAGATCGGTTCGAAAATGTGCTCGATCTCCCAAAACCGACGTACTAAATAGTCCAGCCGAGTGCTGGGAATGAGACCACTCGAGGATTTCTGCCTCACGACGAATGATGACAGGTTTGGAGTTTGTTGCCCACCTCCAGATAGCACCCATCCGAGACGAGTTTTCTGAAGTAGTGGTAAACCAGATCCTAAGCGTATCTGACCCACACAAAGTAGATCGAAGAACAGTCCTGTTCCGATGAGCAGATCAATACGCTGTGGTAAGTTGAACCCAGGATCGGCTAGTGGTATATTCGACGGAACATTCCACTCGCTGGTGCTCACGGAGCAGCCAGGCTGATTGTCGGTGATGGTTCTCACAACAAGGGCAGTGATGCTTGTTGAAAAATCTGAAATCCGCGACTTAAGTACGAGATCGAGTGAGTAACCTTCCGTTGGGAAGTTGGCATCTCCAATTCCAGAGACTGTAGCAGAAGCTTTTGTTTTGAATAGCTGAAGCTGATTTGCGAAGCGAGTTGTGACGAAGTGTAACTGGGAACCAGAATCCAAAAGAGCGCGACAGGACACGAAGATTCCAGCACGTATTTTTACAAAAATGACTGCAGTGGCATCGGCTTGACTATCGGTCAACGAAGCAGTTGAGCGGTTAAAATGCAGGAGCGTGTGGTGTTTCGACTGTGCCGCACCTGCCAGGATTTGCAGTCCGGATTTGCAGTCCCGCATTCGATGGCCAGCCTTGAGGCAATTAAGACAAAGTGCAAGCTTCTTAACTTCCCCCAGGCGCGAGTTCGGATCCAAATTTGCGAAAAGTTGACAACTATAAATTGCATGCTCCCGTGATCCACAAAATACACAAACACGTATTGAGCCTTTGGAGGCGACAAACGTTTTCCTTTGACTAATACTGTCGTTTTTGCTATGCCTTAACGCCTGACCAGTCTGTGCTTGGACAGCATGCTCAACATTCTCAAGCATTCGGCAGCGCCTTTCCAAGAATGCAGTCAATTGATCCCAGGATGGCAGCTCGCTGATTGAAGAGGTTTCCTCCCATTTGGCCTGCGTCGTTTTGTCAAGTTTCTGGAGAATCATTTGTACGATGATGCAGTCTGCAATTTTCTCGTTAGATGCGAGCGACTGTAATGCACGAATGTGTGAAGTGACCTTGTCTGTCAGCTTTCGGAGCATGCTTACGTTTGAATCCACCTTGCTCAGCCCAAATATCTCCCTGACGTGTGCCTGAAATATAAGACGTTTGTTATCGAAGCGCTTCTGTAAAAGTTCTAAAGCAGTTTTATAATTATCATTGCTTATTTCCAGTGAGCGCACGGTGTCGAGGGCAGCGCCACTCAAACAGGAACACAAATGTTGTAGTTTGTCGATGTTTGTGAGGTCACTGTCCTTGTCGATAATTGACGTGAACATCGAATAGAAATTTGTCCACTCAGTGTAGGCCCCACAAAATTGAGGCAGCGTTAGCAATGGTAGACGTGAACTATTGGCGTTCACGACGATCGATTGGGCTTCACTGGAGTTCATCCTGAGCGTGGAGCAATGTTGAGAGGTACTACGTTTACCTATCTCGCGTTGCAAGCTCGCCCTAAGGTTAATTAGAGCAGCATCAAAATGGCTTGGCAAATCGCTGGCTATGGAGTCAAAATCTAATTCCTCTAAGCTTGTATGTGCGACAGAAAAGTTGGATTTCAATTCGACCAGAGATTCTAGCGTTGACGAAATACTGTACTCGTCCATACTGTGCAGCTTGTCTGAGTCCAACTCTTTGATTAAACGCTCCCATCTGTTGAAAATACCCTTGGTTTTCAGTCTTAGAAAGGCTGCTCGATCTATATCTTCCCCTTGCATGACGAAGAATTAGACGTTGGCAAACGAGAGTCAAAATTATATCAGTGCGCGGCAGGCACAACTGTACGGTTTTAATAACGACTTTAAATACCGGAAAATCGCGTTATATTATCACGTCGGGGTTACCAATGTTTGAGCTAGCTAAGCCTTTTTAGTAGCGTTATGTGAAAAGAAACGATTCCTTTGCCTTTTATAATCGACTTTTTATTTCCAAATGTTTGTACAAGACTGACTTAACTTACTTGCTGTGTGAAATATTTATGCAGAACAGAACGAAGAACGGATTCCATAGAATAACAGAAATAAAAAACCAACTGTTAGTCAGTTCATGATAATTACATCAATTTCTATGTACCGGCACAACATAGTGATACATAAGAGAAATATGTATGTGCACACATCTGTATGTACGTATGTGCTTGCATGCTAATGTTTGTTTGTATCAACTGAGAGAAGGCGGCGCGCATGTATAAGTTAGCACCACTTAAGGGGTAACACCACTGTACACGCGTAAAATAAACACGATTTTTAAAGAATTTTTTTGTATAGAAGGAAAGGGAAAACAAACACTCTGATTTGGGAAGTTATTACTTATATACTAAAATACAAAACTACAAAGTTTGATCGAAAAATTTTACAAAATGGCGGCATTGGAGAAATTTTTGTAATGTGGTTTCTCTTGAAGGAGCTCCGCGGCACGCAGCACAGAGGGTGCAAATTTTAATCTGGAACAAAGAAACTTTTTTTTTTAATCTAGATAAGAATAGCTAGAGAAACACGTAGGGGATTTAAAAAATATTTATTTTTCTGGAATTAGCAAGCATTTGAAGGAAAAAACTCTATTTTGGGCTAAAAAAACGGCACTTAAATAATTATAACAATCGTTTAAATTAATCTATCGAAAATCCCCTACGCTCTTCTCTTAAGAAGGTTATTATACAGACGTAGTGAAAAACCTGATTAAAAATATTTAAAATTGTTAGAGTTATGATGCGTGCCAATTTCAGAAAACGTGTTTTGAGAAAAACGCGTTTAAAGTTTGGAAATTTGGAGAAGTCGTTAGGTAGCAGTCACTAATGCTTGGTTAAAAGCTTCAAATATTTATGAAATAAACTTCGGTAACGTATAAAACTTTTTGTGCTGTATTTTAAAAGGTTCAAAGAATTTTTTAAGCTTATAAAAAAAAAATCAATTTTTTGAAATTTCTACAGTGGTGTTACCCCTTAAGTTATACCCACACCCGTAATGCAATTGCGACATCCCAGATGCAGAATAAACAAACGCAACAATGTAAGCAATAAACATCCGCCATGCGCCGATGTAAAGCAATTGTAAAAAATGCTGAAACTAGCTTTAGCAATAAAAATCTCAATATCCAAATATACTGACACTTCGATCAGCAAAATTAGCTTTATCAATAAATATTAGTTTAAGTAATAAACATCCGCCATGCGCCGATGTAAAGCAATTGTAAAAAATGCTGAAACTAGCTTTAGCAATAAAAATCTCAATATCCAAATATACTGACACTTCGATCAGCGAAATTAGCTTTATCAATAAATATTAGTTTAAGCAATAAACATCCGGCATGCGCCGATGTAAATCAATTGTCAAAAATGCTGACATAAGTAGAAATAAGCTATATTAAGGACAGATTTAGTATTAAGCTTTGAGTTGTAAGTTGGAATTTGAAGAATAAAGGTCTTTCGATCAAGAAAACTTGTGTTTTTTTTCCATCGTCCAATTTCCCGGACGATAACTTATATATTATATTTACCGTAAGGTGCAAAAATGGAACATAAATAACATAAGTTACGTTTAGTACCATATCTACGCAAACAAACTTGTTTATTTTTTTGAATGCAATTGTACATCTATACTAATATTATAAAGAGGAAAACTTTGTTTGTTTGTTTGTTTGTTTGTTTGTTTGTAACGAATAGGCTCAAAAACTACTGGACCGATTTTAAAAATTCTTTCACCATTCGAAAGCTACAGCATCCACGAGTAACACGGATTACATTTTATTTTGGAAAAAAATTGGGTTCCGTAAGATATTTGGATTTTTCGGACACAAACTGAAAAAAATCATATATATAAAATAAAGTCAACTTTTTGTGTGTGTTCGCTAACCGGCCGCGTCTGCACCGAATTAAACCAAACTTACCCACATTGTTAAGAAGGTATTGAAGATGGTTACCGTATAGTTTGGATACCTATTGGTGGATAGGGCTCGAGATATAGGTCAAAACGTGTACCCGGGTAACCTTCGGATGTGTATGTACAATATGGGTATCAAATTGAAGCTGTTGGTGAATGCTTTAGTACAGAGTATTTTTCATGCCGCTCCGTGACTAGGGTCTCGAGATAGAGACCAAAACGTGGACCCTAGAATGTTTTTGTACAATATGGATATCAAATTGAAGCTGTTAGCGAATGCTTTAGTACAGAGTATTTTTCATACCGGTCCGTGACTGGGGTCTCGAGATATAGGTCAAAACGTGGACCCGGGTAACCTTTGGTTGTGTATGTACAATATGGGTATCAAATGAAAGCTGTTGATAAGTTCTTTAATGCGGGGTAATTTTCATACCTATTGATGACTAGGGTCTGGAAATATATGCCAAAACGTGGACCCGCCGTGTCTTTGCACCGAATTAAACCAAACTTACACACATTGTTAAGTAAGTATTGAAAATGGGTTTCGTAAAGTTTGGTTGGAGCACTGGCAACGGTACAGCGTTCTTTTGAACCAGCCATAATGTCGCTTACTTTTTTAACGCTTGGGGCGGAACTGAACTGTCAAATTGACAGTGTGAGTTACAATGGGTCAATATTTCTTTCTGATTTGGATGCCATAAGGAAAAAACGTAAGTGCAACATATAAAAATTGTTTGTGAATTTTTTTGGAGTGGATTTTGGAACAGTGAATAATTTCTTACGAAATTTGAGAATTTAATGTGAAATCCGAATGAAATTATGTGTTCGTGAAAAAAAAATTTTTTTCGTTTTTTTTTTTTTGAAAAATATAAATGGATAATGGTTAAAAAAGCTCCAATGCTTAATAAAACATATAAATTGAAACGAAAAATTCATGGATGATCAGGAAAAAAGACGATTGTTTATTCATATGCGTTGATTTGAAATTTAAAAACAATCTTCTTTCAATTTATATTTTATATTTACTCAAAAACAAATAGAAAAACAAAAAATATTGTTTATGCCAAAGCGCTTGAATAAAGAATAAAGAAATAAATAATACGAAAATCATATATTTTCTGTTCTAAACCATATCTATTCTATTTTAGTGTGCCCAGCGAAGGGGGCCGGGTTTGCTAGTGTATTATATAATTAGTGTGTAAGCTTTCAAATGAGACAATAACGGTTAAAATCTAACAACAACAACTACTCATTGGAAGAGCTGAAAAAAAACACAAATGTTCCAATTATGTACCGCTTACTGTCTATTCGAGAATGTGCCCAAAAATTCAAAGTTAGTCACACCACAGTGCAAAGACTTAAAAAAAAACATGATTTATTGCAAGTTAAGCAAAATCCTGGGCGTCCACAAAAAATGACGGAGCCGGAAAGCCGGCATTTGGCTAAATTAGTTACAAGCAGTAGCGTAAAGACACCGTCAGAAGGCATTCAGACAATGAATTTGAAAGTCAGCAAATGGACAGCGAGAAGAAATTTGAAAAAATTAGGATTGAAAGCTGCAGAAAAGAAGAAAAAAACCGCTGCTTTCAAAAAAAAACATAATGAGCAGAAAAAAGTTTGCTGAAGTACACACCGGTTGGACTAATGCAGATTGGCAGCAGGTACTAAGCAGTAAAGCTTCAGTAATTAATATCATTTAATGGATATTTTTATTTTTTACAGGTGATATGGTCAGAAGAAACAAAAATCAACCGATTTGAATCGGATGGCTGTTCATGGTTTTGGTCAAAAGATCCCCAGCAGTTAACAAAGTCAAGCGTGAAAGAAACCGTGAAGCATGGTGGTGGCAACATAATGGTTTGGGGGTGCATCACTTGCAATGGAAAAAGGAGCAGTACTTGACGATCTTACAAGAAAATTTGCCTGCTGCCATCCAAAAAACCGGTCTTGCTGTTGAAAAGGTTATTTTTCAACAATGACCCTAAACATACGGCAAAAATGGTGTCCAGCTGGCTGAAGTCCCAAAAATTTTCGGTTTCGAAACTTTTAACAGAGCTGATTACAGCGTCTTCTCCCTTTAGTATATTGGCTCTGCACAGTTTTTGGCTTCTGTAGGAAATCAAATTGACGAAAAGCCGCCGGCATTTTGCAAGGAGTTTGCTTGTGCATTTCTATTTTCCTTTGATTAACGAAAATGTATCCAATTTATATTTTCGGACAAACTTAAATGATTGAAATGATTTGAATATTTATTATATTCGCCAACATTTAAAATCAAAGTAACTTTAATGCTGAAAATACATTATAAAATGACCTCACATATTGGTGCGTGCGTTTTAGTAAATTAAAAACTTTATAGAAATTTGATGAAAATTGTTACTAATTTTTTGATTCGAAATTAATTTTAGACGAGAATTCATAGAACATGCAAGTGTTTTAATATATCCATCTATATATACAACTAGCAAACCCGGCCCCCTTCGCTGGGCACACTAAAATAGAATAGATATGGTTTAGAACAGAAAATATATGATTTTCGTATTATTTATTCCTTTATTCTTTACTAGCAAACCCGGCCCCCTTCGCTGGGCACACTAAAATAGAATAGATATGGTTTAGAACAGAAAATATATGATTTTCGTATTATTTATTTCTTTATTCTTTATTCAAGCGCTTTGACATAAACAATATTTTTTGTTTTTCTATTTGTTTTTGAGTAAATATAAAATATAAATTGAAAGAAGATTGTTTTTAAATTTCAAATCAACGCATATGAATAAACAATCGTCTTTTTTCCTGATCATCCATGAATTTTTCGTTTCAATTTATATGTTTTATTAAGCATTGGAGCTTTTTTAACCATTATCCATTTATATTTTTCAAAACAAAAAAACGAAAAAAATTTTTTTTTCACGAACACATAATTTCATTCGGATTTCACATTAAATTCTCAAATTTCGTAAGAAATTATTCACTGTTCCAAAATCCACTCCAAAAAAATTCACAAACAATTTTTACATGTTGCACTTACGTTTTTTCCTTATGGCATCCAAATCAGAAAGAAATATTGACCCATTGTAACTCACACTGTCAATTTGACAGTTCAGTTCCGCCCCAAGCGTTAAAAAAGTAAGCGACATTATGGCTGGTTCAAAAGAACGCTGTACCCGTTGCCAGTGCTCCAACCAAACTTTACGAAACCCATTTTCAATACTTACTTAACAATGTGTGTAAGTTTGGTTTAATTCGGTTCAAAGACACGGCGGGTCCACGTTTTGGCATATATTTTGAGACCCTAGTCATCAATAGGTATGAAAATTACCCCGTATTAAAGAACTTATCAACAGCTTTCATTTGATACCCATATTGTACATACACAACCAAAGGTTACCCGGGTCCACGTTTTGACCTATACCTCGAGACCCCAGTCACGGACCGGCATGAAAAATACTCCGTACTAAAGCATTCGCCAACAGCTTCAATTTGATATCCATATTGTACAAACATATTCTAGGGTCCACGTTTTGGTCTCTATCTCGAGACCCTAGTCACGGAGCGGCATGAAAAATACTCTGTACTAAAGCATTCACCAACAGCTTCCATTTGATACCCATATTGTACATACCCGTCCGAAGGTTACCCGGGCCCACGTTTTGACCTATATGTCGAGACCCTATCTACCAATAGCTATTCAAACTATACGGAAATCATCTTCATTACCTACTTAACAATGTGTGTAAGTTTGGTTTAATTCGGTTCAAAGACACGGCGGGTCCACGTTTTGGCATATATTTTGAGACCCTAGTCATCAATAGGTATGAAAATTACCCCGTATTAAAGAACTTATCAACAGCTTTCATTTGATACCCATATTGTACATACACAACCAAAGGTTACCCGGGTCCACGTTTTGACCTATATCTCGAGACCCCAGTCACGGACCGGTATGAAAAATACTCTGTACTAAAGCATTCGCCAACAGCTTCAATTTGATATCCATATTGTACAAACACATTCTAGGGTCCACGTTTTGGTCTCTATCTCGAGACCCTAGTCACGGAGCGGCATGAAAAATACTCTGTACTAAAGCATTCACCAACAGCTTCAATTTGATACCCATATTGTACATACACATCCGAAGGTTACCCGGGTCCACGTTTTGACCTATATCTCGAGCCCTATCCACCAATAGGTATCCAAACTATACGGAAACCATCTTCAATACCTTCTTAACAATGTGGGTAAGTTTGGTTTAATTCGGTGCAGACGCGGCCGGTTAGCGAACACACACAAAAAGTTGACTTTATTTTATATATATGATTTTTTTCAGTTTGTGTCCGAAAAATCCAAATATCTTACGGAACCCTATTTTTTTCCAAAATAAAATGTAATCCGTGTTACTCGTGGATGATGTAGCTTTCGAATGGTGAAAGAATTTTTAAAATCGGTCTAGTAGTTTTTGAGCCTATTCGTTACAAACAAACAAACAAACAAACAAAGTTTTCCTCTTTATAATATTAGTATAGATATATGATTTTTTTCAGTTTGTGTCCGAAAAATCCAAATATCTTACGGAACCCTATTTTTTTCCAAAATAAAATGTAATCCGTGTTACTCGTGGATGATGTAGCTTTCGAATGGTGAAAGAATTTTTAAAATCGGTCCAGTAGTTTTTGAGCCTATTCGTTACAAACAAACAAACAAACAAACAAAGTTTTCCTCTTTATAATATTAGTATAGATATAAAAATTCAACCGTTTTTCGGGTTATGATGAACTTTACGGAGAATGGCTCAGCCGATTTTAATTAAACTTTTAGGCTTTGTTTGGACTATTCAGTAGATGGTTTTTAAATTTTAAGAATCGGATACCAGGGTCTCGAAAAATAGGCCAAAACGTGGACCCGGGTAACGCTAGGATGTGTTTGTACAATAGTGGTAGCAAATGGGAGCTGCTGATGATTGCTATAGTATAGAGTACTTTTGATGCCGCTCCGTGACTAGGGTCTCGAGATATAGGCCAAAACGTGGACCCGGGTAACCCTAAGATGTGTTTGTACAATATGGGTATCAAATGGAAACTGCTGATGATTGCTATAGTATAGAGTACTTTTGATGCCGTTCCGTGACTAGGGTCTCGAGATATAGGCCAAAACGTGGACCCGGGTAACCCTAAGATGTGTTTGTACAATATGGGTATCAAATGGAAACTGCTGATGATTGCTATAGTATAGAGTACTTTTGATGCCGCTCCGTGACTAGGGTCTCGAGATATCGGCCAAAATGTGGACCCAGATAACTTAAGGATGTGTTTGTACAATATGGGTAGCAAATGGGAGCTGTTGATGATTGCTATAGTATAGAGTATTTTTAATGCCCCTCCGTTACTAGGGTCTCGAGATATAGACCTAAACGTGGACCTAGCATGTGTTTGAACCACATGAGTATCCATTGTAAGTTGTTGATAAATGCTAATGAAAGGAGGACTTTTCTTTTCGCTGGGTAACTAAGGACTCCAGATATAGATCAATTGGGAACTCGCCTTCAGGTTAAGAGATTGCATTCTTATGTACTACAACCAGTTAAAATGGTAGGTATATTCAATCACATCTATATATATAAAAATTCAGCCGTTTTTCGCGTTGTGATGAACTTTACGGAGAATGGCTCAAACGATTTTAACCAAACTTTGCCACATTGAAGGGACACATGTGCAGAAGGTTTGTAACTATGTTTGGTTAAAATCTCCTGTACTTCTTCGTCAACACACAGTATACACGAGGCAGCGTTCTTTTTACGCGTGTGGTTGTTATTGTAAACGGTTGCATGGGGCGTACATTTTACTCACCTATGTACAAGTTAACGCAGCAGTATTTATGCCTAAATCTTGCAAACATACATACATATACAAATATTTGTACAGCAGTGGCTGCACGCCTGCATTCGCATAGAATAGAAACATACAAATTAGCAGGCACAGCTGTAGCTGACCGCCTGCAATAATTATTCGTAACACAATGCTGCTGTGACTAACTTAACACTTTGCTTAAATACTTCTTCTTTACACCCACACTTCGGGATAACCGAAGCAAAACCATTAGCTCAACGAACCTGAACAGGTCGTCGCTAAAAAAGTACTTAAGCAAAGCCGTTTTCTTAGAAGATTACCAAAGGTTATCAGTAATAGTGCATAGTGAAAGTAAGTGTTAAAACTAACAAGAAAGTGTTTTATTTGGTAAAGTGTTCAAGTGAAGCAGTTTCCAGGCATCAACCAAAGAGATAAAAAAAGTGAGAGAAGAGATTGTTTTCACATTTTCCAACGATATTTTCACGAAAAATTTACAAAATATATATTAATTTTGCAAATGATTGATAACAAGTGAAACAGTGAATAAATGATGTGAAAAATACACACAACAGAAAACGGCATAAATAATTAACATTTTAGAAGTTTTTACTTAAGATATTGTTTTCACACTTTCCGTAGATATTTTCAAGAAAAATTTCAAAAATATTTATTATTTTTGCTGATCATTTCCCATTTCTGTTCTGTGTAATTTTCATTTCAACGCGTGCTCACATTTCAATTATATTTTTAAAAGATGGCGCTAACAGTATGTTAATTTGAATTCCAGTTTAAAAACAAGAAAAGGAACAATCAAGAGCTCAGAGTGACATAAAGAAGACCACTTTAATTCGGTAAAAGAAATGCCAAGAGGTAGAAGACATGCTGACATCGGACGTAATACACGTCACTATAGAAATGTGCAAAATCACAGACAAAATGAAAGTGAGGAAAATCATGCTGATAGATTAAGTCCACAAAGAGATCGTACTAGGTCACGTTTTCAAAATCGGCCAATAAGTATCAATTCTGTAAATTTGAATGGTGCAGCATTTGAATATAGTCCACAACTTGATTATTCATCTCACAAATACGTTGTCATTGGAAGTATGGATAAAATTTGCGGATTTTGTCAAACATTGAAATTCAAAACTGAAACACCAGGCATGTGTTGCGCTGCAGGAAAAGTTCGTTTACCAGACATACAATATCCGCCCGAACCCAAGATGCAATGTGTTATGTCGACCCGACTTATTCATAACTTTCACATGCAATCCGAAATGGGATGACATTAAGAATCATTTATATACTGGGCAATCAGCTACTGATAGGCATGACATTACTGCAAGAGGGTTTAGACGAAAGCTACAGTCTCTAATGGATTTCATTGTAAAACATTAAGTTTACGGAGATGTACAATGTTTCATGTATTCTGTGGAATGGCAAAAAAGAGGCTTGCCTCATGCGCATATTTTGATTTGGTTAAAACAGATATAAATGAAGATCCAGAATTACATACTACTGTAAAAAAACATGATTCATGGACCGTGTGGTATCTACGTTAAATCAAAATTCTCCACGTATGGTTGATGGTAAATGTTCAAAAAACTACCCAAGGCAATTAATTGCTGACACAATGACTGGAAATGATGGATATCCATTGTACCGTAGAAGATCACAAGAAGATAATGGAAAAACACTGTGAAAATAAATAATCAAGATGTGGAGATCGATAGCCGTTGGATAGTTCCGTATTCCAAATTATTATCGAAAACATTTGACGCACATATAAATGTTGAATATTGTAACTCCGTAAAATCCATCAAATACATATGCAAATATATCAATAAAGGAAGTGACATGGCAGTATTTGGAGTTGTAAATCGAAATGATGAAATTACTACCAAATGGGAAGATACATTAGTAGCAACGAAGCAGTTTGGAGAATATTATCATTTCCGATTCATGATTGCCAGCCAGCTGTTATTCATTTGTCAGTCCATTTAGAAAATGAACAAAGTGTTTGTTTCACTGAAAATACTGCTCAACAAATGGCCGAACGCTTTATTCAAATGTTCCTAAATATTATTGTCTAAGATTATGAAGTTATTTAAACTATGTCTTTTGAATTACCCTGTTGTTTTCCTTTGCTATTGTCTATTCTATATTTTTGCTGTTTAATGTTCGCCCATTTGTCGCGCTCTTTTAATTTGGACGTGGAATAAAGTGGACGTGCTATAAGCTAAGCTCAAGATTTTTTACTAAACATTTTTTGGTGCCTCCTGTGAGGATTGATAAATTCACTATAACATCAGCTTAATTCGCACGATTACGGTGCACAAAGGCTTCGCGTTGGATTAGGCCTGATTTCCTGGATAATTGCAGATAACTTATTCGAGCTTGGAACATGTCGGAATTAAATCTACGCCAGTTCCATGCGGCCGCTATTTTGCGGATGTATGACCAGACGAAAGAGGCGAAGGCTGGTGACCTCAATGTCACTCAAATTTATCAGCGTATAAAATCTGCTGACGTCCATTTTGATCGGATGCTCACAAATCATGAGGCTTTGGTTGCCGCAGCCAAGGAGGAGGACTTAGAGGTACACTCAGGATGGTGGGACTCCACCGAAGCTGCCTACATAGATTTGTGCGCAACGCTGAATCAACGACGAAGGGAGTTGGAGGGTGAATCTCTGCCTGCCAACAATTCGCACAAAGTTTCGCCAATGGAATTAAAATTAGAGCCGCTGTGTATACCATGGTTTGACGGATCCGCTTATAAGTGGCTTGCATTTAAGGATGCATTTGAGACATTGGTTCATCAGCGGGATTTGCCGGTGGCATACAAGTTGGGGAAATTGCGCCAGGCAGTTAAGGCAGAGTCGGTTCCGTTGGTAGGAGGTTTGTATTCGGGTGTCTATGAAGAAGTGTGGACGGCGCTGAAAAATCGA
Organism: Anastrepha ludens; assembly: GCF_028408465.1. Classification (NCBI taxonomy): domain Eukaryota; kingdom Metazoa; phylum Arthropoda; class Insecta; order Diptera; family Tephritidae; genus Anastrepha; species Anastrepha ludens. The sequence goes on from NC_071503.1 coordinate 98,192,741, forward strand.
TATGACAACCCTAAGTAACTAGCGGAGATCCACGTTGCTAGATTTCTGAACATGAAGTCACAGACTGAGGATACGTCCAGGGCGTTACTGGGTGTCGTTGATGTGATAAACGAGTCCTTGCGAGCGTTAGCGGTAATGAAGTTACCTGACGACAAATGGGATGCCCTTACCGTCCCCATTGTGGTTTCTAAACTCTCTACTCGCACACAGCGAGAATGGTGCATGAGTTGCTCCCCTACCGAGCTATCTACTTTAAATGAGTTGCTAGCATTTTTAGAAAAACGAGCGCACAGTCTTTCGACAGAATTTTGCCAGGTAGCGGATCATCATGAAGTGCTGCATTCTTCGTCAAAGCAGAAAAACACACTCCGTATTCTAAAGTCTAACCTCGCCACAACTGATGATGGCAACTGTCAACACTGTAGAGGATCACACAAGGTTATGCGTTGTCCGGTGATTCTAGCCTTGAAACCAGAGCAACGTTTTGAAGCTTTAAAGCGATCGAACCTATGCTTTAACTGTTTGCGGTCCGGGCATTCATCCAAGCTTTGTTCCTCTGGTAACTGTCGCCAGTGCGGCCACGCAACGAGGTAGATTCTTCTGTGGCTAGGCCAGACATAATATCCAATCCACCATCGTTATGACTAACAAGCAATACAATCGTTACTAGCATCGAAAAGGGAAGCCAGACTATTCTATTAGCTACAGCCCGTGCTCACGTCATCGGCAAGGATCTCAAGCAACGGGTGTCTCGTGTATTATGTGATCCTGGATCTCAAGTAAGCCTGATCTCGGAATGTTTGGCTAATGGTTTGGGTCTTTATAGGAGCAAGTGTGAGATTATGGTGGAGGGAATTAGTGGAGTTGCATGTTCGAGGAGCAAGGGTAGCGTCCGATTTACGATAAAAAGCATTTTTTCTAAATTTCAACTGGACATTCATGCATTGGTTATTGGTTCGATCACTTCAGTTACACCAGCGGTTAGTGTCGATATTGGGCAATGGAGACATTTGGCAAATCTCCAATTGGCAGACCCATATTTTGGTACTCCGGGTCATGTTGATGTACTTCTTGGTGCTGATGTCTGGGGCTCGATTGTAGAAGGGGATGTCATACATGGAGGGTATGATGAACCTCACGCACAGCTTACCCGACTTGGTTGGGTTGTATTTGGGCCAGCGTCCGTTCAGGGCCATTCTAGTACAACAGTTGGCAATTATTGCGCGCAGATTAGAGACGAGCCTTACTTGGAGGATCTCATTTGTAATTTTTGGAAGCTTGAAGAAGTACCGGTGACAACTAAGAGCTCGGATGATGAATGCGAGCGGTTCTTTGCCACTACACACCAACGTATGGCCGACGGACGCTATGTTGTGAGATTGCCATTCCGTCAAGATGGTCAACCGTTAGGCGACTCTTACGTCAACGCTCGACGTCAGTTCTCGCGTTTGGAGCGACGTCTGGCTGCTGATCCGGACATGCATGCAAAATATATAGCGTTTATGAGGGAATATGAGTCCCTTGGCCATATGGAAAGAGTTGTTCAGCCAGTTGTTCAATCTGGATGCTATTATATTCCCCACCATGCTGTATTGGGAAAATTTAGAGTGGTGTTCAATGCATCCGCTCCTACCTCCAACGGGCTTTGGCTTAACGATATCCAACTGGTTGGATCCCCCATTCAAGATTCGTTAATCAACATTATCCTCCGCTTCCGACGCTATGCCATCGCGATCACAGCCGATGTGGAGAAGATGTTTCGCCAGGTTCTCGTGGCACCACAAGACAGAGACTTTCAGCGTATACTTTGGCGTGAATCTCCATCAGAGGAAGTAATTACTTACCGGCTGTCTACTGTCACGTATGGCATGGCATGCAGTCCTCATAATGCGATAAGGGCTATGCATCAGTGTGCGTACGACAGCTTCGAGAAGATTCACAATCGCAATATGGGCATCCAAGCGCGAGAATCCATTCTCTCATCATTCTACGTGGATGATTTCCTCACCAGTTGTAGCACCGTCGAAAGTGCTATCACTTTAGCAACGAATATCGACACCATACTGAGAGCTGGAGGCTTTAAGTTAGGGAAGTGGAATTCTAACGACGCCGCCGTATTGATTCCATTAGGGAAGGGCTTATCACCTAGGGAATGCCCTATTGATGCATCAATTGCCTCTGTGCTAGGTTTGCGATGGAGTCCAGTCGACGACATCCTGCTGTTCAACGTGGAACTCAAGCAACCCGGCGGTGTATACACAAAGCGCAGTGTGCTCAGCGAGGTGGCGAAGTTGTTTGACCCAACAGGATTCTTGTCACCCGTAGTGGTGGTGGGTAAGATATTTATTCAAACTGTTTGGTCCGCAGGTATTGATTGGGATACTGCTCTAACAACGGAATTACGCGAAATTTGGCTAACATTTCGCAATGACCTTACTGCTCTCAACATGCTTTGGATACCTCGTTGGCTTGGGATGAAGGAAGGGTCGACTACCACGCTTTATGGGTTCTGCGATGCCAGCCAAAAGGCATATGCTGCCGTGGTGTACGCTCGAACAACGAATTCTCAGGGGGACGTTCACGTAGCTTTAGTTACGGCCCGAACCAAGGTGGCACCCCTAAGAGGAGCCACTATACCTCGCTTAGAGCTATGTGCGGCACAGTTACTAGCTGAGACTCTTCGAAACGTCCGAAGTGCATTAGGATTAGTCGACCAAGTAGCATCTTTGTGGTCAGACTCGACTATCACCCTCTGTTGGTTGCGAAAGCAGCCTGAGACGCTTAACCCCTATGTATCAAATAGGGTCCGGCGAATACAAGAGTTAACTTTGAGGGATGAATGGCATTATGTACGTTCATCGCAAAACCCAGCGGATTGCGCAAGTAGAGGCATATCTGCTTCAGAACTTTTGGACCACCATTTATGGTGGGGTGGTCCCAGTTGGCTACGGGATGACACAATAGATCCCACCTGTCTCCCTAAACTACGTGATTGCGATGAAGCTGTAGTGAATAGCGAGAGAAGGGTACAGTGTTTAGCCGTCACAGTCACTCATTTAACATTGACAACGCGACGTTTAGACGGGGAAATTATTCCGCTTACAGTTCGATTCAGCTCGTTAAAAAAACTTATACATACTACGGCGTTAATACTGAGGTGGCTTCCTAGAAGTCGGAGTTTTCGCCGTTCCACAATTGACCCCCAGGAGATGGAGACGGCGTTAGAAGTGCTTATGAGGATATTTGATCGAAAGACATTAGGTGCATACAGGGTGGGTCGACATTACCAACTGCTAGTAGTATACTCCCGTTAAATCCTTATCTAGATGACCACGGACTATTACGAGTTGGAGGCCGCATTTCGAAATCTGCGTTAATCGAGGCACATAGACACCCAATCATTCTTCCGAAGTCAACGGGGATAGTCCGGCTGCTTATTACACAGGCACATATCGACACTCTTCACGGCGGAACTCAGCTGACTCTTCAAACTCTTCGATGTCGCTTTTGGATTATTCATGGGAGAGTAGCAGTACGTAGTCTGATCCTCAAATGTGTCATATGTCGTCGCAACCGGGGAGCTGTTTTAACACAACAAATGGCCTCGCTACCTCGGCATCGGGTTCAGGCAGCTCGACCCTTCATTGCGTCCGGTGTTGATTACTGTGGCCCGTTCAACTTGCGTATTGGAACCAAAAGATCGCGGACTACAGTGAAAACGTACTTGGCGATTTTTGTTTGTACGGCGACGAAGGCTGTTCATATTGAGGTTGCTGATGATCTCTCCACACAGGCTTTTTTGGACGTATTTACTTGGTTTGTTAGCCGGCGAGGTCCATGCAGGGACTTGTACAGCGACAACGGAACTGCGTTCGTTGGAGCTAACCGCGTTCTGAAGGAAGACTTAGCCGCCTGGTTTAATGAACGGAGTATTCAGTCACTGGCTGATTTGGGTACCCGGTGGCATTTTATAACGCCGAGCGCTCCCCATCAAGGAGGCCTATGGGAAGCCGCTGTGAAGTCTGCAAAGCGGCACTTAGTACGCGTAGTGGGTACGCAAGCACTTTGGTACTTTCAGCTACAGACGTTGGCGACTCGCATCGAGGCTTGTCTGAATTCTCGCCCACTCGTACCATTGCACGATGACCCGGATGACAAGTATGCATTAACTCCAGCAGACTTCTTAATAGGATCTCAAATAATAGCTATCCCAGAGCCAGACGTTTCGGAGATTCCTGCCAACCGAGTGAAGCACTGGCAATGGTTACGGCAGATGCATCAGCTCTTTTGGAAAAGATGGAATGAGGAGTATTTGGCAACTTTACAGGCGAGGACGAAGTCGCAACGACGGGTTCCTAACATAAGACTGGGTGACATCGTGGTAATACGCCACGAAAATCTACCACCGCACGTGGTTCGTGCACCCGGGCCGTGCAGAAGCTATGCCTTCTTTTGGAGGATCACATTGAAACCAACGTTTCAACCGGGGAGGATGTCTAAGATTATGAAGTTATTTAAACTATGTCATTTGAATTACCCTGTTGTTTTCCTTTGGTATTGTCTATTCTTTATTTTTGCTGTTTAATGTTCGCCCATTTGTCGCGCTCTTTTAATTTGGACGTGGAATAAAGTGGATGTGATATAAGCTAAGCTCAAGATTTTTTACTAAACAATTATATTTGGAATGCATCATCAAGGCCCTGGGTACGAAGGCAACGAGGAATACCTGTAGATGGATATCCAGGTGTTCATTTGGGTGATGCAATCGGACGACTTTACACTGTGCATCCAAGTAAAGTGGAATGTTTTTATTTACGTTTACTCTTAGTTGATATTCCCGGCCCAATATCATTCGAAAGTTTGAAACGAGTTAATGGTCATCTTTGTTGTACTTATCAGCAATTGAATTTGCTTGAAAATGATAATCAGTGGGATGCAACTCTTAATGTTGCATGTGCAACAAGTTCTCCACACCAAATAAGAACACTATTTGCCATCATTATTGCTACATGTTTCCCAGCAAACCCAATAGAATTGTGGAGTACTTACCAAGAATACATGACAGAAGATATCCTACATCAAGTACGTCGCATTACTGCAAATCCAAATTTGAATTATACAGATGAATTATATAATGAGGCATTAATTAAAATCGAAGACTTCTGCCTGATGATTGCAAATAAAACTCTGAGTGAGTTAGGTATGATCGTACCAAATTGTCCGATGCATGATGCATACAATGCAGAATTAAGACGTGAAAAAGAATATGATCGAAATGATCTGGACACATTTGTAACAACAAACCTACCAAAATTAAACACAGAACAAAGGCAGGCATATGACACAATTATAGACAATGTTGCAAATGAAAGAGGAGGAATATTCTTCTTAGATGCACCAGGTGGGACTGGAAAAACGTTTTTGTTGTCGTTAATTTTGGCCACCATTCGATCACAGAACAATATTGCATTGGCTTTGGGATCATCTGGAATAGCGGCAACTTTATTGGACGGCGGTCGCACTGCACATTCTGCATTAAAGTTACCATTAAATATGCAGGTAAATGAAGAACCAACTTGCAACATTTCTAAAAATTCTGGATGGGAAAGGTTTTACAAACATGTAAAATTATTGTATGAGATGAATGTACGATGGCTCATAAAAAATCACTGGAAGCCTTAAATAGAACACTAAAAGATTTTCGAAATAACACAAACATATTTGGTGGTGCACTAATTCTATTAGCCGGTGATTTTCGACAAACTTTGCCTGTTATTCCCAAATCAACAGCAGCTGATGAATTAAGAGCGTGCCTTAAATCTTCTAATCTGTGGAGATATGTTCAAAAACTCACATTAACTACTAATGTTCGTGTACAGTTACAGAATGATCCAACAGCTGCTGAATTTTCCGAACATTTGTTGCAAATTGGAAATGGGCGAAAACCAATTGATAAGAATACAGGCATGATCACACTTCCAACTAATTTTTGTACCGTAACAGAATCAAGAGTACAATTAGTGCAAAATGTATTCCCAAATATTGCACAAAACTATCGAAATCAAGATTGGCTATATTAGCTGCCAAAAATGTCGATGTCAACGAAATCAATGCCAGTACTTTGACTCAAATTCCAGGTGAAGTTGTCACCTATAAATCAATTGATTCAATCACTAATCCCGACGATGTAGTAAACTATCCAACTGAATTTTTGAATTCACTTAATTTGCCAGGCCTGCCACCACATCGTTTGCAATTGAAAGTCGGCGCAGTGATCATTATGTTGCGAAATATTAATCAGCCGAAACTATGCAATGGGACAAGATTAACAGTGAAACGGACAATGAACAATGTAATTGAAGCAACAATTTTGAAAGGCAAATTTAAAGGTGCAGATGTTTTGATTCCGCGCATTCCAATGATTTCAACAGATTTGCCTTTTGATTTTAAGCGACTTCAATTTCTCATTCGCCTTGCTTTTGCTATTACAATCAATAAGTCTCAAGGTCAAACACTTCAATTATGTGGAATTGACCTAACTTATCCATCCTTTGGACATGGGCAACTGTATGTAGGATGTTCTCGAGTAGGGAAACCATCGTTACTTTATATTTATACACCGCATGAAAATAAAACCAAAAATTTTGCGTATCAGAAGGCTTTAGAATAAGTTGTTAGTTTACAATCATTAGAGTAAGTCACTAAAATAAATAAAGCATTGATATTAGAATAAGTCACCAAATAATGGCCGAGCATGAATTAAATGATGAAACAAGAAAAAAACAAAGAACACTTTTTATTTATATTTTTCTTTCACCCAGCGCAGCGGGTGAGGGTCCGCTAGTTGATATATATGTACATACATATATCAATATATAACTTAATAAAAGACTTATTAATTCCTTTTTTTTGTAAAGAGAGGACTATGTCCTCTATGTCTTTATTATAATTTTTATTTTTTGCCGGAAGACTATGTCTTCTTAGTCGGACTGTTGATTTATTAATAATTTTTATTTTTTGCCGGAAGACTATTTCTTCTTAGTCGGACTGTTGATTTATTAATAATTTTGTTTCTTACTAGCTACTTAATATTCAATGTCGAACAGCAATCATCACATTGAATGCAACGTTAGCTGTTTGAGGTTCATTCAATGCAAACATGTCGTCAGCACTTTAAGTAAATATCGTGAAAAAGGTAAATGATTAAATTTGGCACAAACGGAAATTTGTCAGCAATTAAATTGCGACAAGGGGAATTGAACTTTGTTACAATAGATTTATTAACTTTATTAACTACGGAAATGTGTCAGCAATTGAATTGCGACAAGGAGGATTGACCTTTATTAAAGTAAATATGTTAGTTATTAACTTATGTGTACGAAGATTATGTTGGTTTTGTTTGTGCAAAAAATCAATTGAATCTTCAATTCATATGGTGTTACATGTGTATGTATGTATGTGTATGCATGCGCACAGCAACAACCATGACCTACATATCTCACGACGCATCGCCTTATTATATAATATTTACATGCAATATTTAGGAAGGAAATACCCGAGTCATCGAATGCCTTCCTAACATATGCTAAAACAATTCTATTTGTATGTGCGTACGCACGCTTGATGCCCTAGCCTAGTACGTACATATTTTTATTCGGAACTCCCAGCCAAATAGTTTACACAAATGCATGTATATACAAAGGCATACAAAGGGCACTCACTGTATTCCTCTAAATGCGTATCTCGTTCAAAGCTAAAATTCTATGCTTAGCGACTACAAGAACAAAATGCATTTATAGGCGCAGCCGTAGCGACCATCATTCTAGTTGCCATAGTGCTGAAGAGTCTGAAATAGTCGCGGTGGCGCTGAACAGTTTCAAATATTGTACTGTACAACAAAAACTCATCATCGAAAAGTTCATTGATAAATTCGAGCTCATAGTTCTAAGAGCAAAGTACTTTCATTCATAAAACGAGCCGACCATATGTCAATTTTCTCGACCATTCGAAAATAGTCAATACTGGAATATTTGGGGTAGAAACTCACTCTGAAATCACAGTATTTGAAGGTTAATGTACATATTTGAAGGTTACTGTAAATGCACTGCTGTGCCTATGAATGTGCGCTGGATTTCTTAAGAAGTTTTAGGGAATCGTAATATTTTTTGCTGTCGAAAGTCCACATACATACACACAGCATATATAGTATGTACATATGCGCATATGCATATAAATTCACATATGTATGTATTTAAATTTGCATATGCCATCTTTCTGTGTGCCTGGTAATGAAGTGTTTTCTATAGAGGATTTTGATTCAGTTGAAGTGAATCCACAAAGTTTTACAGACACCAGACAGACAGACAGACATAACATATGTATATAATTTTGGATGATTTGGAAAAAATTCAAATGCATAGATAGGTCATATTAAAAAGCTACCTAACATTCTTTGCTTCTAATCACCAACAAATTCTTATCGACTGCTGCTAAATTTACATAATTCAGCCCCGCGTTGGATTTCTTGAGAAGTTTTACCGTAATATGTACATACACACAGCATATATACATGCGCATATGTAGATAAATTTACAAATTTAAATTTGCATATGCCATCTTCCTGTGTGCCTGGTAATGAAGTGTTTTCTGTAGAGGATTTTGATTCAGTTGAAGGGAATTCAACAAAGTTTTATAGAGCACCAGACAGACAGACATAATATATGTATATATTTTTGGACAGTATGACAGACATAATATATGTATATATTTTTGGATAGTTTGCTCTTTCTAAGTCACTATTGAACTTAGCATATGTATTTGTTTTCTATGATAAAGTGCCTGTAGCTAGCCTACAGCGTTAACATTCTTTCATTTTTCATACAAACGAATTTTACTCACCTGCTGTTTAATTTGACCAGTTGAGTATATTTCTGTTAAGTTTTGGTGGAAAACATGTCTGTGGTGAACTCCGTGCGCAAAACGAGCACCCCTCAAAATTCCATGCGTTCCTGTCATTGAGACATCTCTATACATTAACGTTCTCTGCAAAGCGTGGCGCCAGTACGGGAGATAAAATCTCCTCTCTCTTCCGCGACCGTCCTTCTCTCTGAAACAAAATGTTTCCCTTCCAAATGTTTCTCTGTGTAAATGGGCACTAACATGTGTTGGATTTGGGAAGGCGAGCCTTATATATCGTATACACACTCCAACCGCTGTTTCAACACGGTATAAAAAGAGTTGGATGACTGGTTAGAATACACGTTCCAACTTGATATACAACGCGCTGCCAACTTTATTATTCGTGGTGTTCAACATATCGCAAAATTCAAGAATAAAGTGAAATTTAGTCAATAATAATTATGTATAATAATTTATTATTATTATTATAGAATTTCTCCACAACGTTAGAGTTCGCAACTACCGGAGATAACATGTGTCCCGGATATCGATATCAAGGGACTATGCTCTGTTGTTTCGTGTTATGGTGTTTTAATGGTTATTATTATTATTATTCCCTCGCAACTTTCTGAGTAATTCTATATTCTTCCGAAGTATGCTAATTTTTTACCAATCTCCTTACATATACATATATTCAATATGATCCTTAACATTTATTCTTTGTCGATAATAACTCCTAGATATCTGATTGTGTTAATTTTTTCAATTTTATTGTTGCTTATTTGTAAGTCATTTGCGGCCACCGTAGATTGGTGCGTGATTACCATTCGGAAATCACAGAGAGAACGTTGGTTCGAATCTCGGTGAAACACCAAAATTAAGAAACACATTTTTCTAATAGCGGTCGCTCCTCGGCAGGCAATGGCAAGCCTCCGAGTGTATTTCTGCCATGAAAAAGCTCCTCATAAAAATATCTGCCGTTCGGAGTCGGCTTGAAACTGTAAGTCCCTCCATCTCTGGAACAACATCAAGGCGCACACCACAAATAGGAGGAGGAGCTCGGCCAAACACCCAAAAGGAAGATAGTATTTTATTTTTACATTCTTATTATTATTTTATAAATTTTTTGAGTAGGGTGTGTATAGAGTGCTTTTGTATATTATATTATATGTTATAAGCTGGTTATGTTAATGAATTTGGTTACTAAAGATATTGAATCGGATATTCGAGAAATATGTGTCGGTTTTTGTTGCTGTCGCAGTAACTTTTACTGCAGGTGAGTGCAGTATTGGTGCTGTGCACTATTCGGAAGCCATGCTGGTGTGAGGCTGGGGTCAGATGTTTCGAGGAGAGTGTGAGTAGAAGGACATTATGAGTCTTCACTACTGGGGAAAGGAGAGTTATCGGACGATAAGTATCGCCTTGGTTGGCGGGTTTCAATGATTTCAAGAGTGGAACCCCTCTCCCTGATTTCCACTTGTTAGGAATAATGAGAGTAGCCATAGACATATTGAAAACCCTTGTGAGGTACTTTAGTCCCGCTAGGACCATGGACCTAGCTTTTTCAACTTCAGCATGTTTAGTTCGTCAAAGCCAATGGCTTTAGAAAATTTCATATGGTTGACGGCTCGCTGAACCTTATCACTGGAGAAAGCAAGTGGTGCACTGCTGTTCGTCAGTTTGTACAGCCGTTTGGTGGCACTACGTTTGGACTTGTCGGCCGGAGGATGCAGAATGATTTGCCGGCTGAAATAGCTCGTGCATCTCTTCGGATCCGACGAGGTACAACCGTTGAGGGTGATATCCACCTTGTCGTTGTGCTTCGTCGGGTTCGACATGGACCTTACGCTAGACCAGAGCTTACTCACACCAGAGGTGAAGTTGCAGGACTTCAGATGCTCTCTACATTTAGTCTGCTTGTGTTGAGTTACCAGTTGCCGGATCTCCCAACTGAGATCCTTTGTGCGAGGATCCCCGGGATCGACTGACCAGGAAACTATACTTTGACATTCTAAGGTGCTGTCCCTGCGGTCGATGTTTTCATCGATGAGGCGATACTGCACTGTGTGGTGGACTATGAACGCTGGGCCTCCACCGTTGTCTCGCTCGCGATCCTTTTGGTGCACGTTGTAGGCATCCCTGATGATCAGGGAGGAGCTAGCGTGTAGCTTTGTCTCTTGGGCCGCAGATATCTTGGTTCCATGACGTCTCATGATGTCGACTATCTCGCTTATTTTGCTTATGATTCCGTTACAGTTCAGTTGGAGGAACTTGAAACTCCTCGGGAGTATAGTCGTAACTCGGGGTGGGAGGGACGGGTGAGGTTTTCTGCGTTGGTCCTGCTGAGCTCCGCAGTAGTTCTTGCGGTCTGATGTTGACGGGTAGGCGCACCACGGTGGGCGGTTGCGGGTGCAGAGCGCCGCAGCAGGGGGCAACGTACTCGCGTGTCTACTCACGGGTGGTGCGCAGGACAGAGCACCTCCGAAAGGGGCACCAGCCATTCCAAGAATTGCACTTGACTGTTGTCAGGTTCCAAGGAACTCTAGTCTGAATTTTGAATCGAAAATTCGAGATATATACGTGGGTCATTTGGGTTTGAGTTTTTCAAGATTTGTCTTCAGCGGGCGGAGTATATTGGGCAATAGAAGATGATATGAGGTATGGTACTGCTTACATTTGGGTTGCAGGTGCATGTAGTTGGGTTAATGATGTCTGAGATGTCCATGTGTAGAGTTTTTATGCCCAAGGCGAAGTCGTCTGAACCTTATGATGTGAAGTCTGGTGACCTAATTTTTATTATTGTTTATTAAGTCTGATATATGGGGCTTTGTATGGTTTACTTATTGGTACCAGTCATTTGTTGAGTTCCATTCAAGGTGGTGTTTTGCGTATATGTATATGTTTTTTAGTGCCAGTTAAGTTGAAGTTTTCTGTCGTTAGTACTAGACTTAGACGTAATTGTTTGGTGGTCTGATCGGCGAATTTCATTTAGGGTATTTTCATAACTTTTATTTTATTGTATTGTATTTATTTTCTATATAATAATAAAATTGACCGAAGTTGGTCGTACAATCTGCACGTAAACGTTCCAACGTATTGTTCAACCTCGAACTCCGCCCACCAGAAATTACAGCATATTCAATTTGATGCAACCGTCTGACCAACATGAAGCTCGGTTGTACAACACATGGTACAACCGTTTATTCAATATGATACAAAGGTTGGAGCGTGTATACTCTGCATTACCATTGCTTGGAATCCTATTATTAAACAATTCGATCTATGCGAGATCGGTTTTAATAATTTATTGAGTATTTAAATATTTATAATGAAAACATACATAGCTTAAAACATAATTTTTAGTGTGCTTTTCTTAGTGTAAACGTAAAATATTATTGGTAAAATAAGAAAGGGAAAAGTAGTCGAGAATATGTGTGTATATGCCAAAAATTTGGTACGAAACGGTGTGAACATTTGGAATTATAAATTTATTGTCCTCGTTATAATAAAAAGTAATGTATAAAATGTTTATTATGTATATTATTAGTGAGGGCAAATTAGTTGTAAAACTCAATATGTTTTGTAACTTATTTATATGTATGTATATTCATCTCGCATGTATACATTTACAGATTGCAAAGCAAAACTTAATCGTAAACTGTAATGTGTAGGAATGGTGGCTAATCTTAAATGAAGCGGTTTGCTAAATAAATTAAAAGAGTATCCACTAGCAAGTATGATGTGAATTATGAAGTTGCTCTTAGCTCTTCAAAATAACTATTGTTTCAAGCCTAGCAAGTTTTTATTTGGAGATATTACAACGATAAACTCACATTCCAAATTATATTAAAATATTTCTATATACTGACTGTAAATTCCAGGTAACTGTCAATGGATTGTGTGGAAATGTTAGGTCTTCACTTTAGTCCCACATGTATCACACTTAATTGTAATGATACAAGAAATGTAGCCAATAAAGTTATAAAAACCACGAACTCTACATCTCTGGTCGTCAATACCTATTCTACCGGAAATATAGGAAAAACTTTCGCACGAAAAAAAATTCAGAAAACGGTGCGTTGTCACAATTACAGACTACGAAGGAGACTCCAATCAACAATATTTTCAGTTAATAAAAAGCTTTCGAGAGAATCGACGAATTTTAATAAGTTGAGCTTCGCAGAATTTTCCTGTCATTCTTCCCGATCGGAGATTTGTTCTTCCACTGAGCCTATGTCAACAATAAAATTGTCTTTACCATTGAAGGCAAATAGAACGTCGTCATCATATTCGGTTTTATCGAAACCGGTGCTAATATCACGTCTAAAACTGGAGAGCTCTCGATATAAAATGTTGATTATCAAATTCATAGAAATTGTGAAAAGAGTATGGTTGATGAAATTTTTGCCTAGAATAGCGATGGTAGAAAATATATGTTTTACAAATTTGTCGGAAGCCTCATATAACTTGATGCTAATGAAAATACGCAAAGTTTTATTTGCACTATCGTTTTTTATTTTTGTATGTCACTTCGGAGTTGTTCTAGCAGATCAAGGTAAATGACTTTTAATACCAAATATCATGGCCTACATTGTGTTGTTTCAATGTATTTTAAGTAATTCTTTTGGATACAACTAGAGAAGCTACCTTGGAGTGGACACGTTATCCGTATGGACCGCAAGCTCAAACACCTGGGGTATGTGGTGCAAGTCAATAGCTCATGTTAATATTTGAAATAATTTATGTCATTGTAATATTATTTTAGTGGGTTGAAGAATCGTTCACAGACTTTGTCAAAGGCATAAATTGGAGAAGTTATGTGGTTTGCGATGTTGCATATAACAATGTTAACAATTGGTTATGGTCTCCTTTTATCGACCGAGGTCCTGCTAATCGTCTCTACATTGAAATTCAGTTTACAATTCGTGACTGCTCCTTATTTCCAGGTACATACATCTTTAAGTTAAACACCAATAAGTTAATATAATTTTCTATTTTAAGGGAACGCACTTTCCTGTAAAGAGACCTTTAGTCTTTTGTTTTATGAGTTTGATGCTGCTACTCGGGAGCCTCCACCCTGGCAGACTGACAGTTATAAATTAATAGGCAAGTGCAAAGGCTTATTTGACTAATATTAAAACATGTACTTAACTGTTTTTTAATTTTTTTAGCACGAATTGCTGCTGGCGAGGGTCGTTTTAATCAGAATTCTGACGTCGACATTAATACAGAGGTCAAAAGTATTGCTGTTGCAAAAAAAGGGGTTTATTTTGCATTCCGTGATCAAGGAGCTTGTATAAGTCTTTTAGCCGTGAAAGTCTACTATATTACATGCCCGGCAGTAACAGAAAATTTTGCACATTTTAATGAAACACCAACAGGTAGAGAAATCACAATAATTGAAAAACAAAATGGTACTTGTGTTGAAAATGCAGAACCATTTGAAACACCGACATATTTGTGTAAAGGAGACGGTAAATGGACGATCCTAACTGGCGGGTGTCACTGTAAAGTGGGATATGAGCCTGATTTCATAAATAAGACTTGCAATGGTAATACTAATAAATTTAAGAAACTCTTAAACAAATGATTTGAAATATTGCACGGTTCTGTAGAATAAAAAAATTTTATAAATATTTTCTTTCTTTGTAGAATGCCCTATTGGAAAATTTCGGTCCAAGGAGGTTGATACATGTGTACCATGCCCTCCTAATTCAAATGCTCCTAAAGCTGCAGCAGGCTTTTGTATATGTCTTCATGGTTTTTATCGAAATCCACGTGATGGAAAACATATGCCTTGTTATAAGCCGCCTGGACCTCCATCAAATCTAACGCTGTTATTTGTTGACCAAACTAGTGCCATTCTATCATGGAATGGGCCTACAAAAGAGGTTTCTGAATCATTATTTCATGTGAAATCAAATAACTATCGCAGTGATATTGTTTATAAAGTACGGTGTATCTCTTGTTCAGCGAATGTTGTGTACAATCCAGCAACAGATACATTTAATGAAACAAAATTGACTTTAACCAATTTAGAACCCGTAACAACATACACCATCCAAATTCATTCTCTAAATGGAATCTCATATATATTTGATTCTGACAGCAGGAATGATTCTTCGGATTATAATAATTCAAAAACTACGGGTTCTGGTGAACCCGAAAGTCCGCTTCTTACAAATAATTTAAAATCACCGGTCGTTCTAGTTAATACCCAGCCGTTCGATTTAAGTCAAATAAAGACTGAGTATGCTGAAATCATATTCACGACAGAATCTGCCATTCTTTCTACTGTATTCAATGTGCGTGTTGTTGCGACTACCAGTAAGGAAGTAGATCTTGTATGGGATAAACCCGTGCAAAGTGATTCTCCTATCGAATTTTATGAGGTGCGATGGTTTCCAAAACCGGAGTTGGATGCAATCAATAAAACTGCACTTAACACCAAGGAAACTAAAGCACATATAGAAAGCTTGAATGAAAATACTGAATATGGTTTTCAAGTTCGTTGCAAAACTTTGAATGGTTATGGCACCTACAGTAACATAGTTTATGCACAAACACACCAGGGCGTTAACTCAGGTAAACAAATTGCACATATTTTATTTGTTATATTTGTAACAAGTGTTTTTAGGTTATGATGACTCTATTCATATGCGCATTGTTGCGGGTGCTACCGTTGCCGTTGTATTTATATTAGTATTAGTTATTGTTGCAACAGTCCTGTTCTTACGGTCAAAAAATCAGGAAGACGTTGATAAAAAATCTATCAATCATCTGCCTCTGCCACTTGATTATGCTACTAATGAAGGTAATTATACAGTTTTCAATACAATTTATATCCTTTTCATAACTTCATTGGTTATTTTAAATCATAATTTCTAATTAAATTATTTAAAAACAAAAACTAAACAAACTCAGTAAAAATTGAGACAAATTAATTACTGTCAATGTGTTCTTCGTGTTTGCCTAATATAGCAAAAACAAAACAAGAAACTATTCTTCAGACACCATTCTTCCACAAATGGATCAAGTTAAATTTCTAAAACTTTTTAAGAAAATACTTAATTTTGGAAGAAGTTTATAGTTTAAAATTATCTGAATTGGTTTTATTTAAACCAACAAATAAAACTTTCCTTAAAACTTACACAAATGGACCAATATAAATGTCGAACTGTTTCTTTTTTAATTACGTAAATACAGCTTGCTGGCACAGAAAGACAGTTTACTAAAGGTTTTTAGATTAAGCTTCTTGAATTTTAATATTGTCCGAAAATAGAATGTCCTACAGTTAGATCTTCAAAATAAGCATTAATCGCAAAACCATTTCAGTTTATCTCAAATGCTTATCGTAAAGGCTCCCGCCAGAAAGATGTACAGTCGCGCGCCTTGCTACGGTTGGCAACTGAATTTATATTTAATTTCAAGAAATATATTTCCTGTCCTGATACTTACCTAGGAATTTACTTTTGAAGGTGTCCTGTTTTCGTTTATTGAGTGAGGAAAATAATATTGGTCGCGAAAGAATGCTTGCACAGGGTGCGCCATTGTTGTTGTTGTTTTGACAGTAATAGAAGCCTCGTCAGTGTAGGGTATATCACGTGCCGTCTTCGTCTGGCTCATATACAGGTAGGCCCAGTAAACATGCTTCGACAGGTTGGTTCCAGAGGGAGAGGGGTGTTAAATGAGTAGGTTTTAAAGGGCATGTGAAAAGGTGGTTAGGGTCGTGCGGGGTCCCAGTCAATACCGCCTCTTTTTGACACTAGACGTCCCGGAAATTGCAGACACTCAATTGATGCATTCGCAGTGTCGCATGGCGCACCGTCTTGTTGAAACCAGTAACCGTCTAAACCTTTCTCACGCATTTGCAAGTAGACATAATGAGCCAACATCCATCGATATCGGTTTCCAACGACCGTTTGTTTTCTCGGTAAAAATGTGGCCCAATGATGGTTTTGGCGCAAATGCCGACACCTTGCTTAATCTTTCTCTGCTTTGAAGTTTGATCTCGAAAAATCACTGACGAGTGCCGACCGCTCAGATAGTTTGCGGACCACCTCTTCAGCCCTGGCGGGAGTGTCGACTGATAAATATCATCTAGTAGCGTGGAATGGCTGACTGTATCGAAAGCCTTCTTCAGGTCCAACGCTACTAGGACAGTCCTCTCGCAGGGGCAGTTTTGGTTAAGCCCGCGATTTATCTGGGCGTTTATGGCGGTGAGTGCCGTGGTGGTGCTGTGCACTCGTCGGAATCCGTGCTAATTTGGGGCTGCCGCCCCAGTATACTAGCCCTGTCTAGTGAAACGCATATCACCCTGGGCAACGCTCTTCCTCACTGCTTCAACTAATAGGACTATGAATAAGTTCGTGCGGGTTTTTTTCGAAATTTGAAACTTTATTGACGTAAAATGGTTACAAATTTAATATTCAAAATATTGTCCATCGCTTACTACTACTTTTTCCCATCTTTCTGGCAATTCACGGATTCCCTTTGTGAAAAATTCGGTCGGTTTTGCCGCAATCCACGAATCGATCCATTTTTTGACTTCATCGTAATTACGGAAGTGCTGGTCAGCCAGGCCATGTTGCATCGATCGGAAGAGATAGTAATCGGATGGCGCAAGGTCTGGACTATACGGCGGGTGGGGTAGGACATCCCATTTGAGCGTTTCTAAGTATGTTTTGACCACTTGTGCAACATGTGGCCGAGCATTGTCATGTTGCAAAATAACTTTGTCGTGTCTATCGGCGTATTGCGGCCGTTTTTCTCGCAGTGCTCGGCTCAAACGCATCAATTGTCGTCGGTAGACATCCCCCGTAATCGTTTCATTCGGTTTCAGTAGCTCATAATACACAACACCCAGCTGGTCCCACCAGATACACAGCATAACCTTCAGGCCATGAATATTCTGCGCCGACGTCGATGTTGAAGCATGGCCAGGGTATCCATACGTTGCCCGACGTTTTGGATTGTCGTAATGGACCCACTTTTCATTGCCAGTCACAATTCGATGCAAAAAACCCTTTCTTTTGTGCCGTTGAAGCAGTTGTTCGCATGCCATAAAACGGCGTTCAACGTCTTTTGGCTTCAATTCATACGGCACCCAATGGCCTACCTTTCGGATCATTCCCATGGCTTTTAAACGTTTGGAAATGGTTGATTGATCAACTCCCAAAGTTTTTGCAACCTCTTCTTGCGTTTGAGCCGGATCTTGATCGAGCAATTCCTCCAATTCGGTATCCATGAACTTTGGCGGCGCACCCTCGCGTTCTTCGTCTTCCAAGCCAAAATCACAACTTTTAAAGCGTGCAAACCACTTCTGGCACGTTCGCTTAGATAGAGCATGCTCACCATAAACTTCCACCAAGATACGATGACTTTCGGCTGCTTTTTTCTTCATATTAAAATAATGAAGAAGAATTCCCCGCAAAAACACATTATTTGGCACGAAATTCGACATTTTCAAGTGTGGTAAAAATATTGTTGTTTACGCTTCAAATAAAAAACTTATACTGACGTTTGTGCCTTACGACAGTAGCTCTCCAATGAATGTTTGGAAATGTGGATCGATGGAATAATAATCAAGTTACGCCATCTGTTGTAAAACCGTAACGAACTTATTCATAGTCCTATTAGTTCATTGGAACGTCTTCGTCGTTGATGAATGGCATGTTGACGTTCTCCTACTATCCCGTGCTTAAAAAATCGACACCAAACGACGAATAGTGTTGTCAGACGATGCCTGTTTGCCGCGATACTTAGATCAATATAACGACTATTTTCAATGTGTGGCATCACTATTTCAGCGCGTTGTTTCGGTGTAAAGCGATCAATAGTTGAAATTGTACTGAATTGACGTATCGAAAACATGTTTGTTGAAGCCGATCGGTTGGTAAATTACAAAGTTATTCAGCGTTTACATACCGACAAAGCTCCCACGACAGTCGGTTCTACGTAACCGGAACGACCCGGATTTATATCCGGCCAAAGACTGTCACTTCAGCAGCATTCCTCGCATATGCATGGGGAATGCTTATGCTGCTACAACAACAACATGGCCCTGTATATACTAAAAGTGCTAGGTGAGTTGTGATCACATATTTGTATGTACGTATATACGCAAGGAGGTTTATTTTCATCTTTCATTTAGATTCCGCATTGCCTGAAGAGAGTTTTTATAATACAGCGATAAAGGTTTCTCACTGAGGGCAACTCAGAACGCATTGCTAAAAGGCTTACTGCTAAATGCTGGCCGCTGCTGCATTTTTCATTTCATAAGTTTAACCATGTGATAATTTTAATTGCTTAATGGGTATTTTCGAACAGTGCTTACAGTCTTATACCTCTTAAATCGTAATTTTTTGTGAGAAGTTCTTGCTGGCGAAAACTCCTGAACTCCACATGTAATGGTATGAACTCTGTTAAAAGAGCTATCCACATTTTTAGTACTGCACGTTACGCAGAATCTATCTTGGCACGGCAACGGGTATAGATTCCTCCAATATGTGGTATGCATTTTGATTATTCCTGTTATTCTTGTAGCAGTAACTTTGCCCTGTCAGTGTAGCGTAATCACCGGTCGTCTTCGTCTAGCTCACCTAACGGTAGGCCCACGAAACATGCTGTTTCTACAGGTTTGGGCCAGAGGGAGAGGGGGGTTAGATGAGTCAGTTTTAGGGGGCATGTGAAGAGGTGGTTAGTGTCGTGCGGGGTACCTTCACATGCCGGACATGTGTTTGGTATGTCGGGGTCGATTCTGGATATATAGGAGTTTAACCTGCTACAGTATCCAGAACGTAATTGTGCCAGTGCTACACGAGTCTCACGGGGAAGTTTGAGCTCTTCATGTGCGATTGGTGGTGGTTGGACTCCGATAACGCAATTCGGGGGTCGGGAGCTTAAGAAGCTGTTGAGAGTCTCTCGATGAATGTCGTTTATGGTCTGTCTGTACACTGTCCGATCCAGTAGCTGTCTGTTTTTCCTAGGATCTCGTCCGCGTAGTTGAGGAAATGCCTTCTGATGTGCCTGGTAGGTGGCTCAGGATCAAGCAGGGTGAGGCCTGCGATAACACCCTAGCAGAAACTTCTTACTGAGCAATTTGTTATGCTCCTTAACAGGTAGCATAAGGGCCTCATCGTGTAGGCGTTGTATCGGTGACATCATAAGACATCCTGTCGCGGTACTTAATGCAGTGTTTTTGCAGGTCTGAAGCTTCGCCCACTGCGAATCACTGGTTCCAGCCGACCAGACATGCGCACCATAGTTTAGAACCGGTCGTCCTATTGCTTTGAAAGTCGACAGCAACATTTCCTTGCCTTTGCCCCAAGTCCTGCCGGCAAGCGATTTGAGGACCTTATTGCGATTCTGTACTTTAGTCACAATAGCGGTTGTATGCGCTGAGAACGAGAGCAAGCTGTCACAGGTAACTCCCAATTTTTTGGGGCTGTCAACCGTCGGAATTTATTTGTCATCGACTTTCACCTTGGGTTGTAGCTTGACCTCTTTTGTCCAGGTGGTGAAAAGGGCCGCCGTGGATTTAGTAGGGAAAGTTGTAAGTTCCTCGCAGTGAAGAAGCGAAAAAGGCAAGCGTGGTAGTCGTTTACCTTGGAGCAAAGGCCATAAATGTCATTCCCCGACGCCATTATCGTGCAGTCGTCGCAGGGAGACTCCGTCTGATGGCTGGGGCAGTTTCGAAATATAGAAATTGAAAAGCACGGGTGAAAGGACACCACCTTGCGGTAGTCCTTGCTTAATTTTCCCCTGTTTAGATGTTTGGTGTCGAAAAATCAACGACGAATGCCGACCACTGGGTTGAGCACCTGAAGACCTGTAACCTCACCTCTGGGTTGAGTAAGCTCTGATCCACCGTTAGGTCCCTGTCGAACCCGACGAAGCACAACGACAAGGTGGCTATCACCTTCAACGGTTGCACTTCGTCGGACCCGAAGATATGCGCGAGCTATTGTAGCCGGCTTTTTATACTGCATCCTCCGGGCGACAGAACCAAACGTCGAGCTACCAGAAGGCTGCACAAACTGGCGAGCGACAGTGCGTCACTTGCTTTCTCTGGTGATGAGGTTCAGGGGGCCATCAACAAATCAAAAACATCAAAAGCCATTGGCCCTGACGGACTAAACGCGCTGATGCTGATGTATTCAATATGTCCTTGGCCACTTTCATCATCCCTGACAAGTGGAAAGCAGGGAGAGTGGTCCCACTATTGAAACCTGGGAAACCCGCCAACCAAGGGGAATCTTATCGGCCGATAACTCTCCTTTCCCCAGTAGTGAAGACACTTGAAGCCCTCCTACTCCCACTCTTCACGAAACACCTGGCCCCAGCACCACATCAGCATGGCTTCCGACGAGTGCATAACACCATCACAGCACTCACCGCCATAAACGCCCAGATAAACCGCGGGCTTAACCAAAACCGCCCCTGCGAGAGGACTGTGCTAGTAGCGTTGGACCTGAAGAATGCTTTCGACACAGTCAGCCATTCCACGCTACTAGATGATATTTATCAGTCGACACTCCCGCCAGGGCTGAAGAGGTGGTCCGCAAACTACCTGAGCGGTCGGCACTCGTCAGTGATTTTTCGAGATCAAACATCAAAGCAGAGGAAGATTAAGCAAGGTGTACCGCAGGGTGGTGTCCTTTCTCCCTTGCTGTTCAACTTCTACATCTCGAAGCTCCCCCAACCACCAGCGGGAGTTTCCCTGCACGATAATGGCTCGGGCAATGACATCGATGGCCTGTGTTCCAAAGTGAACAACTACCTCACCGACCTTTGTCGCTTTTTCACTGCGAGGAATCTCCAACTTTCCCCACCAAGTCCACGGCGACCCTCTTTACCACCTGGACAAAGGAGGTCAAACTGTCCCTTAAGGTAAAAGTCGACGACACACCAATTCCGACTGTGAATAACCCCAAAATTTTGGGTGTAACCTTTGACAGCTTGCTCTCCTTCTCTGCGCACACAACCGCAATTACCACTAAAGTCCAAAATCGCAACAAGATCCTCAAATCGCTTGCCGGCAGCACTTGGGGCAGAGACAAAGAACTGTTGCTTTCGACGTTTAAGGCAATTGGTCGGCCGGTTCTGAACTATGCTGCGCCTGTCTGGTCGCCTGGAACTAGTGACACGTAGTGGATAAAGCTACAGACATGTCAAAATACCGCCATTCGGACAGCGACCGGTTGCCTCCTGATGTCCCCCATTCAACACCTGCATAACGAGGCACAAATGCTCCCAGTAATGGAGCATAACAAACTGCTCAGCAAGCAGTTCCTGCTTGGATGTTACCGCAGATTCCACCCCTGCAGACACCTGCTTGAGCCTGAGTCGCCTCCCAGGCACGTTAGGAGACACCTTTCAGACTACGCTGACGAAATCCAGGACAAAACTGACCGCAATCTACTGGACCGGACAGTATTTAGACAGTCAGTAAACGAAATCCACCGGGAGACCGTCACCACCTTCATGAACTCCCGTCCTGTGAATGCCGTAATCGGAGTCCAACCACCACCTATTGCAGACGAAGAGCTCCAGCTTCCCCGTGAGACTCGTGTAACACTGGCACAATTACGTTCTAGATACTGTAGCAGGTTAAACTCCTACATATCCAGAATCGATCCCGACATTCCAAACACATGTCCGGCATGTGAAGGTACCCCGCACGACACAAACCACCTCTTCACACGCCCCCTAAAACCGACTCATCTAACACCCCTCTCCCTCTGAACCCAACCTGTCGAAACAGCATGTTTCCTTGGCCTACCCCTAGATGAGCTAGACGAAGACGAGCGGTGATATGCCCTACACTGACGGGGCTACCATTACTGTTAAAATAACAACAACCACTCAGGTAGCTCGCGGTCCACCTTTTTAGCCCTGGCGGGAGTGTCGACTGTAAAATGTCATCTATTAGCGTGGCGTGGCTGACTGTATCGAAAGCATTTTTAGATCCAACGCTACTAGGACAGTCCTCTCGCAGGAGCGTTTTTGGTTAAGTCCGCGGTTTGCCTGGGTGTTAATGACGGTGACTGCCGTGGTGGTGCTTTGCACTCTTCGGAGCTATGCTGATGTGAGGCTGGGCTCAGGTGTTTCCTAAAGAGTGGGAGTAGAAGGGCCTCAAGAGTCTTCACTACTGGGGAAAGGAGAGTTATCGAACGATAGGATTATCCTTGGTTGGCGCGTTTCCCAGGCTGCAGTAGTGGGACCACTCTCCCTAATTTCTACTTATCAGGAATGGTGAGAGTGGCCATAGACAAGTTGAAGACCTTGGTGAGATATTCTACTCCCGATGGGCCAATGGCTTTGGATGGTTTCATGTGTTTGTTGGCCTCCTGAACCTCATCGCTGTAGAAAGCAAGTGGCGCACTGTTGTATATCAGTTTGTGCAGCCGTCTGGTAGCACTACGTTTGGATCTGTCGGCCGGAGGATGCAGAATAAATTGCCGACAAAAATAGCTCGCGCATCTCTTCGGATCCGATGAAGCACGACCGTTGAAGGTGATATCCACCTTGTCGTTGTGCTTCGTCGGGTTCGACAGGGATCTTACGGTGGACCAGTGCTTGCTTACACCTGAGGTGAAGTTGCAGGACTTCAAATGCCCTTCCCATTTGTTCCGCTTATGTCGGGTTACCAGTTGCCGTATCTCGGAATTGAGATCCTTTATCCGAGGATCCCCGGGATCGGCCTGGCGTAGGCGATCACGCTCTTTCGCCAGGACAGCTGCTACAGCTGTGAAATTAGGACGTATGTCCCGGACCCTCCAGCGGGTATGAAGCGTGCCGAGCCGGCTGTGATCGCCTTGCGGAATGCGCGTTCACCTTGCGCGCACATCAGTGGGAATGGGGAGAGCGGCGAAGATGGCTTCAGCAAATTCCGCGAATCTGGTCCAATCAGCTTTGTTGACGTTGATGTATGACCGGTGATCCGCGGAAACAAACTCGACAGGTCTCTTAATCGAGACGATAATAGGCAAGTGGTCTGATGCAAGCGATTGCATAGGTCGCCAGGTTATGCTATTTATCAGACCTGCGCTAGCAATTGTGATGTCCGGCGAGCTGCTGCAATTGCCCACTACACTGGTGAGGGCGTCGTCGTTTATAGTGCTGAATGTCGAATCGTCTATCTGCTCTGCCAATAGCTGTCTCCTACAATCAGTTGCAGGCTTGAATGCCAAAAATCGTGATGCGCCTTAAAGTCACCTACTACCAATCGGTTTTCGCCCCTGATGAGCGCACCAATATCAAGGTGATATCCTGCCGGGCAGCAGGTGACAGGGGGCATGTAAATATTATAGATTCCGAGCTCGACATCGCCTGACCGGACAGCTATTCCTTAACATCCTAAGGAGCTATCCCTGCGGTCGATGCCTTCATCGATAACACGATACTGCACTGTATGGTGGACTAACAACGCTAAGCCTCCACCCTGGTCTCGCTCGCGATCCTTTCTGTGCACATTGTAGCCGTCCCTGGTGATCAGAGGGGAGCTAGCGTGCAGTTTTGTCTCTTGGACCGCAGCTACCTTCATACCATGTCGGCTCATGAAGCCGACTATCTCGTCAATCTTACTCGTAAGTCCGTTGCAGTTCAATTGTAAGAGTTTAAAACTCCTCGGGAGTGTGATCGTAACTCGGGGGGTGAGGGACGCGTGGTGTCTACTGCGTTGGTCCTGCTGTGCGTTCCGGAAGAATCGCACTGGGCTGTTGCCAGGTTCCGAGAGACCCTGGTCTGACACACGGAGCAGACGGTGCGGGGGACCAAGAGCTGCTGGGTTGTGTCCGCACTGGGATAGGAGCCGGAAGGTTGTGGGTCCGTGGGGGAGTTGTGTTGCGCCTGAGGGCTCCTTAACGTGTATGTATTGTTGGTGGTGGCAGTTTGAAGTGCCGGCACTCAAGACGGTAGCGCCGTTGAGGCAGGGGCCGCCTGATGGCGGGAGCAACACGTAGCCACATACCTTGTGGACCGCTCCCTGTGAGTCTTAAGGCCTGAACAGGTCTTAAGATGGCACCTAACCGAGGTGGAGCCGTTTGTGGCAGATGCAGCAGTGAAATACCTCTGGTCCAGGGTTGGGTTCGGCGCCAGCCCTGAAGAGAAGTATTCGGAGCAAACGTGCTGCAAGGGATTGCTCCTGTGACGAGAGGTTGGGGGTGGGATACGGTACGCTAAACAGGGCTAGTTTGCTGGAGTGGCAACCCTTGGCCGGGAAAAACCCGAGTCGTTCCGATAACGTAGAACCGACTGCCATGGAAATGATTATTCCGGTGGATTTTGTTTGCTTCTCTTTATCCTGTCAGCACTTTCGGCTCAGTTTGTTAAATGAAAAAATAAAAGAGAAAACACATATAACATATAAAAGGTCTTTTTGTTGGCGAAGTTGCCAGTCCAATGTAGTCACCGATCGTCTAACTCATCTAATTGTAGACCCAAAAACGTGAGTGAGTGGGCATATGAATAGGTGAGTGGGCTTGCGAATAGGTGGTTAAATTCGTGTGATATGCCTTCACTCGCCGGATATACATATATGGAGTCGATTCTGAATAAGTATGAGTTTAACCTACCACAATATATAGATCATAATGGAGCCAAAGTTTTGCGGGTCTCACATGGCAGCTGAAGCTCTTAATCTGCAATAAACGTTGGTTGGTCTCCGATAACGGCAAATGGGGGTCGGCAGCTTAGCAAGGTGAGAAGAGTCTACTGAGAATGTCGTTTAGCGTCTGTCTATGTAGTTGTAGTTGTGTTCTGTTTTGTTGTTGTTGGTGTTGATGTTGTTGAAGCAGCATAAACATTTCCCTATACAAATACGGGGAATGCTACTGAAGTGACAGTCCTTGGCTGGATATAAATCCGGGTCGTTCCGGTTACGTTGAACCGACTGTCGTGGGAACGTACTGTGTTTTGTCCTGGATCGCGTCGGTGTTTTTGAAGAGATATATCCCGACTTGCTTGTGAGGTGGCTCAGACTCTAGAAAATGCCTGCAGGTTTAATTCCTTCAGTAGCACCCAAGTCGAAATTACTTGCTAAAAATTTCGCTGTGCTTCTTAACCGGGAGCATGAAAGCGTTGTTGTGAAAGTGTTTCAGGGGCATTCGTGGATTCGGGATCTTAAGAAGGGGGTAAGGGTCTCCCGCAAACTCCTTTTGAAAAAGGGACTCCTTAATCTCTTTCACAATTGTAGGCAGGGCAGATTGCACCGATATACCCTTACAATAAGCATGTTGGGTGTGCCACAACCGACCCCGAGGAATTTCGCTTCTTATCTGCAAGTCAATCAGTCTCTCAAGAGTTTTCAGCAAGAAAAATGAGGGACTTATTGCCCTGAAGTCCTAAGGGGAGACGTGCGAGCTCTGGCCGGCTTTGGGAATAAAGACAACCCTCACGGCCCTCCACGATCTTGGTATATAGCCCCTGGCTATGCAGCTCGCATAAATAGGGCTCAACCAACGGCATGATACCTCCACAGATTTCTGCAGGGGTACTTAAGGGGTTATACGCAGTTATGAAGCAAATAAAAGATGGGTTGTCAAGGATTTATCCTGAAGAAACTTAAGAATATTTTAATTTGAAAATTCTTGGCGGTTTTTTATTTATGAAAATGTTGATTATAGAGCGCGTTGCAGGCGATTTCTGGAACCTCCTTTAAAAAAAGACGATTTACGGTGTACATCGTAACTCAGGATTGGATTATCTGAAATCAAAAAACCAAACAAATTTTGTTAATATATTAGATTATCTAGTAATTAATCGTTCGGCTAATCAAAATAGTGAATTTTCACGAAATGGCAGCCTTTAAAAGAAATGATTTCGATTTTTACGTTAAAATTTGGCCGTAAGTTGATTATAAAATGGAAAATAAGTATCAGATTTACAAAAGAAACGATTAATTACTAGAAAATGTATCTTTAAAGATTGAGTTAAAACGGTTGACCGATCAAACAAGCCGTTTTCGAGATATCGTGTACACCGACTTGAAAAATGCCGTTTTGAAAAAAACACGTTTAAAGTTTCAATACCTACCTTAAAACGTGCCGAGGCATCTCTACATATTTAGGTATAACTCCGAAAGTATTGCTTAGATCTACTTCAAATTTCGTGCGTATACTTTTGAATATATGTACATTACAAAAATGCAATAAAAAAAATCGATTTTTTTGAAAGTCATAACTGCGTATAACCCCTTAAGAGACCTGTTCAGGCTTTAAGACATACGGAGTGGTCCGCACGGTATGTGGCCACGTGTTGCTCTCGCCACCAGGCGGCCCCTGCCTCTCAACGGCTACATCGTCAAATGTGCCGGCACGTCAAACTGCCGCCACTACTCAAAATTATACGGTTAGGAGCCCACACGTGCTACACAACTCCCTCTCTGACCCATAATCCTCCTGCTTCAATCCCAGTGCCGAACCAGCAGCTCTTGGTCTCCCGCATAGTCTGTTTTGCGTGTCAGACCAGAATTCCTCAGAACCTGACAACAGTCAAGTGCAATTCTTGGACTGGCTGCGACTACGTTGCCCCCTGCTGCGAAGCTCTGCACTTGCAACCGCCCCCCGTGGCGCGGCCGCCCGTCAACATTAGGCCGCAACAACTACTGCGGAACACACAGCAGGACCAACGCAACCAACCTCACACGTCCCTCACACCCCGTGTTACGACTACACTTCCGAGGAGTGTCAAGTTCCTCCAACTAAACTGTAACGGAATCATGAGCAAAATAGACGAGATAGTCGTCATGGAATCAAGATAGCTGCGGCCCAGGAGGCAAAACTACACGCTAGTTCCCCCCTGATCATCAGGGATGCCTACAACGTGCACCAAAAGGATCGGGAGCGAGACAACGGTGGAGGCAACTTTCCCATTATCATCTCAATCGAAAAACGTGCCGACTTTGTTTCCGCGGATCACCGGCCACACATCAACTTTAATAAAGCTGATTGGACCAGACTTACGGAATTTGCGCCGCTCTCCCCATTCCTACTGATATGCGCGCAGGCGAACACGCATTGCGCAAGGTGATCACAGCTGCCGCGGCTCGCTTCATACCTGCTGGAAGGATTCGGGATATTCGTCCCAATTTCCCAGCCGATGAAGCTGTTGTGGCAAACAAATGTGAACATCTACGCAGGCAGATCCCGGGGATCCCTGCATAAAGGATCTCCATTTGGAGATTCGGCAACTGGTAATTCAACACAAGCTAAATGTAGAGAGTAGTTGAAGTGGGTGATACCTGCGGTAGCACCCTATCAGAAATTGTTTGCTAAGCAGTTTGTTGTGCTCCTTTAGATTGATAGATGTATGAATGAGGTTTGCACTTTGACCTCAAGGTCCTTTGTGCCTTCTTCTCATCACAGTACCTCATCCATCCCATATCCCTTATTAAACTCAGGATAGAACTGGGTCTGATTGAACGTATGTGCCTTTCGTCTGGCTGCAGTTGGCGAAGATGTCTCAATCTTCCACCAAAAACGGCAAGAGTCCGTATACCCAATCTCAATCATGTGGAGATGACTTCACAGTCTGCAGTGGCGTGTGAGGATGCCCGTGAGCATTCTCAGACTATGCTTGGGGAGGGTTACGAGTTTTTAAACGTCTTTTGGTTGTACCGTCCCAGTAAGGGTTTTGCCTGGCGTAGCCCCATAGTTTGGTGCCAGCAAACCTCCCTTAGCTCTAGCTCTTCACTTCTATGCTTCTTCTTGATAGTATGTTGTCCCATGGCAAGGAAGGGATCGGGTCCAATTGAAGGTGAGGCCACAGCCTCTCTAGGCAGTGCGTCCACTACTTCGTTCCGAGTTATACCCCTGTGTCCTGGGACCCAAATTAGCCGGATGCAATTGTGCATTCCTGGTATATTAAGTTTCTCGATACACTCAAAAGTACTAGTGAGGATTTGATCTCACAGCACCATGGTGTATAGCTCCGCTTGGAAGATGCTTGGTACACTCCAGTGCAGGGTACACTCCTGGAGTTTCTTTTCAAATGCAGTTCAACTTATTGTTCAGCTCAGTTCTGAACCTCTTTTCGAATTTGATCACCTTAGTGATATCATCTCTGGGTAGCAGGGTGAGGGGGAGCTGCAGCTTTAGCACTTCCATGTTTTTAGATGACATCACTTTTCCTCACCCGAAAACTCCCCTGGTAATATTCAACAGGGTACACTTGGCTGTTTGTTGAATGACTATATGGAGCGGTGTCAGCTCTAGCATCACCTCCAACGCAGCTGTAGGACAGGTCCGCATTGCTCCCGTGATGCACACGCATGCTAATCGCTGAAGCTTAGTTTGCACTGCCTGTCGAGAGAGTGACTCTCGATGCCCAAGCGACTGCTCCATATGTAACCATGGGTCTTATTCTCATGATCTACATCCATCTCAGTATTCTTGGGTTACAATTCCAAGATTTTCCTGCTAGACGTTTGCAGATCATGTGAGCCTTTGCTGCCTTGGACAGCGCTGCGTCAGCATGCCTTTTCCAGTTAATCTTGGCATCCAGGACAAGGTCAAGATACTTAACTTCGCTTACCAAACCAGTAACAACCCCGGCTAAGCTGATCTTTTTCATTCCTGGTAAAGCTCTTTACCTGGTGAAAGGGATGATGGCTGTTTTCGACGGGTTTATGTCCAGACCAGCACATCATCTTTTTGCCGTTATTTGAGTCCAACCACCACCAATCGCACATGAAGAGCTCAAACTTCCCCGTGAGACTCGTGTAGCACTGGCACAATTACGTTCTGGATACTGTAGCAGGTTAAACTCCTATATATCCAGAATCGACCCCGACATACCAAACACATGTCCGGCATGTGAAGGTACCCCGCACGACACTAACCACCTTTTCACATGCCCTATTAAAACCACTCATCTAACACACCTCTCCCTCTGGACCCAACCTGTCGAAACAGCTAGTTTCCTGGGCCTACCGTTAAATGAGCTAGACGAAGACGACCGGTGATTACGCTACACCGACAGGGCAAAGTTACTGCTACATCAACAACAACATCATCTCTTTGTCAGATTTAAAGCTCTTTGCAGAATACCGGAAAGATTATTCTTGAACCTGCCTCTCGCGATAATTAGAACATCATCCGCGTATCCCTGACAGCGAATTCCGTTGTTTGTCAGCAAGTGAATTAGGTGGTTTTCTACTGGGCTCCACAGGAGGGGTGATAAGACTCCCCCATGTGGACACCCTTTTCTTGTTTGTAACTGAAGAGTACTGCCCGCTGTCGGCTATCCTTGTCTGTAGCAGTGACTTTATCCATCTGCAGATGTGTCCTTGCATGTTCCTCTTTTCTAGTGACATACTCCTAAGATAGAGGCCTTGTCGAAAGCTTTCTCTATATCGAGGAAGGCAGAGAGAACTGTTTCCTCAAAGTCAAAAGCACTCTGGATCTCCGTACATAGCTGATACAGCATTCCTATTTTTGGTATGAAAACCACTTGTTCTCTTCTCCACACTGTTGGTATGTATACCAGCGCAAGGCTGTCTCGCATCATTCCAACTACGTGTGGTGTAATTAGCTCCTCGCCTTGCTGTAGTGCTCCGTGATCTGAGTTACGGCTCCCGGAAAATGTGAGGCTAGCAAGACGTGTGCTGTTTCTGTCTCACCGCGTGTATATGTGGCATCTATCTTTTTGATGCCTAGTTTGATATTCACTCTCTCTTTAGCCATAGCTTTATGGAGGCTAGCTGCAACGGGAATTGAGGTGATTTCCTCGCAGAACTTTCTGAAACTAACTTTCTTTGCTTTCCTAATTTCCTTACTATATGCGGTTAGAAGGGTAGCGTATTCGTCCCAGCACCCGGTACGTTTGGCTTTATTAAATTGCTTTCGCACCGCCTTCCGAAGGACAGAGTTCCTTCGACCACTATGACGTGATGGTTTGGTGTCAGGAAAGCTACATTCAAAGGCAGTAGTAATGGAGTCGTTAAGATTCTTTACCTTTGCTTCCAGTGTCATATAGTTAGTACCTTCCTGCTTACTCATGCTGAGTAAGTTTATACCTAGCACATCTCTAAACTTGTCCCAGTCTGTGTTCCTGGGGCTTCTACTCGGATTTCCTGGACTGATTTTTATTCCTAGTTCAAACTGAATGATCCTGTGGTCAGATTAGGAAGGCTCGGAGAAGACTTTCCAACCCGACACCAGGTTTTTAGCCAGCTTGTTGCATAGGGTCACATCAAGGATCTGTTCTCTGTTCCTCGTTACAAAAGTTGGTGGACAGCCGACGTTTGTATATTTAAATCCTTACATATAATAAATTCTAGTAGGGACTCACCTCTTCTGTTGAAGTCGGTGCTCCCCCACGCCTCGTGTGCATTGGCGTCACATTCCAACAGGAGTGGCTTCCTCCTGTTGCAATAGTATACCAGAATCCGTACCTCATCTGGGAGAACGGTGCCGCACAGTATGCGGATGCCATTTCGATGTCTGTGCGGGTAGCGTCCACCAGCAATTGTGCCTGGATCGCAGCCAGATCCCGTTTCAAAAACTCTGTAATGCAAAAGTAGTTAATGTCTCTATTTAACACTACGCATGCTCTAGGTCTCTCTCCCGAGAGATCCCAAATTACCTTATTGTTACTGTCGTTAAAGCCCCTAACCTGGACTCTGTAGGCCTACGGCTCCCGAGCCAGTATTATGCCCAGATCTGCCGAGGCAGACCATCGTACCATGACGGCTGATGCCTTTACCGTACGATGGAGATTCATCTGGGCTACTGTCAGCATTTGTGGCGTCAATCTTGCGGGGTTTTCTCTGCCTCGTCCTCATCTCAGAGCCTCAATTCGCTCTCACGCTTTTGTCAAGCTCTAGCTTACTTAGGACCAGCCCCTCCATAAGCTCTTGTGTAGTGGGGATATGTGTCGTCCCAGTAACTTGCCTGAATTTTGCTGGTCCATTAACTTGCCTGGACTGTGTCGGCCCAGTGGCTTGCCTGGATTCTCCATCAAGAGGGACTTCTACCATAGCTAGCATGGTAGACGCAGGGACCGTTTTGACTAACAGATCGCTACCCTCGTCCATAACCATTTGTTTCGGCTGGGCTTCTTTATCCCCGGCAGCCTTCTGCCTCCATGGTTTCATGGTACCAGAGCTGAACCGGTAATTTAGTCGGTAGTTCATTCTTTTTTTGGTTACGTACGAGTCCTAATTAATGCTTAGGTTGAGCCTGGTCAGAACGCGCCACGCTGCTGTTTTCAAGCCGCCGTTCTGAGCTTTCAGCAGCCCTACTGTATATTCCGCTGACTCGCCTGCGCCCCTCGTCAGATATACTGTGACATTATGCATAGGGGGTATATAGCCCCCCCCTTTTCGTGTCAAGCTGCGGACCTTTCCATGCCGCAAGCTTGGGTGCTACGCTGCCCCTGCTAACCACTCCGCTGTCTTCTCATTCTTCCAGTCCACAAGTAGTAGACCCGGCCTGAAGGAAACCCCACAAAAGGACAGCAGGTTAACTCATATTTTAAAGACCTCATCCATTATGACCTCCTGAAGCGCAGATAGGTCTTCCTGCCCCAGCGTCTCCGCAGAATAGTAATTGGGCAGCACTTTCAAGCGGCAGCCTTTGAAAGCACCCGAATAACTTGCCTGTGGTGTAGCTTGTGCTCCTTAACAGCAGGCATCTGTGCTTGTTATGTAGGGGGGACTTCAGGAGGCATCCCGTCGCTGTCCGAACAGCAACATGTCTGAAGCTTTGTTCACTGCGTGTTATTAGTACTGCCGGCTAAAAATTTGAGGACCTTGTTTCGATTTTCAACTTTGTGGCAATTACGGTAGTGTGCACAGAGAAGGAGACCAAACTGTCAAAGGTTACTCCGAAAATTTTGAGTTGTTTACAGTTCGTATTTGTGTGTCATCGACTTTGCCCTTGAGCTGTAGTTTGACGTCCTTTCTCCAGGTGGTAAAGAGGGTCGCTGTAGACTTAGCGGGGGAAAGTTTTAGATTCCTCTCAAGGAAAAAGCAAGAAAGATTGGTGAGGTTCACTTTGGCCCTCAGGCCATCAATGTCATTGCCCGACGTCATTATCGGACAATCGTCAGCCTAGGAGACCATTGCGACTCCATCTGGTGACCGGGGGAGCTTCGAGAAGTAGAAGTTGAAAAGCAAGGGTAAAGGGGCTCGATTTTTAAAGATGAATGATTACTGACGAGTGCCGACCACTCAGATAGTTCGCTGACCACCACTTAAGCCCTGGCGGAAGGGTAGACTGTATAATGTCAGCTAGTAGCGTGGAGTGACTGACAGTGTCGAAAGCCTTCTTCAGGGCCGGCGCTACTACCATGCTGGTGTGTGGCTGGTGTTTTGTAAAGAATGGGAGTTAGAGGGGCTATAAGAGTCTTCACTACGTGGGAAAGGAGAGTTATCGGCCGATAAGAATCTCCTTGGTTGGCGGGTTTGCCAGATTTCAGTAGCGGTACCACTATGATTCCCTGATTTCCACTTGTAAATAATTACGAGAGTGGGCATGGACATATTGAAAACCCTTGTGAGGTACCCTACCCTCAATGGACCCAGCTTTCTCAACATCAACATGTTTAGTCCGTCAGAGCCAATGACTTTTGATTATTTTTTTTTTGTTGATAGGGCCCCCTGGACCTCATCACACAGGAGAAAACAACTGGCGCAACTGTTGCTCAGTAGTTTCTGCAGCCGTCTGGTAGCACAACGCTGGATCTGTCGGCCGAAGGATGAATTGCCGGCTAAAATAGCACGTGCATCTGTTCGGGTCCTACGAAGTGCAACCGTGTAATATCCACCTTATCGTTGTGCTTCGTCGGGTTCGACAGGGACCTTGGTTAATGGTTAATGGTCGTAAAGGGTTAAGGTATGGCCCTTTAGCACTGCGACCATATTGATCTATTGTGCACTCTATGCTGTCTATTGACTGTTAAGTATGCTTATGAATTGTACCAGCTCCTTCTGAGGGAGTGATTGAAGGTCTTCATCTGTAAGCATGAACTTGTTTAAAAACCTTTTCCTTCTATGCGTCAACCCCCGACATTCGATGATGAGATGTTCTATAGACTCCTCATCTTCGCAGCAAAATCTGCAGACGCTGGTTTCAGTTATGCCTAATTTATGTAGGTGTTTGTTGCAGGTGAAGTGACCCGTGAGAGCGCCTGTGAGAGTGCGAATGCTCTTTTTGTTTAACGTGAGGGCCATGTTAGCTCTTTTAGCGTTGAAACTTAGGAACTTTTTGGAGTGTTTAAGACCCTCTACGTTGTTCCAATGCTGATTTAATAGATTTTTGGCCCAGTAGTTTACTTTTTGTTTTAGGCTGTTTTTGTTAAGTCCAAACATGGGAGGATGGTTCCATGTGTAGAAGTCCACGCAAGTGGGGAAAGTTACTGATCGCCATTCACTTAGGAGTGGCCAGGACGATTCTTCTACATATGGTTCAAGCAGCTCACAACGTCCGGGATTAGCCCACGTATCCTCTGGTTAGCTTCCGAACACCCGTTCGGGAGTGAGCTAACGTGAGAAGGCGAAGCATCCCAGCATAGCTGGTTGTGCGCTGGGTTTGGGACCCGCCACTTAAAAAGCCCCCCCAATGAAAACAGCAACAAAGCCTCGGATGAGAACTTCCAACACTGATGACGACCCCTGCAAACGAAATAAGGAATACGATTTGAGGGCATGCACCTGGAATGTCCGGTCCCTTAATGGGGAAGGTGCTTCTGCCCGGCTGGTTGATGTCCTCGTGAGAGTAAAGGCTGACATCACTGCCATCCAAGAGATGCGATGGACGGGGCAAGGTAAGAAAAACCTAGGACCTTGCGACGTCTACTACAGCTGCCATGTAAAGGAGCGCAAATTCGGTGTCGGATTTGTGGTGGGAGAGAGACTTCGTCGCCAAGTATTGTCGTTCACTCCGGTGGACGAGCGTCTCGCAATAATCCGCATCAAAGCGCGATCTTTTAACATCTCGCTAATTTGCGCCCACGCCCCGACGGAAGAGAAGGACGATGCGACCAAGGATTCTTTCTATGATCGCTTGGAACGTTCCTATGAGCGCTGCCCCCGCCACGACATAAAAATCGTGCTTGGCGACTTCAACGCCAGGGTGGGCAAGGAGGGAATTTTTGGTCCCACAGTCGGAAAATTCAGCCTGCACAACGAAACATCCGGCAACGGACAGAGGCTGATCGACTTCGCCGGGGCCCGAAACATGGTAGTCTGCAGCACCAGATTCCAGCATAAAAAGATACACCAAGCTACCTGGCTGTCCCCTGATCGAAAAACGCGAAACCAGATCGATCATGTTGTGATAGATGGAAGACACGCTTCTAGTGTATTAGATGTACGTACGATCCGAGGAGCCAACATCGACTCGGATCATTACCTTGTTGCAGCCAAATTGCGCACACGCCTCTGTGCAGCAAAAAACGTACATCTACCTACGCAAAGAATGTTCGACATCGAAAAGCTGCAATCACAACAGACAGCCAGAAGATTCGCCACTCGACTCTCACTCCTGCTCTCGGAGAGCACTGCCCAACACACCGGCATGCGCGAGCAATGGAGCAACATTTCTCGTTCCCTACGTACCGCCGCCGAAGAAGAAATCGGATTCCGGCGAGCCCGAAAAAACAATTGGTACGACGAGGAATGTCATGCTGCCGCCGAAAGAAAGGATGCCGCCTATAGAGCCACGCTGCGATCGGGCGCAACGCGAGCCATGTGGGATCGCTACAGAGAGCTGAAAAAGGAAGAGAGACGTATTATCCGACAGAAGAAACGAGAGGCCGAAATACGTGAGTGCGAGGAGCTTGAGATGCTGGCCAATAGGAACAACGCCCGAAAATTCTACCAGATAGTTCGTTTCCTGTAAGAACAAAGACGGTGATCTAGTGACTGACGTACAGAGCAATCTTAAATTATGGAGGGAACACTTCTCGAACCTGTTAAACAGTGACAGCTGCGCATGTCATAGAGAAAGTGAAGATCCCGATACCCCAATCGTTGACGACGGAATTATCGTTCCGTTACCCGACCATGACGAGGTGAGAATAGCAATATCACGGCTAAAGAACAACAAAGCCGCGGGCGCCGACGGACTGCCGGGTGAGCTATTCAAACATGGCGGCGAGGGGCTGGTAAGGTGCATGCATCAGCTCCTATGCAAAATATGGTCGGATGAAAGCATGCCTGCCGATTGGAATTTAAGTGTGCTCTGCCCAATCTATAAGAAGGGCGATCCTGCAATTTGTGCCAATTACCGCGGGATTAGTCTTCTAAATATCGCCTATAAGGTTCTAGCGATCGTATTGTGTGAAAGGCTGAAGCCCACCGTCAACCAACTGATTGGACCTTATCAGTGTGGCTTCAGACCTGGAAAGTCTACCATCGACCAAATATTCACAATACGCCAAATCTTGGAAAAGACCCATGAAAGGAGAATCGACACACACCATCTTTTCGTCGACTTCAAAGCTGCATTCGACAGTACGGAAAGGAGTTACCTGTATGCCGCTATGTCTGAATTTGGTATCCCCGCAAAACTAATACGGCTATGTAAGATGACGTTGCTCAACACCAGCAGCGCCGTCAGAATTGGGAAGGACCTCTCCGAGCTGTTTGATACCAAACGAGGTTTCAGACAGGGTGACTCGCTGTTGTGTGACTTCTTTAACCTGATGTTGGAGATCATCGTACGATCCGCAGAACTTAATCGCTCAGACACAATATTTTATAAGAGCGTACAATTGTTGGCGTATGCCGATGATATTGATATCATCGGCCTTAACAACCGCGCTGTTAGTTCTGCCTTCTCCAAACTGGATAAAGAGGCAAAGCGAATTGGTTTGGTGGTGAACGAGGACAAAACGAAGTACCTCCTGTCTTCAAACAAACAGTCGGCGCACTCGCGTATCGGCACTCACGTCACTGTAGACAGTTATAATTTCGAGGTTGTAAAAGACTTCGTTTATTTAGGAACCAGCATTAACACCGATAACAATGTCAGCCTTGAAATCCAACGTAGAATCTCTCTTGCCAACAAGTGCTACTTTGGACTAAGTAGGCAACTGAGCAGTAAAGTCCTCTCTCGACGAACAAAACTAACACTCTACAAGACTCTCATCATGCCCGTCCTAACGTATGGCGCAGAAGCGTGGACGATGACAACATCCGATGAAGCGACGCTTGGAGTGTTCGAGAGAAAGATTCTGCGTAAGATTTTTGGACCTTTGCACGTTGGCAACGGCGAATATCGCAGGCGATGGAACGATGAGCTGTATGAGCTTTACGGCGACATAGACATAGCGCAGCGAATAAAGATCCAGCGGCTTCGTTGGCTGGGTCATGTCGTCCGAATATACAAACGCTCCGGCTTTGAAAGTATTCGATGCGGTACCAGCTGGTGGTAGCAGAGGAAGAGGAAGGCCTCCTCTGCGTTGGAAAGATCAGGTGGAGAAGGACTTGGCTTCACTTGGTGTGTCCAACTGGCGCCGGTTAGCACGAGAAAGAAACGACTGGCGCGCTTTGTTAAGCTCGGCCAAAATCGCGTAAGCGGATATCGCGCCAATTAAGAAGAAGAAGAAACATGGGACTAGGTTCGATGAAATTTACATCTGCCCCTTTTTTTGCTTGAAAGTCTGCCTTTTAGTTGCCGTCATATCCCTTATGTCCTGGTACCCAAATTAATGAGACATTGTTTTTGGATGCCAGGTTATTGAGTGCCTTGTGGCATTCTAAGAGAGTTTTTGTTTTGTAGGTATAGCTATCTAAAGCTTTTAGAACTGATTGGCTGTCCGAGAGTATTCTAATCTTTACTCTCTTGTGGTTTCTACGTTGCATGATGTTTGCTGCTTCCATTATTGCGTATAATTCCGCTTGGAAGATGGTGGTGCCCCTGGTGACAGTGAATGATTTGTGGATTCTGGGGCCCACTACTCCTGCTCCTACACCATAAGGTGTATTTGATTCATCAGTGTACCATTTTTGTGAATCATCATTCATCCATTATGGGTTTGTTTTCCACTCGATCCTCTCAGGAAAGGTAACTGTGTATCCTTTTGTGAAACAGAGGGTTGGGTCAATGTGGTCTGAAACTTGAGCCATACTTATGGTGTTTTTGATTTTATTTAGGATACTTAGGTGACCGGTGAAGTTGCCTAGTTTGAAATTTTCTTTCATGTGTAGCATGAGTGCTTGCGTAGCTGCTTCCTCTTGGATTGCTATATGAAGTGGTGGGAGATTAAGGAGTGCTTCCATGCCAGCTGTTGGGGTAGTTCTCATAGCCCCTGTGATGCATAAGCAAGCAAGCCTTTGTACTTTTCCCAGTTTGGTTATCGCAGTTTGTTGGATAGATTTGCTCCACCATACTAGTGCCCCATACAGTATGATTGGTCTAACCATTTGAGTGTATATCCAGAGGGCCATACTAGGGCTGAGGCCCCAGGATCACCCTAGTAATTGTTTGGTTGTCCACAAGGATTTCGTGGCTTTTTTTGGTATATTATTTATATGTGATTCCCAAGTGAGTTTTTATCTAAGGTTAAACCTTGATACTTTACCTCTTCCTTTAGTTCTATCACTGTTTCATTTCTTTGTAATATGGGAAACTCCAACTTTCTTTTTCTTGTGAAGGGGATAATTGTGGTTTTGTTAGGATTGATCGACAGCCCCTCCTTTTAACACCATTCCCATGCTGCGTTCAAAGCATTTTGCATTAAGTCTGTTAGTGTCCTTTCATGGTTGTCTTTTATTATAACAGATATGTCATCTGCATAACCAATGGTTATAAATCCCTTATTGTTTAGGTGCTGCACCAAGTCATCAACTAGTAGGGACCATAGCAGTGGAGAAAGAACTCCTCCTTGCGGACATCCCTTTACTGTTGTGACATTGAGTTCAGCTTGGCCTAACGAGGCTTTAATAATCCTCTGATTAAGCATTTGGCTTATCCAATGTGTTAATATAGGATTTGCACCTCTTTTCTCGAGTGCTGTTTCCATGAATTTGTAATTTGCGTTGCCGAAGGCTCCCTCTATGTCCATAAAGGAACAGAGGGCTATTTCTTTTTGATTTAGAGCCTTTTCTATATTGCAGCGTATGGAGGTGTTTTTTGAAGATTATTTCTTCTCTTTGATGGTATTTAAGTAGTTTTTCCATTGTCTTTCACATAAACGACGAAAGACTGATTGGTCTGTAAGATTTTGGAGAATCAGGGGGTTTGTTACCTCCCTTAGGAATAAATATTACCTTCACTTTCCTCTATATCTTTGGAATGTATTCCAATATTAGACTAGCTCTGAAGATTTTCACTATGACTCGGATCAGTTCCACAGTGCCTTTGGATAGAAGTGCTGGGAATATTCCGTCCGGGCCTGGTGATTTAAAGGGTTTAAAGGAGTTAATTGCCCACTCTACCCTTTCAAAATTTATAATTTTATTGACCAATGAGACCGTCGATCCCCGTTGATGGTGAGTTACCATGTCTAGACTATTGTCGATTGATAGGTCATGACTTTTGTAATCTGGGAAGTGAGTCTTTAGAAGAAGCTCTAGTGTTTCTACGAATGTGTTGCTAATAGTTCCGTTTGGACCTTTTAGCGTGCCTATGGGATTTGAGTCACCTTTGGAGAGTAATTTTTGGATTCTAGCTGCTGCTGTAGTATCTTTTAGATCCTCGCAGAAGTTTTTCCAAGAGTTTCGTTTGGATTTCCTTAAATCTTTGTTATAGTTAGTTAGGGATTTCCTATATTCGTCCCATTTATTTGTTTTCTTTGCAGTGTTGAATAGTTTCCTCGTTGCTTTCCGAAGTTTGTCAAGGTCGTTGTTCCACCAAGGAACCCTCTTCGTGGAGGATTTCATTTTTAGTGGACAACAGTCTTGGTATGAGGCTATAATTCAGTCAGTCATGTCTGTTACTGCCTTTTCTAGCTCCTCTGTTGATGTTATTTTGCTTACGCTGTTATTAAGCTTAGCTGAAAGACATTCATTGAATCTTTTCCAGTTTGCTGTTTTTGGGCTTCTGTAAAAGTGGTACTATGCCGGCGTCTCCGGGGAAATAAGCTGAGGCGATTACGACCTCTCTCTTGCTCCATCAAACTCCGCTTCGACCAGTATTGTTGATATGTCGTCATCCAGGAATTCTGTGAAAGGCAAAAATTTTATGTTGGTATCTATGGTTATCGCAGCCCTAAGTTTGACAGCGCTTTTGTCATAAAATACCTGTGTGTTTTGGACATTGAGGCCTTGAGGACGGCCTCTGTAGATCCAGGGCTCTTGGATCAGCCCTATGTTGATACCTCCGGCAAGTCTTCTGCTAAGCTCAGTGGTAGCAGCCTTAGCATGGTGAAGATTTGCCTGGAGGCACCTCATTTGTTAGTTGGTTATCGGAGTCGTTGGGAGGACTTTCATCCTCTTCTTGTAATTCCACTGCCTCCATTTGGTCAACTAACTCTTCCGTCGTTATATTTTCAGCTTTCAGCCTGAGGGTCACTTGGAAGAAATGGCTTTCAGGCTGGCGGCTGAGTTTTGATCTACCGCTACGACTAGCGTTACGTTGGGGCCTCTTTCCACTCTTTTTAGCAGGCGCCAGGAATCAACATTGAGGCCTTTATTCTGCCCCTGCACTAAGTCTTTGGCTGTCTCAACTTTGAGGGAGTTGGGGAAAGTACCCCACTGCGATCTGAGAGTGAGGAATTTTGGATTCCTCTGTGGCCCACAGTGTTGCACCCTCCCACGGCGACGCATTTGAAATGGCCGCCTTGACCCATTCTGCCGATGTGCTCTCCTTACAGTGCAGGACAAGGTATCCTGCCTTGTAAGTAGTGCCCAAGAACGCTGGTTTTGTGGCCATGTTTTTCCCCGCCAGTATTTTGTCCAACATAAGTTGTTGGATGGAGTCCATTTGTTCGGTCGTCAGTACCGTATTGGGGTAGTCCCTAGCAAGTACTGCCAACCTGACTCCTGTTGCTACATCTTTGTATGTGGCAGTGGGCTGCCACTTTTTGCTTCTTAGAGCTGCGTCTTTCGATGTGGACGGACCATCATCTTTAGGCCGCTTTTTGGCTGTTGCTTCGGGTGGTCTGTCCTCAACCGACCTTAGTTTATGTTGAGTGCATCAGACCAGATCGGTGCGGCATACACAAGAACCGAGCTGTCTTTGGCTAGGTTCGCCGTTGTTTGGCATTATTCGCGACAGACAGTACTGCACACTCGATGCATATGCGTTTTGAAGTTTGAACGGCTGCCAATCATCACTCGTAGGTATTTAATAGCTGGTTTTGAAATAATAGTTACAGTCCCAATATTTACATTTATATCTTCTACTATCTTTCTGGTGCTTATTAAAACTACATCGGTCTTATTCTCAGCTAATCCCAGCTTCATAGACCTTACCCAAGTTTTGATCCTGCTTACTGATTCGCAGGCGATCCCCTCAATTTCGTTTATATGTTTTGCCACCATTACCACCACGATGTCATCCACGAATCCAATGACTTTAGTTCTAGGGGGCATATGCAGTCTTAGAACCACGTCATATGATACATTAGGTTCCATAGCAGTGGACTCAGAACTGATCCTTGAGGAACCCCAGCTGTCACGATATACTCCTCAGCGCCTTTCTCGCTTCTAAACTGCAGTTTACGGTCCGTGAAATAGCCCTCAATTATCCTGATAATATACCTAGGTGACCCAATTTTTGCGAGGGTTTCTAGTATACGCTGCCAGCTAGCTGTGTTAAAAGCAAAGTGTTGTCGTTAGGGCAGATTTAGAATATTGCTAGAAATACGTATGGACGTTTGGAAATCGGTAATTTCAGGGCACTATTTGGAATACCATCTGAACCTGGAGCTTTCTTAGACTTTATTTTATTACACGCCGCTTGGAGTTTTGGCTCGGTTAAATGTTTTTAGGTCTTTTAGGGAATAGAATAGTAACAATTTTTCGCAACTTTACTGGGCAAGTAATTTGGAATACCATCTGAACCTGGAGCTTTCTTAGACTTTATTTTATTACACGCCGCTTGGAGTTCTTGTTCGGTAAAATGTTTTTAGATCTTTTAGGGAAGAGAATAGTAACAATTTTTCGCAACTTTACTGGGCAAGTAATTTGGGGTGTGTGTACGCGTTTCGATTTGGTTAATACCGTGCACTACTCGCCTGGGCATAGAGGCATCGCAAACTTCTCTTAGGCCTTCTACTAGGAGTGTCATCCTATTCTCGGCAGAATTCATATATTTAAGGACTTCGCTATCAAGCTTTGGACCGGTCAGCTTGTGTACAATTTTAAGCCTTCTTTCAGTAATGTTCTTATTGATAGCTTGATGGTCACTGTAGCTGTAGCCCTCCCTTACCCCCCATTTGATCTTTTGAGCAAGGAAAGCATTTGCGAGTGAAGTATCATCAATGACTGATCCGATTCCCATCTTACGGTAGGGGTAAGTTGACCCGCTTTTTTCAAGAAGCATCTGCTCTTTTATTTGTGCGCTGGCTGCCCCATTCGGTTGCCCAGGTGTTAAAATCACCCGCTATGATTAAAGGCGATTTCCCACTAGCTGCCAGTACAATGTTTTGAAGAAGCTTTTCGTACTGCACTGTCTTTAGGGTTGTTGTTGTTGTTGTTGTTGTTTTAACAGCATAGTTAGCCCTGTCAGTGTAGGTATATCATCGGTCGTCTTCGTCTAGCTCATCTAGGGGTAGGCCCAGGAAACATGCTGTTTCGACAGGTTGGGTCCAGAGGGAGAGGGGGGTTAGATGAGTCTGATTAAGGGGGCATGTGAAGAGGTGGTTAGTGTCGTGCGGGGTACCTTCACATGCCGGACATGTGTTTGGTATGTCGGGGTCAATTCTGGATAAGTAGGAGTTTAACCTGCTACAATATCCAGAACGTAATTGTGCCAATGTTACACGAGTCTCACGGGGAAGCTGGAGCTCTTCATCTGCAATAGGTGGTGGTTGGATTCCGATTACGGCATTCACAGGACGGGAGTTCATGAAGGTGGTGACGGTCTCCCGGTGGATTTCGTTTACTGACTGTCTAAATACTGTCCGGTCCAGTAGGTTTCGGTCAGTTTTGTCCTGGAGTTCGTCAGCGTAGTCGAGGAGGTGT
The DNA here is from genome assembly GCF_028408465.1 of Anastrepha ludens. Classification (NCBI taxonomy): domain Eukaryota; kingdom Metazoa; phylum Arthropoda; class Insecta; order Diptera; family Tephritidae; genus Anastrepha; species Anastrepha ludens. Next base: position 98,235,717 of record NC_071503.1, read on the forward strand.
CTCCTGACGTGCCTGGGAGGCGGCTCAGGCTCAAGCAGGTGTCTGCAGGGGTGAAACCTGCGGTAACACCCCAGCAGGAACTGCTTGCTGAGCAATTTGTTGTGCTCCGCGACTGGGAGCATTTGTGCCTCGTTGTGCAGGTGTTGTATGGGTGACATCAGGAGGCACCCGGTCGCTGTCCGAATGGCGGTATTCTGACATGTCTGAAGCTTTGTCCACTGCGAATCACTAGTACCAGGCGACCAGACAGGCGCAGCATAGTTTAGAACCGGCCGGCCAATTGCCTTAAATGTCGAAAGCAACAGTTCTTTGTCTTTGCCCCAAGTGCTGCCGGCCAGCGATTTGAGGACCTTTTTGCGATTTTGGACTTTAGTGGCAATTGCGGTTGTATGCGCAGAGAAGGAGAGCAAGCTGTCAAAGGTTACACCCAAAATTTTGGGGTTATTCACAGTCGGAATTGGTGTGTCGTCGACTTTTACCTTAAGGGACAGCTTGACCTCCTTTGTCCAGGTGGTGAAAAGGGTCGCCGTGGACTTGGTGGGGGAAAGTTGGAGATTCCTCGCAGTGAAAAAGCGAGAAAGGTCGGTGAGGTAGTTGTTCACTTTGGAACACAGGCCATCGATGTCATTGCCCGACGCCATTATCGTGCAATCGTCAGCGTATGAGATCAGGGAAACTCCCGCTGGTGGTTGGGGGAGCTTCGAGATGTAGAAGTTAAAAAGCAAGTGTGAAAAGACACCACCTTGCGGTACGCCTTGCTTAATCTTCCTCTGCTTTGACATTTGATCTCGAAAAATCACTGACGAGTGCCGACCGCTCAGGTAGTTCGCGGACCACCTCTTCAGCCCTGGCGGGAGTGTCGACTGATAAATATCATCTAGTAGCGTGGAATGGCTGACTGTATCGAAAGCCTTCTTTAGGTCCAACGCTACTAGGACAGTCCTCTCGCAGGGGCGGTTTTGGTTAAGCCCGCGATTTATCTGGGCGTTTATGGCGGTGAGTGCCGTGGTGGTGCTGTGCACTCGTCGGAATCCGTGCTGATGTGGGGCTGGGGCCAGGTGTGTCGTGTAGAGAGGGAGTAGGAGGGCTTCAAGTGTCTTCACTACTGGGGAAAGGAGAGTTATCGGCCGATAAGACTCCCCTTGGTTGGCGGGTTTCCCAGGTTTCAATAGTGGGACCACTCTCCCTGCTTTCCACTTGTCAGGGATGATGAGAGTGGCCAGAGACAAATTGAAGACCCTTGTGAGGTATCCTACTCCCAGGGGTCCCTGATGCTTCAGCATCAGCGCGTTCAGTCCGTCAGGGCCAATAGCTTTCGATGATTTCGACTTGTTGATGGCCCCCTGAACCTCATCACCGGAGAAAGTAAGTGGCGCACTGTCGTTCGTCAGTTTGTGCAGCCTTCTGGTAACACGACGTTTGGTTCTGTCGCCCGGAGGATGCAGTGTGCAGCCGGCTAAAGTAGCTCGCGCATCTCTTCGTGTCCGACGAAGTACAACCGTTGAAGGTGATAGCCACCTTGTCGTTGTGCTTCGTCGGGTTCGACAGGGACCTAACGGTGGACCAGAGCTTACTCACTCCGGAGGTGAGGTTACAAGTCTTCAGGTGCTCAACCCATTTAGTCCGCTTGTGATGGTTTACCAGTTGCCGGATCTCCAAATTGAGATCCCTTATGCGGGGATCCCCGGGATCGGCCTGGCGTAGGTGGCCACGCTCGTTTGCTAAACTGGCTGCTTCTGCTGGGAAATGAGGACGGATGTCCTTATAGCATCCAGCTGGGATGAAGCGAGCCGCAGCAGCTGTGAGCACCTTGCGGAATGCGCGTTCGCCAACGCGCACATCAGTGGGGATGGGAAGAGCGCCGAAGGTGTCCTCGGTGAATTCCGTGAAGCCGGCCCAATTAGCTTTTTTAAAGTTAAAATAGGACCGGTGATTCGCGGAAACGAAGTCGGCAGGTCTCTCAATCGAGACGATAATGGGCAAGTGGTCTGATGCAAGCGATAGCATAGGTCGCCACGTTATGCTATTTATCAGACCCGCGCTAGCTATTGTTAGGTCAGGCGAGCTGCTACAATTGCCCACTACCCTGGTGGGGGCGTCGTCGTTCACTGTGCTGAATGTCGAGTCGTCTATCTGCTCTGCCAATTGCTGTCCCCTACGATCATTTGGCAGGCTTGAATGCCAAAGATCGTGATGCGCATTGAAGTCACCTACAACCAATCGGTTTTCACCTCTAATGAGCGCACCTATATCAGGGTGATATCCTGCCGGGCAGCAGGTGACAGGGGGTATGTATATGTTAAAAATTTCGAGCTCGGAATCGCCTGACCAGACAGCTATGCCTTGACATTCTAAGGTGCTGTCCCTGGGGTCGATTCCTTCATCGATAAGACTATACTGCACAGTGTGGTGGATTATAAACGCTAGGCCACCACCGTGTTCTCGCTCGCGATCGTGTCTGTGCACGTTATAGCCATCCCTGGTGATCAGAGATGACCTAGCGTGCAACTTTGTTTCTTGGACCGCAGCTATTTTGATACTGTGCCGGCTCATAAAGTCAACTATCTCGTCGACCTTGCTCGTAAGTCCGTTGCAGTTAAATTGGAGAAGCTTGAAGCTTCTCGGTGAGGTCAGTGTAATCCGGGGGGTGAGGGACGCGTGGGGTTGTCTACGTTGGACCTGCTGTGCAATCCACTGTGGTTGTTGCGGCCTGATGGTGGTGGGCGGCCGCGCCTCCGGGGGAGGTAGTGGGTGCAGAGCTCTGCAGCAGGGGGCAACGTAGGCAGTTGTCCACTCACGGGTGGTGCGCAGGCCGGAACATCTCCGAAAATGGCACCAGCCACTGCAGGAATTGCATTGGACTGATACCAGATTCCGAGGTATTACGGTCTGACACACGGAACAGACTGTACGGGGGACCAGGAGCTGCTGGTTTGTCCCCGCACTGGGGTTGGAGCAGGAAGGGATGGGAGGGGTTGAAGGGGAGTTGTGTTGCTCCGATAGGCTCCTCACCGTGGAGGTGTGGGTTGTGGTGGCGGTTGGTAGTGCCGGCCTATCAGGGGGTGTGGTAGCCGTGGAGGCATCAGACGCCTGTTGGCGGGAGCAACACGTGGCCACATACCGTGTGGACCACTCCCTGTGCGACTTAAGGCCTGAGCAGGTCTTAAGGTGGCTCCACCCGTTGCACTTATTGCACCTAACCGAGGTGGAGTTCGGGGGGAGCCGTTGATGGCGGACGCAGCAGTAGAATACTTCTGGCCCAAGGTTGGATTCGACTCCAGCCCTGAGGAGAAGCATTTGGAGCAGGTTTGCTGCGAGAGTTTGCTCCTGTGACGTAAGGGGTGGGGTGATATACGATACACTAGACAGGGCTGGTGTACTGGGGCGGCAGCCCTTGGTCGGGAAAAACCCGAGTCATTCCGGTAACGTAGAACCGGCTGCCATGGGAATGGTCTTTAGGGTCTTCGTAGCGACTGATGAAATTGATTCCATTTATTTTGGATCGCACGAACCCTTCACCAACACTATGATCTTCTTGGAAAGCGAGCTCTCCCCAAAGCCAGATGACACGGGCAGTTTTTGCTGTCGGAGGCCTTTGTGCTCTGGTTTTCACACCTGTATTGCTCACTTATTATGGCAATACCTGCTCTAATTCCTTTAACTCTTTGTGATAATAGGTCTTGGGTGGCCTCTTAGTGGTTAACCCGGCGAGCGTAAGGTTAATATTTATTACATTGAGCGTAAGCTGGGTGTAACAAACCCATATATTGAGCTAGATACTTTAATGTGTTCATAATATTTTTATATGTTTTTATTTACTAGTACAATTATGTAATAACCCAAGAACTGATTGGGAAGGAAAAATAAAGCAAACAAATATTTTTAAATCTTTATTTATGAAATTAACAAAAATATTTTCTTTCATTTAAACAAAGTGTAACACTTAGTATTATAATTTTATAAAAAAAAGAAACTAAAAAAAAACAAAACGAATAGCTTTTACTTCTAGCTTATAAAATTAGGAAACATATGAGATCAAAACTTTTACTATATAGTTATTCAGAGTTCTCGTAATCATCTTCAGTTTGAGCGCAATCTTGACACGTGAAAACAGCATGTTCCATACATAAATAGCGATTGCATTTATAACAAGTGTGTTTAGTCTTGCGATCTTTTTTAGTAGGGCATATTTGACATCTCCTGATAGGCTTAGGAACTTTATTTGGAGGTCGTTGTGAGTGTGAGGGTTCATCCACTTGGTCCAGAATTCGTTTGCGAAGCTCTCGGGGTAAATGCTGATTTTCCTTTCTGTTTTGTAAATGTTCTGAAACCAATCCAATACCCAGGTCTCTAAGAAAATTTCGGCGTGACAAATTGCTACTATTATTGGACTTGTAAACTATTATGCTATTTATACCAGCCATGTTCAAAACTGCATAGAAAATCACCATTGGCCAGCGCTTTGTATTTCGCGAAACATCGTAGTTGGTGCACAGCTCATCTACAACATCAACGCCTCCCTTGGTCTGATTATAAAAAATAATCATTTCTGGTTTTTGTGTGCCATTAGTATCAGCAACAACGCTATCATCGTGATGTAATGTTGACATCAACAAAACAACCTTGTTTTTTTTTGGCACATGGGACAATAAAGATATATCCTTTTGAAATCCAAACACTGTGCTGGGGATCTCTCGGTTACGCGTTTGGAGCATCTGACTTGGAATCTCGGGCTTATTTTTTCGAACAGTGCCTGTGCTTGTCAAACGATGTTCTTTCAATAAGTGTAACATCAACGGATAACTGGTAAACCAGTTATCAAAGGTGACATTGCGATTGGTTTTGGAAATTGGAGCCACAAGTCTGTCCACAACATCATAAGCTTTGTTACTGAGAGCGTAAGGGCCTGTTGCTTGTTTTCCTGGGTAAATTTCAAGATTGATGACGTAAAACGACTTTGCATCAACCAAGGCATATATTTTCAAGCCATATTTGTTTGGCTTATTGGGCATATACTGGCGAAAACTGCAACGGCCTCGAAACGATGGAAGTTGTTCATCTATAGTTGTATACTCAGATGGTGTATAAACAATTTGGCAATTTGCTACGAACTTCTCGAAAAAAGAACGAATGGCAGCCAAATTATCAGTAGCTTTTCTTTCGCTCCGAGTATTCTTATCATCAAACCGTAAACAGTTTTGAATAAATTGAAATCTCTTCAAAGTCATCGTTGTCCTAAAAATCTCAACCCCTGATCCATCACTTATCCACAGATCCTTCAAATTCAGCTTATTTGCTTTGAACTGTCCTGCAAGATACAAGAGACCGATAAAAGCCTTTAATTCTGACGATGACAAGTCTGCCATGATATATTTCTTTACGTGACTATTTTCACAAGCAGTTCTCTTCAGATTTATTTGACTATTTGTATGTAACAATATTTCTTGCAAAATCTCATCAGTAAGAAAGAGTTTCCAACATTCAACAGCTGTCTTTGCATTTTTGCCAATATGTTTTACGCCCTGCCTTTCCCTTATAATGTTTTCTGATCTCGTACGCACGTTAGACCTTTCTGGTACACTAAACCACTTTGTACCATTCTTTCCAGTAAAATATGGTCTGTTATCATTGCTTTCACGTTCTTCAGATCCCTCAGCTTCGTTTTCTTCCTCATTCGGTAATCCTACCTCTTGTTCCGAATCACTTTCAGAGCTTCTTTGGCCAACATTATCAATTTCGAAGTCACTACCAGAATCATCACAAGAATCATCCTGATCAGCTGCTTCGAAAACCCTCAATAATCTTTGGGTTTCTTCGTATGACATATTAATTATTTAGCTGAAAAAAAAAAAATAAAAACTAAAATATAACGAATATAAAACAAAAAGTATTTACTCGAATTTGTAACACGAAGCGTAAGGTGGGTGAAACTTACCCGGCCGCAACTTTGACAACATCTAAACACCTCGCCAGTCGGCGGTCAACTGCGGCATGAAACACAACGAATGCCTACCTCCCCCCGCGCAGCTACTCAGACGCACAACTTATTTTGACGTACGGAATAGAAAATATCAAACGGTTTATTACAGGCTGGGTGAATTTCACCCAACCTTACGCTCGCCGGGTTAAAGATTATCTGAACAATTCTCATTTACTTTTATTTGTCAAAGCTGCCCTGAATGCAGGGTACCTATAGCTCCCAGTAATATGGTTGATGTTCTCCCTTTTGTCGGTCTCGCAGAGGACACACATCGGGCTATTTTGACAATCTCTTGACATTTCCTGCAATGCTTAGATCTATCGAATGGACTAGCACAGTTGCGCCACATGTAGCCGCATTTTAGACATTTATCGAATTTTTGTAACAAGACACGTTCTCGCAAGCGATGGATGGGTTGAATATCCAATTTTGACTTTGCCAATCTCCATTAGCTTTTTGGCTTTCAGAGCTGGACGCAAAAGTTGCTCGCAGTCTATTTTTCAAAACAACACACATAAAATTCAAAAGAATGCATGAATTTTTTATTTAAATCGATAGTACAGTCTATATAATTTAATGGTTGAAGACTATTTCATGCAAATGTTGACCGCGACTGCGATTCAAATGGTCCATCCGCTTAGTCCAGTTTTGCCATACTCTTTCCAATGTTTCGGCCGGTATCTCACATATAAATGCTTTAATGTTATCTTCCAATACGTAAGCTGAAGCAGGCTTGTCTGAATAGTCAGAGCTTTAACATAGCCCCACAAAAAATAATCTAAAGGCGTTATATCGCACGATCTGGGTGGCCAATTGATAGGTCCCGAGCGTGAAATAAAATATTCACCGAACTCGCCTCTCAACAAGTCCATTGTTACGCGTGCTGTGTGGCATGTGGCACCGTCTTGCTGAAACCACATGTCGTGCAAGTCAAGCTCTTGCATTTTGGGTAAAAAAAGTTGGATATCATTTCACGGTAGCGCTCACCATTCACAGTTACGTTACGATTCGCAGCATCTTTGAAGAAGTACGGTCCGATGATACCTCCAGCCCATAAACCCCACCAAACTGTGACGTTTTCTGGATACATTGGTCGCTCTTGCAATCCTTCTGGCTGATCTTCACTCCAAAATCGACAATTCTGCTTATTTACGTACCCATTGATCCAAAATGAGCTTCGTCGCTGAACACAATTTTTCGATAAAAAAGTGGATCTTCGGTCGACTTTCCAAGAGCCCATTCACCAAAAATTCTGCGTTGCGGTAGGTAGTTCGGCTTCAGTTCTTGCACCAGCTGTATTTTGAAAGTCTTCACACCTAAATCCTTTCGCAAAATTTTCCACGTTGTTGAGTAACACGCCCAATTGCTGCGAACGGCGACGATTCGATAAGTGATGGTCATAAAACACTGGCCGATACAGCTGCGATATTTTCTTCAGTTCGCACTCTACGTAAGCATGTTGGTGGCTTGATGTCCAATAATGTAAATTTGGTTCTAAGTTTAGTCACAATAGCTCGAAAGCCGCTTCAGTGGGTCGATTAAACTGACTATAAAATGGAAGAAGCGCGCGATAAACTTTCTTAACAGAACACACATTTTTATAATAAAATTCAATTATTTGCAAGCGTTGTTCCTTTGTAAGACGATTCATGGTTAAATTATAGACCAAACTGAAGATGTTTGACAGTGAAACAAAACACGAAACGTGCGTCAACTGTTTAAACCAACTGTTTAAAAATATAAAAGCTAAAAAATCACCCGTTATATCTGCCAACTCCACATCGTCAAAAGCAGGCAAAGATTTAATTGCGTTGTGCACTTCTTCCTTGGAGGTCACTTCATCGATGTCTTGGCATTCTATTGTGATGGTGGTAGAGTGATTTATGTTAACTACATATAACGTCCCTCATCGGTTGATGGATGGTACTGCGCTTTCCTTCGTTTTCGTTTAGAATGTTCACAAAGGCGCTTACTTGTTGTCCCAGCTTGCTAAACGAGTTTTCGTTTCCAGAGCAGCCCGTAACGCTCTGTGGCTCTCCGACTCGGCAAGTCTGGGAAATCTTGGCGGTGAATGAGCCTACCGTGAGCTTTTGCTGAAGGGATCTGTGTCCTCCGCATATGCATATTTTTTTCTTTATCGTTTAATTTCTTTGTTTGGTTTTTGTGTTAAATTGCTCGATGTTTTAGTTTTTGTGTCCCCCCTCAGAGCCGTTATCTTTACTCGTATGCATAGTTACCTATTTGATCCCGTGGTTATGTATGTATTGTAAACTGGGAGGCCATGCGAGGGTTGTTGCAATCTCTTATGAAGAATTGGGTTCAGAGCCAGATCGGTATAAGTAAGGATTAAATCAACTGAGCCTACGCGGCCAACTTAATGACAACGAATAAAGAGCATTTCCTGAGTCCTCCCAGGGTTTTAACGGGATGGGGGTAAAATTGGCATTATCCTGAAAGCCATTTCTGCAGATTGTCACTCCTGCATACTCAGGTATCAGAATACCCAGCTTAAAGCGAACATATCAAAAGAGGGTTTCCAGTATACCATTAAATTAAAACTTTACTTGGCTCGGTTCTAATATGTTAAAATAGGATTGAGAGAGCTTAGGTTATTAATTGAATCTGTTATAATATTAATAACATATCTACTAATAACATATCTACCTTATTTAGCCAACAGTTTCGTCAATTGCTACTTCTTTTACTTTTAGTACTGGGTTGTCGTGCACGATTCCTACTGGGTTACATTCCCGTACATCATATGTACGTATGTACGTGTGAGTGTACAAAGCAATAAAAATATTACAATTTCTATTGGGTTTTCATGCCGTTTAAGAGCGAGCATAGCGATTAAACATATTTTAACGCTATCAGCCAGCATAGGTTGTGTATGGTATTTCTACCTACAACTTCAGCGGTATAAATGCTTCGCTATGTACGTATATGGACACGCTCAAGTGTTAGGAGTAATGCTGAAAACAGTGAACGACGTAAACGCAGTCCCCTGACAGCTGTTACGATGAAACTAGTGAGACCCCCATGTAACTAAAAAATTCCTTCCTTCCGTATCGTAGTATCGTAGATTTTATTTCACGATATTTGAAAATTCCCGTAAAACCCTGTCAGCTGATTGCTCTCTCACCACACAGTGTTGCCAAGCAGTACATTTCGAAACCATTTACAAAATAAACTTAGAAAAATTATAATTTTTATTAAAATAACTCAAAACGACTTTTGTAATGTTAATTATAGATAAATGAACTACAGTGGCTCACAGAAGTATTTTGCATAATAGCGCGTATGTACAAATTTAAGATTTTGTATGTACTAAGTATCCGAAAATAAAAATGTTAATACTTACACGCATTATTGAGCACTGTCTTAGCAATTGGGCTACACATCATGCACAAAAATTGTACCGTTAGGTGCATATAACAAAAAACGTGCGTAGCAATGAAAATGTGTGCTCACAAAAGTATTTTGCTTATTGTTTATAGATACCGTTACTGGACGCAGTTCAGTTACTTTTTCTGTTTTCGCTAAAGTTGTGGCTACAAGTGCGTATTATAATCAATTTTATTTGTAATTGAGTTCATTTCGTTTGTAATTGTGGTACTGTGCATATCGGAAATGCCAAAGGGTAAAGAACTAACTACAGCTGAAAAAAAAATTATTTTACATCTCCATAATGAAGGAAAATCTACGAAATATATTTGCAATATGTTTAGTCGATGCCGCCAAACGATAGAAAATGTAATAAAACGGTGTAAAGAACGCGGTAATTTAGAAAATTTAACCCGTTTTGGTCGACCAAAGTTGCTAACTGAGAGAGAAGAACGCCAAATATTGAAAGAAAATCGCAAAAACCCACATTTATCAGCCCCAAAAATCAATGACAAAATAAAAGCAACCTTTCAGATTGAAGTATCCGATGAGACAGTGCGCAGAGCCCTCAGAAGCAACAATATTCACGGTCGTGCAGCAAGGAAAAAAACACTGATTTCACAAGTCAATAAAGCAAAGCGGCTTTTATTCGCCAACACCTATAAAACCAAAAGTTTTGAGTTTTGGAAAACCGTCATATTTAGTGATGAAAGCAAATACAACATTTTTGGTCCGGACGGACGTCGTATGGTATGGTGGAAGCCAAATGAAGAGCTGCGATTAAAAAATGTTAAATCCACTGTTAAGCACGGTGGAGGTTCCGTCATGGTGTGGGGTTGTATGTCGGCCCAAGGAGTCGGAAAGCTGGTGTTTATAGATGGAACGATGGATAAACATCTTTATTTGTCTATTCTCAAAGACAACTTACATTCCAGCACAGAAAAAATGGGAATGTCGTCTAACCACTTTTTGTTTCAACACGACAACGACCCCAAGCATACAGCTCATGATGTCAAAATGTGGATACTTTTTAATACAAAACATTTGCCAACACCTCCCCAAAGTCCCGATATCAACCCCATAGAAAATCTGTGGGCCTATCTCGAAGAAAGAATGCGAGAACACAAAATTTCGTCAAAAAGTGACCTTAAAGATGTTTTACTCCAAGAATGGGAAAAAATACCTCTTGACTTTTGTTGCAAGTTAATAGAATCTATGCCAAGGCGCTTGGAAGCAGTTTCCAAAAATAATGGTTATCATACGAAATACTGAATTAATAGAAATTAGTATATTTGTATACCACCTAGTCAAAAGCAAAATACTTTTGTGAGCAATGAATTCTATTTTATTTTACTTTTTTTACGTTTACATTGGAACATATTTTTCTTTTAAAGTTTTAATACATTGTTTATGTAGATATAAGGTTTATGTTTAAGAATTTATGAAATAATTAACAAATGAATTTAAAAAATATACAGGAATTGAAGCGTGAACTTATTTGTCTTCTCATGCAAAATACTTTTGTGAGTCACTGTATGTATTTGCATTTTTTGGTTGTTGTTGTTGGGGAATGCTGCTGAAGTGACAGTCCTTGGGCGGATGTAAATCCGGGTCGTTTCGGTAACGTAGAACCGACTGTCGTGGAAACGTGCAGTCCGTTGGTTTTTGGCTTTGGTTTATTAAACAATGAAAAATTGTAACTGTTAACGCGGATGTGTGAAAAAGTGTGTAAGCAAAAATATCAATGGCAACATTGTGTAGATACAACCAAACACATACACACACAAACCGATGTATTGTGTAAATATGTAATTAAAAGAACGCAGTTGTTCTCACGGGATGAGTTTTTGTGCTCGTTAGGGGCTGCGTACGTCGTTCACTGTTTTCAGTGCTCACACTCACCAATGTAAACGTACGTTCTGTGCAAGATTGATAGAAACAAGATTGCGCCCATTAGACAGTACGTGACGTCAAGTTTGCCAAGTTCTGCAGTGTTGCCAACCATATGCTCTTCACAATGAATTTAGTCCTTTTTTATACCCAAAATGCGAAAATTTTTAAGTTTGGTGTGTGTTTCTTTATGTTTTTAATTTAAAGCTACCGAACCTGTAAGTTAAAAAAACTGTGATATTAAACAAAAGAATGTTAAAAAAGGTCACTCTGAGAATATTTTGGTGCTAATGCTAATTTGCATTTTATAAAAATCAAATAAAGTTTGATAGTTTGAAAGTGCAAATTTAATTTTTTGCTCCTTTTAAGTTAATGCAAGAATATTAAATGTTCAACTCTTCTTATCATTGAAACTTTATACACATTTTAAAAAGCGTTTGAATTTACTGAATGCGAATTAAAACCATAGAGGTGTAATCGTTTCGGCCGGACCTCAATTCTTAGTGGGACATAGGGCATCAAGAGGTGTATTCAAAGTAAAAATAAGCAAAAAATACCAGTAAATACTGAAAAAACCATAACGACATTTTAACAAAAAGAGTACCTTATTTTGTTACAAACCCCTAAATATAGCAAATAAGTCGTTCTTTTAACAAAAAAACTCACAAATTAAATTGTACATATTCATAACACATTTATTTAAGGGGGAAGTCTACTGTGAATTTTTCAAAAAATCGATTTTTTTTTTATTAGCTTAAAAAATACTTTGAACCCTCTTAAATAAGGTACAATATGTGTTACAGCTGGCTAAATTTTTCTTCGTTGAAATTTCGACCTTTTCCCGAAGCGCTCCAAAAGCGCGTACCTGCTATACTGAAACTTTAAACGCATTTTTCTCGAAACTAAGTTTTTGTATACGGTGTACACGATATCTCGAGTTCTGATAAATGAACCAGCTTAAAAATTTAATTATATATTCTCTGTAATAGTGTCTCTCGTCTGACATAGGATTTTTTTGATATCGTTATTTGTTAAATTGTTATAAACAATAGTAACATCAATTTTAGGCAAAAAAAAAGAAAAAAATTTCAAGAATTTTTTTTTCAACGCCAAAATTTTTTATCGACATAATCCTACGTCAGACGAGAGTCAATACTATGTATATGATAACAATATTTTGTTTTTTTGTTTTAGATCACCGAAACGTAAGATTTCATGTACACCGTTTAGGCACCTAAGAAAAGCGGACCTGCGCTTGCAGAAGTGCCACAGCGGCCATTTTGAATATTTTGACTTAAAATTTTTTTTTCAAAAGCTTAAATATATAATAAAGATAAGAGTTTAAATAGATTTTATGTACGAGCAATATTTTGTTAGAAATAAAATCCGGAAAATAAGCCTGTTTTTTCCCTTGTCACAGTAGACTTCCCCCTTCAAAGAAACGCACATTTGACAGACAATTTGTCACGCATACAAAGTTCTTTAAGTAATTCAATAAAAGTGTGGTGTGTTATTTTCTTTAAATGGCCATTTGGCTAGAAAAATGTCATGAAGAAAGAACTAAAGCTCCGAGACTAAATAACAAAAAAAAAATGCTAAATCATGTTACGAAAATGGTAATCTGGCCATACTGGTGCTAAACCCACGTAACTCATTGTCAAATTCGCTGAGAGCAAAATAACGGTACCACGATAGGCGCCATCTCTTTATTCTTTCCATCATGCGTTCTGTGTCACCTGGCACGAAAACCTTATGAGAGCCCCATGTAAATGAAAAATTACCACCGTTCCGTTCCGTAGTATCGTAGATCGTTGACGTGGGTAAATGAAAAATTTTGGATTGTTCCGAAGAAACGGGGCAGCTGATTGCTCTTTCACGACACAGTGTTGCTAAACAGTACATTTCGAAATCATAAACAAAATAAACTTTGAAAAATTTGTATTTTTATTAAAATAGCTTAAAAGCATTGAGCAAGAGTGGTTTCGACGCTTTCAAAGTGGCAATTTCAACTACAACAATTATTGGATGAAGACGCATGACGAACTCTTGATGATATGTCTAAAGAGTTGGATGTTGACAGATCCACCGTAGGTTAATGTTTGCACGCGGTGGGAATGGTCGAGAAAGCAGGTAACTGAGTGCCACATCAATTGAAGGAGAGGGATGTCGAGAGACGTTTGTTGACGTGTGAGATGCTTTTTAAATGGCAGAAAAGAAAAGGTTTTCTGCATCGCATCGTCACTTGCGATGAAAAATAGATCAGCAAGGTCCGGCACTCGAAGTGTAACCAATTTCAGGCCGCTTGCACGGGCATCGGGCATCAGCTGTCTGTTAGTTATCTAAATGACAGTCCAGAGTATTTTTTACAAGCGCGCGGAGGCATTTTGCCAAGAGTAAACGCGATAATGTGATTGCGTAATATTTGGCTGGAAAATCACAACCAGCCATTGTTCGTGAGCTCAGTCACCTCAAAGTGAATAAAATGTTTGTGTATCGCACTGTAAAACGTTACAATGATACTGGTAGCATTGCAAAACGCTATGGAGGTGGACCAAAACAAACCACAATAACGCCAGAAATGGTTCGGAATGTGAAGGTTTGACTTGAACGAAATCCACGTCGAAGTGGAAGAAAAATGGCCAAAGAACTAAAAATATCGCAAGACAGCATTCGACGCATATTGAGAAATGAGCTCAAGGTCAAGGCTTACAAGTTCCAAAAACCACACGATCTTTCACTCCAGCAAAAAAAAGTTCGGTGCGAAAGAGCAAAGGAGTTGTTGCGCTTGCACGAACGTGGCAAATATCCTAACATTGTGTTTTCTGATGAAAAAAATTTCCCAATTGAACAGTTCATAAACACTCAAAACGTTCAAGTTTACTTGACCGAATGCTCATACGAGAATGCTCATACGTGTGGCCACTCGTAGCAATTTCCCATCGCAAGTAATGGTTTGGGCCGCAGTGACCGCTGATGGACACTCTCCAATCGTTTTTATCGAGCCTGGTGTCAAAGTGAATGCGACTTATTATGTTTTAGAAGCTGCTTTAGAGCCGTGGAAACGCAAACATTTCGGTTGTAGACCATGGACATTCCAACAGGACTCGGCACCGTCTCATAAAGCTCGTGTGAGCCAAGAATGGTTAAAAAATCATGTTCCACACTTCATTTCGTCCACACAATGGCTTTCGAATTCGCCAGACGCAAAGCCGATGGACTATTCCATCTGGTCCAAAATTGTAATCATTTTTATACAACTTTGTCTTTGAAATGAATAAAAACTAATTTCACACAAAAAAGTTATGGTGTTTTGAATAAGTAACACTTCATACCGCTCACCCTGTATATAACAAAAGGAAAGCTGTTTTCGACGGGTACAAGTGTTGCTTAATTTTGTGTTCACTACTGGCAACAGAAAGGGACTACGGTAACGTAGGTGAGTGCTGGCACCATTTCAACCTAGTACTAAAATCAACGTGAGTAATTTACATAGCAAACCCAACTTTGACCACTCAGTAATGCTGCTCACACTCAGTAACGTAAACGTACGCCCGTATCCGCTAACACGATGAAACTAATGAGAGCCCCATGTATGATAAATTCTCACCAACGTTCCGTTCCGTAGTATCGTAGATCGTTGTTTCACCGTGACAGCTGATACGGGCTTACGTTTACGTTGGTGAGTGTGAGCACCATAACACCAGTAATGACGTTAAGACGAACAATATCGTTTTTGTTTTTTTGTTTTTACTTACCTCAACCACAGCGAATGGAGCGGTATACTGGCAGCCCTTATAAATAAACGGTTTTCCAATAACAGGTGTTATTTTGGAATGGATTGCGCTATCGAGATACGATTAAAGATTTTTTATGGCCTGAATTAGATGGTATGGATCTGAACAACGTTTATTTTCAACAAGACGGTCCTACGTGCCACACAAGCAACGAAACCATTGATCTTTTACGGGAAAAGTTTCCGGACCATGTTATCTCTCGATGAGGTGATCACAATTGGCCACCGAGATCTTGTGATTCAAAATCTTGTGATTTTTTTCTTTGGGGTCACGTGAAAGAGACGGTCTACGCCAACAGCCGAGGGCCGATTCAAGACCTCAAAGATGGAATTCGTTAGGCTATCGAGGACATAGGGCAGCCAATTTGCAATTCGGTTATGAAAAATTTCAAGGAACAGGATATTGTCCTGTAAACGTGGTCGTGGTGGTCATTTGCCTGATGTTATTTTCCACTATTGACGGCATACCTTCCTCTTTATAATGAAATAAACATCCGATCATTAATATTAAAAAATAGTATTTTTCGTTGAATATCAAAATAATACCTCTGTTTGGAAAACCCTATAGTATATGCTACTTTCTTTCCGCGATGTTGTGCACGCTTCCTACTGGGTTACTCGGACAATAGTTCGTCATTGTATGTAAACATATTTACGTACTTACGTGTAGGTGTACAAGGCAAACAAATTATAAAATAATAAAAGCTCTCTTTGATTCTTATTCTGTTTGGGAGCGAGCATAGAGATTAAACATATAATAATGCTAACATACATATATGGACGCAATCAAGGAGGAGCAGCCTAAACCTAAACGTGAGGAATTGACTACAAACACAACATTGACTAGTCAATAACAACAATAGTAACATATTGACCACTCAAGAACAACAAAAATGATGTTGAGAGAAACAATAGCAAATTGTGTTACTGCCAGGTTCAGAGAGAGGAGTGAATTTAGTAGGAGATGCGACCGGTAAATTACTATTATTTTTATTTTTTGTTTGCCGCCTTGTGATTTATTTTCCCCCGTTATACATTCTCTCAGCACTGAGAGGTTTAGCGAAGGCTAGGGCGAATTGAAATAGGCAACATTTTAATATAAAAACAATGTAAAGGAAGCAAATGGCAAAGTAATGTTAAATGATATACACTTGCCAGAAAAAATATCAGTACACAAAGAAATGAAAGCAACATATTAAGAAATTCATTGTAAAAACAACTACAACATTTTAAACTTTTATGAGAAATGTTTCAAAAACCTTCACTTCAGGCCGGCGGGCCAATTAGATGTCCTAAATTCAGTAGTTTTCGCGAAGCGTTGTAGGATGAGAAAAAAAACAATTAGCCAAATGAAGTTTAGTTCACATAGAAGATAATTACATAAAAATTAATAATCTTTTTTTTTTTTGTTTTCAGATGAAAATTGCAAGTTGTATCTTGTACAGAAGTTGGATACAGGCGCTCTGGGAATCTATTGATAACTCGGCTTACAATATATTGTTGGAGATTGTACACATTTTTTTTTTTAGTTCAAATATATATTAAACTATCCCCAAAACTTCATTTGGCTAATTGTTTTTTTTCTCATCCTACAACGCTTCGCGAAAACTACTGAATTTAGGACATCTAATTGGCCCGCCGGCCTTCAACGAAGCAGAAAAAGTTTCCCAATAACGGTTTTAATTTAGTTTGCAAGTAATTTATCTCTTGTGTACAAGAAATAGCGATGGCTCCAAAAAACTAAGGAAATTAGTGTTGTGTTAAAGCCACGTTCTGGGCGAACTAGCAAGCTGACCGTACGTGAAAAACGATCCATATTGCAATTAGTGAAAAATAATCCTCGAACTACGGCTTCTCAAATATGTAAAAACACTTCAAATTTCTTTGGCAAGCATGTGCACGACGATACTGTACGTTAAATACTTTAAAAGAATGGGTATTGCACGTAGAAAACCGTATATATCCGAAAGCAACAGAAAAATCGCATGGATTTTGCAAACGAATATGTTAACAAGCCTCCAGAATTTTGGGAACGTGCTCTATTTTCGGATGAAAGCAAATATTACATATTTGGCATTAAAGGAAGAAAACTAGTGTGGCGTAAAAGCGGTACTGCGCTAGAAAAAGAAAATCTTGTTCCAACTGTGAATCATGGTTGGGAGATGTGATGGTCTGAGGATGTATGGCGGCGCAAGAAGTTGGCAAACTTGTTTTTATAAAGTTAACAATGGATCAATTTTCTTATTTAAATAATTTACAGACTAGCGTTCAACAGTTGAATCGTGGTCCCAGGTTTCAGTAGTGGGACCACTTTCCCTGCTTTCCTCTTGTAAGGAATTATGAAAGTGGCCATGGAAATGTTGAATACCCTTGTGAGGAATCCTACTTCCAATGGACCTAGGTTTTTCAGCATCAGCATTTTAAATCCGTCAGGGCCAATGGCCTTGGAAGCTTTTGCTTTGTTGATGATTACTTTAACCTCACCGCTGGCGAAGGTAAGCAGCGCACAGTTGTTTGGTAGTTTGTGCAGCCGTCTAGTGGGAAGACGCTTGGACCTATCGACCGGAGGATGCCGGGGCCGATGAGAGGCAAACATCCAAAGTGATTGCCACGCTGTCAATGTGCTTCGCCGCAATGTGAAGTGGAAACAGAATGCGGAAAATTTTGGCTTATTCAGACGTTTTGGTTCTAACAAGATAATGTTTTATATATTTTTTATTATTATTTTACATTGCGACTAGTTACAAAGAAAAATTGTATTAACTAACGAGCAATTTGTTTAGAATTTAGAAAATAAGGTATATACAACAATTAACGCTTAGGTGTGGTTAGTGTATTAAGTCTTTGGGCTTTATGCGTTTCAGTCTTCTTCTCCAATTAGCTGGATTAACAAGAATAGAGGCCTCCGCATTAACGTGGTTTTTTAATCTTTCATCGTGGAATTTTGCTATCTTTTTTATTGTGTCTGCCACCGAGTCAATATTTAGGTCGCGTTCAAGATCGGCTCTTTGTATAGATTGAATGTTCTTTGGCTGGAGCAGCCCCATAACTGTGCGCCGTAGGACCATAAAGGCTTCAGAATTTGTTTGTATACAATCATTTTATTATTGGTGGATAGTGCTGATTCCTTTCCCATAAGCCAATACATATTTATGTATTTTAATTCCATTTCTTCTTTGAAATTTCTTCTATTATTTGTGAAGCCGGAGGGATCTCATTTATAGCATTGCTATCGCCGTCGTGAATGTATGGGTCGTGCGAATGTATCTGCTCTTTGTTTATTTGTTTTGGCCCACTTATTGCCATGTATCTTGATGGGTGCATTCTGAGATAACGGTTGTTTTAAATTTTTGGTACATTTCCACAGTGAATAATTTGTCTTCCGTTGATTTCTTAATTCTTGCAGGTATTTTGTGAATGAACTGTTTTTGTACGCTTTAATTTCGTCGTTAAGTTTTTTAGTTATTTTATTTAGCTGAGCTTTGTCAAGAGGTAATCTTGTTTGATGCCATCTTCTTCGTATTTTCTGTTTCTTGAATACTATTTCCTTTATTTCTTTGGTATACTTGGGCTGCTCGTCGATATAGCAATGCATCCTGTCTTCTTAAGTGCATCGTAAGGTTCTCTTCCTTTGGTTGTTGTGAGTCGCGATTCCCAGTGAGTATGCTTGGCATTAAAATCGCCACCCATTATAAATCTATTATTGTGGCTGTTTATCAGTTCAATATATTGGGCGCATTTGATTGTATGTCGTGGAGGGCTATATACCACGGGAATTGATATTTCAGTTTGGCGTATATCGTAACAGTTGTTACCTCGAATTCTTCCGTGAATGTTTTTTGGTCTTCGTGATGTTTAAAGTTTCTTTTGATGGTAATTGCACTCCCTCCTCTTGCACGCTTACTAGGGCGGATAGTGTGATAAACATTGTAATTTTTAATTTTTATTGATGACTCCTTTGTGAAGTGTGTCTCTGCAATCAAACATGCATCCACTTTTTGAGATATTTGATTGCAGATATTTTTCGACGTTTTGCAGTCTTTTTTCGAGTACCAAATTGAATTCATGTTGTTTTGTTAGTTTCTCTAAGATCAGTTTCAAAATGTTATCTTCCTCAATTTTGTTAGCCTTCAATGTTTCTTCAAATGTAAGCACCTTTGGTGCCGCATCTGATGATAGCAGAGTTTGCTGTTCATTTTCTGTTTCACGTAGCCCATCTTTATTATCGGCTTCAGCAACTTTTTTGTTTGGGTGTAAAGTTCCGGTAATACCTTTATGTTTGTACTACTTGAATACCATCTAAGAGAAGAAGTAATCTTCAAAAAACCCCTCCATAAGCTGCAATTTGCTTACCAAAAAGGGAAATCCACAGTCACAGCACTGCACACACCCGTTGTCAATATGGAAAAGGCTCTAAATCAAAAAGAAATAGCCCTCTGTTCCTTTATGGACATAGAGGGAGCCTTCGACAACGCAAATTACAAATCCATGGAAACAGCACTCGAGAAAAGAGGTGCAAACCCTATATTAACACATTGGATAAGCCAAATGCTTAATCAGAGGATTATTAAAGCCTCGTTAGGCCAAGCTGAACTTAATGTAACAACAGAAAAGGGATGTCCGCAGGGAGGAGTTCTTTCTCCACTGCTATGGTCCCTACTAGTTGATGACTTGGTGCAGCACCTAAACAATAAGGGATTTATAACCAGTGGTTATGCAGATGACATATCTGTTATAATAAAACATTGGAATGGTGTAATAAGGAGGGACTGTCGATCAACTCTAACAAAACCACAATTATCCCCTTCACAAGAAAAAGAAAGTTGGAGTTTCCCATATTACAATTAAATGAAACAGTGATAGAACTAAAGGAAGAGGTAAAGTATCAAGGTTTAACCTTAGATAAAAGCTCACTTGGGAATCACATATAAATAATATACCAAAAAAAGCCACGAAATTCTTGTGGACAACCAAACAATTACTAGGGTGATCCTGGGGCCTCAGCCCTGGTATGGCCCTCTGGATATACACTCAAATGGTTAGACCAATCATACTGTATGGGGCACTAGTATGGTGGAGCAAATCTATCCAACAAACAGCGATAACCAAACTGGGAAAAGTACAAAGGCTTGCTTGCCTATGCATCACAGGGGCTATGAGAACTACCCCAACAGCTGGCATGGAAGCACTCCTTAATCTCCCACCACTTCATATAGCAATCCAAGAGGAAGCAGCTACGCAAGCACTCATGCTACACATGAAAGAAAATTTCAAATTAGGCAACCTCACCGGTCACCTAAGTATCCTAAATAAAATCAAAAACACCATAAGTATGGCTCAAGTTTCAGACCACATTGACCCAACCCTCTGTTTCACAAAAGGATACACAGTTACCTTTCCTGAGAGGATCGAGTGGAAAACAAACCCAAAATGGATGAATGATGATTCACAAAAATGGTACACTGATGGATCAAATACACCTTATGGTGTAGGAGCAGGAGTAGTGGGCCCCAGAATCCACAAATCATTCACTGTCACCAGGGACACCACCATCTTCCAAGCGGAATTATACGCAATAATGGAAGCAGCAAACATCATGCAACGTAGAAACCACAAGAGAGTAAAGATTAGAATACTCTCGGACAGCCAATCAGTTCTAAAAGCTTTACATAGCTATACCTACAAAACAAAAACTCTCTTAGAATGCCACAAGGCACTCAATAACCTGGCATCCAAAAACAATGTCTCATTAATTTGGGTACCAGGACATAAGGGATATGACGGCAACTAAAAGGCAGACTTTCAAGCCAAAAAAGGGGCAGATGTAAATTTCATCGAACCTAGTCCCATGTTTGGACTTAACAAAAACAGCCTAAAACAAAAAGTAAAATACTGGGCCAAAAATCTATTAAATCAGCATTGGAACAACGTAGAGGGTCTTAAACACTCCAAAAAGTTCCTAAGTTTCAACGCTAAAAGAGCTAACATGGCCCTCACGTTAAACAAAAAGAGCATTCGCACTCTCACAGGCGCTCTCACGGGTCACTTCACCTGCAGATTTTGCTGCGAAGATAAGGAGTCTATAGAACATCGCATCATCGAATGTCCGGGGTTGACGCATAGAAGGAAAAGGTTTTTAAACAAGTTCATGCTTACAGATGAAGACCTTCAATCACTCCCTCAGAAGGAGCTGGTACAATTCATAAGCATACTTAACAGTCAATAGACAGCATAGGGTGCACAATAGATCAATATGGTCGCAGTGCTAAAGGGCCATACCTTAACCCTTTACTACCATTAACCATTAACCATTATGTTTGTTAGTTTGCTTGTCGCGTATCTTTTGTAGCTCTTTTGCTGCACTGCAACCTCTGTAACTAGCCGGATGGGCTGCTCCACAATTGCAAAATTTCGGTTGAAGTTCCTCCGGTTTTGTGCAGAGAGAAGCTTGGTGCTTGCCTGCGCACTTAACACATCTTGGTTGCTTTCCGCAGTAGTTATGGGTATGTCCGAAGGATTGACAGGACTTACATTCAGGTATAAACGTTGGTTGTCTAACTGGTTCAATATTGACTACTGAATGCAGTATGGTTTTTATATTATATATTTTATTTATGTCTTCCAAAGTTTCAAATGTAAGAAGGAACATATCAACCGGTTGCTTAGTTTTCCATTTTAATTTGTTTATCGCGTTGGTTATTTTTAATCCCTGTTTATTCAAGTCGAAAATTATATCCTTGGGGTCACATGAGTGGTGTAAATTTTTGGCTATGACCTTAATTGGTCTTGATTGCTTATCTTCATAAGTGTACCATGAAATATTTTTGTTTTTCAGTGCTTTCGTAATTTTTCTATAATCATTTGGGTCCTGGGTAGCTACTTTCGCTATGTTCAAAAGCTGTTGATAATTACACTCTACCGAGACCATTATAGGTGGAGGTCGATGGGTCTTTTTTTTTACTTCCTTGGTTTCTTGAGGATTTTGAATAATTTGTGAAGAAATCAATAGTTCGGGGGAAGAATCGGCTTTCCTCTTTTTGCTGGATCTCTTTTTGAGTATCCATTCTGTTTCACGGGTTAGCTCTTCTTCATAGGTTTCATATATTTTATCATTTGCATTTTCCATTTGAAGTACATTTTTTCCAACATTGGATTTTAATTGGCAATTTTCTGATTTAAGGTGTACTACTTCTTTTTTTAAGATCAGCGCATAGCTTTTCCAAATTTTTTAATTTCTCTGATAATTGATTTACTATTGTTTCATATTGGTTATTTTTAGTTGCAATTGGCTTTGCTTGATTTCCGCCACCTCCCGGTGGAGGTGCACGATCGTCTCCCATAATAACGCAGAGTTTAGTTTATGCGATTTTCTTAGAAGCAAAATAAGTTTAATTTAAGTATGGTGTTTGTTGTGATCGTAAATCGCGAGATATCTTTAAAAACATCCGTATCAAATTTTTTAGTATCAGTTAAGCAATAAATACATATATACCTTCTGCTCAAATATGAACGAGACGGTATCAATAAAACGGTCCGCGGATGACATATGGCAAAAATACATTTTTTTGTTTTTTGGTAGGACTGTTATAAGCTTACATGGCAAATTTCAGCGTGATATGTCACATAGTTGGTTTTCTGTGCTACTGTAAACAAGTCAAGCTCGAGTGTGTTCTTCGAATTCTCTTTTATGACTTCAATTGTCTCAAAATGTTTTCCACGGAGCGGCAACTTGAGCTTGGGAAACAGGAAAAAGTCACATGGAGCCATATCAGGCGAATATGGCGCTTGCGGAACGATATTAACATTATTTTTGTTCAAATAATCGCGAACAAGACGTGATGTGTGAGCTGGTGCATTATCGTGATGCAAGAATCATGACTTGTTGTCCCACAATTCCTTCCTTATAAGACGAATGTTCTCGCGCAAACGCTTTAAAACGTCTAAATAATATTCAGCGTTAACCGATTTTGCGATTTGTGCGATTTTCAAACACAATTTCCTTTACTTTTCCGATGTTTTCGTCGTTTACTTGTGTTGCTGGACGACGTTCATGAGGCAAGTTTTCAACCGATGTACGGCCCTCTTTGAACGATTTGTACCACTGGAAAACACGTGCACGCGATAGAGCAGAGTCCCCATAGGTTCTCTGCAACATTTTTAAGGCGTCTGAAGCCGAAATTTTGTTGGAATAACAAAATTTCAAACAAATTCTTTGTTCAACTTGAATTTCCATCGTTAAATTCGAAGAACACACTCGAGCTTGACTTGTTTACAGTAGCACAGAAAACAAACTATGTGACATATCACGCTGAAATTTGCCATGTAAGCTTATAACAGTCCTACTAAAAAACAAAAAATTTATTTTTGCCATATGTCATCCGCGGACCGTTTTATTGATAACGTCTCGTTCATATTTGAGCAGAAGGTATAAATTTAGAGAATGATTTTAGGGGTTTTTCAACATAAACTCAACACTTATTGATGTAGTATGATAATTGCAAATACGCTTACTGTTATGAAGTACTGTAATATAAATATATTGTACCAGACAATTTATATCAATTGCTCTTTACCAAGCATTTTTGCATACTTTTAGGAGCTATTTAATACAACTGCTATTTATTATGTTTTAGAACCACAAGGAGCTTTTTAGTACTAAAATATAAATTTCAACAAATACAGCAACACCTGCTCGGGTCAAAGTCCAATTTTCGTTGACAGCTGAGTAGGAGTCCCACGTAGCAAGACTTGTATTTCAGCACTTTTGGTTGTATTTCACTGGCCAACTTACTGCACTTCAGTACAAGATAATGACCCAAAACACACAGCCGAGATCGTTAAGTTTTGGCTCTAGTACAACGCTTCGAAACAATTCGAAACACCCCATAGTCGCCGGATCCCAATCCCATTGAGCATCTGAGGGATGTGTTAGAGAAAAGAATTCGACAGCATGTAATAGCAAGTAAATTGGATTGGCGAAGGGTTATACGGGCAGAATAGGCGAAGATGAGCACGCAGAGAAATTAGTAAACTCAATGCCAGATAGATTGAGTGAAGTCCTAAAACATCGTGGCTATCCAGGAAAATGTTAATTCTCGATTGTGTATATTAGTTATAATATATTTATATTTTCCATATGTTTTTAAACTGAACGCAGACTGTTTATAAAACAAATCGATAAATTACCAGTTCGTAGGGCCACCACGTGTTCTATTACAGCTTGCATCCGTCGTTACCAAATTATGGGATCCCCACAACATAACGACCACCAACGTGTTTTGCGGTTTTTACGACAGTTTTGTTTTAAAGCTGAGACTTCGGCCTTATTTAAACCATTTGCTTTCCGTATGATGCTCAAAGATTTATTTTTATTTCATCCGTAAATAATATATTTTTCTATGCAGGGGGTTTATATAGATGAGCACAAGCTCCAGACGCTTAGTTTGATTCACTAACGAAATAAAGGGCTTATTTCGGGCGATTCGACCACGAAAGTTATTTTTTCGGAGCATGCGATGGGATGGCAGTGTTTTGTGATAGTTCTTCATGCCTCCGAAGCCAATTTGCGAATATTCATCTTATGATTCATCTGTCGGACAATATTGCGTTCAAAACATTTTCCGGCCTCTTTCTGGGATGTTTCTAACGAGCCTTCTAAAGATGATATTTGGTCTTCCAATATAGATATATATATATATCTATCTATACTATAAAGGTGAATGTCTGTACGTTGTCCGCGCATCACTACGAAACGACAACACCAAATGACGTAAAAATTTTTATACATTCATATTTTCACCCAATGAAGGTTATAGGCATGTTTTTATGATGGAACTCCCTTCCCACAGCCCCCAAGCCTCGCCACCACTCTCATTCGTCACTAATAATCGAATATTTGCTTAAATTGAATCTAAAAAATCTAAGTTTTTCCTATTTCCCACTATTTATAGCACACTCTCGACTTCATATCTCAATCTTCAATCTCTCAAAACTACTCCTACGCGAGCGGGGCCGCGGGTTATATATATATATGGGGCATTCTTCGCCAACCGGACACCCCCATCTGCCCAGAACAGTTTTTATAAAAAAAATTTTTCCCTATGCCGAAATAAAAGCTTATGTCATGTACTTTAATTTGTCATGTGGCACTTTTTAAATATTCAAGATGGACGACGAATATTGACATGATGCTCGGGGGTTTCTGGGTTCGCTGCTGAATATAAATATTGAAGGAAATTGCTGAAATTGGAATTTTTTTTTCATAATACAGGATTTTTTTCACAGTAAAACTTTTTTTTCTTCTGGAGAATTGGAAAATCTTTTAATAACACTGAGCAACAAAAAAAAACTTTCGGAAAATATCTTGGAAACCAACACTTGTTTTAAGACAAGTAAGACATGCTGATTACAAATATAGAAACCGTTTGTCTCTATCACCCACCGTTGTTGAGATATTTGGCATTGACAATTTATATATGTTTAATATTGTATCAAAGCAAACAACTCGCAGGCAAGTCACAGTAGAGCATATATCGCTGAATAGAGTACTACTTAACATAAATACACATAGTTTAAGATATAATACACTTGTAAAATACATAGGTATAACGTAAAGTTCCTTAAATTGAAAGTTAGTTTGGTTTGAATTTCTTGGCTGTAGACTTGCGTTTGTGCTGACAATTTGGCATGTTGCGCTGAAGCATCCAGCAATAGTCGGCTAACATTGCTGCACTCCATCGACTTTGATAGCGTGACTCCATCACCGAGTTGTCCTGATGGAAACGTTCACCATGTTCATCACTAACAGAACCTAGGTTTTCTGGAAAGAAGTCGAGATGTGAGTCGAGGAGATGAATCTTGAGGGACATGTTAATATCTTAAAAACCTGACGTGATAGAGAAAAACGGTTTTCAGATTTGTAATCAGCATGAAAAACTGCTTTAGAAAATGTAATCATCAAACAAGATATTTTTGGGTTGTTATTCAGTGTAATCACTTCCTTTTTGTTTGAGATTTGGAAGGAATGGCTTTTTAGTATTTCTGGTACTGGTGCTGCAGACTCGAATCTTTTGTTAAGCTTCCAACATATTTGTCAATATTCGTCGTCCATCTTGAATATTTAAAAAGTGCCACATGACAAATTAAAGTACATGACATAAGCTTTTATTTCGGCATAGGGAAAAATTTTTTTTATAAAAACTGTTCTGGGCAGATGGGGGTGTCCGGTTGGCGAAGAATGCCCCATATATATATATATTAATATAATATAATTGCCGCGTATACCCGTCTTGATGTTGTTCCACAAATGGAGGGACCTACAGTTTCAAGCCGACTCCGAACGGAACATATTTCTTTTTATGAGGAGCTTTTTCAAGGCAAAAATTCATTCGGAGGTTTTGCCGTTGGATGCCGAGGGGCGACCGCTATTAGAAACAAATTTTTCTTTATTTGGTGTTTCACCGAGATTCGAACCGACGTTCTCTCCGAACTCCGAATAGTAGTCACGCACCAACCCATTCAGCTACGGCGGCCGCCGTCTCCCAATAGTGTCGCCAATTTTCGGGTAGATAAATATTGTTCAGAAATGCGAACTTAAGCTATATGGATAACTGTATTATAATCAGTGCCTGCTTCGTTAAAGAAAATTTTTTATTTGTAAATTGAGGTTTGAATTTTGTATGTGTACACTTCGTGTAATTTTGCGCCTAAAGTATACTCCTTAATTGTGGTAAAGAGTTGTCCTAGTTTTAACAGTTTTCAGTAAAAAGAAACGTGCGGTTAGCTTGAGTTGTAAGGCCGTAAGAAGTTTTTGTTTTATTTTCTTGACATTTATTAGCTTTGTTTTTACTTCATTTAACATGGTAGCATTGGGATATATATAGTATTACATATAAAATATTATATTTCTTCAACTTTTTAGAATTTTTTTAAATTACTTTTCAGCAAAAATACTATTTTAATTCACTTTTAAGAAAATAATTATTAATTTAACCCAATTTAATTGAGAAGGAATTGTTGCTAGAAGTATTCAATGGCGTGGTAAAGCCATCAGCTAACATGTTTTAAGGAGTAACGTAGTCTGGTGTAATTTGTCCACTTCTGGTGTTTTCGGCTAAAAGTTTCGTTTTTATAACTAGATGTTTAGTACTTGCGGAAAATCGGCTCTTCGTAGCTATTTGGATGACGTTTTTACTATCGCAGAAAATAGCAATACCTAGATTCTGATATATACGGTATCAATTTCAGTTCGCACACGGATTGAGCTACACGCTTCTTGAGCTACACGGATTATTGTGCTGCACATACAGCTGCCATAAATCCCGTTTCAGACCACGATGATGCAACATTCTTTTGAGAAAAACTTAAAATACTATCGATAGGGTGTTAAAGCGCCTAAATCATTAGTCAAGAAATTGTACAAAAAAGTCACCCTTCCCCACACAATGTTAAAGCTCATCGCATATCAATTAATTTATCTACAGCGGCTAAAACTTTGACTCCTAATATAATCATTATTTCGTCGGTACCACGTACTCAATAGATCATGATAAAATCATTATGAAACAAAATCAAATCGCTAAGCTAACTTTGTCGGACGGAAATTCGCTGTTAAAGTTAAAGCACACTTAGGAGGCCCTCTTCGACATGAAATATCAAACTATAGATTCATTTTAAATTTCTTATGTTTTAAATAAATGAATAAAGAAATTGGGAAGTCAAAAACACCAATATTGTACCGTCCCGCAATAATAACAAAAAAACCTGAGTGGCAATAAGACATGTACAAATAACACAATAGCAACACAACTTGCTTTATTTAATTTCAATACTTAATCTCTATTATTTGCATTTACACGTTTTTATGCTTAACTTACGACTGATTACTTTGTGCACGTGCACCACTGCTTATATACATGAGCTGAGCTTAATAGCTATCGCAATTTCTAGATGTGGCATCTTCTGTCTTGTCATTTAGTGTCAAAGCGAATTAAGCGAATTATCAAGCTCAGATTTTTTTATGCCAGCCGGCCGTGATTTGTTCTTACACTTCTTCTTCTTGTTACTTGGCGCGATAATCGCTTACGCGATTTTGGCCGAGCTTAACAAAGCGCGCGCGCCAGTCGTTTCTTTCTCGTGCTAACCAGCGCCAGTTGGACACACCAAGTGAAGCCAAGTCCTTCTCCACTTGATCTTTCCAACGGAGAGGAGGCCTTCCTCTTCCTCTACTACCACCAACTGGTACTGCTTCGAATACTTTCACAGCCGGATCGTTTGTATCAATTCGGACGGTATGACCCAGGCAACGTTGCCGCTCGATCTTTTTTCGCTGCGCTATGTCAATGTCGCCGTAAAGCTCATACAGCTTATTGTTCCATGCCCAAGTAGAACTTGCTGGCAAGATAGATTTTCCGTTGGATTTCTAGTTTGACATTGTTATCGGTGTTAATAAAAATAAATAATTGGCGCTTACACTTCTGTTAGGTGTTTGGCCGAGCTCCTCCTCCTATTTGTGGTGTGCGTCTTGATGTTGTTCCACAAATTGAGGGACCTACAGTTTCAAGCCGACTCCGAACGGCTGATATTTTTTGAGGAGCTTTTTCATGGCAGAAATACACTCGGAGGTTTGCCATTGCCTGCCGAGGGGCGACCGCTATTAGAAAATTAGAATTAGACGGCCGCCGTAGCCGAATGGGTTGGTGCGTGATTACCATTCGGAATTCACAGAGAGGTCGTTGGTGAAAGCAAAATTAATAAAAACAATTAATAAAAAAACATATCGGTGTTAATGCGGGTTCCTAAATAAACGAAGTCTTTTACAACCTCGAAATCATAACTGTTAACAGTGCTGTGGGTGCTGATACGCGAGTGCGCCGACTGTTTGTTTGATGACAGGATGTACTTCTTTTCACGAGAAAAAAATTACTGGCGCGCTTTGTGAAACTCGGCCAAAATCGCGTAAACCGTTGTCGCGCCAATTAAGAAAAGGAGAACGATCCCATATGGCTCGCATTGCGCCCGATCGCAGCATGGTTTTCGGGCTCGCCGGAATCCGATCTTTTCTTCGGCGGCGGTACGTAGAGAACGAGAAATGTTGCACCATTGCTCGTGCGTGCCGGATTGTTAGGTAGTACTCTCTGAGAGCAGGAGTGAGAGTCGAGTGCCGAATCTTCTGGCTGTCTGTTATGATCGCACTGATTATTGTTAAGTTGCCCGCAATTAGACACCGAGTTTTTCAGTCCAAATGGAACTAAATCTCTGCAGGTAAACTACTTCGACTTTTCCCTGTCTAGTTTTGAATTGCTGTGTACGGTACATCACGACATTCAATCTTCAACCTTTTAATCACGTAATATGGACCTTCCCAGGATGATTGCAGTTTTTTGGTCTTCTCCGTTCTTTGCGGATTATAAAGAAGAACCAAATTTCCATTGCTAAATCCTCCAGTTCACAGCGCGCTCAAATAGATTTTTAAATTTCTTACTCATTAGATTAGATATTCCTGACTAGAATACAAGCCTTAGGCTTACCATCAGTTTAGATACAAAAAATATTATAGGATCTATCCTTTAGTGCCATGATTTTACGCTGCCATATCAAGGGCTCTAGAATCAGGCAGATGTTTTTCTCACTATGGATGACAAGTAGGTTGTGGGTGGTTAGCTCAGAGGTTATCTATCTTCAAGACTGGCTCATTTGTTTGGATTCTACGTCTGTCCCAGACAACAGCGTAACGTCGAGAAGCTTCTTCGTGTCGTCCCCCATTTCCTCCTAGTTCTCGCCCGGGGCCACAGAGGCGCGGAAGACCTTTATTTTGGCCAACCTGAGTCCGAAACGGAGTTTAGACAGCTGCTTTTCGACTGGCCCCAGGGACACGTTTTAATCAGCAAGAGAATGACAGAGCTGTGCTGCTGAGCTTCCCCTACCTAGATGACGGACCAGTCTCGATCGGAAACTCAGTGTTTTGCAATTTAAGGCACTATACAGTTTTCAAACTGTCCAGCTTAATTTTCACTCTTTTCACACTCGAGTCAAAGAGAGGTACTGGTCCTTTGTTGTCTATGAAGTGCCTAACGACCATGCCTGATAGTTATTATTAGTCTCTATAGGCCGCCCTCGCAGCAGCAGCTGCCGCATTGATCGAAGGGCTCTCAACACCCTAGGTTAAGGAGTTTTTGCTCTTCTTAGCTTTGCACCCACTGACTCCTGTGAACAGTTGCGCTTATCCGAGCTCTGTGCCGAACATTTAGGCTGCAGCTTTGGAAATCTTTTCAGAGGCCACCTTATCAGAGATCGACGTGGAAGCTGGCTAAAGCTGGCTTGGTTTGAGAAGAGGAGTATTGTGACGTGCACCGCTCGACGATCGGGTCGTGGCTGGAGGCCAGCCGATCGTCCTCAGAGAATGTGCCCAGCACACTCTCGGTTTCTTGTCTATTTTTTTATTTCACTCATCGCCTTTTAGTTCCACGAGTAGGCACGGAAGAGGATGGTCTGCCACAGCAGAACCGGCATACCATGGTTGGTAATGCGCTCAATACAACACACCTTGCCTGGCTATCGAAAAGCCTTTTATATATATGTATATACATATACCCTTTTTGGGTATTTGGCCGAGCTTCTTCCCCCATTTGTGGCGTGCGTCTTGATGTTGTTCCATAAATGGAGGGATCTACAGTTTCAAGCCTACTCCGAGCGGCAGATACGTTTTATGAGAAGCGTTTTCATGGCAGAAATACACTCGGAGGTTTGCCATTGCCAGCCGAGGGGCGACCACTAATAGTAAAAACTTTTTCTTAACTTTGGCCTGTTGGGAATTGCTAATTTAAGCACTGCCAGCCATGCAGCTCCCGTCACTGGTTCCTCAACACCTAAGCTTAAAGTGCTGTCAAGGTTATCCCGTCTTGACTCGGTCAACAGAGCCTCGTTAGCAAAAAAAGGAGAGGAGTGGTTCTGTTATTCGTATCACTTTCCTCTAAACACCCATTTTTAGATGTAATAGTGTAAACTTCTTACTGTTGTTCTTACTGCTCCTACTGTTCTCCGCGTTTATTCGATCCAGGTTGGAATATGCTTCATTTATTTGAAAATCTTATGTCCAATTTGCTATCAATAGAATGGGTACTAAAGATATCTCTTTAATTTAAGTTTTTCTGTTTCGTTTCTCTCTTATAGCTGTCGCTTGCTACTAATTGGTTAAGGTCGCTTGTTGTTGTTGTAGAAGAATACTTATCTCTGTCAGTGTTATGTAGACCACCGGTCGTCTTCGTCTAACGGTTTAATTGTACCAAGGTTACGCGCGACTCTCTGGGTAGCTGGAGCTCTGCGTCTGCTATGGGTGGTTGTTGGACTCCGTTAACGGCATTCTGGGGTCGGGAAGCTAAGAAGGTGGTAAGTGCCTCCCGATGAATGTCGTTCGGTGTAATTGAAGAGGTTCCTCCTGACGTGCCTAGCAGACGGCTCGGACTCAAG
Source organism: Anastrepha ludens (assembly GCF_028408465.1). Lineage (NCBI taxonomy): Eukaryota > Metazoa > Arthropoda > Insecta > Diptera > Tephritidae > Anastrepha > Anastrepha ludens. The sequence continues at coordinate 98,267,231 of NC_071503.1, forward strand.
CAGGTGTCTGCATGGGTGGGACCTGCGGTAGCACCCAAAACCTGTTTGCTAAGCATTTTATTATGCTCCTTGACGTGAAGCATTATTGCTTCAATGTGTAGGGGTTGTAGGGGGGACATCAGGGTGTATCCGGTGGCTGTTCTGATCGCAGTTTTTTGGCATGTTCCAAGCTTAGTTCACTGCGAATAACCAGGCGGCCAGACATGCGCAGTGTAGTTTAGAACCGGCCGGCCAATTGCCTTAAATGTCGATAGCAACATTTCTTTGTCTTTGCCCCAAGTGCTGCCGGCAAGCGATTTGAGGATCTTGGTGCGATTCTGGACTTTAGTGGCAATACTGGTTGTACGCTCTGAGAAGGAGAGCTAACCGTCGAAGTTACTCCAAAAATTTTGGGGTTATTAACAGGCGGAATTGGTGTGTCATCGACTTTTACCTTAAGTTGCAGTTTGACCTCCTTAGTACAGGTGGTAAAGGGGGTCGCCGTCAACTTAGTAGGGGAAAGTTGTAGGTTTCTCGCAGAGGTAGTCGTTTACTGTGGCGCACGGGCCATCGATGTCATTGCCGGAGCGGCAAAGGGGTCCTCTGTAAATTTCGCGAAACTGGTCCAATTAGTTTTGTTGAAGTGAATATATTACCCGTTATTCGCGGAAACGAAGTCGGCAGGTCTCTTAATCGAGACGATAATAGGCGAGTGGTCTGATGCAAGCGATAACATATGTAGGTCGCCAGGTTATGCTATTTATCAGATCAACGCTAGCAGTTGTTATGTCAGTTCAGCTGCTGCAATTGCCCACTACCCTGGTGGGGGCGTCGTCGTTTACAGTGTTGAATGTCGAATCGTCTATCTGCTCTACCTATTGTTGTCCCCTACGCTCGTTTGGTAGGCTTGAATGCCAGAGATCGTGATGCGCATTGGAGCCACTTACTACCAATCGGTTTTCACGCCTGATGAGCGCACCTACATATGTTATGGGTGATATCCTGTGGGGCGGCAGGTGACAAGGGGTATATATGTAGTCACGTCGTGCAGACGTGTAATATGAAGTACCGCGAATCCTACACATATATATTAAATATTTCGAGCTCGGCATCGCCTGACCGGACAGCTATCCCTTGACATTCTAAGGTGCTGTCCCTTCTGTCGATGCCTTCATCGATAAGACGATACTTGTGGGGTGGACTATAAACGCTAGGCCGTTGTCTCGTGCGCGATCTTTCCTGTTCACGTTATAGCCATCCCTGGTAATCACGGAGGAACTACCACGTAGTTTTATCTCTTGGACCGCAACTATTTTGATTCCATGTCGGCTCATGAAGGCGATTTTCTATCCATCTTGCTCATGAGTCCGTTGCAGTTCAGTTGTAAGAGTTTAGAAGTCCTCGGGAGTGTGGTCGTAACTCGGGGGGTGAGGGACGCGTGCAGTTGTCTGCGTTGGTCCTGCTGTGCGTTCCGCAAAAGTTGCTGTAGTCTGACGTTGACGGACGGCCGCGCCGCAGAGGGCAGTTGCGGGTGCAGCGCTCTGCAGCAGGGGGAAACGAGATCGCGTATCCTCTTACGGGTGGTGCGCTGGCCAGAGCACTTCCGAAAGTTGCACCAGCCATTGCAAGAATTGCACTGGACTGTTGTCAGGTTCCGAGGGACCCTGGTCTGACACACGGAGCAGACGGTGCGGGGGACCAAGAGCTGCTGGTTTGTCGCCGCACTGGGATAGGAGCCGGAAGGTTGTGGGTCCGTGGGGGAGTTGTGTTGCGCCTGAGGGCTCCTTACCGTTGAGGTATTGTTGGTGGCGGCAGTTTGAAGTGCCGGCACTCAAGACGGTAGCGTCGTTGAGGCAGGGGCCGCCTGATGGCGGGAGCAACACGTGGCCACATACCTTGTGGACCCCTCCCTATATGGCTTAAGGCCTGAACAGGTCTTAAGATGGCACCACCCGTTGAACTTATTACACCCAAGCGAGGGGGAGTTCGGGTGGAGCTGGTTGTGACAGATGCAGCAGTAGAATACTTCTGGTCCATGGTTGGGTTCGATACGAGCCCTAAGCAGAAGTATTTGGAGGGAACTTGCTGCGTAGGATAGCTCCTGTGGCGAGGTACTGTACACTAAACAGGGCTAGTATACTGGACCGGCAGCCAGTAGTCGGGAAGGGCCGGAGTCATTCTGCTAACGTAGAACCGGCTGGCATGGGAATGAAGTACAGAGGGATTATATCGCTTTCTTTTGTTTTTGATTTAATTCAAGGTGATATTGTTTTTGCCGTCGCTTTACGACGACATAGACATAGCGCAGTGAATAAAGATCCAGCGGCGACGTTGGCTGGGTCATGTCGTCCGAATGGATACAAACGCTCCGGCTCTGAAAGTATTCGATGCGGTACCAGCTGGTGGTAGTAGAGGAAGTGGAAGGCCTCCTCTGCTTTGGAAAGATCAGGTGGAGAAGGACATGGCTTCACTTGGTGTGTCCAATTGGCGCCGGTTAGCACGAGAAAGAAACGACTGGCGCGGTTTGTTAAACTCGGCCAAAATAGCGTAAGCGGTTATCGCACCAATTAAGAAGAAGATATTGTTTTTGCAGGGCGACAACTTTACGAAGCTCTTTATGTCAAGTTATTCATCTCGATTATTTGTTATTTATTAGTAAATGGTTTATATTAGCAGTAAGTCAATACTGCTTTGTAAGAACAAAGACGGCGATCTGGTGACTGACGTACAGACCAATCTTAAATTATGGAGGGAACACTTCTCGAACCTGTTAAACTGCGACAGCTGCGCATGTCACAGAGAATGTGAAGATCCCGATACCCCAATCGTTGATGACGGAATTGTCGTTCCATTACCCGACCATGACGAGGTGAGAATAGCAATATCACGGCTAAAGAACAACAAAGCCGCGGGCGCCGACGGACTGCCGGCTGAGCTATTCAAACATGGCGGCGAGGAGCTGGTAAGGTGCATGCATCAGCTCCTATGCAAAATATGGTCGGATGAAAGCATGCCCGCCGATTGGAATTTAAGTGTGCTTTGCCCAATCCATAAGAAGGGCGATCCTGCAATTTGTGCCAATTACCGCGGGATTAGTCTTCTAAATATCGCCTATAAGGTTCTAGCGAGCGTATTGTGTGAAAGGCTGAAGCCCATCGTCAACCAACTGATTGGACCTTATCAGTGTGGCTTCAGACCTGGAAAGTCTACCATCGACCAAATATTCACAATACGCCAAATCTTGGAAAAGACCCATGAAAGGAGAATCGACACACACCATCTTTTCGTCGACTTCAAAGCTGCATTCGACAGTACGGAAAGGAGTTATCTGTATGCCGCGATGTCTGAATTTGGTGTCCGCGCAAAACTAATACGGCTATGTAAGACGACGTTGCTCAACACCAGCAGCTTCGTCAGAATTGGGAAGGACCTCTCCGAGCGGTTTGATACCAAACGAGGTTTCAGACAGGGTGACTCGCTGTCGTGTGACTTCTTTAACCTGATGTTGGAGAGCATAGTACGAGACGCAGAACTTAATCGCTCAGGCACAATATTTTATAAGAGCGTACAATTGTTGGCGTATGCCGATGATATCGATATCATCGCCCTTAACAACAGCGCTGTTAGTTCTGCCTTCTCCAAACTGGATAAAGAGGCAAAGCGAATGGGTTTGGTGGTGAACGAGGACTAAACGAAGTACCTCCTGTCTTCAAACAAACAGTCGGCGCACTCGCGTATCGGCACCCACGTCTTTGTAAAGAGTTATAATTTCGAGGTTGTAAAAGACTTCGTTTATTTAGGAACCAGCATTAACACCGATAACAATGTCAGCCTTGAAATCCAACGTAGAATCTCTCTTGCCAACAAGTGCTACTTTGGACTAAGTAGGCAACTGAGCAGTAAAGTCCTCTCTCGACGAACAAAACTAACACTCTACAAGACTCTCATCATGCCCGTCCTAACGTATGGCGCAGAAGCGTGGACGATGAAAACATCCGATGAGGCAACGCTTGGAGTGTTCGAGAGAAAGATTCTGCGTAAGATTTTTGGACCTTTGCACGTAGGCAACGGCGAATATCGCAGACGATGGAACGATGAGCTGTATGAGCTTTACGACGACTTAGACATAGCGCAGCGAATAAAGATCCAGCGGCTTCGTTGCCTGGGTCATGTCGTCCGAATGGATACAAACGCTCCGGCTTTGAAAGTATTCGATGCGGTACCAGCTGGTGGTAGCGGAGGAAGAGGAAGGCCTCCTCTGCGTTAGAAAGATCAGGTGGAGAAGGACTTGGCTTCACTTGGTGTGGCCAATTGGCGCCGGTTAGCACGAGAAAGAAACGACTGGCGCGCTTTGTTAAGCTCGGCCAAAATCGCGTAAGCGGTTATCGCGTCAATTAAGAAGAAGACGAAGTTAATACAGGGTGCGCCATCTTTTATGTCGGTATGTAAACGATGAATAACTTTGTCACTTACCAACCGATTGACAACAACATGTTTTCGATACGCCAATTCAGTACAATTTCTACCATGGATCGCTTTACACCGAATCAACGCAAAATCGACGCTATAAAACCCGAAATGCTTGACGAGGTGATGAGAAACGCAGAAAAAAGATCGCAGTTTGTGATTGCTAGGAAAGATGCGCCATTTGTTTGTTTGTTTGTTAACAGTAATAGTAGCCCCGCCAGTGTCGGCGGTGATTGCAGTGCTGGTGCTATGCACTCGTAGGAAGCCGTGCTGATGTGGGGCTGGGGCCAGGTGTATCGAGAAGAGTTGGAGTAGGAGGGCTTCAAGTGTCTTCACTACTGGGGAAAGGAGAGTTATCGGACGATAAGATTCCCCTTGGTTGGCGGGTTTCCCAGGCTTCAGTAGTAGGACCACTCTCACTGCTTTCCACTTGTCAGGGATGATGAGAATGGCCAAGGACAGATTGAAGACCCTTGTGGGAAATCCCACTCGCAATGGTCCCAGGTGCCTTAGCATCAGCGCGTTTAATCCGTCAGGGTCAATGGCTTTTGATGTTTTTGATTTGTTGATTGCCCCCATGAACCTTGTCAACGGAGACAGTAAGTGGCGCACTGTCGTTCGTCAGTTTGTGCTGCCTTCTGGATCTCTCGGCCGGAAGATGCAGTATAAAAAGCCGGCTAAAATAGCTCGCGCATCTCTTCGGGTCCGACGAAGTGCAACCGTTGAAGGTGGTAGCCACCTTGTCGTTGTGCTTCGTCGGGTTCGACAGGGACTATCGGTGGACTAGAGCTTACTTACCCCAGAGGTGAGGTTACAGGTCTTCAAGTGCTCAACCCATTTAGTCCGCTTGTGTTGATCTACCAGTTGCCGGATCTCCAAATTGAGATCCCTTATGCGGGGATCCACGGGATCGGCCTGGTGTAGGTGGTCGCGCTCGTTTGCCAAACTGGCTGCTTCGACTGGGAAATGAGGATGGATGTCCTTGAAACTTCCAGCTGGAATGAAGCGGGCCGCAGCAGCTGTGAGCACCTTGCGGAATGCGCGTTCGCCAACGCGCACAGCAGTGGGGATGGGAAGAGCGGCGAAGGTGTCCTCGGTGAATTCCGTGAAGCCGGCCCAATTAGCTTTTTTAAAGTTAAAATAGAACCGGTGGTTCGCGGAAACAAAGTCGGCAGGTCTCTCAATCGAGACGATAATGGGCAAGTGGTCTGATGCAAGCGATAGCATAGGTCGCCACGTGATGCTATTTATCAGACCCGCGCTAGCTATTGTTAGGTCAGGCGAGCTTCTGCAATTGCCCACTACCTTGGTGGGGGCTTCGTCGTTCACAGTGCTGAATGTCGAATCGTCCATTTGCTCAGCCAATCGCTGTCCCTTACGATCGTTTGGTAGGCTTGAATGCCAGAGATCGTGATGCGCATTGGAGCCACTTACTACCAATCGGTTTTCACGCCTGATGAGCGCACCTACATATGTTATGGGTGATATATGTAGTCACGTCGTGCAGACGTGTAATATGAAGTACCGCGAATCCTACACATATATATTAAATATTTCGAGCTCGGCATCGCCTGACCGGACAGCTATCCCTTGACATTCTAAGGTGCTGTCCCTTCTGTCGATGCCTTCATCGATAAGACGATACTTGTGGGGTGGACTATAAACGCTAGGCCGTTGTCTCGTGCGCGATCTTTCCTGTTCACGTTATAGCCATCCCTGGTAATCACGGAGGAACTACCACGTAGTTTTATCTCTTGGACCGCAACTATTTTGATTCCATGTCGGCTCATGAAGGCGATTTTCTATCCATCTTGCTCATGAGTCCGTTGCAGTTCAGTTGTAAGAGTTTAGAAGTCCTCGGGAGTGTGGTCGTAACTCGGGGGGTGAGGGACGCGTGCAGTTGTCTGCGTTGGGCCTGCTGTGCAATCCGCTGTAGTTGTTGCGGCCTGATGATGGTGGACGGCCACGCCACGGGGGCGGTTGCGGGTGCAGCGGGGGGCAACGTAGTCAGTTGTCCACTCACGGGTGGAGCGCAGGCCGGAACATCTCCGAAAATGGCACCAGCCATTGCTACAATTGCATTTGACTGATACCAGATTCCGAGGTATTACGGTCTGACACACGGAACAGACTGTGCGGGGGATCAAGAGCTGCTGGTTTGTCCCCGCACTGGGGTTGGAGCAGGAGGGAAGAATATGGGTTAAGTCGGGGGAGTTGTGTTGCTCCGATAGGCTCCTTACCGTGGAGGTGTGGGTTGTGGTGACAGTTGGTGGTGCCGGCCTATTAGGGGAGTAGTAGCCGTGGAGGCATTGGACGCCTGCTGACGGGAGCAACACGAGGATACGTACCGTGCGGACCACTCCCTATGAGTCTAAAGTCCTGAACAGGAATACGGATGGAGCCGTTTAAGGCAAACGCAGCAATAGAATACTTCTGGCCCAGGGTTGGATTCAATTCCAGCCCTGAGGAGAACCATTTGGAGCAAGGTTGCTGCAAGGAGTTGCTCCTGTGACGTAAGGGGTGGGGTGATATGCTGTTCACTAGACAGGGCTAGTTTACTGGAGCGGCAGCCCTTGGGAAAACTCGAGTCATTCCGGTAACGGATAACCGGCTGCCATGGGAATCGTCATCTTTTATGTCGGTATTTAAACGCTGAATAATGAATTTTTGGTTTCAATTTATATGTTTTATTAAGCATTGGAACTTTTTTTTCCACGAACACATAATTTCATTTGAACATTCGGATTTCACATTAAATTCTCAAATTTCGTAAGAAATTATTCACTGTTCCAAAATCCACTCCAAAAAAATGCACACAAAATTTTAACACTGCCCTTACGTCTTCTCCTTATGGCATCCAAATCAGAAAGAAATATTGACACATTGAAACTCACACTGTCAATTTGACAGTTCAGTTCCGCCCCAAGCGTTATAAAAGTAAACGACATTATGGCTGGTTCAAAAGAACGCTGTACCCGTTGCCAGTGTTCCGAATTACAACCAAACTTTACGAAACCCATTTTCAATACTTAGTTAACAAGTGTGTAAGTTTGGTTTAATTCGGTGCAAAGACACGGCGGGTCCACGTTTTGGCATATATTTCGAGACCCTAGTCATCAATAGGTATGAAAATTACCCCGTATTAAAGCACTTATCAACAGTTTTCATTTGATACCCATATTGTACATACACAACCAAAGGTTACCCGGGTCCACGTTTTGACCTATCTCTCGAGACCCCAGTCACGGAGCGGCATGAAAAATACTCTGTACTAAAGCATTCACCAACAGCTTCCATTTGATATCCATATTGTACAAACACATTCTAGGATCCACGTTTTGGTCTCTATCTCGAGACCCTAGTCACGGAGCGGCATGAAAAATACTCTGAACTAAAGCATTCACCAACAGCTTCCATTTGATACCCATATTGTACATACACGTCCGAAGGTTACCCGGGACCACGTTTTGACCTATATCTCGAGACCCTATCTACCAATAGGTATCCAATTTATACGGAAACCATCTTCAATACCTACTTAACAATGTGTGTAAGTTTGGTTTAATTCGGTGCAAAGACACGGCGGGTCCACATTTTGGCATATATTTCGAGACCCTAGTCATCAATAGGTATGAAAATTACCCCGTATTAAAGCACTTATCAACAGCTTTCATTTGATACCCATATTGTACATACTCAACCAAAGGTTACCCGGGTCCACGTTTTGACCTATATCTCGAGACCCCAGTCACGGAGCGGTATGAAAAATACTCTGTACTAAAGCATTCACCAACAGCTTCAATTTGATATCCATATTGTACAAACACATTCTAGGTTCCACGTTGTGGTCTCTATATCGAGACCCTTGTCACGGAGCGGCATGAAAAATACTCTGAATTCAAGCATTCACCAACAGCTTCCATTTGATACCCATATTGTACATACACATCCCAAGGTTACCCGGGTCCACGTTTTGACCTATATCTCGAACCCTATCCACCAATAGGTATCCAAACTATACGGAAACCATCTTCAGTACCTTCTTAACAATGTGTGTAAGTTTGGTTTAATTCGGTGCAAAGACACGGCCTTGTAGCGAACACACACAAAAAGTTGACTTTATTTTATATATAATATATAAGATTGATAACACAGGTCTGCAAAAAATGGGTTCGGAATGTTTTAGAAAAGTGTAGTGTCATTTCCGAAGTAATTTTTTGCGTAGAATCCGAATCCGGGGTTTAAATTGCTCTATCACGTCAGGACTTTGAGATATCCTAACCTAAAAGTGCAAAAAAAGCTGTTTTTGCCCATTTTTGAGGTTATGTAGCTACGAAGATTTTGCTCTTCTTTGTGCGACTCGACCGTATCACGTCTCATGTTATCTCAATGGATTTTCGAATATCGAAAAATTCACAAACATGGAAACTTCAAAATGCGATATCTCAGTGAAAAATAAAGATATTTAAGCAAACTCAACGGCATTTAAAAGAGGAAGACTTATACTTTAAAATACTATGTTTACTTTTTTATGAAGGGCAAAATCTGCGTAGCTACATAACCTCAAAAATGGGCAAAAAACAGCAAATCCTATCCCTCTCTATCATTCCTGTTTGATTTTAATTAACTTAAAGTCTCTAGAGAGTAGAAGGTCTATACTCTCACTGTTTTTTGTTTTTAGTGTAATTAAAGGAGAAGTAGACTGTTCATCCCTATTACGTTGCATTTACTTTCATATTCCTACTAGGCTTGACTTTTCGGTTTCAAAGAATGAATTTTATAAATTTCTAAACTCTTTTTTCTAATTTATTTAATAAATATAGTAATATAGTAGTAATTGTGAGATTTGTGACGATATTTGCGAACACATATTTGTGTCTTCTGCGATGACATTGCCGATGATATCTGTGACCATATTTCGGACATCTGCCATGATAATTTCGAAGTCATTGGAAACGATAATCACGAGGAGATTTGCAACTCTCTTGTGGAACCTTACGCTCTCTTGTGGAACCTTACGCTTACTCAACTTTGCCATTTTTATTTTTACGATTCTGTTTTATGAAACTTTATTAAACAATCCCACTCTGACATCAATTGTTATATATCCTCCAAAAAATCGTCTCACAATATTTCCTCTGGTTCGATCATCTAATTGCTAAATAAAAGTCACGAAGTGATGGCAACACAACTTGTGCGTTATTTAATTTTTATACTTACTCACTTTACTTTACGTTTACGCGTTCACACGCTTAACTTGCGACTGATTACTTTGTGCATATGTACCTCTGCTTATATACTTGAGCGGAATAACTGTCGTCATTTCTAGATGTGGCAATTTCTGTCTTGTCATCTGTACGGTTCGCGAACTTTCGCGATTTGTTACAAAATTAATAATTAATATTTATATTAATTAAATTTTAATTCTTTTTGTTTGTAATTGAGGTACTATGCATAACGAAATTGACAAAGGGTAAAGAATTAATTATTAATTAATTAACTAAAATTGAGTTTGGGTAGCAAACGCAGTAGAAATAAACTTCTTGCCCAGGTTAGGTTCAATGATAGCCCTAAGAAGAAGTGCTGGGAGCAGCCTTGCTCCACGGAGCTATTCCTGTAATGATAGGCGATAGGTGAGTTCAGCACTCCAGATAGGGCTAGGTGGATGGTCGTCGTCATAAGTCAAATGAAGAGTTGCGTATCAGAAACCTGGGTTTTACCATTTCTCAGCAAAGCGGGAGTTCTATAATGGTTTCGAGTTGTATGTCAGATCAGAGAGTTGCAAAACTAGATATATAGCATTATGGATATGTATACCAGTACGTAAACAATGGGTATGTCAAACTTACATATTATCAATTTAAAATGTGGGTACTTTTCAACACGAAGCATTTCCAAATACTTCCCCAAAGACCCGAGAGAAGCCTTATAAAAGATCTATGATCTATCTTAAGGGGTTAGGGGTAGTCAGAGGCCGAAAAAATGATGATTTTCAATAATTTTTTTAGTCACTTGCTTTATTTTACAAAAATAAAAACATAGCATTAATACATCATGTTTCGACTTGACTTTAGCAAAATTTCAAAAAAAAAAATTAAGAATTGTAAAAGTTGTCGCTGTTTGTGTGGAGTCCGTTTCTCAAGAAGTCCCTTGCGGTGATCATCACAAGTCCTTGGCGATTCATCTAAAATCAATCGCGCCAGAGAAATTAGTTTTGCTAATAGATAATGTTGTGCCTAATCGAAGCTTCTTTTTTTAATTAACAATATGGCGGCATCAGGAAATATTTTTCAGATTTTCGAGAAAAAGAACGACAGTTTTTTATATAAATAAAATTGAAATTTTGAAAAAAAAAAAAATTCTGCGATCTGGTAGAAGAACAATGTTTTTCAAAAGCACTATACATTTTATTGAAATCTACCAAGCGGTTTTTACCAGTTCAAAAAACATAGTTTTGAGAAAAACGCAATTAAAGTTTTGCTATTGATTTATCTAGAGTTATACGAATTATTTAATTACTTACACTGTGTCATCTATTTCTGAGCCATATAATAGTCCTTCAGCCGTCATAGTAGCTTCCAAAATATCGATTTGCTGCTACATAGCATTCTACCTTCTCGAGTGTTATCGTTAGTGCGCTTTTCTGCCACTTTCATACGTGCAGCATCCATTTTTTCAGCATACCGATGAGAATTAGGCCCACAATTAAGTCCCAGTGTATTCATTAGAACCAATAACACAGGCCTGCGAAATCTCGTTTTATTACAGTTTCTAAAACCGCTATGGGTGTTTCCTGAAGGTTTTTTTATGCTGAAAACGAATATGACCTTGAAAATGCTCCAGCACGTCAGGATTTTTGGCAATTTGAGGTTAAATAGTCAAAAAATGCAGATTTTGGCCATTTTTTAAATTTTTGTTTGAGCAAGGTAAAGTTTTTTTTTAATTTTCCACAACGGCATCGCAAAGTACTACTCTTTAGCTTTAAGTTCCTTTTTTAAAAATATTTTTACGATGAATATAAAAAAAATTATTTTATTTTGAATTGGAGACTTTTAGATATGCAAATTCAACCTTTCTAACTCTCTAACGCCCCTGTAAAGGGCGAATTCAAAATATATTAGTATAACTTTTTTTATATTAATCGCAAAAATATTTTTAAAAATGGAATAGTACTTTGCGATGCCGTTGTGGAAAATTAAAACAAAACTTTACCTTGCTCAAAAAAAAATTAAAAAAATGGCCAAAATCTGCATTTTTTGACTATTTAACCTCAAATTGCCAAAAATCCTGACGTGCTGGAACGTTTTCAATGTCATATTCGTTTTCAGCACAAAAAAACCTTCAAGAAACACCCATAGCCGTTTTAGAAACTGTACGTCGCAGGATTATGTAATGAATTTATACCTTCATTGAATATACAAGTAGCTATGTATGCAGCAATTGGTACGATAGTATAACTAGTATTTAACGTTTTTTGGCATATTTTCCACATGCTAGTTGATTAAAGGATTCATTATTAATTTGATCGACCTACACATCTTGAAAGTAAATTTTCATTACTGAGATCTTCGTAAGTAGGTATGATAACTTTTAAAACATCAGGAGTTCAGGGAGAATAATCGTGAGTAAAAGAAGCAAGTATTCTTCTTGCTTTAGCGCGCTGGTAACAGCACCAGGAATCTTCGCCTTTTGGACATACATATATCATGATTTGACTTTTCATCGCTCGAGCCGTAGTGATGAAAAGTTGCCATTATTGCAAATTTCATATCTTCAATAGAATCACAATGCCGGCGTATTGATAAACCATAGTACAAAGTTAATTTGTCTATTACGAGTACTTTAACTGTACTTGCTGTTTGAAAGAATATATTTCCATCACATTTTTTACACTTTAAAAGAGCAGAAATAGCAGTGAATACCATAGTAAAATTTATTATTCAAAATTCAGTACTGCTGTCTTCAGGTACACCATCTTCAGTGTTTTGTTTCAATTTTTTAAAAGATATACTCTGAATAGTTTCATCACGTTCCGTTGTTTTCGGATTAAACACATTCTTTCTTTTCACTGAGCGCGACTTAATAATATTTTGACAACTCCGAAGTTGTCTTAAAAGCTATCTAGAATCACGTCCCATGGTAAATTACTTAAAAAATAATTTATTTTAACACACAACTATCGACTGCTCAGTGCAACGACTATTGGCATACTGGCAACAACAAAATATTTTTCTGCGGTTGTAATACCTAGAAATTGTAAGTATACAGGGTTGGCCATATTAAACTGACCCATTGAGTAACCCTATAACTTTTTACTGTAATTTCAGATCAGCTAATGACATACCGCGTTGGAAGCGTCAGTCGAAGGAGATTTATACCATGAAACAGTACACCCCAATAGAACGCGCTGAAATTGTTCAGCTGTACATTCAAAATTCCTTCTCGATTGTAAAAACGCAACGTCATCAAATCATTATGAGTGATGAGGCCCATTTCTCCTTGAACGGAACCGTAAATAAGCAAAATTGCCGTTTCTACGCCACTGAAAACCCTCAAATTATTGAAGAGGTACCTCTCCACGACCAAAAAGTTACAGTCTGGTGTGGCATTTGCGCTGATATGGTCATTGGGCCGTTCTTCTTTGAAAATGGTCAACACCAACCATTGACCGTCAATCAAGAGCGTTATCGGGCCATGATAACCGATTTTGTGATGCCGATTGTTCGTGAAAATGGTATGGAGCACTTCTGGTTTCAGCAAGATGGCGCACCACCACACACAGCACGAGCCACCGTCAACTTATTGAAGACTTTGTTCCCTGGCCGTTTGATATCAAAAAGCGGCGATTTTGACTGGCCGCCACGATCACCGGATTTGACGCCACCGAACTTTTTTCTTTGGGGCTATTTGAAATCTAAGGTTTGCGTCAACAAGCCAAAGACACTAGGCGCACTTAAGGCCAATATCCGACGGGAAATAGCCGCCATATCGGCCGAGACGCTGGCCAAAACTATGGGAAACGCCGAAAAACGGGCACATTACGCTATACGAGCTAAGGGCGACCACTTGCGCGATATCATATTCAAAAAGTGATGTAAACGAATCTCCTTGAACTAAATTAAATGTTTTTCACAATGAAACACAAAAAAATGTTTCTTTTTCCATATTTTTTTAATAATCACATGGGTCAGTTTAATATGGCCAACCCTGTATATAGTAGACTATGTAAAGGGTTTTCCAATAATAGGTGTTACAGGTGAATGGATTGCGCTATCGAGAGATGATTAACGATTTTGTATGGCCGGAATTGTATGATATTGATCTGGATAACGTTTATTTTCAACAAGACGGCCCTACGTGCCTCACAAGCAACGAAACCATTGATCTTTTACGGGAAAAGTTTCCGGACCGTGTTAGCTCTCGATGAGGTGATCACAATTGGCCACCGAGATCCTGTGATTTAACATCTTGGGACTTTTTTCTTTGGGGCCACGTGAAAGAGACGGTCTACGCCAACAGCCCAGGTGGATTCAAGACCTCAAAGATGAAATTCGTGAGGCTATCGACGACGTAGGGCAGCCACTTAGCAATTCGGTTATGGAAAATTTCATGAAAAGGATATTGTCCTGTAAGCGTAGTCGTGGTGGTCATTTGCCTGATGTTATTTTCCACTATTAACGGCATACCTTCCTCTTTATAATGAATCAAACATCCGATTACACTGTGGAACAAATTCAGGTTAGCAAAAATTAGGTCCATTCTGAGAGTGGCGGGTGAAAATAGAGGTGAAATTAGAAGACCCGTATCGCGCCGTTTTTTTATGTTAGATCGAATTTTTTTTTAATCGGCCTTCGAAGTTCGAAATCGGAGCAAAATTGTTTATATGGTTTTTTGGCTATAACTCGTCGACTAATTGATATTTTTTCAATCTGTAAAAGCCAAATTATTGCTAGAGACCTGTGCAACAATTACAATTTTTGAAAAAATTGATTTCGAAAATTTTTGTGGTACTTATGAAACAATATACTGAAAATCGGCATTTGACTGCAAACTTCGAAGGCCGATTAAAAAAAAATTCGAACTAACATAAAAAAACGGCACGATACGGGTCTTCTAATTTCGCCTCTATTTTCACCCGCCACTCTCAGAATGGACCTAATTTTTGCTAACCTGAATTTGTTCCACAGTGTTATTTGACTTTTTTACATTCAGTTTCATGTTCGGAAAATGAATTTTTAGTAAAAACTAGCGTACCCTCGCCCGCTTCGCTAGACAATAAATTCAATGATTTGCTGAAAGAGAATAAAATTAATACGAAACAAAGCAAATTCTTTGATACAATTTCATTCGAACTTTATTGTAACACTTTTTGGTAGACAACGTTTTTGGTTTTTTCATCTTTCGCGTGAATAATGTCGATGGTTTGCCAACTCGTGAGCAAGCTACATACAATTGTCCATGAGAAAAAATTGGGTATTCTAAATTAATACCGCACATTTGTAGAGACTGTCCTTGCGCCTTATTAATTCTCATAGCGAAGGCAAGGCGAATAGGGAACTGCAAACGTTTGAAATCGAATGGTAAATCCGCCGGAATCAGGGGAATTCAGGGTATCAAAATGTCTTCTCCTTTGTACTTCCCTTTCAAAATTGTTGCTTCGATAACGTTACCCATTAGCTTCTTCACAACGAGTCTGGTACCGTTGCAAAGTCGGGGCACATTACTATTGCGCAGCATAATAATCGGTGCTCCAATTTTTAATCGTAAATTATGAGGTGGTAAACCTGGCAAATCGAGTGAGTTTAAGAATTCAGTTGGATAATTTACGACCTCATCTTGATCAGTAATAGTGTCCATTGACTTATACGCAACTATGTCACCAGGTATTTGATCTAAAATAGCTGAATTTATATCATTGACGTCCTTATTTTTCCCAGCTAAAATTGCTCTTTCGCTGAGTCAATCATGGTTTTTGTAATGTTGAACTATGTTTGGAAATACACTCTGTATCAATGCCTCTTTAGACTGTGCAAAAGTGCAGAAATTGTTAGGCAATGTTATCATTCCTGTTGTTTTGAAAAAAGGTTTATTTTTTTTGGTTAAAAAGTGTTTTTTGAAGTTTTGAAAAACACTTTGCTCTAACAAATTTCTTCTCAGTTAATTGCTGAAAATTAAATATTTTGAAAAAACTATTTTTTTTAATTTAACGTTTTTGAGAAAATTTTGTTCTTGAAAAAATTTCATACTTTTGTAAAAGTTTAAATTGATTTGTTAAAAAATATTTTTTTCCGCTTTGAAAAACACCCCCTCGAAAAAATGTATTCTCTATTAATAGTGGAATATGAAATGCTTTGAAAACACCATTTTTTTTTTAAATTTTGTTTGGTTTTCAGAAAATTTTGTTTTGAAAAATTTCATACCCTTGAGAAAGTTTTATTTTATTTTATTTGTTTAAAATTTTTGAAATTTTTTTTTTTGTAATTTTAGAAAAACACCTCTTCGAAGAAATTTCTTTTATCTTTTTCAGGAAAATTTGGTTTTGAAAAAATTTCATGCTTTCGAAATTTTTTTATTTTACTTTATTTCTTCAAAATTTTTGAAAACAATTTTTTTTATAATTTTCGAAAAACACCCCTTTGAAAAAATGTTTTCTATGTGTCATAGTGGTATTCCATTAACTTTTAGGATTATAGTCAAATACTTACAAATATCTACGCTTTCACAAATAGCAACAATAAACAAATTTCCTCAAAACCAAAAAATTTACTTTTTTTCTAAAAAAAATTCTAAACAAATAACGTATTTAGAATTTTGTGTTCACGAAAAAACAGTATTGTTTTTATTGTATTAACTGAAAACCAAAATGTTGCAAAAAATCAAAACAAAACTAAATTATTTTTTTGTGTTCATTTGGTCCATATGTTCCATAAAAAGTTGATATGGTAAATAATATGCAGGGTCTGATACACGCAAATTTCCATTGACCATTATAGTGACAAAATTATCGATCACCAATTCCAACAGGATTTCAAAATCAGAGTTGGAATGAGTTGTTGTGTGGTGTACTTCTGAAAAAATGAGAAATAAACAAAATAAATCTAAAAATTCGAATTCTAACTTTATCTTGTGTTTGTTCTTATTACCTTTGAATTTTTCCAATGAAGCACCATTCATTTTAAATTTTCCAAGAATTTTTTTTATCATTTCGCGTTTCTTTCCTTTTTCATTCGATTCCAACATTTGTTCATAGCCGAAAACATCGTTTGCAAACGCATTCATTTCCATATAGAATTGGTCAAAGAAAGCATTGCTCAATTGAATTGAAACATTATTTTCATAAATACTTAGGACCTTAACTAATGCACCTTGGTACATACCTAACGCAGATATTCATCGCGACCTTGACATCGATACTATTGATGAAACAATACAAAGCGCTAGCAGAAGACACATAAATAGACTATTAACGCATACAAATCCTATGATGAGAAGACTACCAAATAAAGAAAAATCTACCCAAAGTCGGCTTAACCGTCAAACACCAACAGATCTTGCAAAATCCTTGTAATCAATTGTCAACTAATCGTATATGTCATTGTTTGTTAACCACTTGTTTTTAAATAATATGTATATATTTCTTCTAAATGAGCTTGGGGGCATTGGCCCTTCAATATCACTCTCATTCCATCTTTTTGTAAATCAAATTACTTATTGTCTAACGACAGGTGTAATATTTTATGGAAGAAATAAAAAAAAAAAAAAAATTTTCATTCGAATCATTTGAAATTTCTGTATACAATAACGAAAAATTCAAAAAAAGTTGTACACATAAAATGAATGTCGATTCGAAACTTACTTTAATCTAAGAATCGAGCAAGTTTTGTTTTGTACAATATTTTGATTTTTTCTTTTTTTTATATGAAGAAAATATTTAAAAGAAATTTTTTTTTGCTAAGAACCTTCCCCTAGTGGATCCCTATAATATGAAAAAAGAACGAATAAAATTGGCCTCGTATCGGCCCAAAAAAATGTGTACAAACGAACATCATTTCATTTTTATATATATAGAAGATAAACAAAATAAACTATGAAAAGAAGCTATTTTTCTTGTTGCGGTTACACTGCGCAACAAATTCAGGTTAGCAAAAATTAGGTCCATTCTGAAGTGGCGGGTGAAAATAGAGGCGAAATTAGAAGACCCGTATCGGGCCGTTTTTTTATGTTAGATCGAATTTTTTTTTAATTTTAACTGAGAGAAATTCCAAAATTTCAACTTTTTGGAGGTTTTAAAGAAAAAAATGCCTTTCTATAAAAAAAAATTCACTTCAACTTGGTATAAAATCTTGAAAATTTTTTTTTTTATCTATTTTGTTAGTTCAAATAGAAGAGAATTTAATACTGAAGGGAACAAGCTATGATTCATTTCAAAAGGTTCATTAATTTTTTTTAATTCATTTACGCCAATTCAAAGAAATCATAAAAATGAATGAAAGTTTGTATAGCGTTTTTCAATAGGTGCGCTTCAACTTTTTTCTGATAGGGAGGGCGAACGACGCAATATTTTTTATTTTTCGCTTGTCATTTGTAAGCTTCATTAGTATACATTTCATCATGGAACGCTACACACTTGAGCAACGATTGCAAATTGTGCAAATTTTTTATGAAAATAATCGTGCAAATTTTTTATGAAAATTTATAAATTTTCCAAAACATCATCTTCAGTGATGAAGCTCACTTTTGGCTCAATGGCTTTGTCAACAAGCAAAATATGCGTTACTGGGCAGAAAGCAATCCACACGTGATTCATGAGGCACCGTTGCATCCCGAAAAAATCACTGTTTGGTGCGGTTTACATGCCGGCGGCGTAATTGGCCCATATTTTTTCGTTGAACGATCGGCACGTTACTGTGAATGGAAATCTATACCGCGACATGATAAACGATTATTTTTGGCCGCAATTGAATGGTATGGACTTAGACGACATGTGGTTTCAACAGGACGGGGCCACAAGCCACACAGCACACGCTACAATTGATTTGTTGAAGAGTAAGTTCGATGAGCGCATTATTTCCAGAAATGGACCGGTCGAATGGCCGCCGCGCTCGTGTGATTTGACGCCTCTAGACTATTTTCTTTGGGGTTATGTGAAGTCATTGGTCTACAGTAACAAGCCGGCGACGATTTGTGAGCTCAGAGCCAATATTGAACGCGAAATTGCTGGAATTTCGGCCGATTTATGCAAAAGAGTGGTCGAAAATTGGGTTCAACGATTGGACTTTGTAAAACGTGCACGCGGTGGTCTTGCAAAAGAAATCGAATTTCATACTTAAATGTATATGTTCAAGCTCGATAATAAAAAAAAATTAGTTAAAAAAGTCAAACCGTTTGTGTTTTATTCAAAAAAGTTCAAAAGTTGAAGCGCTCTTACTGAAAAACGCTTTACAATAGCTGTCCAGTCA
Source organism: Anastrepha ludens (assembly GCF_028408465.1). Taxonomy (NCBI): domain Eukaryota; kingdom Metazoa; phylum Arthropoda; class Insecta; order Diptera; family Tephritidae; genus Anastrepha; species Anastrepha ludens. Next base: position 98,286,136 of record NC_071503.1, read on the forward strand.
CAGCGTAACTACCTATCGCTCGCCTACCTTTGGCTTTGTATCTACGGAAATATTAAGAATTAGGCTCTGTAACTTTGTGTGAATATTCTGAAATATATTAGGAATCGCTTAAAACGAAAAAAAAATTGATTTTTTTGACCTTATAAACCAGGCTCCCCCCTTAATTGTTGAATAACTTAAAAAGTATTTGTCAGATTCACTTCAAATTTTCACACAATATTTTTAAGATACTATACTTTAAGGCAGTAGTCTGCTTTAGAAGCCGAAAAAAAGCGTTTTTTAGCAATTTTTTTTGAAAGGGAAGGAAATGATTGCGGTAAACGGAATTTTAAGACGATAGTGTACTATATTTAAGGTTTAAAAAACAATATTTATTTTTAAAAAATATTGAAATTTTTTAAAGTTGTAAGTATTTTTCTGGAGCGCCTGGAGTCTGCACTTGTAAATCGGTGCCGGTGATGGAGGTCGTGCGATGCATCTGAAACAGTCGAACCAAATTGTTTTTTAATTTTTATAAGTTTCTTTTCTTTATGAACTAAAAAAATACCGAAGAAGTTATAAAATTCCAAATTTTTTCGAAGTTTGAAAAAAAAAATTCACTTTTTTAAGAAAAAAAATTGACTTTAAGTTGCAAAACAAGTAGTTTAAATAATACTTTTGTCCAACTTTTTTAGTTCAAATAGAAGATAATTTAATACTGAAGCTAGATCACTTTGGTTTTTTTCGATCGGACATATATTCTTTTTGCTATCGCCGGCACCGTTTTCTAACACTTGTGAAAATGAAAACTCGAGAAAACGCGCTTTAAAGTTTTCGGTCCATTCGCACCTGCTCGACGCTCGGCCACCAAAACTGCTCTAGCTTCGAAAATATGTCGAATTGGCCTCTGGAATTTTAAAGACATATTCTTGGATAGTTTTGGAAGAGATTTAAAACAAAACAAAAAAATCGATTTTTTGAAGCCTGTAAAGCAGACTACTGCCTTAAGAACATGCAAAAAAATCCAAATTTTTGAAAATTCTGACTACTCCAAACCCCTTAATTTCGTAGTAAGCTTGTGGAATCTGTACCAAGATACTTAGAGACTTTTTCCAAAAGTAATGGTTATCATACGAAATATTAAATTGCTGAATTAGTATTAACGTTTATTATTAATACAAATAAATTGAAAAAATCACAAAAATTTATAGATACAAAATACTTATGTTGTACGTTAAGAACTGGAATGCACTGTACGTAAAGAATGGGCTCGAAAAATATTGGTCCGGCGAAAATCAGTATAATAATAAATTTATATACACTATCAAAACAAGTCCCTTCTTCGCACAACAGATTTGATTCCTCCCTTTGGCGATGGACATCAGTTTTAGTTACTGCGGCCCATTTTCAATTTTCAATTTATTTGTTGCTTTTTTTATAAGCTTTATTGTAGTTGGTATAGAATTCCATAGTTTTATGGCACTAACAAAGAACATGCTCTCTGATTCCAAGTAAGTATCATATAAGTCGGAACAATCAGATTCAATGTTCCGATGCACTGGCATTGTTTAATGTTTTTATAGAGGTGCATTGGCTTTTGTGTGTATATCAATTTATGCAGGGGCATAAGTGCGCGTATTTTGAGATACGAGCCCAGGCTTAGACCAAGGATCTGTTTCGAGTAAATAGATATATGGTCATACATATTTCCTTTTTTCAAACACGAAACGCGCTGCATTATTTAAAGCGATTTGCAATTTTTGTTTGGAATTATTATCAAGCCTGCAATATACTAATTCAGCGTATGATACATGAGGAATAATGAGTGATCTAACAAGTTTTAATTTAGTTTGCCGTGGCAGTAAGTAGGCAGTACAATATAGCTTTATAAGAATAATATATATCTTGTTTACAACAAGGTTTACGTGGTCAACGCATGATAAGCTTGTATTTATTCTGAAACCCAGGTTTGTCACTATGTCATCAAAGTTAATATTTACTTCATTAAGCAATATTGGCGGCAAAGAGCTAAGGTCATACTTTTAATGAGAAATAGCATTGGCCTTCGTCTTTGTCTCATTTAATAATCAAGTTGTTAGAATTGGACCAGTTAGAAATATGAGTGAGGTCTTCATTAAGCCTTGCTATCAAATCTTCAATAAGACCTACATATTGGCCTTGACAGGTAGATCAGAATGTCATCAGCATAGAGATGAATCGCCGAATTTTGGCGACACTCAACAATATCATTAATAAAAATACAAAATAAAATTGGATCTAAAATAGAGCCCTGCGGCACACCTAACATAATTGGTTTTAGGCTTGAGTAGTTATCACCACACGTAACAGCATACGGACTCCTCTGACGAAAATTTCGAGTTCTTTTAACTTGATCCATTCATTTAGCCAGTTCGCGATGCTCTCCTAAGAAGTGAACTGCTCTTCAATAAGGGCTGACTGCATCGATCGGAACGGATGGTAATCCGAAGGTGCAATGTCTGGGGAATACGGCGGGTGGACCAAGATTTCCCAATTCAGTTTCTCTAAATATTTCTGGACCGATTTAGATATTTCTGATCCTACCAGATGCACAACATAACCTTTGAAGCATGAATATATTTTTTATCATAATACAGGGTCCGGCACTCGAGGTGTAACCAATTAAAAAGGGCATACATTTCGTTTGGAAAATTACTTTCATTCAATTTAAAATAAAAAAATTGTGAAAAGAATACAAAATTAAGAATCAATTTACTTTTCCTCGATTTGGCAGGCATTTTCTGGACGTTGTGAGACGGTGCCGAGTCCTGTTAAAACGTCCATGGTCTGCCACCAAAAATTTTCCATCCAGAATACTTTTCCGATAATATTTCGCATTCCAGGGTTTTCCCTTACTACCCTCATGAAGACAGCGGAGATGGCGGACGCTACTCTCTTCCATTCCTCCCTGGAAATGGCGCCGTCCTCCCTAGCACTGTCCATGACTCCAAGAATGATGTGGCCTGCCTGTTTAGCGACTTCGCTAAATGATTTGGGCATGCCGCCATCAGTCCTGGGTCTCTTTTCGAGGGAAACATCCTCCTCCTGGGATCGCTGTCTTTTTACCCCCGAATCCACTTGTGGCGCACTCGCTCCCTTTCCTCTGCCCTCTTCCGCCCCCCGTAGAACCTTCCTGGCCCACTCAAGCGTTTGAAAATGTTTCTCAGATAGCTGAGAAGCACTTTGGTCGCCGTAGCGCTCCAAGATTTTGGTCGCGAGACGGAGGTCGAAGAAGGACCGTTTACTTTGCCCTCTCTGCCGTTTAGGCTTAACAGGGGGTCCCCGAAGAGACAACCCCGAAGCCCCCGGCAAACTGATGGAGGACCCCTTGCTGGTACTGGCCATCCCATCCAGTACTGCTAAATTAGGAGACGCAGCCGGTTCCGCCTGCGGCCTCCTACCTACCATAAGCGGGTTCCCGCTTGTGACCCCCACGTTCTTGCTGGAAGTCGGTTCCGACTTCCCCTCGGGGTCCCCCTCTACTCTGCTAGTCGCTTCCGACATTTTGCTGCCACTGGGAACTTCAGCCCTTAGGGTAAGACCCCGGGAGAGTTTACGAGGAGGCGATTTCGCCCCTCCTATCCTACGAGAGATGGTTTTAGGACTCGGTTCCGAGTTCCCGCTACCATCTGAGGTTTTTGTTGTTTGTTTTGTATTGTTCATGTTTTATGTTAAGTGGGTCCCCACTCGAAGCCGCTATCCAAAGCCCGTAGAAGTGTAGTCGTCCCTTAGAGGTCTCATGGTTGTCTATGCCGCGGCAGGGAGGCCATGCGAGGGTTGACGCATGCCCTCATGAGGCATGCGTTCA